>NC_136491.1:41719836-42382336 GCF_053919585.1 Euprymna scolopes | reverse complement strand
ACATTTAAAAATAAAATGTTTAAAATTCAATATTATTTCACCCCCTTAACGATAACCGAATGGATACAGTCTTTGCTAATGAAGCCAGAGATGGTTTCTGTCGCCGGGTTCGGATCTATCGACTGGTGTTAATCGTGACACCCTGCACTGAAGATTCACGAAAGGATGAAAGACTAATGTCTAGGTATTTAATAATTATATATATATATATATATATATATATATATATATATATATATATATATATATATATAGAGAGAGAGAGAGAGAGAGAGAGAGAGAGAGAGAGAGAGAGAGAATATGTGTATGTGTGTTCACAAGTCAATGTCTGTGAGTGCATGGGTACCAACCTTGGATGTGGGTTTATTAAAGTAGTCTTAAAAACGGAATTTTTGACATGAGGATATACTTTCGCAGAAAAGCAGAAAATTCAATACAGATTAAAGATTAGAATTAAAGTTGACGTGCTCAGGACGTTACCTTATGGTAGGAAGTTGGTGGGGCAAAGAAGCGAGATGGGTTTTGTCTCTTGAATGTTCAACATGGGAGCGAATGATCATCTCTTTTGAGGCTCTCTTTCACCACCTTTATCAGGGATAGCCAGTAAGATATAATTGTCTATATCAACTTGTTGTTAAAAATAAACATTAAATAAATAAAAAGGAAGATAATATATCGCCCGGAAGAAATGGTGGAATTATTGTTCTTTTTAATCGCTCCCTTTATTACAACTACAAATAGAAGAAAAGAAGAAAAATACCAATACTACTACAAAGAGACGCCACTATTGTTTTATAGCAAGGCTGTGTTTGAATTAAACGTCAGAAGTCACTTCAACGTGGAAGTTTATGGAACCATGTGACTTTCGCCTGAGATTTTTGGTGTTTCTTTTAGGGCTGACAATTTAAATCAAGAGGATGTGAAATATAGCCGTTCCCTGGGGAGTCACAAGGAGGAGGGTGAACAGTCAGGAGCAATGTATCACGATCTAACGAAACAAGCGATCTATCTGTCCCTTTAACTGTCTGTCCCCTTCTCGCACGCCCCCTCTCTCTCTCTCTCTCTTTCTCTCTCTCTATCTATCTATCTATCTATCTATCTATCTCACGTACACACATACAGACACACATGTACACAAATAGACTGTCACTCTGTGTCACTCTGATGTTTTATAAGATCGTCTCTCTTTTTAAACAAACCTTTTTTAGTGAATCTTTTTTTTTTTTACACAGTGATCACCACTTATCAAGGCCCGGAAGCCACTCAGGGATAAGGGTTATTGCAAGTACATTACGTTAGTGTGGAGATTTGATGAAGTGTTTACTTAAGGGGGCGGTTCATTAGGAATTTGTTAACATTGGACTTGAAGACATCCAAGTTGTAGTCCGGTGGGAAGCAGGCACACGGAACAGAGTTCCACAGGCGTGCAGTTCTAAGAAAGAAGCTTTGTTCATGGAATCCGCGTTTTGATTTAGGCACAGATATAGAGTGAGGGAAATTTTTCACAGTGGATTCAGCTAGACGAGTGTTTTTCGTGAAAGATTGGCGAGGGGGGACCAGAGATTGGAGTTCAGACGAGCACCTGCCATGGAAATAACGATAAAACAAGGATAGGCTCGCAACGTCTCTTCTGTGAGAGAGAGGTTGCAGGGTAGAGAAAAGGGCATCCTCCACTAAACCACGAAGTCTATTTTGTACTCTGTCAAGGCAGGATAGGCTGTTTTTAGCAGCTCCTGCCCAGATATGGCAACAGTATTCCATCCTTGGACGTACTTGGCTTTTATATAGATAGAGAATTGCATCAGTAGTGAGATATCTTCTGGAGCGGTAGAAGGATCCCACCATCTTTCCAGCGACCTTGGCAACAGACTTGAGTTTACTTCTGACATTTCATAAAGCTATTGCTTTTCATATTTTATCCATTAGACCTCACATTCCATGGGCGATGTTTTTGATAAATAGAGAAGAATTGATGTTTTCTGGGTCGGAATCTATTCTTAAAACTAGGTATGAGCAAAAATAAACGAATAAGCATAGGGGGGGGCCTAGTTTTGAAAGCCGATTTATCATATTTTTTGTAGATTATCGAATACTTTTGGATTGTATTTGAAAGATTAAGGACTAAACTTAATTTCTCAAAAAAAATTTTTTTTTTATACACGTGAAAAAAAAAAAGTTATGAAAAAATGTTTTCACGGCGAGCTAACCAATTCAGCTAAATTTTGAAGTTAAATAAATCCATTGTAAAAAGCCTTTTAGAGATAAATATTAGTTTTCTGGGTCTATTTCAATGATAATTAGTAAAGTAAAATCCTAAGATATTGAATTAAATTTTTTAAAAAAACCACTTTATTTGCACAAAAAAATAGCTAAATTAGACCCAAAACCGAGTGTTTTTGCTGTTCACAAAACCACAACAAACCATACTTTTGGAAATAAGGAATATACGGAGGCCCAAAATCTGAGACAGTCGAAAAGCTGTCTGAGAATGACATCATATAATTAAAAGGAAGGAGGAGTGCTGCGTTTCTTTTTTCCCTCAGACGGGCATCCATACATTTCTATTGTAAATGTTTGTATAAATTTTACCATTTTTTAATTTAATTATGTTTCTATGTTCCTGTTTTTAAATTATATATTTTTTTAATTATTGGCCAATATTATATAAAAAATATGTCACGCTGAAAGTTTCACATTCTTGCGAGCAAGGAAATTATTAAAATCTTGCATATAAAAATTATGCAAAATCTGTAATTGAAAAAAAAAAAAAGAAATATTTTTTCTATTATAATTTTTTGTGTGAAAATATTCAATAAACAATGCTTAATTCAATGGTAATATCGGTAGTTCGAGAAATTAATTTTTCTTCGAGTCATATTGAATTCATTATTATGGACTTTAGAGGCTTTTTTCGTAATGTTCCTGTAAAAATTATTGTATTTTATTTTTATTGTTACAAATTACGATGCTCTATTTATATTAAAAAGGCAAAAATAAATTCTTGCGTTTTTTATTTACTACTGAAAACCATAACTTTAGTAAAGGTATTTTTCGTTTAAACAAAATAATACATTTCCACTAAGATTTAAATAAAAATAATTAGTGCGTTATATTCCGCGATCATTATTTGATAAATATTAAAAATTTCATTAGAATTGGTTAATTTCCTGATTTTTGGTGAATTTTTAAGTAAAGGGAGGGGTCAAAATGTTTATACATTTTGAGCGTCTGCATTCATTTTGCCCGTACCTATATAACACTTATTGCTCGATAGCTTTTGCCCTTGAAGTATTATTTTTAGTTCCTTACTACAAGCGGTTTCATGCCTTGCCTGGAGCGATTTCCATTAAATAAAAATAACATCAGCTTCTGAGTGTTTTGTCTACAGACGATCAAGAACTTGAGTTCACACTGGCGTATTATGACTTATACACCCATCAATAAGAGGGTGTATATAACACTGTCAGTTGAATCGACTACCTACGACGTGTGAACAAGATTCCAGCTGATTATGTCAAGCTGAGTGGCTTCCGGGCCTTGATAAGTGGTGATCACTGTGTAAAAAAAAAAAAAAAAAAAAAAAAAAAAAACAATAAGCGAGATAAGACACTGATAGAATTCAGATGAAAATCCTGAGAGATATTACTTGAAGTAACAATTTCAGGGTAAACAATAAATTCTTAATTCGAATATATGTTTCGTCGTGTCGATATGTTGTTTTTTCAGAATTTAAAATTTAACCACCAAACAACACAATAACAGATAACTGTCTATAATTGCACAAACATTGGTGGGTCATAATGTTAGACATGTAACTATTTGTGCTGTGTGTGCGCATATATATATATGTGTGTGGGGAGGTGTAGATGCATATGCACATGCATGCACGTATGCATGCACATGTTTTGTGTGTTTATGTGTTTTAATGTTTACATTATATGTGTGAGTGCGTATAAGTGCCTAAGCATAATTGATGATATATCAGGTTGTTGCATAAGTTTTGCCATCAATTACGCTCCTCTTTCCGGAAGATTAATCAAGAAAGACGAAGACCAACTTGGGCCATCAGACTTGTAGAGAATTGGGTGAAAAGATGAAATGTGATTTTGCGACTATTTCACGTCACCTTCAGTCGATGGGATTCACATAAAAACTTGGAGCTTGAGTCCCACACGAACTTACTTTGGCTGTTAAAATTCTTTGATTTTCTTTAAAAAAAAAAAAAAAAAAAAAACGGCGGAGACTTTTGCAGCAACCTAATATTGTCTATCCGTTTCTTCAATAATAATAGTATTGTTTCGTTTTTTTTTTTTTTTTATTTGCATAAATTTAAAATAATTTAAACTGACTATGCACTCAACCTGCATTTTTTTCCGCCCAAAAATATGAATATAATTGCAACACTACGGTGAACCAATTCTTCTACCGTTGTTGATTTGATAACACATATCAAGTCGTTGCTCAATGGGTAGAGACATCTTTCTGCTCCTTACTCTTCTTATCTGCTGTTGTTAAGCCATCGTTATTGTTTGAGTAAAGATATAATGTGATCTAATTAGAAGAAAAAAAATAATCCCCAGCATGCACACGACTTTTCGCCACGTCTCATATCCTTCGCGCCAACCCTCGTCCTCTCGCCGTCAGTTTTTTTATAATGTCTTTTTAGGTCAGCTAATTTATTGATATGCAAATTAATGCGTATCAAATTGCAATAAGAATATTATTTTCTTCGAATTGAATCATTTGACCTGCATATCTGTTTTAGTTGGAACCCGAACCGATTATTGGCCTTTCTACTACATAAATTGGTTTGTCCCCTTTAGGCAGGATTATTTATGCACATTTTGGCGCAGTTTCTTTCAGTTTATAATCGAAACAGAAAGACAAGCAGTCTGTAAAATACAAGAAAAAAATGACAGAATAGAATTTAAATTAGAAGTATTACAATAACGTATCTCGCACTTATAACACATAATAGTGATAAGAACGGATGTTGAAAGTCCAATAACTCTTGACTTTGTATTATCTCCCTTGGTTTGCTTCACTTTTTTTTATATTTGTGGTCTAATTAGAAAAATAAATAATAAAAAAAAATAAAATAACTGACATCATGCGCATCTTACCGCTTCTCGTATCTTTCGTGCCAACCATAGTGGGTCAAACTGCTGAAACAATCTTTCACGTGGTGCTTGTATCACTAAGTGAAAAATTCTTATGGAATACTGAGATAACCTGCCCCACTTTTTTTTTTTTTTGTAGGAATTTTTGACACCCCTAGCACGAAACTGCGAATAAAATATAAAAAGAAAAAAATCGTAATTTCTCTTTTAAAAGTGGGTTGTTTATTTTCTTTATGGATTATACTTCCAAAATAAACTATTAAAGTTGCATAAAACGTAATAGAAATATTGCTTTTTTTATTTTTTAAAAAACAGTAATGAAATTAATTCAATTTTACGAGTTCAGTATTTTTCAATTTTTAAATTTTAAAAATCTATCAAAATTTTTCTATTGATTCTATTTTTACGATATTTTCAGGGTCAATGTGAAATGTTATGCTCTTTCCAATAAACCGAATATAATATTTTAGACAAACGTTTTTTTTTTTTAATTCACGTCCTCCCCCATTTTGAAATGGCTATTAAAAAGTAAATAATTAATTTACTCCCCAAAGTTTTATATATCACAAATTGAAGATAAAAGATCAATAAATAATATATTCAAATTTAAAACAAAAAAAGTAGTGTTTTTTTTCAGAAATTTACATGTAAAGTCCGAAGTTTAAAACCCTTTTTTTTTTTTTTTTAACCACGTTTTTGTTTTTTGTTTTTTTTGTTTTTTTTTATGAAACCTTGGTCCTTGCTCCTTTAATTGAAAAATCAAATTTGGGTTGGAATTACATTTTTCGAGTAGTTATAAGCTTGGAAAGACGGGGGGGGGATTAATTCACGCCCCCTATTTTGAAATGTCTATTAAAAAGTAAATAATTAATTTACTCACCAAAGGTTTATATATCACAAATTGAAGATAAAAGATCAATAAATAATATATTCAAATTTAAAACAAAAAAAGTAGTTTTTTTTAGAAATTTACCTGTAAAGTCCGAAGTTTAAAACCTTTTTTTTTTAAATCACGTTTTTTTGTTGTTGTTTTTTTTTTGTTGTTTTTTTTGTTGTTTTTTTTTAATGAAACCTTAGTCCTTGCTCCTTTCATTGAAAAAAAAAATAGGGTTGGAATTATATTTTTCGAATAGTTATAAGTTTGGAAAGACAGGGGGGTCGAATCATTCAATATTTTTTACAAAGTTTCTGACCAACCTACCACTACACTTCACCCTGTCCTCTCGTCTTCGGTCTTTTTATAATGACTTTTTAGGGCTGCTAATTCATTGATATCCAAATTAATGCATATCAAACTACACATAGCTATATAAGTGTTCCCTTTCCTTTGGTTCTGTAATAAGGTGGCAGTTAAAAATAAAGAAAATACCGACTACATTGCTAATCAATGGTTCATGCTCTTTGAGGGTTTTTTTTTTTGTTTGTTTGTTTTGTTTTTTTGTTTTTTGGGTTTTTTTTTTTAATTCAGCCAAAACAAGACATATTGCCACTTAGACGCAAGGGGCTACTAATTTGGACCATATCTACAAGGATACTGTGTAGGGAGTTAGCGAAATATCTGTTCACATTACATTAAAATTTCTGCATGTTAGTGGAGTCAGGGAAGCAGGAGACCGGAAAGGATTTCCAAAGTCTAGTAGTTCGAGGGAAGAAACTGCTAGAGTATAAGGTTTTCCAGCATCTAGGGACCTCTACAGGGAAGTGGTGGGATTTTATTGCTTGTGAGGTTTGTATTGAGGAGGCATAAGTGCTATGAGTTCGTCATGACACATTCCATTAAAGTACTTGTAGAATAAGCACAGGGATACAACATTGCGGTAATGGCACAAGTTCATAGAGCAGGACCTTTTAGGTTGGAAAGTCTTTTTTGCACAAGCCTAGATGTGACAGCAAGTGTTCATGAATGAGCAAATGGTGGCTTTGTAGAAATAAAGGTATACTCCCAGGCATAAGTAATGTTATAGCATGGTAGAGAAAGAGGGCCTACGTTCTTTGCTGCAACCTTGGCAATGTCTTCAATGTATTTGTTCCAATTCATGTTGTTTGTGAATGCTAAATTGAGAAGTTTAGGGCTACCCAGAGTTGGCCATTGCCATAAAAAAGCAAAATAGAAGTTATATAATGCATGTAGCATTTTTATTTTAAAACTCCTATCTCTATCCCTCTCTTTTCAGCCGTCTATCTATCTTTCTCTCTTTCTCTTTCCATAACCCTCTCTTTTTTCCTACCCAGCCTATTCCTCTCTCTTTTAATGTGTTGAAAAAAAAAAAAAAAAAAAACTAATAATGTAATTCATTTACCGAAGTTATCCCTTTTAAATGCAATACTGTAACCTTACATTTATTGCTCCTGAACAATCCAGAGTAAAACAAAACATAATGACATTCTTAATATCGGGTAATCCCGTTCTTCTCTCTCACTTTTCATGATAATATAAAGAGAAATTATATTGAGAAGGAAAATAGTCCAAAGATATTTAAATATAATACTGTAATTTACATTTATTGGTGCTAGACAACTCCAAGTAAAACAAAATTTCTGTTACCCCACCTCCCTTACTTAGCAAATATAATACAGTCATGTTAATAATGGCAATTTTATTGTTTCCTAACAAGGATAAGCGTTAGATGGATAGATTCTGACCTAGGAAGAGGCAATTTTTCCATCTTTTTCAGAAACATTGATCATGGAATGTGAAGACTAAAGGACAAAATAAAGGTTACAAGACTGACAAAAGTAAACCCAAGATCCACTTTATACTCCCTACTCTATGTAGGTCAGTGACAGGGCGAGCATACAGAAGGATTGGCTGGTTGGTTGGTTTTGTTTTACGGCATATCAACCCTTTTCGGGTTATTTAATGCCGAATCCAAAGATTTTGAAGAAAAATTTTTAATAGAATATATTTGCTTTTCTCAAATCATTTTCTATTCAACCCATAGTTGGGACCCTAACAGGTACTACCACTCCGGGTCAGAGTGGACCTGGGAGCAATGGTAATTAAAGGGTGGCTCCACACTCCCCAAAGCCCGCAAGCTGGGGCCTCACCACTGGATATAGTTTAAGGTCATATCCAGGATCACATACAGAAGGAGGATCGCAAATGAATCACATTTAATTTTCTTTTGTTTGCATGAAAGATTTGACATAAATTGTATCTTGGATTTGATGAAACAGCGAATGTGATTTACTTAAAATAGAGAAACTCGTTATTTATAAGATGTTGAGCTATCGCTGACTCGGATGTGATTAAACTATTTATTTATTTAAATTGTTTAGTCATCTCTGACGTATTACAAAGTGGGGGAGGGGCGACATGTTGTTTAATTTTGGTTTAAAACCCATGAATCGTACTACCTATATAATTTTTTTATATAGAAATCGCTCGAGACAAAGCATGAAGCCACTTGATGTAAGAAACTAACAAGAATGAAAGCTGATCATTGCAAAAACATGAGAAGCCTATTGAGCTTAGTCTTGAAAAGACCAAGCTGTAGGTTGAAGGAAAACAGTGAACAGGAAGAGAGTTCTACAACCTTGCAGTCCTTGGAAAAAAGCTACTGGAATAAGAAGTGGTATTACAATGAGATATTAAAACAACAAATTGATAGAGACAGATAGAATAACGAGTCAAACAAAGGAAGCAAGGAATAGATCAGACAATTCTGAGGAACACATGTCATACTAGTATTTGTAGAAAAGACTGCGACTAGCAACATCACGTCTGTAAGAGGGAGGTTGCAGTGAAGAAGAAAGGGTGGGGGCCAATCAAATTACAGATACGTTTCTGCAATTTATCAAGACCCTTCAAATTAGGCACAGATTTATTAATCCAAATTTGACAACAGTATTTTATACATTGTCTGATAGTGGATTTGTAGAGATAGAGAATAGCTTTATGTGTGAGAAAGTGTTTAGATCGATAGAAAGAACCGATTTTATGAGAAGCGGAAAGAGCAATGGATTTAATATATGGAATCCAAGAAAGATTTGATGTGAAAGAAAAGCCAAGAAGTTTTAGAGTCAATTTCTTATCAAGAGCAGAGGCATCCATAAGAATCTCAGGAAGAATAGATGACATGCCATTTGTCCTCGTATTAATGATATAAAGCCTTCAAAACTGTATTGCTGATAATGACTAGGGCTATGACAACAGCATATTCTTTTCATTGTTTTGACTCTCGAGTATATATCCGACACGGTTAGACGCAGTTACTCAACCGAGAACCACATCATTCTATATAAAATCATATAAGATATCAACGGATACACACTCGAGAGTCAAAACAATGAAAAGAATATGCTGTTGTCATAGCCTTAATAATAACAAAATTTATACACAACGAATAATATATATATTAAAAATATATGTTATTTAACTGAATGTCTCACCACGTGGCACACATTTAAACAAATGGCTCAGCAATTATTGCATTACATTTTCAAAAAATAAATGAAGTGAAGTAAATAAAAGGTTCCACTTGAAATTCTGTACAAATTCCTTAATTCGACAGAAACATTTCTGAGTTCGACAAGATACACCTGAAGGTCGGAGGTTACATCGACCGAAACGTTGTGAAAATCACACTCAAGATGAGAACAGTAGTTCGATGAATAATAATAGAAATAATCAATCCTCATCTCAAAAATTCAGAAACGTCAGAATTTTCAAGTTAAATTAAATTGTTGCAGTATATTTTGCTTATTAAATTGTTAGGTGAAAGTTGCATTTGTACAT
Organism: Euprymna scolopes; assembly: GCF_053919585.1. Classification (NCBI taxonomy): domain Eukaryota; kingdom Metazoa; phylum Mollusca; class Cephalopoda; order Sepiida; family Sepiolidae; genus Euprymna; species Euprymna scolopes. The sequence continues at coordinate 42,372,478 of NC_136491.1, read as the reverse complement.
ATGTATGACAAACTCGTTTAGCAGTAAAATAACACCCCTTCACTGTAGAGATACCTATATGCCCGAAAACCTTCTATTCTCATGGCTTCTTCCCTCGAACTGCTAGATTTTGGAACTCCCTACCTCCTGCTTTTTGCTTCCCCGATTGTACTGAAATGCAGAAGTTTAAATGTGATGCAAACAAAGATCTTGCTGATCTCTTTAAATTGTACGATGTAGACATGGTCCCAAAGAGTAGCCCCTTTATACTAAGTAGCAATATGCCTGCTTTGGGGTGAACAAGTACAGAGTAGTTAAAAAGACCTTATCCTCCCTACGTTAAGAATGGCTTTCTAAATAATAACATTATTATTTCAGTACGGTTCGTAAACTGCACAAGTACCAAAATTTTAAAATTGATGATGATTTATTTTTAAGGCTCTTTATATCTTTGGTAAATCTTTCTTTTCAGCAATGACCATTTTCAACAAATCATGGTGGTTGAGGAAGGACAGGCACGTCTATACGATTTGAAACCAGCTTCATGTCAGAGTATTCAGCTATTTTCGCCGAGCGATTACAATTTGGCAAATACCATTCAGAACGATCTCTCTTATTCTATCGATCCCTACATGACTGAATCGGTCAGTGTGGACCGCAACCTAGGTTCCCTGGCAAAGACGAGGTACAGGCACAACTTATCAAACAGCATGGCCGGTGGGCTCGACGCCATTGCAAAAAGCAATGCCGAACAGAGTATGTTTGAAAATTCGAGTAACAGTTCGGACAGTACACATTTGGAAAACATACCTCGCATGCGTCGGGCTGCTTCTTTATCAAATATAGAATTTCCAAGGAAAGCCATGGATAAGAAAAATCGGAAACGGTAAGAAAATTCACATTTATCATCATATTCAACTTAATGTCTGTTTTACATGCTGACATGTGTTGGACGGCTCTCAGAAATTGACTTCCAAACAAATCTACCTTTAACCATGTCTCTATTTATCCATCTTTCTTATTTCCTTTCATCTTTTCCTTGAGCTTTCCCGGCCAAACTGACCCTGATACCTCAACTGTTCTACATATACTAGCATAAGAACTCTCGCTCATTCTTGCAACATGTCCATGCGATCAAAGTCTACTTTTCTGCACACATCTCCCTAGATTGTCCAGATTAATCTGTTGTATAATAGTATAGGAGGATGATATATATATTGTTCTCCAAACGGCACCAGATAAACGTATAATTTGTATGTTTGGTTGTTTAGCCAGGGGATATGATATTGACGTATAAACTGAGTCATGTTGTATCAGAGAGTCATCACACGTATATATATTACAATTCATATTTGCGTAAAGGTATGATTTTTTTATAAGAATAATATATGCTTCATACCTTTCTTTCTCCAAGAGTTCTTCTATCCTCACTGCTGGGCTCTGTGATGAAACATGAAATGACCAACACCATAACCAATTGAGACCTCTGTTCTTTCTTCTTTTGTGAAACCAAAGAACTACACTTTATATTTTAAAAATATAAATTTATTTCAGCTGTCTCAAATGGTCTTCACAAAGAGTCTGCATTACGTGTTTACATGCTTGTTCTTTACAGCTCACTTCCTGGCTTTTTGAAGTGCGTCCGTTTACTTTCGAGAACTAAACTCAAACTCCTCAACTGACTAAACTTCCTGACCTCTTGACCTCAGTTCCATTATGTCATCATGAAAAAGCACACGTCTCTCAATATGCGACTTTTCCACATATTCTTGCTCAAGGTCATTTTGTTTATTTAACCTAGTTAATTTATGTAAACATCCTCAGCTAAACCCATTGCTATACTTTATTCTATAAATAATAAACTCCCAATATAAACTATTTTAACAATATCACTGGATAGAGAGATGAATAGATAGATAGACAGATAGATCGATAATAATTAATTTAACTTAACCATGTTATTATCTAACAAATCTTCCTCTGAGGTCGTCAGATCTAAACGTATCTTTACAACTAACATTACACATATATCGTGTCATTCTGCTATAATTTCTCTCCATACAACATATGCCCTCAATCCTAACTGGCCAGGTTTCATTTCCACACGTCATCGCACTGTGAACACATTCCTGGGAGATCTTTCCCTTGATCGATAGCAGTAACACTCTGCTAGTTAGTTATTTGATTCAATCAGTGCTGCAACAAAGCAATTCTTGTTCCAAGCAAAAACTAAAAATCAAGTTAAAAAACAATAAGAGATGTTTATTTTTCTTCGGAGTTTAAAAATGGTAATCATTTTCTTAGGTTGAATAGCAGACTTGCAATATGAGATTTTTGCCTGACCAAACCGAAATATGTCCTTTAGCTAAGAGCCTCAAGAACCCACCTAATCCAGAGAGCCACACCGACTCAACTGAACGTCAGTCCTCAGAGAGGGCTGTCTCTAACTGCCTCCCTTTTTTATTTCCTGAAATCTTTTCACCCCTGAACAGAAATCTTCGATCCTTTAGTGGTCACTATTCGATCACACAGAAGCTGGCTACTCGAAATGTCTGCTGGAGATAACGATTAGACAGTGTCCATTCAAAGAGCTTATCTGTTGATAATCTCAGACATTTCTTTTCTCAAGTGAGTTGCTTACAGTCTGAATCTCGTTTAATGAGATACTTATTTTATTTCAAACAGAAAAAAAAAACATCCTTTGGATGGCTGGACTCCAACCAAATATATTTTCAATTCTCTAATACAATTCAAATGACTAAGATATTATGAGAGTAATGATCAAATCCTCAAAACTATACTTTCTTTCAATGAAACAACGATAACCAGATAATAGGAACGTTTTGGGAGGAATCATGTTGTTGTTTGGAAAGAAAAAAAAAGATATCCTTACAGCACCTGGAATTCCCAAGCAGTCACCCATCTAAGTACTGACCGGGCTCGATGTTGCTTAATTGTGGTCATCTGTGTTTTCAATGTGATATTGTCATAAGTGACCACCTAGCGTTTGACTAGAACCTTACTTTTCCTCCCTTAAGCAATTTGCTTATTTATTCAGATTAATTAAAGAATTAGACTTTCTGGTGCTACCAGATAAGGCTGTCTGAAGATATTGGCTTCTTGAGACGAAATGCCCCTAACATTGGTGTTTTTTATTTTTCTACTTCCTTTTGCAAAATTTAATTATGTTCTGCAAACCCAAAAACAAAAACAACAACTCACCTTTTTCCCCTTTTCCTTCTTCCCATTTTCCCATTCTCTTTCTATACCCCCCCCCATTTCCTGACTTGTTTCCTGACTTAAAATGTACCAAAAATTAATACTGTAACCGTTAAGGGCAGGGAACAAAAATGATAAAATCTACTATATAACAACCAAACCAAACACTACAAACTAGCGCTTAAAGATACAAAAAGCTTGAAGATTAAAACCTTCTATAAAATAAATGGATGCAACATGAATACTATTTCCAAAATAACTGAATTCGGCATTAAATAACCCGAAAAGGGTTGATATGCTGTAAAACGAAACAACACAAACTAATCAGACTTTTTTGCACTTTTCATTTACTCCCGCTAGAGTTACTGCCCTTCATATAACTTGTTCAGTTATTCATTAGTCGACCTCCACCACTTTCAGTGCTGCCTAGTCCTTTTTTAAGTGATAAATATTTTATTATATGTCTTTTTAAATGCTCCCTAGTGCAGAAGTGGATTTTTGTACTTCTCTTGGCTGGACATCTATCTGTAACGCCTGCCATTCAAAAGCACCATGTTTCCACTGGTTATCATCTCTCAAACTGCCTGAAATTGTATTTTATTCCTTTTGTCTATCTAATGTTTACATTGTAAAATACTGCCAAAATTTGCATTCATCATCTCTTAATTGTTTAAAATTTTAACCTCATCTTTTTTTTTTTTAAACACATTTTCATTCCAGATCAAGGCTGTCCACGTTCTTGGATATCTTCCAACGGAAAAAGAAACCAGTTATTCTTTCCGATCAAGTTGATAATCCTACCCATTTCCGAATGATTGGACGTATTTTAGAAATGTGCTTGGATGGTTCGCGTATCATTGAACTCACACAACCTCCTCATGGTTTGTGCGGCATCTACATGTCAAGAACTAAGCAAACATTTGGCTATGGTAAGACGTTTACAAAATGTAAAATTTATCAGTTGTTTACCGTGTTCTTCTTTATATCCACCCTATAATAAAAAGTAATATGCATTTATATATATATATATATATATATATATATATATATATATATATATATATATATATATATATAATAAATTCCACAGCCAAACAACGTCGCAGCCCACAAGAGCCATGACAGTCAAAGAACCGGAAGTCCAAGACTCGAGTTTCGCCCTCATTTCAGCTTGGGGTTATTAGCTGGTTGGATGACCGCGTCCCTTGTTGAGACGAAGTAGGTTCATTTCACAGTCGGATTTCGGCGCGGTTTGCTTGATCTGTGTTGGTTAATTGAAATTCTTGTGTGCAGGGCGTTTGCTCAGTTGGTAGAGTGCTTGCCTTGCATGCAAGAGGCTCGGGTTTCGAATCCTGAGTTCGGATGTGTCTAACTGATAGCCCAAATGAGGGCGAAACTCGAGTCTTGGACTTCCGGTTCTTTGACTGTCATGGCTCTTGTGGGCTGCGACGTTTTTTGGCTGTGGAATTTATTATATACAATCTCTCACATTCTGAAAATCATATATATATATATATATATATAATTATTTTTTTACTATAATAATTAAATACCTACAGACACTAGTGTTTCATTCTTTCAGGAATCTTCAGTGCAGGGTGTCACGATTAACACCAGTCGAGAGATTCAAACTTGGCAACACGAGACATCTCTGGCTCGATTAGCAAAGACCGTATCCATTCGGCTACCATTAACCTCGTGAAATAACGTTGAATTTAAACATTTTAATTTTAAATGTTCTTTACGTCAGTCAGACAGTGATCTAATCGTTATACGATGATCTGTGCATAAGAGCTGAATTGACTGACTTTAATTCAACTGAAAGTGCTCAACGATAAGAAATAAATTTCTTAAAGGGGCTGTCATAATTATGTTTTTACTATAATAATTACTATATATATATAGTAAGTTATTAAAATACATAGGGCAATTAAGCTACACAGAATATTTCACGTTTTATTCTCGTGAGAATTTATCGGGCTTATGCCCGGCATAAACTTGACAAATTCTCACGCGAATGAAATAAGGAATATTCTGTGTAGCTTAATTGCCATATATATTTTCAGAACTTACTACTCTGCTCTACCTATGTATTGAGCACTGTTGAAGTAAATACTGAAAAATGTATGCATAAAATTATGTCTTCATATATTAATTTATGTGATTAAATGAAGTAATCACACACACACACACACACACACACACACACACACACATATATATATATATATATATATATATATATATATATATATATATATATATATACTAGCAAAAAGATCTGACGCAACCCGGGATTGAATAATGATCAACAAATGTTTCACATTTCCATATCTTTGTTGTCATCGAAATCTGTAAAAATCGCCCATTTTTCAATTAAATTAACTGATTGTCTGCCCTAGTTGGGGATTCGTCACGGTGCATCGGGAGAAAGCTTCACATACCTCGGTGTTTAATCTGTCAATTTTGTGCTTTGTATTCCTCTGCTTTTGTTTCCACATATTTTGCCACTCCATAACAATTTCTCTAGTCCATCAACCCTGACTATAGGGCCGAAAAATTTGAGCTATCTTTCTCTGATGGTATTGAGACAGGATCTCTTGTATCCAGTCCATTTGTTTTTCTATTTTTTTTTTTTCTTTTTGTTCATGAGACCAATCTGCAGGGGTGCGAGGCAGGGCTGCTTGTTCTCACCTGACATATTTAATGCATGCAGTCAAATAATTCTACGAAATATTGAGAATGATGAGGGAATTAGTGTAGATGGCCACATCATCAACAACCTGAGATATGCAGATGACAAAGTCTTTATCGCTGACTCTGAAGAAAAACTGCCAAAGATTTTAACAAGAGTAACAGACGAAAGCGAAAAGGAAGAATTACAGACGGAATGCAAAGAAGATGGAATGCATGGTGATCTCAAAGAAAGCTGTTAGACCACAATGCAACACTAAACATGTAAGGGAGACAGAACCAAACAAGTAAACACCTTTAAATATCTTGGTTGTATTATCAACCTGGATGGCAAGTGTGACACAGAAATCAAAAAGAGAATTGGAGAATCTAAGACAACTTTTAACAGCATGAAATGGACACCAACAGTAAGATAAGCCTCAGTACAAAGATACATGTTATGTGAGCCTACGTATGGTCCATTATTCTATATGGATGCGAATGCTGGATCCTAACCAAGGACACAAAACAACGATTAGAAGCAGTGGAGATGTGATTCATCTAGAGAATCATGAAAGTAATAATTACCAAAGTTTATATATGAAGTAATAAATCATATATAAACGTTTTATCCCATAAAAAACGGACAAAACTTTTAACCCATTGACTTAAAGTGAGTGCTTTATGCCAAATTGATGATTGAATACGATTAAATTTGTGCTCGTTTTTGCATTAAATACTAATCCTTATTAATCCCTAACGGTGTACCAAACAATTACCATAATACTTAGTTCGTTGCACCTTATCACAATAAAGGTCCATACAAAATTTCAGTCATATCAGTTCAGTAGTTTCTGATAAAAAGTGGAGCTGGAATGCTAATTTCTATTAATCTCTAACAGATTGGCTCAGTAATTTCCAAGAAAAATGACAAATTTCTAAAGTAAATGTGATATTGTGGTGACTAATCCCTATTAATCCCTAATTGTGCATTGAACTGATACCATAATAGTTCGATGCACCTCATCATAACAAAGGTCCATACAACATTTCAGTGAAGTTCAGCCTTCAAGATTCCTGTTCAAAACTGGAAAATTCTAGCAAAATGCCGGCCTGAATGAAAAAGATTAGTTAGAAGTAGATCTGAAGTTTTTGAAAGGGAAAGAATTGATCCTGCTGAGCTCAAGAGAAATCTGAGGAAAGGTAATGTGTCAGTTTTACCCAATGAGTTGAACAATTGGAAATGTGAGGTCTGTGATCAAACGCTCCTCTCGAAAGCTGCCTACATTAACCACACAAAAAAAAAAAAAAAAAAATATATATATATATATATATATATATATATATATATATACATAGTGTGGGCAGAGTGAGCAGAAAAGCGAAGGCAGAAGTGAAACAAGTTTCAATACTCAACCTTGTTTGCCATATATGTGGTAGACTGTGCAAGTCAACTGCTGGCCTGGAAAGCCATCTCTGATGAGAATGGTTATGAACATTGAGATGGCTAGCGCCTGTTGAAACAATTGCCATGTATGTATGTATGTATGTATGTATGTGTGTCAGGTCATGTCATGTGCTACTGGTACCATGTAACCCAGTACTACCTGCCTCATGGTCGGGTCACCGGCGACTAAACTGGTTCCCCCACCAGACTTGTTTGGTGAGGAGGGCGGCTAGTCTCCCTGAAGGATTAAAAACAAGACCTTCCAAAGGGCGAATGAACTCTTTTTCTTGGTCAACGGCCAATTAGCACCGTATATATTTGTGTGTGTGTGTGTGTGTGTGTGTGTGTGTGTGTGTGTGTGTGTGTGTGTGTGTGTGTGTGTGTGTATTTGGGTGGAGAGGGTTCCCGTAAGCCATGGTGAAGGCAACCTTTCTAGGAGAAACAAATCTCTGATTTAAAAAACCATAAAGCGGAAGACCATTACCCGCATTAAGCTGGTCTGCAGTTTAATTTGTTGCTGGCTATCTTGCTCTTGCTTGTTGCTGGATCTGAACATTTTGAACCGAGAGAGAGACTTAGCTGTCGTACAAAGCATAGACTATGTAACATCATATTTGTATAGGCATTTGGGCTCATGGATTTTAAATGTTTGAGGGAGTGGCACTCGTCTGACAAGACGTTGCAATCATCATGTATGTATGTATGTATGTATGTATTGGTTTGGATGGGGTGGATAGGGTGGATTAGGTGGACGGTGGTTTGATGGGGGTTGGATGAAGTGGATGGGGGTTTGATGGGGTTTGGATGAAAGGGGGGGGTGATGGGGGTTGGATGGGTTGGATAAGGTGGATAGTACTCATTATCCATGATAAAGGCAGTTCATCTAAGAGAGGGAAAACTCTTGTAAAAAAAGCAAAACGACCTTTCTTTGATGATGATCTCCACAGTGGAAGTATTACTGTCATTAGTTCAGAACTCACAGATAAAGCTTTTGGGCTAGAAAGTAAACTTTGATAAAACATTTGAGAGCCTGGTCTGGATCAATCGTCTCATTCAGTGTGCTATTGGATTCTCCATGCCATCCTAAATGGATTGCATGCTGTGCTAGCTCAATGTAAGTTATATCAGAATTTTTTTTTTTTTTTTTTTTTGCTATGTATTCTGTCTTTGATACATAAGAGCACAAAACCTAAAAAATCCCTGAAGGGTGATCATATTCGAAACCGAGTAGACAGCCACTATGTATACATTCAGAACTGAAGAGCCATCTACAGTCTGATAAACGGGCGTTGAATTAAAGAGTGGCATTCGTCTGACGAGATGTCGCAGTCATCATGTATTCATGTTTATTATATCTCCTCTGCAGGAGGTAATACGCAAGATCAAACAAACACGAACAGGCAGCAGACTAGTATAAGTGCACTCTGGCTGACAAAAAAATGCCTGAGCTGTCACTAACATTCTCCGGTAAGAGCACAGCAATAAACTAGCCCCTTTCTCAGAGAGAAGTAAAAACCTGGAAAAGTGGATCTCCTTGAACAGAAGTGCACCTCAGCCCAACAGCAACAAAGCCATTGTTAGACTGATTGTCGAGGACGTATCCTCGACTAGTATGAACAACACCTACTAAAGTTGTGCCAATGTGTGTATATGTATGTGTGTTTATGTATATATGCATGTGTGTGAATGCGTGTGTGTGTGTGTGTGTGTGTGTGTGTGTGTGTGTGTGTGTGTGTGTGTGCCTTTCATGGCACAAGTTCAAGAAAGTGGAGTTTGAAAAGCCAGCACTCTAGAGAAAGAACACTCTGGTCTACACAGCCTCATCGGCATTTCTCAGTAGAGGAGATCAGGCGATTAGCAATAAACTAACCTCTTCTCAAATAGTGAGAAGGAAAACCTGGGAAGGTGGACCTCCTAGAACTGTACAGGACGATACCTCAGACAACAGAGAACCAGCCACATTAGCAATGGCCTAGACTCTCTCAACACCAAAATCCACACAGTCTGAACCACTTCTGAAATGGCTTTTCCCTGTTTATTGCGATATGTTGCTTGTATTGTGCAATTCTAGGAGGTCCACCCTCTCAAGCTTTACCGGGTAATGACGATGGAACTGCCCAGACAGTTTTTTGTTTTTTTGTTTTTTTTGTAGGTCAGAGTGCTCTTCGTCTGGGATGTTGCTTTTCAATCCCACTTTCGGACCCTAGCGTCACTTCTATCATCGTGGGAGAGAGATAAATACCCCACCCACTCCCCTTCTAGCTTATACGTTCGAGTATCCGCGAAAAGCAGGTTAAAACTAATCGTATAACTTAATAATTACTGATAACCTGATTTGCACGTTTCTTTAGAAAATGAATGATAAAGTTTATTTGTTGTTACTGTTTTAACCTATTCGTTTTCATACCAATTAATCCGAACGCGGCTTTGTCTGCTTTTCTATGTTGGATTGCAATTTTGAGATTATAGTTAAAAATCTATTTATCCTGCTTTAGCAATAGTGTCAAGGACCTCCACGCTTGTTGTTGTTGTTGTTGTTGTTGTTATTGCTGCTCGTCGTCGTCATCATCATCATCATCATCATCATTTACTACTTCTACTACATTCTTTCTTAGCCTTGACTTCAGGTAAAAAAAACCTGCCTTTAAATTCCTATGACAGCATCTATATATGTACCCGTGACCCGTTGGGTCACAACCATTACCACTATTTATTTTAGTTACGTCCTCTCTGGGAGGTGGCGGTTGGATACAAGGTCGGGTGTGGGTTTGATGACAGTGTTTCTGTCGGACGAACTAGATTCAAACTTGGCACACACAGGTCCTCAGTTTGTGTTGTTAACCAGTTTTAGGGGAGAGTCAGAAATTTTGAAGGGTTTCTTTAGGTCCTTTTTTTTTTAAAGAGTTTTAATTTGAGCAAAGCACCTCTGGGATGGGGCGGCCTCAGAGAAAAACTTTCGTTGAAAAGGGTTCACAGGATTTATAAGCAAATGTGAGAAAAACGAGGGATATATGATGCAATAAACAAAGACCAAATAATGAGTTCAGAAATTCATAAAAGAGATATTCTATGTATGCTTTAAAATGGGAGTTTATAGAAATAGGAAAAAAAACAGAATGTTTGTGAATATTTTTTAAGTTCTTGTAAAAACGAGGGGGATTTATTAGTTGAGATATTGAATAAGGCATAAGTTTTGGTAATAGGCTGGCTTTGGTGTAGTGGGAGGTCAAGTTGGTGATATTCTCAACGTATGACCAAATGAAGTAGTCCAGCGGGTTCAGAATGGGGGAGGATGGGATTAGTGAGAGAAGGGTACAAAGTCGTAGCACTCCTGAAACCAAGCCTGGGTCTCTTTGGACTTGTGGGCCAGTACCGAGTCCTGCTGCCACACCCACGATTTTCCAGCAGCCACGTGATTGCACCAGGGGATCACTACACTCTTCAACACATCCAGGTATACTTTGATGTTGATTTTCAAGCCAACTGCGAAGATGTGAGGTAGCGCCATGTGGCCCTCTTGAAACTACACCAAAGACCATAACCGTGGCTGGAAACTTTGTTTCATCACTCTGGGCACTTCTTTATTATTCGTGGCAATCCAGCGATGCATTTTGAGGGTGCTGGGAATGGTGTCCTGCTGTCATAACTTGGATCAGTAGAGAGCATGAGCTGTACAGTGGCGCATCTCTGATCTCACTTGTTGAACATTGTGTCACTTTAAGACATGGTAGAAGACTCCTATCGCTCTTGGGATTTGTACACAACTGGCCAACTAGTAGATAGTTTTTTTTTTTTTTTTTCAATTTTCACCCCAAACAAGGCACAGTGCCACTTTGAAGTAGGGGGCTACTATCGGGGACATAAGTTGCAGGGGTATTATGGAGGGAGATGAGTAGCAAGGTGTCTCTTCACATTACACTCTAATCTCTGCGTATCCAGTACAGTTGGGAAAGCAGAATCCCGGAAAGGAGTTCCAAAGTCTAGCTGTTCTGGGGAAGAAACTATTGTAGTAGAATGCTTTCTTACACCTAGGGATATCTACTGTGAAGGAGTGGGATTTAGCTGCTTGTCAAGTTTGTTGAGGGTATTCATGTCGAGGGGGTACAAGTGCTTGTAGTTCATCAGAGCATTCTCCATTAAAGTACTTGTAGAACAGGCAGAGGGATGCAACATTTTATCTATGGGACAGAGGGTGAAGCCTAGATTCAGGATCTATCAGGTTGGCGACTCTCTTTTGAACCCTGATTTCTATGCAAACCTCGTGGTTATTGGATAGTGGAGAAATTGTTGATTGGCCATTATTTACAACACTTATAGCCCAAATGTGACAACAGTACTCCATATGTGGGCGAATGGTGGCCTTGTCTGCAATAATAAAAAAAACTAGTTTTCATCAAATGGAAATGGAATCATGTCATCTTTTCTATGGCGACAATTTTATTATTCCAGCCTATACATCAAATAATAAATATTCACATAAGTTCATGGTTTTTTTTTTCTTTGAGTGCTTTAAAGAATTTTAAGAGGTCACAAAAATTCAGATATTTTTCCATTTTTTGTGAAATTTGAATAATAGATATTAGACAGCAAACAATAAATATTCCCAAAGTTCAATGAGGTGGGAATAAGTTTCAAGAGTTTTAAGGAACATAATATGGACACAACCTTGCATTTGAAAGTTCAAATATTTCAGATATGCATTGAATTTGATTGATAATCATTGGAGATTCCCTGACTTCATGTTCCTTCTTAAGATTCCTTACACATAAACTTTAATTTTCAGCATTTTATAGAATCAAAATCATTCAATGAATTTTTATATGAAGTACAAATATGTATTCTAGATATAAACTTTTTTTTTCAATAGCGGGAAGATAACCGCTTATCAAGGTTAAAAAGCCACTCGAGGATAACGATTAATGAGCGTCAGGTTGTCAGTGAGACAACACTGCGATTATTGGTAATGGTGGAACTTGGATAGTGCTTATTTATTAAGAGGACGGCTCAACAGGAACTTGGTCATATTACATTTGAAAACGGTCATGATATAGTCAGCTGGAAAGTAGCCCGACAGTATCGTGTTTCACAGAAAGGACAGTCTGAGAAAAGAAACTTTGCTTGTGAAATTTACATTTAGTTTTAGGCACAGATAGATAATAAAGGAAATCCTCAGCAGTTGCTGTAGCTAAACGAGTTCTTGCTGTGAATGTTTTACGGGGGAGGGGCATAGATAGAAGCTCAGTTGAGCACCTGGCTTAAAAATAACAATAGAACATAGATAGACGTGCTACCTGTCTTCTGTGAGAAAAAAGAAGTAAGGCAGGAAAAAGGGCTTTACTCGCTAGATTTCGAAGTCAAAGCAGGAAAGAGTGCTCTTAGCAGCTCCTCTCCAGATGTGGGAACAGTACTCAATCTTAGGGTGTATTTGGCTTGCACAGGTAGAGAATTGTGCAAAGAGTGAAATACCTTCTGGAGCAGTAGAATGATCCAAATATCTTGATTTTAATCTTCTTAAGAAATCATGAAAGTGGTGCAAAACTGTGGTGTTCAGATAATTCATTTTCATCTTAGTATGAAGTAGATTTTATTTTCCTTACCAATTTTATGTAGATTAGACTTTTTTCTTACTGACTTAATAACAAATAAGTTTACTTCAGCTCATAAAGTTAATTTTTCCATCTTTCTTTTCTTTTCTAGGAATTTATGTGTCCAGATTTTGCGATGGCTACCCTGAAAAGATGTTTTCCGGTCTTCTTGGGATTGGTGACCAGATTCTAGAAATCAATGGTGTTTCCACAGACAAGATGACCGTCGATGAGGCCCATGACATGGTGTCTTCCCGAGATACACTTATCCTTCGAGTAATGCCAGACCCGGCCAATTACAGGGTATCGACACTGCCACATTGATACAAAAGAAACAACATATGTTTGAACATGTACAGAGAATTACAATTCACATACACAAAAAAAATAAAATACATTATGGTCTGTTGGGAAAAGGACAACTGGAAATTGGTACAAAATAAAATGGCGTCCTGCTTTTGACGGTCTGCAAGAGGGATTTTGCGAGACGGTACATGACTCCTTTTGGAGTCCTAAGGCAGGCAAAGATTTTTCTCAAAATGGAGGAATTTGATGTTCACTAAATTTACATGTAAACTTCTTATAAAGTCTTGATTTTCATTATCTAATTTAAGTTAATAATTAATGTATACATGATATAGTTTTGGTGGTCTAACAAAAACCCGTGTGACAATGTGATTATGTAGTATTCAAGAAAAAAAATGATTAAATTTTTGCAGCAATAATATTTAAGATTAAATTCGTGTCATTAGAGTTATTTCCCATGGTCTTTTGTGCAATGGTTGGTCAGAGAGGGTTATATTATTGTTTTTCTATCCTTTTACTCGTTCCGGTCTAAATGTTCTTTTTATATGATCGAAATATTTTATTTTTTCTTAATAATCAGGATAGCTCTTATCATTACAGAATTATTTAGGGTGGATCTATATGACACATTTCTTCAACTCTAACTTATATATGAATCATTCCTCCACCCTAGATTATGCAAGACACATTCCCCCACTGTTAAATTGTACATGATATATTCCTCCAAGCATAAATTATATATTACACATTCTTCCATGCCTAAATTATGACACATTCCTCCATCTCTTAAATTATATACAAAACATTCCTCCACTCCTAAAATATTTGTTATTTAATTTTATTTTTAAACAGATTCTTGGATTAAAGGGCACATTTTCAGATTATAAATGTTTTTTTTTTTTTAAACAAAAATGTCTTTTTTAGTAATCGTTTGAGAGTCATCACTTATCAAAGTCGAAAACCATTCAAGGATATAATTAATGCGACAGAATGATCAGTTTAAAAAAGAACATTATGAGGATATAGAAAATGAGTAATAAAATGAACTAAGCTTGATTGGTTATAGAGACGATGACAAAAAATTTATTTACATCCGATTTGAAAACAACTATGTTGTAATTTGCAGGGAAGCAGTCCCATCGCAACGTATTATACAAATGGGGATCCCGTGTATAAAAGCTTTGTTCATTGAAATATTCAACTTGACACTATGCACAGGGAGAAAGATAGAAAAGTTTTTTGTTTTTTTTCACATGGTTCCAAAACAAGTTTTTGCTACGAATGTCCTATAAAGAAGAGTTAAAGATTGGAGCTCAGTCGATCACCTTCCATGGAAATAATGATAGAGTAGAGAGAGACTAGCAGTGCCTTTTCTATGGGAAAGAAGCTGTAATAATAAACAGAAAAAGTTACCCCCCCCCTGCTAGATTTCAAAGTCAATTTTGTACTCTGTCAAGGCAAGTGTAATGTGACCGTTATGCTCAAATCGTGTCATTACATTTCAACCACTCGGACACACACGTTTTCTGGTACCGTTGCAGAAACAAACAAACAAACAAATGAAAGAAAGAAAGAAAAATCCGACTCAGCATTTTTTTAAAAAGTGCAAATGAAAAGCATTTATTTTAGTTGGGCAGATTGCTGAAACAATCTTTCACTTGGTGATACAAGCACCAAAATTGAAATTTGTCAGATTTGCTTCTGCAGCCAGCTTGAAAACTAGCGGCCATCTTGAATTTTCTGATGGCTAACGTTCTTTCCTTAAAACGTATGTTCTGAACGTTATTTTTGCCAATTTTGGTTCTTGTATCACTAAGTGAAAGATTCTTATGGAATATTGAGATAACCTGCCCCACTATTTGTGGTTCTTCCAAGATAATACATTTGATATCTTTCAAAAATCTTTTCGAATACACACACACGTGTTTTACAATGCTGTGCCATATAACATGTGCTTTTTAAAAGTCTCTCTCCCCACCACATGACACTGGCCATAGCCAGCGCTTTATCGCCCTTGACTTCACACATCCATCTTCCTCAGCACACAACTTGCTACTCTTCCTAAACGACATGCTGTCCTTTTCTTCTCCTTTTTTTCTCCTCCTTCCCATGACGTCAGTGCTTGCACACTTGCTTAATTTGCATATGTGCTAAGACAGCTGCTGTTGCTATTATTTTCGCTAGTCAGCCATTCTATGGCTGCAGCTGATTTTCTCCCATGCATGCCATTAATGCTATGTTATACAAGATAGTGTGCTCTGAGCCTCAAATGTGGCAGGAGGACTCTATTTTAAGATGTATCCGATTACCATATAGAGGATTAGATTAGGCATCTTGTTATGTTTTCATCAATGAGTGATCAATAAACCAAATAAAATAAAATTTCTTTATATATACATGCGTGAGGTGTTTTTATTCTCTTCATCATTGCTGTTTTTCATCTTCACCATTTCTGGTGGTCGGCAATTGCCTGTTCAACTATGACAAACAAAACTTTTCATGCAGGAAAGACACACGGAGATGTTCGCTGAGTTTTCTTCAAGGTTTTATTGGAGAGAATTTACTTATGGAGAGAGACTAATGTATCTTAATTATTATTTACTTCCTAAATATAACTTGTTAACTTAAGAAATGAGGGATGCAGACAAACAGACATGTGTGATATTCGTCATCAGATTATTTTATATTATTGGTCATGTCTCTTGTTCGTATAGCTTCCCAGGAGTAATTGTACTGAAAACCTATGTTTCTCCTATTCAAAAATGTGGCATCATTCATCATCATTCGACTCCTGTTTTATCTACAACATTTGGCCTCTTGCCTCTGCCTTTTCACCCATCTTTCATTTAATCCTGAGAACGATTTTGTTTTACAGATCTGGGTTATTTTGATATGCACTAAGAGTGAGCCTTGTTAAAATTCATAATAGTTGACTTAATTGCTACTTACAGGCATAGAGTCTTTACTATATAACAATCAGATAGTTTTGGGGAATGATGAAATAATCCAATTATATTTCCAGTAACCTTAGCAACAAATTGAGTTTGAGTCTTCAGTTTCAGACCTGGTGTAAAATTCAGTCCTAGGAGCTTATCAAAACAAAGGGCTTCCTCAAAGAAAGAGCTATTCATTTCGACTGTACCAAAACAAGGATCCGAGCGTTGATGGTGAAAAGAGAGAAGCTTAACTTGTTCTGTGTTTTAAAAAGTGAACCTTGAGGTTACTTTTGGCAGCCTCGTAACTCTCGCTTCCATTATTTTGTCCTTTTGTTCTCACATTATGTGAGCGATGTTTCAGACAAAAAGGAAAAAATTGCTGTTTTCTAGGTAAGAAACTATTCATTTCATACTTATCGTTGACTGGTTTTTGATCTTGAAGTAGTATTATTTTAGCTCCTTACACCAAGTGGCTTCATGATTTGTCTGGAACGATTTCCATTCAAAAAAAAAAAAAAAGGGGAGGGTTTCAATTTGCTATATAAGTTTTATGCAAAACTAGGTGTACCCCCTTTCACAGGGTTACTCGGAATTCACTACTACAATTTATGTGTAAATTTTGTTTTTATTGTTTTTATTGTTTTTAGTAATATTATCATGTGTAGTTTACATGTCTTATATTTTGTTGTAAATTTCGATAATAAAAATGAGTTGAATTATTAAAGAAAATATTTTTTTTGCTCATGATGAAATTGACTTCTTGTGTTGAATGTTAAATAGTGTTTGTTAAATAGTGTTTAAAACGCAAAAAAAAAAAAAAAAAAAAAGAAGCCAATTTACTGGAAGTAAATGTGTTATATTTTCATCCATGAGCAATTAATAAATCAAATAAAATAAAAGTCCTTTTACATTTACATGCGGGGAGGGGGTATTCTTTGCATACTCACTTCTTTTTACCTTCGCCGCGTTTCATGTGTGGCTGTGATCGTCTTATCTAGTGGTTCTCAATCGTCTGTTTAACTAAGAAAAATAAACTTCTTCAAATACAGGAAAAACATAAGGAATACATCCGCTCAGTTTTTCAAGGTTTTATTGGAGAGAATTTACTTATGGAGAGAGAGAGAGAGTAACAACTAATGCTTTACTTCTTAAATTTATTTTCTATCTAACAAAATGAGTAATGCACAGACGGACAAACATCAGTGAAATTCAACTTAGATTATTTCTTCCTTATTACTGTACCATTCTCATGCTTCCAGCAGAGAAATTGAACTGAAAGCGTTAGTTTTCTCTCGCTCAGGAACATAACTCATTTGGCATATTCTCATATCATTCGACTATTTGGCCTACTGTCTTACCTGTTGCCTCCTGTTTCAATTCATGTCACACGGATACAATTTTGTTTTCATGTAGGTTATTGTGGCATGCACTAAAGGTGACCTTCGTCAAAATTCACACTAGTTTACTTAATCGCTACTTACTGGCGTAGGGTCCCTAATTATGTAAAAAAAATGTAGTAATTGGTAGCAGTCAAGTTACAAAGATGCTATGTAATTTTTGCTTTGGTGTACACACAAACTATATTCACGATTTTTTAAATGTAATACCCTAACTTAAATGTTGTAATGGCTGGCAGGCAAGTCATAAAAAAATGTGGTATTATTTTCTTTTCTCACTAACCCTTGTCCTTTATTGGTACATGAAAACTCTGTTTACATTTTTAAAGTTTGTAAAAATAAAGAAAAGAAAAAATGTATTGGATGTTTTGTATTTAAAAAAAAAAAAGAAGTAAGATGTAAATAAAAATAAAATATAAAAAAAATGAGGAAGTTTATGTATTTATGATTGGACAAAACAGAAAAAGAAAACGCTGTTGCGTGTTATAATATAGCCTTTTTTTTTTTCTTTTTTTTTTTTTTTTTTTTTTGACGAAATTACGAAATGTTACATGTGTTATCTTAAACCCCTTTGTGAATGGATGTATACAACTGCGGATTTTTAAAACCTAGAGTTTTTTTGGGTTTTTTTTTTTTCAACTCTTGTCTAGAATTCCCCCTGTATTGAAAAACTAAAAAACGAATAAAAACCTGTATGATGTACGTTCCCGTGACAAAACGAAAATACCATATTCTAAAAAATCCTGTACATTGCTCTTGTAGTTTTATTTTTAAACTAGCGAGGGGTACCCGGCGTTGCCCGGGTGTTTGGGGTGGGGGTGGGGTTAAAAAAAAATGTTTTGGTAGGTAAGTATGAGGATCGAACCCGAACCCTTGAGGCAAAGTTGTAAATTAAAGTGTGAAAAAGAAAACGTGCGACGTTAACGATTGCCCCACCGCGAGATGCTAACGGAAACACGTTTGAATTTATTTATTTACTTGCATTTGGCAGGTGCCCGTTTTAATGAGTTAATGAGGTCAAGTTTGACTGCGGGATTTTTATTTTCCCAAGATGGAAAAAGACTAACCCACATGCGGCGAGCGACCAATGTTGAATATTTATCTTCCCGAAATCGAGCAAATTAAATAGACAGGCGAGCTTCGTTGTTAACTGTGAGATATTACGATTTATATCTGATATAAAAAGTTTTAAAAAGTTGTGAAAAAAGCCTTTTGTAGACATACAGAAAAAGCGAACACACATACATACATTTTCGCTTTTATATTTATAGATAAATTAAATTTTATGAGTAACAGAAGAACATCTGTTTTGTCTGCCATTTTGCAAACAATCTAACAAAAAAAAAAAGAAGCAAAACAACAACAAAGGGAAATAACTCAACTATTTAAACTTGCTAGATTTATGTTGCAATGCCTATGAATTCCCATTAATTGCTTTAAAATGATTTCCTTTACATATGTACATCATAAAGATTTTTCTTTATTTTTGCTTTAGGGTGAATTCTGGACAAGAGCCTGTTTTTATTTCTTTCCATCTTTCTTCTTCTTCTTCTTCTTCTTCTTCTTCTTCTTCTTATTTTTCTTCTTTTTCTTTTTCTTCTTCTTCTTCTTCTTCTTTTTCTTCTTCTTTTTCTTCTTTTTCTTCTTCTTGCCAAAAATTCTTCTTCTTGTTTCATTTTACTTCAGTCAAAGTTCTTAGAAAATCAAGGGGTCCTCTTTCTAGGGTTAACACTTGATCTCTTTATGAGGTGCATAGATATTCGAGTGTAAATTAAATTCTACTTACAATCAAATTCGACGCAATTTCCAACACTATCGATAATTATGCCGTTGCCTCATTGACCATCTTACATCCATTAACCCCTATGCTCAAGTGGCCTCCAGACCTGAATAAGTGGTGACTCCCTTGTAAAAAAAAAATTCTTAATGGTTGAGTGAGTAAAGAAATAAAGAACATTAAGTTTCCTCTCACTAATTTACTAATGTCTGGACGATTAATCGGAATTGGGAATCAGAAAAATAAAAACTTTTATCGGATTCAGAAACATTAGTACTTATTTTCCGATATCAAAAACGATTCTTTTAATGGTCTTTTTCTATTTAATTTTGTTAAAAGCAAAATTTTCCACTGCTGGTAGTAATGATATAAAATAACAAATATTTATTGATTTTTTTTTAACTAATAGTAAAACTGAAATGGATTGATCATCGCTTACGCGTGTATTTTTTTACACCTGAGAAAATATCTGCACAGTTAACATGTGTTTTTACGATAATTGGGAAAAAATAAAAACTTCATAGTTAAATATTTAGAGATTTATAAAGAATCAGAATCAGTAATTGCATCGGAATCAGGAATTTAGTAAGACATCAGTAATTGCAATGGAATCAGGAATTTAGTATGGAATCGGTAATTGTATTGGAATCGGAAATTTAATACGGAATCGGTAACTGTATCAGAATCAAGAAAAATATTGGAATCGTCCCATCACTATTGTTTACCCAGTTAATTGTGCTACAGTATATCTTTCTTGTGGTCAAGTTTTTCTTTTTGTTTCCTTTTATATCAATCGAAGTTCTAGGAAATCAAGTGGGGGCCCTTTCCTGGGGCTAACACTTGATCTATATATGAGATGCATAGATATTTGAATATTCCATTAAAGTCTTTCATTACATCTCAAACATTGAGTTAGTAAAGAAGTTGAGGACATAATTTTCCTCCCCGCAATTGATCATTTAAATATTTTGGAGTATACCTTTCCAGTGGTCTTTTGGTCTTACTGGATCCCAGGATTAGAATCCATCTAGTCCGGTGGAGTATCCAGCTTTTTGCTGTTATTTAAAGTAACATCATTTGGAGAAGGTGACAATCTATTGTATAAATCTCACCTGTCTGTTTAAATATAAGTATGTATGTACATATGTATGTATGTATGCATGTATGTATGTATGTATGTATAAAACTTTTGACAGAAGCGACGGATTTTTACGAGACTGGTATTGTTTTAAAACTCAACCCTTTGGACAACAAATATCGAAAAATTGGCTAAAAACATCATTAATTCCCTCCCCCTCAACTGGGTACTTTTCTACAAGAAGGAGTCGCTTTTTTCGCCAATATTTTCGATATTCTCTTTTCGATTGGCTAGTCTTAATTTAAACCTACGTCAATTCCGGTTTGGCAATGGGGCAACAGCAAAAACACCACGAGAGATCTTATTTAGGCTGTGAATACTATGTGGTTTTGAATATTTGGTCAGGGTTTACTTCTATGGAAAAAGTATCCTCATGCCAGGTTGTTCTGACAAACCCCTGCACACACAGATTTTAGACACTCAAGGAGATGTCTAGTAGGCATTCAAAAATCGTTTTAGTGTGTGCGTCTCCAAACCAAAAGGTTTGCTTGTGAATCTTTCTCACGGTGCATCGAACCGGAGCAGGCAATCAATCGATTTGATTGAAAAATGGTCGATTTCACCGATTTCGATGACAATAAATATATGGGAATGTGAAATCTTGAGCAACGTCGGGTCCCCTTGCTAGTTAAAAATAATTGGAAGAAGTAGCTTTGCTGTAGTTTTTTAAATCAATTTCTAAGAGCCGTCCAACACATGCCAGAATGTAAAACAAGCAGCAAATCAGTGACAACGATGATGATCATGATGATGATCATCATCATGATCATCATCATCATGATGGTGAGGAGGAGGAGGAGGAGGAGGAGGAGGATGTCGTTGCTAGTCTTGTTTACTTGCTTATATTTTCTATTAAATATTACTTTTTTTGTATTATTTAAATTGTTTAGACTCCTATTCTCATCTTCAGTGTTATTTTCACAACGTTTCAGCCGATATAACCTTCGACTTTCTTCAGGTGTATCTTGTTGAACTCGGAAATCTCAGCAGAATTTCGAACGGAACCCATTATTTAATCCACAGTGGTAGCATGCTCTCATTCCGTCAGCCATGACAGGGTAGAAGTCTTACGTAATTAATTATTGCATTCTTAGTATTGCCTGCATTAAGAATTGAATTTTCTAGGGCAACAATTATATCGTTCCATCCTGTACAAGTGGTGGTGGTGGTGGTGGTATCGTTTTTATTTTATTTATGACTAAAATGGATCCTCTATTCATTCACTGACTAAAATATGTTCCTTGCGATGCGAAATTTCAGTTCTTGCCAAGAATTCCGCCTATATTTAAAAAAATAAAAATCTGTATGATGTACCACATATCTGTGACGAAAGCAAAACATCTTATTCCAAACATTATGTAAATTAATCAAGTAGTTTTATTTTTATAAAGAAAATCATTTTTAAGTGATTAATGGGAATTAGTAGGCATTACAGCACCAATCCCGCAAGTTTCTATTATTGAGTTATCTTCTTTCTTTTTTTTTAGCTGGTCTTCTGTTACTCATAAAATTTGATTTCCTTACTCCTTGATCAGTAAAACTACTTGATCAGTTTAAATGATTTTTGGAATATGATATTTTCGTTTTATCACGGGTGTGTATATCATGCAGATTTATCTGTATTTGTGAGTTTTAAAAAATTGGGTTTAATTCTAGATAAGTACTGAAATTTCTCCTGAGAACAAAACATCATTTTAAAGTAACAGCTCTAGACACATAAAGAAAAAAAAATAGCTTCACACTCAAAATTGCCTGAGGTGCTAAAATTGCCTAAGACATGAAAATCCTTTATTGAATAATAAGCGGCTTAATGTGTGACTGCTGCAATCATCCGAATAATCTAACAAAGAGGTGGGAGGGAAATCGCTTTCAGGATGGAAGGCCACGTTAAGTTAACCGTAAATTAATTAGTTTGCATGCTAGCGATTTTAATTACTTTTACTTAAAAACAAAAATCACATACATTTTTTTTTTAAATCTAACTACTAACTTTTCATAAAAATGAAAAAGAATTAACTCTAAAAAAAAATGGGGAGATTTTTTAACTTTCTTAGCTGGCCTAATTTCACTTTGTATATTTTGAGGTCTTTGTATTACCTATCACTACAGTGCTATTTTCTATACCTTCAAAAATAAAATTCTAATGAAAATGTTGTCACGTTTCTCAATTTTTGAGATGAGGATTGGTTATTTGTATTATTTGGATTCATCTGACTACCGTTCTCATCTTGAGTGTGATTTTCACAATGTTTCGGTCGATATAACCTCCGACCTTCTTCAGGCGTATCTTATCGGACTTGGGAATGTTTCTGTCGAACTTGGGAATTTGGACGGCATTTCGAGCGGAACCCTTTATTTTCTTCACAGGGGTAGCATGCTCTTGTTCCATCAACCGTGACTGGGTAGTGGTCCTAAATAATTCACAGTTGTGTTTTTGGGGTGCCCACACTGAGAATTGAACCTTCAACCTTTAGTAGAATATCTCTTTTTATAATTACAAGGACCCATAGCACAGCGGTTAGAGTACTTGGGAAAACCAATTGTAAAAGTGATATTCTCTTGAAGATTAAAGGTTCAAATCTCAGTGTGTGTGACCAAAATTTACAATTGCTAATGTCAAAAATATTTGCTAGTTTCATGATGGAGAATGTTCTTGTTTTGTGATACTGGTGCACAGTTTTGAGGCTTGGTGCTCGCGATAGTCGCATGATGCTAATGGCCGATCTCTGAGAGATCCATACGCTCTGTGCAGATAGAGCTTAGGCAGATTGGTTTCTCTATGTTACTCTGCACAGTGTCAGCATTTTCCACATTTAGTGTCCAGTCTGTTTATGTTCCTTTGTGGCCGAAGCTATATTTTATTACAAGCAGGGTTAGTTGGTTAATGACAGTGACCATGTGCTCATGCCTTTACGCCAGTCAGCATTTAAGCACAACCGGAAACGATGTCCACATGAAACCCAGGTATTTTTTTTTATTTACGAATTCACTTCGTGTTTCAAAAGTAAAGGCTGGTTACACATAAAATAGTAAACATGATGCGTTTTGCGTAGACTTTTCAGCTTTATATATTATTATATTATATCATAATATTAAAATTTCGATGAATTGTAATATATTTTCTTCAAATTTCATAGAATGAAAGGGGGTGGGGGGATCACGTACAAAAAGAAAATATTTTCCTTCGTATATTTTACAAAAACTGTATTTGAAATATAAATTCATCCAAAAGTAAATAAATGTCGAAAATTTCGTGAAAATATACTCATTAGTTGATTTTTGCTAGATTTATTAAACACGTGTATGTCTGCGCTTTAAAAATGTTCATTATATAAGAACGTTGTTTTAAGGCGTCGATGATGTAAATACGATTTTAGTCTTGCATTTTCATTATTTTTGTACACTGAAAAAAAATGTCGATCATAAAGAAAGGCTGGTGGTCTAAGGGACGTAACTCTAATTTTACTAAGATTTTTTTACGATAATTTCTATGTTAATTATAAAGAAAGATGCGACTATTTTTTTTTTCAACTACTTTATTTAATGTAAGAGAAAATTTAAATGGTAAATATAATAGATAAATTTATTGTTTTGTTTTTTTTTTTTACATTTTTTCTTAAATTTACTCGAATGTTTTGTGTAAGAAAAATTAAATTACTGATAATCATAAAAAATGCGACTGCTTTTCGTTTCTTTTCTTTCTTTATTTATTTTTGCGAACAAAAAAAAAAAAAAGGTACTTCTTAACAATATCATCCTCAGGGTTGCCACGCGATAAAACATATTTGAAGCTAAAACAAAAAATAAATAAATAAATAAAAAGGCCAAAAGAAGGCCAAATTGATAACTGTAGTCCAATTTTCACAAACAAAAAAAAGCAAAATTAAAATAACAAAGACTGTGTGCGTCAATATATAAACATTTTAATAATTTATTATTTTTTGTGTGCTTGTGGTGATTAGTGATGTGGCGTCAAAAATTACGAAAATGGTTCATTTGAAAAATAATTATTAAAAACAAAATTTTACAAAGTTGCGACTTTAATTTAAACCGTCCAAGATCAAAATCAAGGGAGATAACTGCAACTAAATTATGCATGATTGTTAAAAATGGACTTTAATTGTGTGAATTTGATAAATTTGATTGGCACAATGAAAAAAATATAAATGTTTATATATTTACGCACACACATTTTGCTAGTTCTTTTAACAATTTAAATAACATCACCAATCCACGCAAGTATAATGAAAAAATATATGTTTACATGTTCAATTTGGCTTTTTTGTTTCTGAAAACTTGGTTACAATTATAAATTTGGCCTTTTGGGGCTTTTTTTTTTTCTTTTTATTTTTCTGACAGATTTGCCTTCAAATATTTTTTATGATCTGGTAACCCTGAGAACGACACGCTGTTGGAAAGGAGCACACAAGAAAATGTTGTCTTTTCAATTACTTTTATTACGGAAATATATATATATATATATATATATATATATATATATATATATATATATATATATATATATATATATATATAAGATGTTTTTCACGACATGGCTTTTATTTATTTTTTTTTTTTTTAAGTTAACTTTCATGATTGCCAGTACTGTAATTTTTCTCAATGAAAACATTTGAGTAAATGTAAGAAAAAATGTAAAATAAATAAAAAATAAATAAATAATAAAATAAAATTGTCCATTATTTTACAAATTAGAGTAGTTGAAAAAAAATTTCTTTTTTTTTTTGTGTGTGTGTTTGAAACAAAAAAAAATAGTTGCATCTTTTTTTTTCTTACAATTGGCGCCACAAATTATCGTATGGGAAAAAAATTCTTCGTAGAAGTAGAGTTACGTCCCTTAGGAAAATCTGCCTTTCTTCATGATTGCCATATATTATTATTATTATTATTATTATTATTATTATTATTATTATTATTATTATTATTATTATTATTCAGCGTATGAAAATGCGAGACTAAAATTGTGAAAATAATAATAATAATAATAATAATAATAATAATAATAATAATAATAATAATAATAATAAATAGTCGCATCTTTTCTTAACGTTCGCGTCGCATGAAAACAAGACAAATCTCTCAGTAAAAGTAGAGTTACGCCCCTTAGACTAATCTATCTTTATGATTGCCAAAATGTTTAATCGTTAGCAGTTTATTGTGGGCATATTCTTTTGAATAATACGAAAGTTATGATGATAATATATTACCGTCTATTAAGATTTAATCGTGTTACATATGGGGATGTTCTATGGTGCACTTTGAAGGTACCTATCTTTCCATCACAGCTAATTTTTTACTCCAAGTGGATTCTCATAGAATAAAATTAGATCCTGGTGGAAAAAAGAAGACTTAGATGCTGTATTTTAATGTTAGCCACAGAGCGTGTAAAATAGAAGAAAAATAGGCGCTTTTGCATAATTTGGCATTGATCTAAAGGGGAAAACGCCTTTTACTCAGAGACTCTTTCATGTTTTCATAAAAAAAACAAAAAACAATGATAATCAAAAATACAGGGTGGAACAATAAAATAGATGCCTTAAAAGAAGACGACATGATTCCATTTCCATTTGATGAAAACCGGTTTTCTTTTTTTGTTGCAGACGATCTACTAGTTGGCCAGTTGTGTACAAATCCCAAGAGTGATAGGAGTCTTCTATCATGTCTGAAAGTGACACAATGTTCAATGAGCGAGATCAGATATGCACCGCTGTACAACTTATGCTGTACAACTTATGCTGTACAACTTATGCTTTATTACAACAGGATCATTACCAACACCCTCAAAATTCAAATCCGGATGGTTTAACACTTGAGAACACAGCTCAACAAAGTTTCTGACCACAGTTATGGTCTTTGGTGCGGTTTCAAGTGAGGGCCACATCATGCCACCTTACATCTTTGAAGTCAGCTTGAAAGTCAACACCAAAGTGTACTTGGATGTGCTGAAGAGTGTGGAGATCCCCTAGTGCAATCATGTGGTAGCTAGCAGACCCTGGGTGTGGCAGCAGGACTCGGCACTGGCCGACAAGTCCAAAGAGACCCAAGCTTGGCTTCAGAAAGAAATGCTACAACTTTGTACCCTTCTTTCATTGCCCCTCTCCTTTGACTTGAACCTGCTGGACTACTTTGTTTGGTCATACACTGTGAACATCACCAACATGACCTCCCACAGCATCGCCATCTACCAAGTATTCACCTAGCTCCTGCCAGTGCTAGTGGAAAAGGCATGCTATTAGTTTGAGATCCGTATCAAGGTCGTAATTGAGGTTGAAGGCGGCTACATTGAATAGATGTTAGCTCTACTATATAATCAAGTTACCTGAATTGAATTTTTGCAATAAAAGTTTTAAAATAAAGCTGTAGTGTTGTTTTCTTTTGGATAACAACTTTATCGTTCCACCCTGTAAAACAATGATAGCCAAATCTGAATAAGATAAACTACAAATAAACAAAAAGGAGTAAGAAAAAAAAATGTATTTGTGGCCTTTTGAGACCAAATGAAGACTTGTAGTTTATATTGCACTGTAGAGAATCTACTGTTGATTTCATCAAATTATTTTTTTTATAATGGTTTTTATCAAATTTTCAAATGCAAAACTTAAGCATTATTGTTCAATTGTGCTCTAAAGAGAAATATTCATTTCAAATGCACACCTTTCTAAACAAAGAATGCACTTTTGATTTTATACGCTAGGCCTTTCTGCTTGTTCAGCGTAAAAAAAAATGCACTTGTGATGTTAGGCTCTCTATAAAAGTGCTCAAATTCGGACTGTTCTTTCCTTAATCAGATGTTTTTGATTATCGATTTTTGGTACTTATCGGGTGTATTCTGACACAAAACCTATGTAAGAACACTCCTAGACACATCAAGTACATTCGCGTGAAATTTTTTAAAAAATCGGCCCAGCCGTTTTCGATTCCATAGGGAACAAACTCACACACACACACACACACACACACACACACACACACACACACATAGTTTCTTGTATAAAACAGTAGATAGATAGATTTACATATATATACATATATTATTACATCTTCGATCTGGTTCTGAGCATTGAGTTTAACTACATTCCTAGCATTCGAACTTGCGGTTAACTTGCTCTGCTCCGGCTTGTTTAAAGGGCAGGGGAGTTCACCATCGAGGTAGCACCACCTAACTGTCTCCTGTCAAATGTCAGACCTCTGCCAATGAGGGCTTCTACATGATATCGAGTCGGGTATAGGCAAAAGAAAGAAAACAAATACCTGTATCCTCATTAGATTTTCCGTGCATATGGTTAACAACATGAGTGAGAATGGCAAAGGTTAGACAAACTAGCAGAAAGCAGAAATATTCAACAAAGCAAGAAAAATGGAAAGGAGCACATAAAAATCCAGGTAGTTGAATTTTATCATTTTTTATTTTATTTTTCCATAAAACAATTAACAACTGAACGACGCTGTGATAAAAGTACGTAACTAATAAAAAGAAATAAAAGAAACATGCATCAGCAAAGAGTCCTTCAATATTTCCATCATCAAAAGGCCCATTGAGGGCTTAAAACACAAGAGGGCTCTTCAGGCTGAATGTTCATCGGCAGACCAGTCAGGGCTTGAAATATACAAAACTTTTCTGGCTGAATGTTCATTGGAAGACCAGTTGGGGCTTGAAACACAAGAAAGTTCCACTAGCTAAATGGTCTCTTGGTTAAGCATAATGCAATGGGGAGCATTTTATACGAGGGGAGGGGTGTAAAAGATAGGACATGAACATATTAGCAGCAAAGTCATTAAAATTCAATTAACATATTAGCAGCAAAGTCATTAAAATTCAATTAACAGGCGTCGGAAACAGTATTGAGTTTCCTCTGATGATTTTCTTTCATTTAAAAAAGAGGTAGCAAGAAATATAAAATCACCAATCTTATCTCGGGTAATCCACCAATAAGGTTTTAATCCATACACAAACAGTTCATAGAAGGCAGGAAATCCTGAAATTTTCCAAGAGAGTTCATCCAACAGTGACCTCCATGCAAAACATGTTAAGAGTCTGACATAGCGGGTATCCACTGACCTTTATGTGGAGACAAGTTGTTTGTTTTGAGGTGCAACAAATCCAGTTCCTCGGATGACAGATATCGCCTCGTATTTTGTTTTCTCCTCCTTCTAGAATCTTAGTGCTCCAATCTGATGGTCTTGTGCCATCCAGTTAAGGAAGCTGACTTCTTCAATAATTCCATACATGGCCATTATAAGATTCTTGCCATGTCATTTGATCAGCACCTTGTTTTGGCGACCAATACAATCAAACACAAATCTAGAAGTGTTTCCATTATCTCAGTACTCCCACCTTATGGTTTTGTGCCATCCAGTTAAGGAAGCTGACTTCTTCAATAATTCCATACATGGCTGTTATAAGATTCTCACTATGCCATTCGACCAGCACCTTGTTTTGGTGACTAAAACATTTGAACCCGTCCGTTCTCGTTGAATTCAAATCAAGAAGTGTTAGAAATCTATTTTTTCCTTTTCAGATTCACATGTGGTGCATCAGCGTGTGTCAATCATAATTCCTGTGCGTCTTTGTACGTGACCCTCTGCTTTTTGCTATGGCGGTTAGTGTTCCCCTCCAATTCTCTTTGCTTTTGCACGGCACAAGTGTGCGACCATGACAATAAATATATATATATATATATATATATATATATATATATATATATATATATATATATATATATAGTAGAAATGGTAATTGATAAAAACCTGAAGAAAGTGCTCAATACTGTTGTAGAGCAAATATGTTATAACGGCCAAAAAACGGTTGCGTAGCTGAAAAAAAAATGTAACTGAACAGAAAAAAAAACGGTAATAAAAAATAAAACATATATATATATATATATATATATATATATATATATATATATATATATATATATATATATATTTACTATAATAATTAAATACCTACAGACACTAGTGTTTCATCCTTTCAGGAATCTTCAGTGCAGTGTGTTACGATTAACACCAGTCGATAGATTCAAACCCAGCAACACAAGTCACCTCTGGCTTGATTAGCAAGGACTGTATCCATTCGGCTACCGTTAACCGTGTGAAATAGTATTGAATTTAAACATTTTATTATTAAATGTTTTTTACATCAGTCAGAGTGATCTAATCATTCAGAACTATTTTCAGTCCCCCACCCCTAATTTCTGGCTCCCATCTTATCTCGCATTACTTATAACGTCACCAACTAACTTCGGAAGAACCCCCCCCCCCATCCGATTTTGTTTTATATCATAAGTTGCTTAAAACGTGATTAGTTAAAGTTCAGAATAAAATCACGCTTTCTCTTAACGGTTAATTTAAAAAAAAAATCTTCTGAACGCTATTAAAAGTTAAATTCTTCACTAGTTTGGAGACGGAATGCGTTGTTGTGATAAGTGATTTTCTCTATTAATTCGCACTTTTTATTTTAAGATTCAAATATTAATAACTACATTTTATTTCAGTATTTAATTTATGTATTTCTGTTGTATTAAATGCTAGCTTTAATTTTTTTTTTTTTTTTTTTTTTTTTTTTTTTTTTTTTTTTTTTCTCGTCCATAAATGTTTATCTACCAAGTTGATCTTAAATATTGTATAATCAATCCATTATATTATCATTTTCAGTCCCCCACCCCTAATTTCTGGCTCCCATCTTATCTCGCATTACTTATAACGTCACCAACTAACTTCGGAAGAACCCCCCCCCCCCATCCGATTTTGTTTTATATCATAAGTTGCTTAAAACGTGATTAGTTAAAGTTCAGAATAAAATCACGCTTTCTCTTAACGGTTAATTTAAAAAAAAAATCTTCTGAACGCTATTAAAAGTTAAATTCTTCACTAGTTTGGAGACGGAATGCGTTGTTGTGATAAGTGATTTTCTCTATTAATTCGCACTTTTTATTTTAAGATTCAAATATTAATAACTACATTTTATTTCAGTATTTATTTTATGTATTTCTGTTGTATTAAATGCTAGCTTTAATTTTTTTTTTTTTTTTTTTTTTTTTTTTTTTTTCTCGTCCATAAATGTTTATTTATCTACCGAGTTGATTGCATAAATAGATTACCTAATTGTACTCATTTTTAGTTCGTGGGAGGGGAATCTATCACCATACTTTCCCTTAAACAGGTCCGTTGGACTTTTATTAAGTACAATACTTAATAGTTATTTTTTATTTATTTATTTATTTTTTTTTTTTTTTTTTTTTTTTTTTTAATGGAGAGTAGAAAACGCATTGTGGATGCGTTATCGGCAGCTCCTGTTACTCTCGCTTCTTCTTATTTGTCCCTTAGTCCTCATTTTTTAAATGAGTGATTTTTCTGACAAAGGGAGAAGAAAAAGCTGTTTTCTAGGTTGGCAGTATTTTTGCGCGAACAGTTGGCAGAGTTGGTGGAAATTTTCTGTTTCTATGTCTATCCTTGTAGCCATGTCACTAGTAAGGGTGCTGGAGGTAAACGTTTTGTCTGGACTGACGTTATCCGCCTGATAGTCAGGGACCCGAACCTTGGATTAACCACTAAGGAGGCTGTCCTATCAGCAGGTGCAAAGTACTGGGGCTGCTGTATTGCCATCTGGTGAATGGAATCTGGACCATGCAGTAGCTTCTGGTGGGGCCTCTCGATGCCATACTAGTGGGTAATTGTTACGGCTTTACCTTATCATGTGGTACAAAAAAAAAAAAAAAAAAAAATTCTTCGTTTCTTTTTCTCTCTTAGTTTCCCCTCTCTGTCCTGCTCTAAGTAAATCTGTCGACCTAGTCCACAAATTCCAAAATTTCATCATGACAAGTTTCAAGAAAAAATACACGATTAAACCCGGTTCTCCAACTTCCAACGTAGACCCCTACTACCATGTCTCCTTCTCCAACATCAGAGGTCTACGTTCTAACCTTCCAGAGGTTGAAACCCAATTACAGGAGACTAAACCAGACCTTTTATTTTTAAGTGAAACTGGCATTGGACAGGCTATTTCCCTAGATGAGTTTGCAATTTCAGGATACTCTAACTTAACTTCTAAATCTGACCCCCAAGATCGCCATGGGCATGGAATATGTGCCTATATTAAAGATAGCTTTCCATGTGGGAGGGACATCTCCAGGGAAGATCCTAACTTACCTTATATGTGCTTCCGGGTTGCTTTAGCTCACACTACTGCATTTATATTTACTCTCTATCGCCCCCACAACAGCGGAGTTACTATCTTTCAAAGCATATCTGAGAAAATTGACCAAGTCCTTTCTACTTATCCTTCAGCTAACATTCACGTATGTGGAGACTTCAATGTTCACAACGTCGAATGGTTGACCCACTCAAACAAGACCGATGATGAGGGGAGGTTCTGTCATGATTTCTCCATTGCCTATGACCTCACTCAGATTGTTCAGGAACCTACCCGTGTGCCCGATAATGACGGCCAGTATGCGAGCCTACTAGACCTTTTTCTCACAACTTGCCCTGAACTATGTTCAGTTTCTGTTCTGTCGCCTCTCTGATCTACCTCTGCATTCCATGTTTAAAAAGGATGTGTCCTCTATAGTATTAGACCTAACTGAATGGTTAATTGTAGGTATTGACCATTTCATACCCTCTAAAAAGTTTCAGCAAAAACCTAACAGCCAGCCATGGTTCTCTCCAGAATGTGCTGCTGCCATTGCGCACAGAAATCACTTTTTCCACTGCTTCAAACGTAATAGATGTATGGAAACTAAAGCCGTTTTCAGGACTGCCAGCAACCATTGTAAGAAAGTAATAAGGAACGCAAGAGAGTTGTATGCTCAATCTGTTAAGTCCAAAGTAGCTGAGCAGCGGCTTGGTTCCCACCAGTTTTGGCAAATAGCAAACAGAATCCTGAACAGAAGCGTGTGCTCCATCCCAACTATTATCAATGGATCTGAGGTAATCTCGTCAGCATCAGACAAAGCCAAACTCTTTGTCAAGAACTTTGCAGCTAATTCTACCCTTTGCGACCAAGACCGCCAACCCCCAATATTTCCTCTTGTATCAGAAAACACGCTATGTGATATACGTATATCTGTACGTGATGTTGCCAAGCTAATCAAAAACCTTGATTCCAGTAAAGCAACTGGCCCTGATGGTATTCCAATTATAGTACTCAAAAAACTTCAACCTGAACTAGCGCCCATACTTACAAAACTGTTTAAACGTTGTCTTAAGGAGAATAGTTTCCCATCTCCCTGGAAAATCTCATCAGTATGCCCTGTATTTAAGAATTCAGGTGATCGCTCATCCCCCTCTCAGTACAGGCCAATAAGTCTCCTGTGCGTCATGAGTAAGTTGCTAGAATCTGTATTAAATACAGAAGTAATCAAACATCTCAACAAAAATAACCTTCTTAGTGACACTCAATATGGTTTCCGTTCTGCTAGATCTACAGCAGATGTCCTTACAGTTATATCGCATAGGATTAGCAAATCTCTCGACGGTGGCAATCTTTCTAGGGCAATTGCTCTTGACATATCTAAAGCCTTTGATAGGGTATGGCATAAAGGTTTACTTCATAAGATCGCTAGCTATGGTATAGCTGGAAAAGTCTTCTCAATTATTAAATCATTTCTTTCTGATAGATTCATAAGAGTAGTAGTTGAGGGGCAAAAATCAGAAGCTCACAATATTAATGCCGGTGTCCCTCAGGGATCCATCCTGGGCCCAACTCTTTTCCTGATCTACATTAATGATCTTCCAAATCATATCCTTACATCATTTGTAGACATTTATGCTGACGACACTACCATTTATGGTACCACATCTAAGACAGTAAACGAGCAAGTTCTCTCCAATTCTCTCTCCTCTGATCTTGAGCACGTAGTACAATGGGGAAAGGAGTGGCTGGTTACTTTTAATGCATCTAAAACCAAGCTTCTCTCTTTACATCATCAACATTCTAATCCACATTTGTCATCAATTGAAATGAATGGCTCTCGTCTTCAGGAGGCCTCAAGTTTTGACAAGCTTCTGGGCTTGACCATTACTCCTGATCTTAAATGGAACACGTATATCAAATCTGTTGCCAAGGCCGCTGGAAAAATGGTGGGATCTTTCTATCGATCCAGTAGATATCTCACTGCTGATGCTATTCTCTATCTATATAAGAGCCAGGTACGTCCAAGGATGGAATACTGTTGCCACATCTGGGCAGGAGCTGCTAGAAAGAACTTGTCCTGCCTTGATAGAGTTCAAAATAGACTTCGTAGCCTCGTAGGAGATGTCCTTTTCTCCTCCTTGCAACCTCTATCTCACAGAAGAGATGTTGCGAGTTTGTCTCTGATGTATCGTTATTTTCATGGAAAGTGTTCAACTGAGCTTCAATCTATGGTCCCCCCTCGCCAAACTTTCACAAGAAACACTCGTCTAGCTGTAAACACTATCAATAATTTCCCCCACTCTTTATCTGTGCCTAAACCTAAACGTAGATTCCATGAACAAAGCTTCTTTCTTAGAACTGCACGCCTGTGGAATTGTCTTCCGTTTTCCTGCTTTCCGGCTGACTACAATATGGTTTTGTTCAAGTCTAAAGTAAATAAGTTCTTGATGAGCCGTTCCATATAAGTTATTAAATTTACCAAATTTTCATTACTAATGATTACTATATTGACCAACTTCTACTGTACACTCTTTAACCCTTATCCTTGAGTGGCCTCTGGGCCTTGATAATGTGGTGATGCCTTTGTAAAAAAAAAAAAAAAAAAAAAAAAAAAAAAAAAACATAATTATTTACTATAATAATTAAATACCTACAGACACCAGTGTTTCATCCTTTTGGGAATCTTCAGAGCAGGGTGTCATACCATGTAGTCCCGGTTTATCAAGGCCTGAAGGCCACTTAAGTATAAGGGTTAATGAGTATCGTGATGATCAGTGATGGTGGAAATTGGATAAGTTTATTTATTTTAGGGGACGGCTGATAAAGAACCTGTTTATATTAGACTTAAAAACGACAATGTCACAGTTAGCTGGGAAGCAGCTCTGCAATATTGTGTTCCACAGACGAGCAGTTCTCAGGAAAAATACTGCTCATGGAATATTCATTTAGTTTAAGGCATAGATAGAGAGTAAGGGAAATTGCTGATAGTGGTTGTAGCTAGTGGAGTGTTTGCTGTGAATGCCTTACCATAGATTGAAGCTCCGTCGAACACCTGCAATGAAAATAACAATAGTACAGAGGTAGGCTTGCAATGTCTTTTCTATGAAAAAGACGTAGCAGAGAGGGGAAAAGGATATCACTCACTAGATTTCAAAGTTTGTTTTGTACTTTGTCCAGGCAAGAAAAGGTGCTCTGAGCAGCTCGTCCTCAGATATAGCAACAGTACTCCATCTTAGGATGCATTTGGCTTGTATACAGGTAGAGGAGTGCATCGGGAGTGAGATACCTTCTGAAGCTGTAGAATGAGCCGACTATTTTTTCGGCTTGGATGTACATGTTCCATTTCAGATCAGAAGTGAAGGTCAATCCTAGAGCTTGTTAAAACATGGTGCTTCCTCAAGATGGAAGCCATTCATTTCAGTTGGGACTGGGCAGCGATCAGTGTTCATGATGGAAAGAGAGAAGCTTGGTTTTAGATGCATTAAAATCAACCAGCCACCTTTTTCCCCCATTGCACCATGTGCTCAAGGCCAGAAAAGAGAGAATCAGAAAGATCTTGCTTATTACCGGCCTTTAAAGTGTTGTCATAGATTATATTCATTTATTTTATTGCGGACTATTATCCTCATCTTTCTTAGTTGTACCCTTTCCTCACTGGCCCCCTCCTCCCCCGACCTGAACCTGTTAGACTACCTCGTTTGGTCATACATCAAGAACATCACCAACATGACCTCTTACAATACCAAAACCGGCTTGATTGCCGTCATCTGCACTTGTGGAAAAGGCATGCTCCCAGTTCTGGACCCGTATCAAGGCAGTGATTGAAGCTGAAGGCGGCTACATTGAATAGATATCAGCTCTATTACATAATCTAGTTACCTGAATTGATTTTTTCAATAAAAGTTTTAAAATACAGCTGTAGTGTTGTTTTCTTTAGGGCAACAAATTTATCGTTCCACCCTGTACTTGTAAAACTAGCAAAATATAATTGTTAATTACTTAAGATTTCTACATTATCATGACTGACGGAACAAGAACAAGCTACCCCCGTTGAATAAATGAAGGGTTCCATTCGAAATTCTGTGCAGATTCGTGAGTTCGACAGAATGATTCCCGAGTTCAACGATACACCTGAAGAAGGTTGTAGGTCAGATCGACCGAAACATTGTACAGATAACATTCAAGATGGAAACAGTAGTCCGAATAATGTTAATAACACGAGTCATAAAAGATACATGATACTTGCCAAAATCCACTCATCTTTTATGACGTCATAAAGGATGAATGTAAATTGCAAATTCTTTTTGATAATAATCATTTTGGTAGAAAGATAGGGGGAAAGAAAGGAGAGAGTGGACGAAGAGAGAGAGAGAGAGAGAGAGTGAGAGAGAGATTGAAAGAAATAAAGAGAACAAGAGAGGATGGTATTCAATGGGTCGTCGTTTGATGGTCTCTTTGTACTCTCAAACCCAAGTGTTCGGCCGTCGATGAAAAAAAAAAAAAAAAAAAAATTAATAGAAAGGAAAAACGTGTCCGCACTCGCTTTCAGTGTTAAACACGTTGTAAACAAGACCGGGCATGTTAACAACTTTTGTGATGACCAATAACACAAGTCTATAATGAACCATTTTAGATAGAAAAAAAAAACATAACTAAACACAACAGTGACCAGAAGCACTTATATGTACCAAGTATATGGATACTTATTGACTCATAATTTAACTACTTGATTATAAACAAAAAGTAAACGCGATTAGAAAAGAAAGGAAAAGTTTTTTTTACGACAAGCAGAAGGAAAACATCGAAAGAAAATCAAGCGGAAACAGTCATGTAAGTAATTTATTCCGGTGCTTACAAAAAAGAGTCGGCAAATCGATTTTTTTTTTTTTTTTTTTTTTTTTTTTAATACGTAGTTTAACTGCTTAAAACAATATTACGGGCTCTGTTTTACAATCGCTCACTGTGTAGAGGGAGACACACTCTTTTATTAAGAGATTCGTTCATTTTTTCATCTCATAATTTAGGACGCTCGATTTCGTCGATATTTTTTTATTAAACCAAAACATTAAAAAAAAAAAAAAAGCTGTGACGATTTTTTTTTTTTTTTAATGTAATATTAACAATACAAAATGTAGTTTGTACGCGACTATTAAGAGAAAACCAACGATATTTTCATTAGATGAAAATTTAGGGTTTTAAAGCTTTTAGGGCACAGCCTAAGAAAATAAATAATTCAATACAAGCTTTTGAAATGACGAACGCAACAACTTCATAAAATGTAACACAAAAAAGGTGCACCGGGTGATATATTCCTGGTCAAAAGCTGGACTCCAGCTACCTGGTGCTTGGTGCTATCACGGTAGTTATTCCATTGGAATCGTCAATACCTGTTGAAATAACACCGAGGTGGAGAGAGCGCAGAAAAAGGGTCTGTTCCGGTTGGTGTCTCTCTCAGTAAGAAAGAGTTCTTATCCTCCAAACCGGGTGCTGGCCGATTTCTTTAGGAGATTGTGCAAGCCTGTTCTAGTCTCACACAAAACACGCGTTCACATCTCAAGCTACTTTTCTTGCCATACACATACACACACACAAACATACACGCGCACATACGCACACGTACATATATTCACGTTCACACACTCACATTCACATGCATACACACACACACACGCTAACGTACACACATGTACGCACACATACGCACACATGGGCAACGTTACTTCTCTTTAAAGGAAATCCACATATGCGCAAAAGACCACCAGAAACAACTACAAAAGCAAGAGACCTGAGCTGTTTCCTTCTTTTCGATTCGGTTCCCGATCTAGGCGGTCGACGGACCAACCACTCCCTCTGGGGCGCGCGCTCGTACGCTCCACATCCCCTGCTACTATGTGTGGGGAAAGAGCCTACTGACAGTACGTACACCTTACACTTTCTCTCTCCATGGCTTGGATTGACTCTCTCTCTCTCTCTCTACAACAATAGACTTTCCCTCTCACCAGTTAACAGCGAGAGATGCACGCCAAACTAAACACATGCTGTACCCTTTTCTTTCATTTGTTTCTTCATGAAATAAATTCTAGTTCGTTTATTTCAATAAACGCGTTGTTCGTTCCTTTCTCAATTCAATACATTTTTCCTATTTTGTACGACTGAGGGATATATATAATATATCCACCAGTCCACTACAAATTGGTGACACCTGAACGTGAGATGAGAACGCATTTCCTTCTATGCTACAAGTCCCGCAACAAACCAGCAACCAACCGACATGAAACGAACACGCATGGTGACCCTATTTTTTTTTTAAATGAATTGTTTTGAGCAAGATGCGCGTTTTGTTTGATAAACAAAAAAAACAAAAAAAAAAAAACATTTCAACAAAGAAAAACAAGTGAACTACTACCGACAAGAATCTCAACAAACAACAATGACGAAACACCTTGTCAGACTCGGCTAAGAAAAATAAACATGGAGCTGCCGACTTCATACTAAATATAAAGAAAAATTCGAGCTCGACAAACATTTTTCATGGTTTCCTGACATTACCCTGCAACAAACGCGAAGAGCAAAATTACATGGGCCTATACACATTCTCTCCCGCACAGCAGAGCAGCAGAGGCAACAACACAGTAACAATAACAGGACATCCCTATTAACACATAGGAAGAACTTGAATCAACAATATGAGTTGAGATGCACCATGCACATGGATAAACTCACAACTGGAAGTTTCATTGACAGCCGGCAACTGGACACTCACCGTTCAACACGAATGAATGTGCAACAAGCGCCCATACAGGCAATGTACACACACTACCACAGACTCACTTGCGAAGACACCGGCAACTGTACACACCACGTCAACACGAACAAAAAAAACAAACAAATGTCAGCCCTAAAAAAAGAGTAAACGCCTTTTCCACGTGTAAGTAAGTACTTTTATTTTATGAACATACACCGTTTTTTAAACAACTATACCAACAGCAAAAAAACAGGACGAAAAGTTAATTGCCCAAAACATTACTTATTTAAAAAAATTTTTTTAAAATATATACACTGCATATTTTTTTTCCTGGGAAGGGGAGTAATGTGCAAGCCTGTTCTAGTCTCACACAAAACATGCGTTCACATCTCAAGCCACTTTTCTTGTCATACACATATGCGCACACAAGCATACGCATGCATGTACACACACATACATATATTCACGTTCACGTACATACACTCACATATGCACTTGAAGGTACGCCTTCCGAAGATTAAGCATGCACACATTAGACCCTGCTTGCTGCCATTCCCGTAATTTATCGGGCTGTAAAGGAGTCCACGTGTTTGTTTAACTCCCTATAATCAAGCACCGGCCTTACTTTTTGCTTGTTTGGCTGGACGACCGCCATTAGTGGGATTAAACATTTTGGAGGCCCCAATGCCTTCTCAAGATAAGGAACCAGCCATCTATTGTCGATCCAGGTCTGTAGTTCCCTATCATACTCTACGCGAGCTCCGGGGAAATCTTGTACTCTGGCACTCTATTGAAAAAATTCTCTGGCAGTTGTTCATCCGACCTCTTCCAAGCCACAGTCCAGGACTTCGTGCATTGGTCGAACTCCGCACAAAAATCAGGCTTATCTAGGGTGAGTGCTTCGCAAATGCACTCTTCGCATTGGGAGAACGTCATGTTCCCGGCTCCATCTACTATGACTTTGCCCAGCTGCACAATTGCGTCCATTCCTAGGAGTAAATTATACCCAAGTAGATACCGGTCCATAATCAAAGCTTGCATGGCTACGTCACTCCCACTACCGATCCTTATGTGGATGATACCCTCTCCGCAAGAGGACAACGAGCTCCCGCCTACAGTCAGCACCAAAGTTCTTGTCGTTTTCCAAGTGTCGCAACGTTCTTTGCACACAAGTGTCTAGGCACAACCTGTGTCCACAAGTGCATAGCACTCATGCCCATTAATGTGTACGCGCACTGCAGGTAGCGCCTTGTTTAATGACGATCTGGGTAGAAGACTGGTGCTGTAACTTCCTCCCCTAGCCCGTTTCCCGGACATGCATGAGCCAGGTGTCCCCGGTTTTTGCATTTGTGACACCGCGGTCCACTAGGCTTCTGGGTCGTTGACTGCGACGAAAGGCAATCACAGGCCCAATGGTTTGGGTCCCCGCATCTACAGCAGTTAACACTTCTGGTGTTCTCGCTAGCTGTAGGCAGTGGTGTAGGTGCACATGTGACCTCCTTATGTAAAATCTCTAGCCCGAAAATTGACAGTTATTTGGTAGAGAAATATACACATTTTCACTTTTATAGATATACTAGCATGGGTGCTCGGCGTTGCCCGTGTGTTTGGAGGTGTGTTGAGCAAAAAAAAAAAAAAGTGGTAGTAGGAAGGCAGGCTCAAACCCGTACTGCAAAGGAGGAAAAGAACGGAGAAAAACGTGACGTCTTTGCTGTTACAACCACCGCCAAACCGGAAGTGATGTAGGTTTTAATTAAAGCTAGACAATCGAAAAGAGGGGATGACTTTCGACAATATCGGCGGAAAAAGCGACCCCCTCCTGTAGAAAAGTGCCCAGTTGAAGGTGAATGTTTTTAGCCAATTTTTCGATATTTGTCATCTGAAAGGTCGAACTTCAAAACGATACTGATAAAGCTTGCCCTATCTCTGAATACCCTTTATGTAAAATTTCAAATGTTTAGACAAGAAATTGTCTGAGTAATTTGGTAGAGACCGAAGCGGTCAAATTTTTTTTAAATTTGACCTCTATTATAACCCCTTAATCCAAAATTTCAAGTGTTTAGACCCAAAATTGGCGGAGGAGTTTGGTAGAGTTCTCAAAGGTCAAATCGTTGAACTTTGACCCCTTAACACCAAATTTCTGGCCGAAAACGGATTACAAAGATTTTCCCCTATCTCAGTACTCTGTATATCAAATTTCGAGTCTGCAGACTGAAAATTGACAGTTATTGTGTAGGGAAATGCACACACACACACACACACACACACACACACACACACACACACACACACACACACATAGACACTTTCACTTTTATAGATATATAGATAGAGGGATGTAAATATCACTATTTAATATTACATATTATTACTAATATATATATATATATATATATATATATATATATATATATATATATATTATCTATTATTTATAATTAATGGTTCCCATGTGGTGTTAAATTCTATACTAGATCTACTTAGTAATTGATCGTCACTCATCATAAAAGAAGGTCAGAGGTTACATCAACCGATATGTTGTGAAAATGTCACTCACTCCCTGCTAGTCAATAAATATTTATCATTAATGCCAACAATGGAAAATTAATCTTCAAACACAACAAAAAATTGACAGAATCATTTTTGGAATCCTAAATTAAGCTCAAATTCTGATACCCACAAAAGTTCTGGTTTTCTGATTCCTGATTAATAACTTTACAACTGAATCGTGTCTGCAAGGACCCATAACATAGTGGATAAAGTACTTGGTAAAATTTAGTTGTAAAGTTACACTCTTTTGGAGGTTGAAGGTTCAATCCTCTGTGCGGGCAACACTCAAAATACAATTGCGAATTACTTAGGATTTCTACA
Source organism: Euprymna scolopes (assembly GCF_053919585.1). Classification (NCBI taxonomy): domain Eukaryota; kingdom Metazoa; phylum Mollusca; class Cephalopoda; order Sepiida; family Sepiolidae; genus Euprymna; species Euprymna scolopes. Next base: position 42,331,250 of record NC_136491.1, on the reverse strand, counting down.
TAGTCATGGCTGTGGATTAAATAAAAGGTTCTGTTTTAAATTCTGTACGGATTCCCATGTTCGACAGAAAGATTCCAGAGTTTGACAAGATACATCTGAAGAAGGTTGGAGGTTGCATCAACGGAAACGTTGTGAAAATAACACTCAAGATGAGAACAGTAATCTGAAGAATCCAAATAAGATCAATAATCAGTCCTTATCTCAAACATTCAGAAACGTAAAATGTCAGTCATTCCAGTCTGAGAAAAGTGACTCAATTTTTGACAACGACTAATTATAGTTTGGCACTGCCATTTTGTTTTGATGTCAACAACAATTTTAGGAAGATTAGAAAGGAAAAAAGAAAATGATTGCTTTGACTTGTAGATATTAAAACCAGTTCGGATTTAGCAAACGTGCCTAGTGTTGCCCGGGAATAGATTAGAATTCATTTGTCCCCCTACTCTTAGCTCTGAAACCTACATTATCAATTTTTTTTTTATTATTATTTTTCGGTGCTTCTGCATTTACCGACCTGTGACTTCCACAAAGTTGGCTCGGCATGCTCAGCAGCTCATGGAAATAACCGGAAACAGTCGTCTGAGCATTCCTCAACTTTTTACGAATGTGCTGTTTTTAGCTAATACGAATCTATAGAGGCTACTTCTTTATGTATTGGAAGAAATAAGAAAAAATAATTTTAATTGCACCAGTTAGAGTTAGCATTTAAGGTTGGGTAAGATACATGCTTATGATTTTATTTATTCTATTTCCATGTTTTTCTTGTTTATCATTATAATTTTCTCGTAGCAGGTTAATGTTTCGTGATCAGCCACTTCCGGATTTTAAATTTTGGAGATTTGGCCTCTAACTCGGACCATACTTCTTATTGCATACTTGTGAAAACAGCGGTACATCTCTTATATGTAATATTTCCACATTTTAAACCTTGAAACCTGACATTTATTTAGTATAATATTCTGCCTATTGGTTATTATTATGGGGACTTACACGTTCGCTCATAATGGACTCTATTAACCATTATATAATCCACAAGGTTAATACTCTCTTGGGAGAAAATATTGTGACCTAACATGAGACTGCAGACGGTTTAACTAACCATAGGAAATACTGATTACCTCTTTGTATTTACTTTCTTTACACAATATATTCTTTCTACCTAACCTTGTTGTTTGCATTTTTTTTAATTACCTTTTCCTGGGGCCACAACAACTGGCAATAAGATTTCGAGAACTCATGAGAGAAAACTAAAAATTTTAAATACTTCAGTGTTCTACAACAACTTTATTCAAACTAACAATGTGGTATTGCAAAAGATCCATCTCAACAACATCAACCTTGCAACAAAGTATAGTGTTCCAAAAACACTAGTAACAAATCAGTCGGAGTTGGTACTGTAAAATCGGACAACTAAACATGTTTTAAAGATCAGTATGCAACTCTGAAAATTGCACTGAACTCTACAAGATTCTGGAAGATTGTTTTTAGGAACCACTAACTCTTAATTCGGAGCAACAACTAAGAAAGAAAAACGCTATGTGGAAAATAGTAAACTTTTCTTTTCATATGTTCAAAGTCATATATGATTTTTTTTTCTCTTTTCTTAAAAAAAGAATAAACAGGACTTTGACACAAATATGGCAATATCAAATGAATTTGCAGCAAAAAACGAAAAGAGACTAATGCAACAGCAAAAAAAAAAAATGAAGGAAAACTAATGCAACAACAGCAAAAAAAAATGAAGAAAGACAAGCTGAACAAAAACAAGTTCGTGTGGATTACATTTTACCACGAAAATCGTATGATTTAACTTTATCTGAAACTGTAAAACTCTTAACACAACTGTTTAGCCTGAAAACATCATTATTTCATAAACGCTGGAAATGCTTGAATTCAACCAAGAAAGATGACGAGGACTATGTAACATTTGCATCAACAGTAAAGAAAACATTGCATCAATAGTCAAAAAACATTGCGATGATTTTAAACTAGCTGAACTAAGTGTTAATGATTTCAGACGCCTACACAGATGGCAAAAAGGGTGGCTGGAGAGAAGCAGCTGACATCAGTCGTGGGATGAATAACCCACATCCAAGGGCTAATGCCATGGCTTCAGAAGACAAATCTGGTCTAATAAAAAAATTATAAGGATGAGGTCTGGCCTTTTTCTTAGCCAATGGGGTGTACAACAATCTAGGGATTATTGTTTAGAAAAATAGTAGTAGGAGGTGTAGTAAAAAAAAAATGTACAACCATTTTTGAAAAACGTACAACCATTTTTAGAAAAAATGGTGATGAAGGAGTGTAGTATTATATTAGCATACTAGGACAGTGCCGAGTAATATGGTTGATTATTATTATTATTATTATTATTATTAGAAAAATAAAGCAATTAGATTTTGGAAAATGTGGTCGAGAGAGATGGTCAATGAATCATGATGGCTCAAGCAGGGCAGGATCGATAATTAAGATGTAGAACTGAAGACCCGTGTGCCTTTTTCAATGGTGAAGCATCAGAAAATAAAGGATGTAAATACAAGCAAGACTTCTGTTGTAAGAATTTCCATATATTGCAATTTTTTCCAAGGATCTGCCAGTGCAAGATCAACCAGATGGAAGGTATGTTTCTCTATTCCCTGATGTACACTCCATAGAATTGTATCTGTCTTTTTATTGTTATCATATGTGAATATGCACACATACACAAAAATATACTGTTAAAAATATGCACATAACTAGAGACAATCACACAAAATACATGAACACAAATAGACGACACGTCAACAGTAAATGGAAACTTGTTTATACACGGATTATATACATGTCATATATACATACAATACATATACACTCCAACTGTTCATCAAACATAATTAAGGGCAATAATTCTTTTCTACTTCCGAGTTATACAAGGGACATAACTATCACAACAATCACCATTTTTTTGTTCATGACAGCAAAAATTTTGTTTCTTTTTATTGTTACAAGTCTAAATAAATGAACAAATGCGTAAAAAATAAAAGGAATTCTTTTAAATTTTCATAAAATATTTTAGATTTTAGAATGGAGAACCAATATTTTTTGATGGGTGGAAAGATCAGGTGCAAACATACTTGTATGCGGAGAGGCCGAATCTTGGCTAATTAAATTTTTTTTTTTTTTTCGGGTTGGCACAGAATAGTGTGCAAGTGGATTTTTGTTCAATTTTTTACATAATTTTCATTTATTTATTTATTATATTTGCTTATATATATATATATATATATATATATATATATATATATATATATATATATATATATATATATATATATACTAGCAGGGGTGCCCGGCGTTGCTCGGGTGTTTGGAGGTGTATGCTGTGCAAAAAAAGCAAAAAAACAAAAAAAATGGTTAATTTTTTAAAACTTTGACCCCTATTATGACCCCTTAAAATTTATTGTTTCGGGCTCAAATCACTTTATTAAGTTAGATCCAGGTTCAAGGAACCTATATCTAAAATTTCAAGTGTCTAGACCCAAAATTGTCGGACCAGTTTGGTAGAGTTCTTAAAGGTCAAATCGTTGAAATTTGACCCCTTAACAGCCAAATTTCTGGCTGACACCCGTCACATCGATTTTCCCAAATCTCAGTACCCGGTATTTCAAATTTCGAGTCTATAGACTAAAAATTGACAGAATTATTGCGTAGGGAAATGTACACAGACAGACAGACACACAGACACACAGACAGACAGACACGTTCACTTTTATATATATATATATATATATATATATATATATATATATATATATATATATTTGCGTTAAAATTTAAAGCATTGCTCATAAAGGTATACAAGTGGAAGTGTTAACGTGCTTGTTCACCAGTTTCTGTTGCATGGGAAATGTGGTACATTTGGGGTTGATTAGGCCATTGTTTCTGTCGGTACTCGAATGTGGGGACAAAAGCATGGCCAGAGCCATTTAGAGGGCAAGTGTTTCCAAATTTCTCTGTTCCACACGCGCGTTAATATTATGTAGTGAATTCACTACTTTACAGAAATTGTCGAGACAAAAGCAAATATCACTTTATACACTAATCTGCACAAGTACTTTGCAATTGTAAAAAAATAAACAAAAACTAATAATCAATTTTAAAATTGCTTATTAGCTTTTATTTTTTTATTTTTTTTTACAATTCCAAAGTAATTGTGCAGAATAGCGTATAAAGTGATATAATTTTTTTTTTGTGTCAACAATTTTTGTAAAGTAGTGAATTCACTACATAATAATAATAGTTGATAAAAAGACCGCATCCTCTCATAAAAATTGTTACTATTGTCTAAAAAGATGAAACAGTTTTTTTTTTTATCTTTTATTACACTTGTAGCAACCACCACATACAGCCGGAGCAAATCTTCGGCAGGAACATTTTCATACAAATCACCATTTTCAACATGCACGCGTATGAAGAATGCGAAGGACACATCGTGATTTGGCCACCTGCACACATGTCAATTAAGGAACTACATTACGCGCCGCACATAGTGATGCAGCAAACACGCTGAAACATTCTAGAACATCTCTATATAAAGATTTGCAGCGAAAAATCAAATCAATTTCTCTTCAGATTTCTCCAGCCTGACACGTGTTGATGAAACTCCATCAAAAGGGAGACGTTAAAATCACCCCCCTCCCCGTCTGGACTTTATGTGCACTACAAACAAAATCAAACCAATTTTTCTCTTCAACACCTATCATGGAAAATCACCCCATTGAACAGGAATTTGAATCTAATTTTCAACAATGTTATTTCGAACTACTGTTTTCTTATGCGATGAACATACACACGCATTTCACTAACATGGTTTAATGACCGTTTTCCTCTCAGAAAATAACCACGTTCACATTCAAGTCACGTGTGACACTATGTTCATAAAAATCAATAATCTTAAACTTCCTGCCATTTTCACAAGATCCTCGTTTAAGCATAATGAACACTCGTCACAAGAAAACACCAACGTTGGAACGATTTGAATTAATATTTTTCTAATACGTAAATAAATGTCATTTCATTTCAATAGAGTGACCTTGAGTTTTTTTGTCAAGTGTCGTTATTTTTCCTGAGTTATTCATATCTTTATGCATGTGAGGATGTGATTTGATGAAAACCTTCTGCTAATCGAGATCTCGTTAAATTTAATTGAGATCTCGTTAAATTTACCTTTAATGATCCCGCGGATACTCTATTACTTTTGACTTCTAGAGATTCCTGCACCTTGTTGCGGACCAGGATATAAAATACCCTAACTCGCTATAAGAAAAAATAATGAAACGAATTGAATGAAAGAAACAAAGAACTCAAATGCTTGAATAAAATAAACATGTCGTTTATTTTCTGTTGAGAAATGAAAGTCTTCGGTGTACACGTGTTCATTCAGCCGTTGACGACTACGCGCATGGTAGGAAAGGGGAAATGCAATAGAGAAACGCGAAATGGCAAGTCAGCCTGTAGAAAGAGAGGGTTAAGCTCAGTAGAGCGTCGCGCACATGTCTGTTTTGATGGACCAAAGGCGAAAGGGAGATAGAGTGACGTTAGAGCATGCGGTCGGTTCGTCGACTAAGCAGCTCGAACGCTGGTCCGGACGGAAAAAAGGAAGTTAACAGGTTTTGTTGACTTTTATACTGGAGTTAGTGTTCTGGGTGCGCATGTCTGGTTTTCACTTAAAAGGAAGTGACGTCACAGCTCGGGTGTATGTATGCGCATGAATGTGAGTGTGTGTATGATGCTGTGTATATGCGTGCGTGTGTGTGCGTACGTGCGTGCATACATGTGGGTGTGTATATGTAAGGGAAAACATGTTCGAACAACCTGCAGCCTTGGTCTTAAAAATTAATAGATCTCAATTATGAATTGATGAACGCCGACTCACACTCTTACAAAGTTGGTAACTACCTGCAGTTAGCCCTACATTGGTGACCCCCGTCTACAAAAGCAACGCGCAACCGCTGCACTGCACAGTTAGCACTACGCACTTTATTTCTATATTAAGTTTCTGAAAATTAGTGATGGCTAAAAAATGAGTGATCATTTCACGTTAAATTTATATAGGAAAGTGATCCTTGAGTCTAAAATCTTAAATATTGTCTTTTAAAAAAATTAAAATAATCATAAATAAATAAATAAATAGGGAATTTCTAGCGACATACTTGATAAATGAATAAAGAAAAAATATAGGCAAATTAGTGGTCATAAAATGGGTGTCCCATTTACATTAAATTTATATCGGAAACTAATCCCCCCCCCACCAAAAAAGCGGATTTCTATAGCAACAGAATACATAATTAAGTGGACACACAAAAATGGTCCGTGAAAAGGCCAAAATAAGTGGTGAATAAATACCAAAGAAGAAGAAGCGCTAATAATCACCGACTGAGTATTGAAGCTGTTGTTGTTTTGTTAAAAAAAAATGTGCTGTTGTTGTGGTACCGAAACAGCCTGCCTGCGGATTACTATATTATATAATCATCAGAGAGATGCTTTCAAACGTCATTATCATTTATTTATTTGTGTGTGTGTGTGTGTGTGTGCGCGCGCGCGTGCGTGCGCGCGTGCGCTTGTGTTTTGTTTTGCTAATTAATGTTTGTCCGAAAGCCAATTGACATTTGACCTCTTTCATGTTGTGCAGTTTAAAATAGTGGAAAACGAATCGACCAATCAGAGGAAAGTATATTCTAATGACGTCACTTCCGTAAACAATCCAGCGTCCTCCTTTTGTCGTCGTCGCTTGTCTATTTTGAAATTAAACCAGAAGCGACTATCAGGATTTTTTGTTATTAGAAAGTATTTATTCTTTAATTTCAAAGGATACACTCCAATACACACATGACACAGCATATTTAGTTCATATCGTTGTTTTATACAAACGCAAAAAAAAAAAAAAAAAAAAAAAAAAACAGGTAAGAAAACAAAACGTTACTTTTTAATTATGCGTTGCCCGTTGCTTATCCTCGTTCTTGTGATGATTTGTTTATATTTTGTGTAGCTTTTGTTTCTACCAAAAAGTTGACGGTACTTATGTAGAATACGGACCGTGCTGAAATGTTAATGTTATTATTCAAAAACCTAATTTCAAACATCGGGACGCGTTTTTTTTTTTTTTTTTTTTTTTTTAAATAACTATTTTGTGCTTTCACTGGCCGTAAAATTTGAATTTAATTTAATTTGAAAATGAAATGAAAGTGCGCTGACTGCGGCCACTACTGAGTACTGCGCTGGTACGAGTTGACCAGACCACCAGAAGACTTACCTTTAAGGATTTGGGATTAAATTGTTAGGTTAAAGTACAGAATAGTTACAAAACACCCTCCCCTCTCTTCCCCATATTAAATAATGTTTCGAAATAATTAACCCCAAAACAGAATACGTTCGACATCAAATACTCAAATTCTTAAAGGTGGTAAATCAGCGCACTTTTACCAAACATATTTAAAAATAAAGTTTAGTTTTTTTTGTTTTTTGTTTTTTTACGACCTGACTCCGTGTAGTATAAACACCCCCAACCTCCCTGTGTTAAGAACGGCTTTCGGTAACCCCCCCATACCTCCCCCATGTTAAGAACGGCTTTCGAGGTTGGGGAATGTTTAGTCCGAAAGCCGTTCTTAACATGGGGAAGTTGGGGGTGTTTATTTTGGAAGCCGTTTTCGGGGGGGGGGGTCTTGCTCAGGTTTGTCCAAGTTGCTTTGGGTGAGGGAGGGGGTGTAAAAAAAGAAAGCACTCTTGATTCTAGTCCGAATGGTCAAAGATCCTAGACCCTCCGTTGCTAGAAATGGACATATGTATTAATGATAGGGCTAAGGGATTTTTTGAGGAGGAGGGAGGGGGTAAGTATGCAGAATACGGACCGTGCTGAAATAATTGTTATTATATAGAAGCCCATTCTTAACATGGGGAGAGAAAGGGCGTTTTGTTACTATTTTGTACTTTCATATAACAATTTAATAAACAAAAGACACCGTAAAAATGAATTCAACTTGAAGATCTTATCTAAAAATAGCACTTTTTCCGAAACAAAACAATTATTTGATCGGAAACGTGAGTTATTCTATAAAATTACCCTGAAAAGTAATAGATTAAGTCTCCACTGGGCTTCCATAACATTTTCAGCGACTTTTTCTGTTTTAACAGAAGTAATTCGTAATATGATACGTTCAGCTGAGGGAATCTCGTTCATTAGTAAAAAAAAAAAAAAAAAAAGGGGGGGGGGGTCAGGTGGTTCTTGGCTTCCAAATAAGTAAATTACGAAATATGCTATTAGTAACTAACTCGGTAATAGCAGTAGTATTAGCTTGGAGTCGCAAACAGTTGTTGCAACTATTGAAATAAAGTAAGTCATGTTATTGTTCAGTTCTAAAAACAGCACATATACCTCCTGACAATAAGAATGATCGTTGACCGAATTAAACGATTAATTCCTATTTCAATCACGTAAATTATGCAGAATGAAATCGTTATTGCTTTAAGTTCAAATATTTTTTTTATTATTATTAAAATAAAGCTGTTGAGAATTAACTACTTAAACAATGTTCAATGTTTCATTATTACTATTAATAAAGTGTCAAACCAGAAGAGTAAGCGATTCAAAGCCAACAACAAACGGTGTTCTGTAAAATTCAGTTCCTGATATTAAACTTCATCCGTAACTTTCTACGCGTTTCAGTTTCCCAAATTTATCAATTTATTTAAATAGTTAGGTGAAAGTACAAAATTAGGCACCGCCAAAACTGGGGGGGGGGGCAGGTCAGTACTTTTTGACGGACCGTCTTTTTAAAAATCTACCAAAAATCAGGTAATTATCCGATCAATACGAAATTTTCAGCGATTATTAGGAGAAAAATGAACTTTATAACAGTGTACTTATTTTTCATAAACGATATTTATATATATATATTTTTTTTGCTTACAAAACCCCCCCTTGTTTTGAAGTGGGAACAAATATGCTTAAAATAATCATCTGAAACTGAACAAAACATATTGTGTTGTTGTAAGGGACAGAATTATAGATTAAAAAAAAAAAAAAAAAAAAATTGTTTGCATACCTTATTTTGACGTCTGAATATCAGAACTTCGATTGTGTTTAATTATCCCGCTTTTGAGTTTTGAAGTGTGAAATTCGGTGAATATGTTAAGTAAAATAATTAATTTAAGTTAAGCAAAACAAAAAAAAAAATTTTTTTATATTTATACGAAAAAAGCCATTTTAAAATTTTTGATAAATAAATTAACAATTTTTTTTTAGCGAGCCGAATAATGCATGACCATTATTAAACAGAGCATGCTTTGAATAATCGATACAAAAAAAAAAAAATTCGATAAATATTGTGCCCTTTGTGTTAAAAATAGCATCATTTTTTTCGATCTCGTTTGAAAACGTTTGCCGCCTTTCGACTACGGTGGACCAAACGCGCTGAAATAATTTTTTTTTATTCTGCTTTAAATTGCCCCCTCCCCCCATTTTGGGGAGCCTGACCCCCACACACATACACATTAAAAACCAAACTCATACAAATGGTCGCCCATCTGGTACTGGCCAGCCTCAGCTTAATAATACATTGAAATTTTCGTCACTGAAAAATAAGTTTTTTTGGCCTGTTTAGTCTTCCATAGTTTTCGTCTCATCGAAAGAAAACGTAAACAGAGTCGATCTCAACTCTTCGGCGACGCGAAATATCTGGTTACATATATGAATAAGTGGAATTATTTGAAATTCAGGTACTTATATTATAATATTTTTGCATATTCTCTTAGAAAATCATCCTAAATCTTAGTTAGACAATAAATGAATAAATAAATTATTTCAAAAACCCTTTTTTTTAAATATTTAAGTACGTTTTTTGTGCAAGACAAAAAATAACAATTGTTAACTTTTTGGGAAAATTTAACATTTAAAATTGAATTAAAAATAGTAGAAAAAGTTTTACATTATTCTGTTTTCTATATAATAAAATTCAGGGTTTTATCTTTCTGGAAAAAAAAAGTTACTCAGAAATAATGGATTTTAATAAATGTAATTTAGTTTTAAAAAACAACAACAACTTTATTTTGCGGCCATTTTTGGCGGTGCCTATACAAAATAATTAACAACCCCCCCCTCCACATATTAAGAATGGTTTTCCATTTTTGGTACTCCTGCAGTATTTTACCCACCGATTTCACGATCTTAGCCGAGCGTTGACGAACGCTTTCGGCGTTAACGCCGACGAAAGCCGAGAATTCGGATCTACTACGGTGCAAGAACGCTAAAAGTATGTGAATAGCAACAACATTACAAGGAAAAGATATTACACACACACGCACAACAAAATGGATAAAATTAATACAAAAAATTTGGATAAAATAAATCAAACACTTACCGTAAGTTTTTTTTAAAGTAAAATAAATTTATTTTGTTGAATATTTTTTTTGGTTCATTTTGTTTTCCGATAGCTTTTTTTTTGGGGGGGGGGGTAAGCAACAGTAATAAACACTTCAATGTTTTTTTTTGTTTGTTTTTAACAAAACGTTATTAAACAGTAACAACAATTTTTTTTTTTTTTTTTTTCAGTAATGTTTGTAGGGGGGGGGGACACAACAATTACTGTTTATCTTTAGTTCCGACTGGAAGATTTTCTACTGACTGTAGAGGCAAAGTAGGGAGCAAAGGGTTTTCAGAGGATGTGGAAAGAAGCTCCTTCCCAAACCGGGTAGCCTTCCGCGATTTGATTTATTATGGAGACAAAAGGGTTGTGTCCAAATTTTTGTCTCCACATAAATTCGCATAAATATGTTTCCAACAGCTCCCGGTTTTTTGTTTTTTTTTATCGCTAAATTAAATAGCTGAAATGAAAGGCTGTGTATTTTTACTTTGAACAATAAAATAACTGAAATGAAACGCTATGTGTGTAATTTCAATGAAAATTATTCGTCTGCTGCGCGTTCGTTTGAAGCGCCCTGATTGGCTGATAGAGTATCGTACCGCTCGCCATGTTCCGGCGTTTTCCGACGGATGTCGATCAACGCTCGGCTAAGATCGTGAAATCGGTGGGTAAAATACTGCAGGAGTACCCCATTTTTTGTAAACGAAATTATGGTACTTATTCGCTTTTGGTACTGTGCTGAAACGTTATTTTGAAAACACTTTTTTTTTCTTTTTTTTCTTTACACAGGAATCACCACTTATCAAGGCCCGGAGGCCACTCGAGGATAAGGGTTAATGGGTATACATTAGCCAATGTGATTATAGCGTAGTAAACATTAAGTAGTGGGAATTTTATAAATTGGATTATATAGGGGGATGATTTATCAAGAATTTGTGGTACTCCTGCAGTATTTTACCCACCGATTTCACGATTTTAGCCGAGCGTTGATCGACATCCATCGGAAAACGCCGGAACATGGCGAGCGGTACGATACTCTATCAGCCAATCAGGGCGCTTCAAACGAACGCTCAGCAGACGAATAATTTTCATTGAAATTACACACATAGCGTTTCATTTCAGTTATTTTATTGTTCAAAGTAAAAATACACAGCCTTTCATTTCAGCTATTTAATTTAGCGATAAAAAAAAAAACCGGGAGTTGTTAGAAACATTTATGCGAATTTATGTGGAGACAAAAATTTGGACACAACCCTTTTGTCTCCATAATAAATCAAATCGCGGAAGGCTACCCGGTTTGGGAAGGAGCTTCTTCTTTCCACATCCTCTGAAAACCCTTTGCTCCCTACTTTGCCTCTACAGTCAGTAAAAAATCTTCCAGTCGGAACTAAAGATAAACAGTAATTGTTGTCCCCCCCCCTACAAACATTACTGAAAAAAAAAAAAATTGTTGTTACTGTTTAATAACGTTTTGTCAAAAACAAACAAGAAAAAAAAAACATTGAAGTGTTTATTACTGTTGCTTACTCCCCCCCCCCAAAAAAAAAAGCTATCGGAAAACAAAATGAACCAAAAAAAATAAATAAAAATATTCAACAAAATAAATTTATTTTACTTTAAAAAAAACTTAGGGTAAGTGTTTGTGATTTATTTTATCCAAATTTTTTGTATTAATTTTATCCATTTTGTTTGTGTGTGTGTAATATCTTTTCCTTGTAATGTTGTTGCTATTCACATACTTTTAGCGTTCTTGCACCGTAGCTCCGAATTCTCGGCTTTCGTCGGCGTTAACGCCGAAAGCGTTCGTCAACGCTCGGCTAAGATCGTGAAATCGGTGGGTAAAACACTGCAGGAGTACCGAATTTGTTTACGTTGGACTTGAAGACAATCAGATTGTAGTCAACTGGAAAGCAGGCAAACGGAAGAACTCTACAGGCGTGCACAGTTCTAAGAAAGAAGCTTTGTTCATGGAATCTGCATTTAGGTTTAGGCAATGATAAAGAGTATGGGAAATTGTTGATAGTGGTTTTGGCTAGATGAGTGTTTTTTTTTTGTGAAAGTTTGGCGAGGGGGTACCATAGATTAAAGCTCAGATGAGCACTTGCCATGAAAATAACGCTAAAGCAGAGACAGACAGAATCGCAACGTCTCTTCTGTGAGAAAGAGGTTGCAGGGAAGAGAAAAGGGCATCCCTCACTAAGCTACAAAGTTTATTTTGAACTCTGTCAAGGCAGGATAAGCTGCTTCTAGCAGCTCCTGCCCAGATGTGGCAAAAGTACTCCATCGTTGGCCGAACCTGGCTTTTATATAGATAGAGAATTGCATCAGGAGTGAGATATCTATCTACTGAATCGATAGAAAGATCTCATCATTTTCCGCGCGACCTTGGCAATGGATTTGATATACGTGTTCCAGTTCCACTGTTCCTTTTCAGATCGGGAGTAAAGCTTGTCAAAACATGAAGCTTCTCCAAGACGAGAGCCATTCAATGAATGGTCCATTCATTTCAATTGATGTAACTATTCTGTGCTTCCACCCCAACAATTTAATTAAAACAAACACACACACACACACACACACACACACACACACACACACACACACATCGTGAAACTTGAATTTAATCTGAAAATATTTTTTAAAAAATAACGCGATACCAAAAGTGCATAAGCACCGAAATTATTTTAAACTTGCAGAGCCCGTTTCTTGGCGTTGCCCGAAGATATATAAAAGTTTTAGGTGCGGTCGGGGAGAGGGAGGGGTGGAGACCGAACCCGAACCCCAGGCTTCTTAAAAAATTATTTTTTTTAGTTTACGTCTACATTTTGATTGTATTTGAAAGATAAGACTAAAATTAATCTCTAAAAGAAAAAAAGAAATGTATATTTACGTGTTTAAAAAAAAATGACAGTTAAAAATGTTGATAAAAACACATTTTGTTAATGTTCAAATTTCAAGTCCGAATAAATCAACTTTAAAAATCTCTGGAAAAATAATTATCAGTTTTCTGATACAATTTCAACAATAATTGGGAAATCAAACTCATAAGATATACCGAATTTTAAAAAATGTACATACGTTTTTATAACAAAATAAAATGCATAAAAAAAACAAAAAAGCAATTTATGGTATGGAAAATAAAACGTCCTGTTGAAAATGTAAACACGAATAGCGCTGATTTTCAGCAAATTACAGATCACGATAAGCGTAATAATTTCGTTTAATTATTTTATTTTTGTCCTAATAAATAAGGAAAAGTTTATTTAGTTAGAATATTTATGAATGTATACAAGTAAGAATATTTTTATTTTTCTCTGAAGCTTTTTCTAGAGATGGGTCCCATCTTAGATGGGATGATGTAGATATGGAAGGGTCAAAAGTGTCTTTTTTTTTTTTTTCAACGCTGTGACTGCACTGCATCCATAGGTAAAAAAATGAAACATTGCCTCATTTTTATCGTGGGTCACGGTTTTACCCCCCCCCTTTTTTTTTTTTTTTTTGTAAATACGAAGAATTACTACTCCACCTTCGAAAATTCCTTTTGATCACTCAGTTTGGTTTTCGGTGTCGCTGAAAACCAAAATAACGTTTAAAATTACGCCAAACGAGTAGTTTCCAAGATATGAAGAAATGTTAGTAATAAAAAAGTGGGAGATCACTTTCTATAATAATTTAACGTAAAATGAGTACCCACTTTGTGGCCACGATTTTTTTCGTGGGGTGGAGGGGGGGCTTTCTTTTCACCCTCGGAAAATCCTTTAAAATTACCACCTAACGTTTAAAATTCCAAGAAACAAGTAGTTTCCAAGATATAAAGAAATGCACTCATTTTATGGTCACATTTTTAGGGGGGGGGGGGCTGATTTGGTTTTCGTTCTTTTGGGGGTGGGGATATTCAATTATAGAACTTGTATAGTTTTTTAACAGGCGCTTATGCAGTTTAACCGTTTTGAGCAGAAGAACTGTTTAATATTTTACAAAAATTCTGTTTACATTTGGTGGAGGGGTGGGGGGTGTTGTGGCGGCCGCGGCCCTCTACCGCTTCCCACAAACAGTTCTGCTCGGATAATGGCGGCGCGTTACTTATGTTAAAACGGTAAATTAAACTGCATAAGCACCTGTTAAAAACTATACAAGTTCTAAAAAAAAAAAAAGTGACCATAAAGTGGGTGCATTTCTTCATATCTTGGAAACTACTTGTTTCTTGGAATTTTAAACGTTAGTGGTAATTTTAAAGGATATTCCGAGGGTGGAAAGAAAGTTCCATTCCCTTCACCCCCACCCCGAAGAAAATCGTGGCCACAAAGTGAATGCTCATTTTACGTTAAATTATTATATAAAAGTGACCCCCACTTTTTTAAAACTTACATTTCTTCATATCTTGGAAACTACTCGTTTGCTGTAATTTTAAATGTTATTTTCGTTTTCAGCGACCCTGAAAACCTAGGAGAGTGGCAATTTTAAAAGAATTTTCGAGGGTGGAGTAATTCTTCATATTTACCTTTTTTTTTTTAATTAATTTTGTGTGTGTGTGTGTGTGTGTGTGTGTGTGCGTGTGTTCCGGATATTCAATATTTAAATTTTGTTATTTTTTGCAACATTATATACAATTTTTTTAATGTCGATATTTACACGTTCAATGAACATGACGTTCATGTGTGCAAGGAAAGGAAAATATTGAAATATTACATGTAAAATTTACGCTAAAAATGTAATGTCATTAATAACATTTTTTTTTTTTTTTTTTTTTTTACATGGGTGTCACCACTTATCAAGGCCCAGAGGCCACTCGAGGATAAGGGTTAATAGGTATACATTAGTCATTGTGATTTTAGCATAGTAAACAGTGGGAATTTTGTAACTTGGATTACTTAGAGGGACGATTCAATTAGAACTTGTTCACATTGGACTTTTTCTTTTTTTTTTTTTTTTCATAGGTATCAACACATTATCAAGGCCAAGATGCCACTCAAGGATAAGGGTTAAAGAGTGTACAGTAGAAATTGGACAATATAATAATCATTAGTAATGAAAATTTGTTAAATTTGATAACTTATATGGAACGGCTCATCAAGAACTTATTTACGTTAGACTTGAACACAACCATATTGTAGTCAGCCGGAAAGCAGGAAAACGGAAGACAATTCCACAGGCGTGCAGTTCTAATAAAAAAGCTTTGTTCATGGAATCTACGTTTAGGTTTAGGCACAGATAAAGTGGGGGGAATTATTGATAGTGTTTACAGCTAGATGAGTGTTTCTTGTGAAAGTTTTGCGAGGGGGGACCATAGATTGAAGCTTAGTCGAACACTTTCCATGAAAATAACGATACATCAGAGACAAACTCGCAACATCTCTTCTGTGAGATAGAGGTTGCAAGGAAGAGAAAAGGACATCTCCTATGAGGCTACGAAGTCTATTTTGAACTCTATCAAGGCAGGACAAGTCCTTTCTAGCAGCTCCTGCCCAGATGTGGCAACAGTATTCCATCCTTGGACGTACCTGGCTCTTATATAGATAGAGAATTGCATCAGCAGTGAGATATCTACTGGATCGATAGAAAGATCCCACCATTTTTCCAGCGGCCTTGGCAACAGATTTGATGTACGTGTTCCATTTAAGATCAGGAGTAAAGGTCAAGCCCAGAAGCTTGTCAAAACTTGAGGCCTCCTGAAGACGAGAGCCATTCATTTCAATTGATGCCAGATGGGGATCAGAATGTTGATGATGTAAAGAGAGAAGCTTGGTTTTAGATGCATTAAAAGTAACCAGCCACTCCTTTCCCCATTGTACTACATGCTCAAGATCAGAGGAGAGAGAATTGGAGAGAACTTGGTCGTTTACTGTCTTAGATGTGCTACCATAAATGGCAGTGTCGTCAGCATAAATGTCTACAAATGATGTAAGGATGTGATTTGGAAGATCATTAATGTAGATCAGGAAAAGAGTTGGGCCCAGGATGGACCCCTGAGGGACACCGGCATTAATACTGTGGGCTTCTGATTTTTGCCCCTCAACTACTACTCTTATGAGCCTATCAGAAAGAAATGATTTAATATTTGAGAAGACATTTCCAGCTATACCATAGCTAGAGATCTTATGAAGTAAACCTTTATGCCATACCCTATCAAAGGCCTTAGATATATCAAGAGCAATTGCCCTAGAAAGGTTGCCTCCGTCGAGAGATTTGCTAATCCTATGAGGTATAACTGTAAGCACATCTGCTGTAGATCTAGCAGAACGGAAACCATATTGAGTGTCACTAAGAAGGTTATTTTTGTTGAGATGGTTGATTACTTCTGTATTTAACACAGATTCCAGCAACTTACTCATGACGCACAGGAGACTTATTGGCCTGTACTGAGAGGGGGATGAGCGATCACCTGAATTCTTAAATACAGGGCATACTGATGAAATTTTCCAGGGAGATGGGAAACTATTCTCCTTAAGACAACGTTTAAATAGTTTTGTAAGTATGGGCGCTAGTTCAGGTTGAAGTTTTTTGAGTACTATAATTGGAATACCGTCCGGGCCAGTTGCTTTACTGGAATCAAGGTTTTTGATTAGCTTGGCAACATCACGTACAGATATACGTATATCACATAGTGTGTTTTCAGATACAGGAGGAAATATTGGGGGTTGAAATATTTTTGCAATTAATTTTTTTGTTAAAATATTGAATGAATACTGCTTAATTCGTTGATAATATTATTAGTTCGAGAAAATTAATTTTTCTTCGAGTTATAACGATATTATTAACATAGACTTTAGGGGTTCTTTTCGTAATGTTCCTGAAAAAATTAAATAATTTTTTTTTATTGTTATAATCTATATAATGCTTTATTTTCATAATAAAAAGCAAAATTAAATTCATGTGTCTTTTTTTTTCTTTTTTTTTTTTTAAATATTTAAAACTATAACTTTAATAAAGGTGTTTTTTGTTTACACAAAATAGATTTCCAGTAAACTTTTTAAAAAAATAGATTCATTATACTTAATAAATACTGAAAATTTCATTAAAATGTGTTGATTTCCTATTAGTCTCTCACTCTTGGACAGGGTTCAAAAGAGAGTCACCAACCTAATAGGTCCCGAACTATCAGCCAGGCTTCAGCCTCTGTCTCATTGATGAAATGTTGCATTCTTCTGTCTGTTTTACAAGTATTTTAATGGTAGATTCTCCAACAAACTATAGCCCCTCGGCGTAAATACCCATGGCAAACCTGACAATCAGCAAAATCCCACCCTCTACACAGTAATGTAGATTACTGTGTAGAGGGTGGGAGGCTGAGGTAATGGTAAATTTGTATGAAATAAGTATCTCAAAATGCTGAAAGTATTGGATATTGTGTTTATTCAATGCCTTAAAATAACATTCTTATGCCGTAGCCAGTTTTAAGGTGCAGACATACATGTCTAAAAAATCTAGTAAAAATAAACTAATGGTTAAATTGTTACTAATGTGTAAATATTTATTCAGTTTTTGAATAGGAAAAGTGCAGTTGTCATCAAATATAGAAGTATTTGTTGTATATGTGTTTTATGTATTTGTATGTGTGTGTGTTATGTATTTGTTGTATGTGTGTGTGTGTTATGTATTTGTTGTATGTGTGTGTGTGTTATGTATTTGTTGTATGTGTGTGTGTGTTATGTATTTGTATGTGTGTGTGTGTTATGTATTTGTATGTGTGTGTGTGTTATGTATTTGTATGTGTGTGTGTGTGTTATGTATTAGTATGTGTGTGTTATGTATTAGTATGTGTGTGTTATGTATTAGTATGTGTGTGTTATGTATTTGTTGTGTGTGTTATGTATTTGTATGTGTGTTATGTATTTGTTGTATATGTGTGTTATGTATTTGTGTGTGTGTGTGTTATGTATTTGTTGTATATGTGTGTTATGTATTTGTGTGTGTGTTATGTATTTGTTGTATATGTGTTATGTATTTGTGTGTGTGTTATGTATTTGTTGTATATGTGTGTTATGTATTTGTGTGTGTGTTATGTATTTGTTGTATATGTGTGTTATGTATTTGTATGTGTGTGTTATGTATTTGTGTGTGTTATGTATTTGTTGTATATGTGTTATGTATTTGTATGTGTGTTATGTATTTGTTGTATATGTGTGTTATGTATTTGTGTGTGTTATGTATTTGTTGTATATGTGTGTTATGTATTTGTGTGTGTGTTATGTATTTGTTGTATATGTGTGTTATGTATTTGTGTGTGTGTTATGTATTTGTTGTATATGTGTGTTATGTATTTGTTGTATATGTGTGTTATGTATTTGTTGTATATGTGTGTTATGTATTTGATGTATGTGTGTGTTATGTATTTGATGTATGTGTGTGTTATGTATTTGATGTATGTGTGTGTGTTATGTATTTGTATGTGTGTGTTATGTATTTGTTGTATGTGTGTGTGTTATGTATTTGTTGTATGTGTGTGTGTTATGTATTTGTATGTGTGTTATGTATTTGTTGTATATGTGTATTATGTATTTGTATGTGTGTTGTGTTATGTATTTGTTGTATATGTGTGTTATGTATTTGTATGTGTGTGTTCTGTATCTGTATGTGTGTGTGCTATGCTTTTTTTGTATGTGTGTGTTATGTATTTGTTGTATGCGTGTGTTATGTATTTTTGTATGTGTGTGTTATGTATCTGTTGTATGTGTTATGTATTTTTTTTGTGTGTTATGTATTTGTTGTATGTGTGTGTGTTATGTATTTGTTGTATGTGTGTGTGTTATGTATTTGTTATGTGTGTGTGTTATGTATTTGTATGTGTGTGTGTTATGTATTTGTGTGTGTTATGTATTTGTTGTATGTGTGTGTTATGTATTTGTTGTATGTGTGTGTTATGTATTTGTGTGTGTTATGTATTTGTTGTATATGTGTGTTATGTATTTGTTGTATATGTGTGTTATGTATTTGTATATGTGTGTTATGTATTTGTATATGTGTGTTATGTATCTGTATGTGTGTGTGCTATGTATTTTTTGTATGCGTGTGTTATGTATTTGTTGTGTGTGTTATGTATTTGTTGTGTGTGTTATGTATTTGTTGTATGTGTGTGTTATGTATTTGTTGCATATGTGTGTTATGTATTTGTTGTATGTGTGTGCTATGTCGTTATTGTATGCGATTTTTTGCCCATGTATCTTATAGTACAAATGGCAAACCAATAATTGATTTAAAATAGTAATATATTAGAAAGCTGAAGACAATGAAAAAGGTACAAAGTATATATTATTTATGTTTAATCAACCAGTTCTTCTGTAATATTTTTTTCATGAAAAAAAATTAAAAAAGTATCTCTAATATATAAAACCCAATCGGTGCTTATGCACTTTTGATATCGCGCTATGTTTAAATAGTTTTTTTCAGGTTAAATTCATGTTTCACAATATCTTCTTTTTTTTTTTTTATTAAATTGTTAGGTGGATAGGTGCGTTACGTACTGGGTGGTATTAAGATGGTGTATGTATTATTCTTTGGTGTTGACTGCTCGTATTAGGAAGAGTATTAGTGCTTAGTGTGTTCATGTGTGTGATCATGGTGCTGGATGCTAGATATTATATATATATTCATTGTGAGTGTTCATATTGTTGAGAGATGGAGACATTGGTGAGATATAGAGACAGGGTAGATAAAAAGAGAGACAGTTCTGTATATATATAATAGACAGTGTACATGTTACTACAAAAGAACCAAGCCTGTAATTCAATGAGAGGAGATTTATGAATATCTTGATAGATAGACCAAGAGTGCGTTTGGCATTTACGTTTGACAGTTGTGCATATAATATAAATATGTTACCTTTTTTTGTTGTAATGATGAACACAGAAAGACGGCAGTTCTAAAAAAAAAACATGACGATCATTTATTTCTTCTTTGACCGGTCGGACATGATTCTGCATTTCAGGGATTCAAAGTTGTTACATGGTTATTTCTAAAACCTCTTGCTTCCTAAAGGGTGCCTTGACTCTAACGGAGAATCGGTCTGATCTCCTCTGTTTCTCTGATCTGACTGATCTAATTCTCTTCTCTCTTCTCCCCTAACTAACTTCGAACCCTCCTATATTGAGAAATCATTTCTGCCCTGACGTCACATGTACGTCTGGTCAACGTGACCACAACTCACGTGTTTCAAACATGCGCGATTTGTACGTTTTGAAACCATTTCTGACGACCGGGAAATTTCCCATTCTCTTTGTTGTTTTACAAAGGAATTTAACCTACTTGTCTAATTCTGTAACCTATATTTTATTATGCATTCTTTCTAAGAATTGTGAATAGTTTTTCCATCCAAATTGTATTTATTAAATATTTTAACAGAATCAAGAATTTAACTGGACATTCCATTTAAACCTATTGCTCTTTAAAACTTATCTACAGGGTTCAATCCTTGTTTTATCTGATATCATTTTCATTTAACTAATTCTCTTTTATTTTTAACTTACATGAAAAGGGGACAGCTCCTTTCATGTAACTGGTGGTGTTGCGATATTACAAAAGCTATATTAAAAGCTAATGTATGAAAAGCAACTGATGTATGTGTGTGTGTTTTGTCTTCAATGTACAGAAATAAAAGAACAATGTTTTGTTGCGATATGAAAAAAACTGTTTTTATCGAAATGAATAAAGACGGATGCTATCTTGAAATTAATTCTAAAACTGTTTGAAAATTCTTTCTGTTGAACAATGGAACGAATCTGAGCAACCAATCAAATTGATGGAAGCAAAGAAAACCGAATCTCAACGAAGCATTACTTATTTCCATGCTGAACGAGTATATGACTTTCAATAAAACGAAATAATAAAATGAAATAATCGCGAACGTGTGTAAAAATTGAATGGTGTAAACTGGGGTAGGAAGGGGATATAACTATAAGTATCTTGCTAATTCCTGTAAATATTACTTGAGTGCTTCTCTTTAGAATTATTGTAGGAATTTAGTATATCAAATTAAATTGATTGGTAATAACCAGAAAATATGCATCAGGTATTAGCAGGTAGTGTGGCCATTTTGGAATAATGTGTGGCCCCAGTGTTTCTTTTCTTATAATGTCTTTTTATAGACAGGAATAATCGTCTGTTTTATAATATATAGAAAGATTAAAAAAGATTTTTTATATTCTTTTCTTTAGAAAACCATTCTTAACATGGGGAAAGGAACTTTAATTATTTTGTACTTTCACCTAACAATTTAAATAAATTAAGCTACTCCATTTACGGAATGTGCTATTTTTTAATATGGGATTTTCTGGTTCAATTTTTATTGTATCTTTAGTGTATTAAATTGTTAGCTGAAAGTACAGAATAGTTAACAAAGCCCCCTTTCCTATGGTAAGAATGAATTTCTAAATAATATTATTTCAGCATGATCCATAACTGAAGAAATACCTAAATTAATAAAAGTTAGTATAAAACTTGGCAAATTGGTAGAGTAAGCAACCTAAAACATAATTTTTTTAATATCGGGAATTATATCTGACAGAACACTGTTTTATGCTGACTTTGAGTCATGTACTCTTCTGATTTACCAAGAATACTATGTTATAGCAAGTTTCATTGTACACTTGAAACCTTGAAATGAAAACTTACCTGGAAAAATATAGTGGCCATTTTTATAAACAAGTTGAAATTAGACTAATGACATGCAATTGAAGTTCATAATTTTTTTAGTTAAGGCCAGGAGTCTTATTTTTTATTTAACATTTCAATAATTAAACAAACGTTAAATACATGGGAAGCACATATGCTTTGCAACAATTGCATAGTTGTGCACCTATGGTTTATCACTAGTGAGCAATCAAGAAATGCATATCAATTAACAAAGGCTTTTTTATATACGGTTTGGTGTTTGTTCTTTTCATCGTCGCTTTTTATGTGTGTAGCCATTGAACTGTATTGATGCAGTGTCTAGTGACTGTTTAACTCTAGACGAATAACTTCTGTATGGAAACACAAGGAGACTTGTTGGCTGTTTTAAAGGGTTTATTGAGAAGTACATTCACAAGGGGAGAGACCAAGATTTACTTTTAAGAAAAAAAAAATGCTACAATTAATTCCTTCTTACTTAATTTCCTTACTTTATTAAAAATTGGTCGACAAACGAACCGTCTCCGGAGATTCAATTAGATCCCCAGATTGTGTTGGCATCTCTTGTCTCTTGGCTTCCCCAACGTAAGTTGCTTGAAAATTGTGTTTAACACCTGACACAATTTCCATCTAACAACAACAACAACATCTGCTTCTAGTGTGTTTTTTCTTGGGAGGTAATCTTTCACCCTTATTGCTTCACTCACTGGGTGCACTGGGTCCATCTCCATTTGCTGCCGGACCGTCCTAATGTAACACTCCCAATATTTATACTAGTTAACATAATTTCTACTTGCTGGCACAGGGTCCCAATAAATAAGTTTTGATGTCATTCATATTTAGATCAAACATTATTACAATACCTTACACAATGCATAATATTACTAAATCATAAAAAAAAAATGCTCCAATTCTATTTTTACTTAATATTCTTAATTATTTTTTCTCTTTTTCCTTTTCTTTTTTTTCCTATTTTTTTTCTTTTTTTCTTCCTTTTTTCTATTCCCTATGTTTTCTATTTCTTTGACTTGACTATGAAAAGAAGCCAGTGGTTGTGGTTGGGAAGGATATTCTGTCTATTTTAAAAACGTCTCCTCGATTCCATATCCAATAATTAGACTTGCAAGTTGGAAGCTCTCTTAACTCTTTTCGTCCTTTTTTTCACATATCTATTTCATCTTTTTCAGATTATTTCTATGGTTTCTGCAACAAATTCCTCTTGTCTCCACTGTGTCATATCTGCATTGTAAAAAATCATGTCAAACAGCAGAGAGTGTAGTAAAAGGAAAACTCCTGATGCAGAGAATTCTGAACCCGGTGAAAAGGCATTCAAGAATGATGGCCTTGAAAAAGAAGACAATGGAGCTTTTTGTGCGATCATTCCATGTATGATACTTTTGCTTAACTTCTTTTTTTATTTCTTTCAAATTGTTTCAAGCTAATAATAATAATAACCAGCGGGACCTGTGGAAATTCCACAGGGGACTCCTTCATATGTAATATATTGATGTTCGCATTCTGTAGATGTTCAGTATAAATAGAGATGCTTTTTTGTTATAACTGTTTGTATGTTTTTGTTATATACTAAGCTAGCACGAACGCTAGGCAAAGCCCAGTCGTAAAGTATGCTTAAATATGATATTTTAATTCTTGCAGATTTCGGATATATTATTATAGAGTTAATGTTCTATCGATTTTTATATATTATAAAGTTCGATTTAAAAAAAATATATATATCTATATGACTTGGGTGCATTGAATCGAAACTGAAATAAAACTTATGAAAGGAGAAGGGGGCCGACTTTGCCAGTTGTAAAATATGCTTAAACATATTTTAATTGATGCAGATTTCATATTTATTATTACAGAGTCAATTTTCTATTGCATATTATATTGTACCTAATATATAGTACTGATTTTAGAAGATTTTTGGTCCCCCGAAAAAAAAAGGGTAGATATGTAAATTTACCCTTGTCCGTTCATCCTTTTCTCAATAACTACACCTTGGAATTTTTTTAAGTTTTGCATAAACATTAAACATGATATGAGTAAAAAGTAACAGAACGACTTTTCCGGGAAAACTCCAGTTGCCCCCCCCCCCCCCCCCCCGATGGGTTCCTTTCAGGTTAAAATGGCTAAAATTGACACTTTTGTGCTTATTAAAAAAACTTGATGCCTTGGATTTTTATAAAACTTTCTGAAAAGTTGTAATTAGCTGATTTCTATATAATTTTGTTTGTCTATACTTCGCAATAACTCTTGGGTGTGCCCCATGGGCTCTTTTAAGGCTAATAAAAACCCTCTATTTTGGGGACTATTTTACCATATTTGTCCAAAATTTTCTGTGTTATTTAGCAGTTTTGCATGGTGCTGAACTCAAATTTAAATATGTTAAGGCCTTGAGGACTTTGGGGGCTAAATAAGTGGGGGGGGGGCAATGATGGACTTAGTCATTTCTTTTTTTGCATGGTGCAGAACTCAAATTTACATATGTTAAGGCCTAAAACTGCACAGTTTGTTCATTTTCACCAGGATTTGGCATTACCTGGGGACTTTTGGGGTTGAATGGGTGGGGGTGGGGCAAATGCTGAAGTTAGTCATTTTTTTATGCCTCGTTCACTGTACACTAATGGGGGACCATGCATGCTTCACTGGTTTAAAAATAAATGACTTAGGTATTATCAGCTAAAATCAAAACCAAAACATTTAGTGCTCTGGCCACATTCCCAACTGATCTAGATATCATAAGAAAGATTTAATATTAAGACTTGAAGAAATGGATTGAATTTGGGCATGCGCAGAAAGAAAAAGAAATATGTCAGCAAGTTGAAATGAACATTTTGTATTTAAACTTGCTAATATGTTTGTACATGTTATTCATCCATCCAGACAAAGATTTTACTCGTTTAAACCATCCTTGGTGTATGATTACTATTTAATTTCAGTGTTTTGTAACCAATAGATTAAGAGTTTATCGGTTAAATATTTACACACATAGTGAAAGAGCTGCACACATATATCTACTGTGTTATTTATATAGAAAATGGAATATTATTATTAACAGTAAATTCTACATTGATATAGAAAGTACCGAGTCTTTCTAGATAAATAATATCTAAAATTTAGAAAAAAATATTCCTTTGACCTTAAATTGGCATAGATTTTATCAGGAGTTTTTTTTTGTTTTTTTTTACATAGGCATCACCACATTATCAAGGCCAAGAGGCCACTCAAGGATAAGGGTTAAAGAGTGTACAGTAGAAATTGGACAATATAGTAATCATTAGTAATGAAAATTTGGTAAATTTGATAACTTATATGGAACGGCTCATCAAGAACTTATTTATGTTAGACTTGAAAACAACCATATTGTAGTCAGCCAGAAAGCAGGAAAACGGAAGACAATTCCACAGGCGTGCAGTTCTAATAAAAAAGCTTTGTTCATGGAATCTACGTTTAGGTTTAGGCACAGATAAAGAGTGGGGGGAATTATTGATAGTGTTTACAGCTAGATGAGTGTTTCTTGTGAAAGTTTGGCGAGGGGGGGACCATAGATTGAAGCTCAGTCGAACACTTTCCATGAAAATAACGATACATCAGAGACAAACTCGCAACATCTCTTCTGTGAGATTGCAAGGAAGAGAAAAGGACATCTCCTACGAGGCTACGAAGTCTATTTTGAACTCTATCAAGGCAGGACAAGTCCTTTCTAGCAGCTCCTGCCCAGATGTGGCAACAGTATTCCATCCTTGGACGTACCTGTTTTCCAGTCACTAAAAGGGAAGTAACTCTGATTTTTTTAACAAGGAGTTAATTCCTTTATGCCAATGAATATTTGAAGAATCTACATAAGGGAGAACTGTCCGTCTGTAGGTGTATGTACAGAAAATGAGGAATGGGCTGGGTAGAGAAGAAAGAGTTGGTGAGAACAGGGAGAATGAAAAATGGTGAAATATGTTCAACTTTTACCCTGAGTGAGATGAAATAGTATTATCCTGTCATAGCACCACAATATCCTGAGATACAGTAGTCACATTCTCATTCAGATCAGTGCTTATCCATTATTTTGCATCCCTGCTGTAAATAATAAAAGATAATATAGAAGTGAAGAGACTTATTTTTAGTTGTGCAAGTTTAAGAATTTTCAAATCATATCAAAAATAGTGGTTGTGACTGGTCACGGGTATGTCTAGAATATACTGAAAAATATATCTGCAATATGCTCCAAAGTGAGTCCTCACTAATGTGCCAGCATCAGCACTATTTTCAGATTATTTAACATCATACACACTAACCAGTAATCCAGCCTTGCTTTAATCAAAAACAAACCTCCATGTCGAAAGTGACATGCTGTACAACTAAATATGTTACCAGATTTAAATAACAAATCCAGCAGGCGAAGATATACAGTGGTAACTCGGTATTAATTAATTCCAGATGTTTTTTCGAACACTGAAATGTTCGACAACCGAAACAATATTTCCCCTTTAAATTAACTGAAATAGAGTTAATTGGTTCCAGAGTAAAAGTCCCTTTTTATCTGTGAGCTTTGAGGATTTTATACATTTAATTGCACCGCCATTTCATATTGCTTTGCAAGCACTGACACACGTATTCCTCTTTCAAATTTCTCTATCAGTTCCTTTTTAAATTTGATCATTGTTTGCAGAGTTTTCTGTTTTGCACTCACTTTACTGCTTTTATTTCTCTTTTTTCTTTTTATCCAATGGTAAAAGAATGTCCATTTCTTGTTTGTTTCTAAAGTCTTTATATAACGCTAAACCGATTATTTGAACAACAAAGTATTTTTTTTTTTTGTGCAATTAATTACTATCGTCCTGAGATACGTTCGCTTTGATCATCATATTGAAGTCTACTGACCATTTTACTTTTTGGACACCTCAAGGTCCTTTGTTGTCTCCTGCAAAAAAGAGGGCAATCAAATTATGTGATTCTGGTGCAATGCTGATGTGCTACAAATAACTTGGACATCATCTATACTGTCAAAGGGGTTGCGATGACACTGTTCTCAATATAACTCTCATCACAAAGTTATGACTTGCGTAGCAACATCATTGGAATGGAGTTGGGTCATCAACTACACTTAAAAAATATAATGACTAGTATGAATTGCAATGTTCCATTAAGGAAGACCGCTGCTTGTTTACATTTGAAGTGAAGCTGGCGGTTCGAACTCCGAAATTTCGTTTGACTACCGAGGCAAGAAAATCTCCAACTTTTGGTTCGAACATCGAGTTGTTTGACCACTAAAACGTTCAACAACTGAGGTGTTACTGTATATATATTTTTTTCAAATAGTCACATGCATAATGCAAGAAAAAAATAGTCTGCAGAAAAGCAATCTCATAGTAACAGCAGTGATAGAAAAAATTCAACTCCTTTGACTTTTTAAAAATCTCACGGAATCTCAAAAGTCATTAGCTGGTGATGACGTTTTATTCATTTTTTTTGTTTTGTTAATGAGTTTACCACTTATCAAGGTCAAAAGCCATTTCAGCAGAAGGTTTAATGAGAATAGGATCATACTGTTATTATGTAGAGAAGCAATCCCATGGGAGCTTGTTTCACAGATAAGGAGTTTTTAGAAAAAAAAAACTGTTCATGCAAATTCTGTATGATGTAAGGTACACAAAGAAAGAAATGAAACTTCTTTGCTCTTGTGGTAGAAGAAGAGTTCTCACTGTGAACGTTTTGAACATCTTACAAAGAGGAAACAAAGATTGAAGTTCAGTTGAGCACCGTTCATAGAAATAATGAGAGAGTAGAGAAAAACTAGCAACAACTCTTCTGTGAGAAAGGAGCTATAAAGAACAGAAGGGGTTATCCTCCACTTGATTGCTAAGTGGATTTTATACTCCATCAACATAATACTTTGAGTGGCACCTCCCCAGATGTGACAACAGTACTTCATAAGATATCTGTAATATAAGTAGTGGATTGTGTCAGAAGTTAAGGATGTAAACAAACATTGAGTATATAATTGCATAATGAGGTCAAACGATTTGATTGTAGAATTTCAGTGAAATCGCTAGGTTATGTATTCAGGGAATACTTACCTATTTTCGGTCGGTCCCTAGAGAAAGGAGTACAAAAGTAAGGCTTGAAATTTTTCATGATCTCATGCTTATAATGCTAACTGCTAACTGTATTTTAATAACAATAGAGCAGAGTTAAAATAATATTACTACCTAAAACACTACTATCTATAATTTAGGTCCTGGATATGACCTTAAACTATATCCAGTGGTGAGGCCCCAGCTTGCAGGCTTTGGGGAGTGTGGAGCCACCCTTTAATTACCATTGCTCCCAGGTCCACTCTGACCCGGAGTGGTAGTACCTGTTAGGGTCCCAACTATGGGTTAAATAGAAACTGATTTGAAAACAACAAATATATTCTATTAAAAAATTTTTCTTAAATCTTTGGACTTGGCATTAAATAACCCAAAAAGGGTTGATATGCCGTAAAACAAAAACAACCAACCAACCTATAATTTAATATATTACACTTGCTATGTATTTGTGTGTCTCCATTTTTTTTTTTTTTTTTTTTTTTTTCTCAAGTGCATCTCCTCCAACATACAAGGTCACAGAGTGACACGAGACAGGTCAAATGATTGTATTATTTTGTGGATCGTTGTTTTATATATAAAAATGACCTTATCTGTCTGTGATGCACGATCTCTACCAAATTACTCTGTCAATTTTTAGTCTACAGACTTGGAACTTGATATATAGAGGATTTGTCCTGTAGAATAAATCTGATTTGATTTTTTTACCAGTAAAAAAAGTTGCTAAGAAGTTAAAATTGAAACAAATGGAACTTTGTAGGTGTAAGTCAACTTAAAGAGCTTTTGTATGCATGCACAAATATACATCCAGTTCATTTTTAACTATTTTTTTTATTCATCTGATGATAGTTCAAACGGTTGGAATGCCAAATGTTTTGATTTTGATTCTAGCTGATGGCATCCAAGTCATATTTTTTAAACTTTTGAAATCACAACTATATATTGAGTACAATGTAATAATCAATAGATAATTAGCTATAAAATAATAAATACGAAATCTGCATAAATTAAAATATCATATTTAAGCATATTTTACAATCAAACAACTGGCTGGTTTGTTAATCTCTTTATATAAATGTCAATATCTTCTGTGTGTGTTCCTTTATAGAAAGAAAGGTTATAGAATCTACATAAAAATCAAGAGTATCTATGTGTAAAATTCTCTGGAGAAAACAATGTGGAAAAGAAATTCATCAAATAAGAAAAGGGAAAGTGTAAATACAAGTCAGATAACCCTGCTTTCATACTATTTCCATAATGAGATATTTACTTTGTTTCTTTATTTTCGTTTCTGCTTTCTATACTAATTTGTTTCTTTTACTTTCCAGTATGAGACGTTTTCTTTCTTGTTTGCTTATATATGTTTTTAACTGTTTTTGAGAAGTTGCGTGAAATTATTTAAAATATTGATGTGAGTGTTGATTATCATCTTTAAAATTTAATTTTTAACCTTTTCATTTCCGCTAACGCCTTTCATGTTTAAAAATCTGTTTATTTATTTTTTTTTTTTTATGTCTATTCACTCTGGTATCTAACTCCTAATAATCAAAGAAAATTTTAAAGAAAGAAAAAAGTAAACTCAGCATTTGTTTTTATTTTATTTAGGTCATCAGAAATGGCTCACATTTTTTCTATACTCATAATAGTTCAGTCCCTAATATCTCTACTATTATATAAAAGGAACTTTGTGAGTTCATTCCCTATGAACTTGAAAATGGTTGGTCCGATTTTTATGAAATTTCATACAAATATACTTTCTGTGCCTGTCAGTGTTCTTATATAGGTTTTGTATTGGAATGTCATTGATAATCGAAATAATCCGATGAAAGAACGGCAATTCTGACCAAAGATAACACCTTACATAGCCTAACATCACAAATGCATTTAAGAAGTTGTAAACTTGAATTGAAATCATTATCACTGCAAAGCAGTAAGGCCAGGCAGATAAAAAATTGTAGGTTCTTTGATATGATAGGGATGCATTCACACTGTAGGTTCTCTACAGTGCAATGTAAACTACAATGTATTGTGGACTTAGTCACTGTGGGGAGGCATGTGAAGCTTCCTCCCGGTGCACTGCAATGGGTCCTCAACTAGAGCAGGCAATCAATTGATTTGATTGAAAAATAGGGGGTTTCACAGATTTTGATGGCAATAAAAATATGAGAGCGTGAAATATCCGTTGAACATCATTCGATCCCGGGCAACGTTGGGCTTCCCTGGTAGTATAAATATATGATGCAATTCAAACCTATTGCACAAAAGTTAATAAGTAAAAAAAAAAACATGCTGAATGAAGCCATTTCAAGTGTTGAAGAGAAGTAAGAAAGCAAATAGCAAATTAAACAAGCACCTCAGATTCACCCCGGTCCTGGATGTGACCTTAAAAGCACTCAGTGTTGAGGGCTGTGGTGAATGTGGAGTTGCCTCTTAGTTGCCATTGCTATCAGATCAGGCGGTCTGAAGATATTGGCTTCCTAACCTAAACTGCACCAAACAATGATGTGATTGTTTTGTTTTTGTTTTTTTTTCTTTTCCCTTTGCAAAATTCAATCATGTTCTGCAAAGTCAAAAACAAAACAACAAAACCAAACTCCATGAATAAATATTGGAAGATATAAAGACCTTGAAGCATAAAAACCTTTTTTGAAATTACCAGATTCAGCATTAAATAACCTTAAAAGGGTTGATATGCCATAAAACAAAACGCCCAAACTCTATGAATAAATATTGTAAAATATAAAGAACTTGAAACCTAAAAAGACTTTTTCCAAAATTATTGAATGCAGCATTAAATAACCCAAAAAGGGTTGATATGCCATAAAACAAAACAACCGAGTTAAACTTGACCCACCATCTTGAATGAATTTGGAAAGAAATCCTTCACTCTAGTTTTAAAAAAAGTCCATGGTCGGTGGGTAGTTTTCTTTTCAGGTCATTAGAAATAATATCAAATTTATATATGAAAAATTAAGGGACTAACGTAATTCTATTATTTTATATGAATATTAATGCAAAAACTGGCAAAGCACAATCTTTTTTTTTTTTTTTTTTCTGATCATTTTTGTTGGAGGGTGTATACTAGTTAATAATAATTATAGGCACTTATAAGCTCCAAACCTGTTGTATATCATTGTACTAAATTTGGCAAAAATAACCCTTGGTATGCCATATGTATTCCAATTCAGAACATTAATTTTGATTATATGAATGTGTGTTATATTCATTCACTGTACTGGTCGTGATCGTTAGCTCATTGTGCAAGTCCAGTCATTGTTCGATTATGACACTGGTTACAATGTCTACCGTGTGGCCTCAATCGGTGCTGGAACGGTATAATTTTCCCTCCAAATAAAATTACAATCCTAGTTTAAAGCAAGTGACAGGTTTATTTTATTTTTTTCATTTTTATTTTTTATTATTTATTTTATTTATTTTATGTTTTTTTTTGAGGTTACAGTAGCCATGTTTTCTTCTTTTGAATAATAGACTTGCAGATGAGAAATCTTAGCCCAATCAAATCAAAACACGTTGTATAGTTTAGAACTCAAGTCCATCTCTATCTGAAAGGCACACAAATCTAACTGCATATCAGATGCCAACATCACGTTCATCATTTTTTTTCCTTTGCCTTCACCTGTGAACTGTACCTGCTACCTCAACTGTTCTACATCTACTAACCAAATAACTCTCATCCATTCTATCAATGTAAG
The DNA here is from genome assembly GCF_053919585.1 of Euprymna scolopes. Classification (NCBI taxonomy): domain Eukaryota; kingdom Metazoa; phylum Mollusca; class Cephalopoda; order Sepiida; family Sepiolidae; genus Euprymna; species Euprymna scolopes. The sequence goes on along the minus strand of NC_136491.1, from coordinate 42,299,447 downwards.
CGAACCATCAAAGTACTTTTCTGCACACATTTCCATATACTGTCCAGATTTAATCTTCTTCTGAAGTCATCAGAAATAAGCCTGCTCAGATTACATATCTATAGTAGCATTCTCATATTTGTCTCCATGCAACACGTCTTTAACAACTCTCAATAACCATTTTTTACTTTCATACATCATCACACTGCATACATCATGCCTAATAGTCTCTTTCTTTAGTCAGTTATAATACTGTGCTAGTTAGTAATGACAGAAGTTACCTGAACTTTATCCACTTTTATTCTGGCAGTATAACTTGGCAATTTTTACTTTGAAACACAAAGGTATTCTTTTAAAATAAAAATAAAAGATCATTATATCTATAGATGAAGCCTGTTATTAAATAAAGCAATAATTATTAATGTCGGTGCTATTCAAGAACTTTTTTGTCATTCAAAAATGGACTATTTTAATGGTTTTCACATGACCAAGATGTCTGTCATAAAATAGGTTAATCAAAATTGGCCATATCCCATTTTGGCAAGTTTCTTGGAAAGAATCCAGTTGATTTAATTAATAAAATTTTCAAAGCAAAACACGATGTTTTCCAAATGTTTAAATGTGTAATTATTTATTATTCATTTTTATCTGGTCCAGTTTTCTATTATTTTATTAGGATAATAAATTCATTTACCTTGGAAACAATTGATTTCAGTGGGGAAACTGACATGACTATAAGACAATATAGAAATGACAGCATATGTATGCCACATGGAGAATCTTCAGGCAACTGTCGATAATTTTACAAAACAAGAATCCAGTCATATACAAAAGAGACAGCATATAACACACACCTTTGATCTATACTCATGTATGACCAGAAAATGTATTAATGACAAAGCATTAAAATGACATGGTTTCGGTTTCAGCATGTCAGATGGAGAAAATTGCAGATGTCACTGAAATTTTCTATGAGAAATTGGACTGCACATCTTAACTGGTATGGCCATGCCATCCACCATCAGTCATCCAAAATGCTTCAAAGTGTGCCCCACATTGATGTCGATGGCCCAAAACTGCCTTGGACATAGAGAGGGTCAGTTGATCACAACCGACTTTGAGTGGGCAGCACATGCAAACTTGTAACAGAAATGAGAATTTGGAATTTATGCAACAAATATGAAATAAAAACGAAAATAATCTTATTTTATCATTAACTATGATGTTTTCCCAAATGATAGTTCAGGTTAAAAAAAAAGGTTAAATTATGAGAGTTCATTCTATTTAATGCTATATGAATTACGTTGTAAAAATCATTCAGCAGATTTCACTGGAACATAGGAAGGAGCAGATGCTAGTGTAATTATAAGAGTTAAGAGTGGATGGATTGAGTTCAGAGAATTTCTGCCATTATTGAATGACAGTCTTACCATTGTCAAACAAGGGAGGAATCTGTCAGGTATGTGTATGCAGTGTAATAATGTATGGAAGTGAAACTTGACTAATGAGCATTGAAAACGTGCGTTGCATGGACAGAAATGATATGAGAATGATATGATGAATGTGTAATGTGAGTCTTAAAGATAGGTTGGATCTGATGATATCAAAAAAAGATTAAATCTGGACAGTATAGGGAGATGAGTGCAGAAAAGTAGACTTTGATGTTATGGTCATTGTTATGAAGTACAATATTACTTTGATGTCAGTACTTTTTTATCGCTGGAATATTTTCTGGAACCATCCATCGAGCATTTCTGTTAAAAAAATGAATCACAGTTGTTTAATTTGTGTCAGAAAAAAATGTTCATTTTTTAGCTTTTACATGAAATCTATACTGTTGAATTTGCTCAGAAATAAAATGCTGTAAACGTTCATTTTTTTGTAGCACCTGTAACAATATCATCAATAAATGCTGTGACTCCTGTTGATTTGGTTAACATTGCATCCATTGTTTGTTGGAATATAACTGAAGTTGGTTTGATTCTGAAAGGAAGGTGGTTGGGTCTAAAGTCCCTTGTCTGCGTGTTAAATGTCAGAAGCTTTTTTGACTCCTTATCAATCTCCAGCTGTCAGATAGCATCAGAAAAATCAACTTTTCAGTTTGAAAAAGTAGGCCAAGAAAAACATGAGAGGAATTGGTAAGCGTGGACTTAAGAGAAATAGGAATAAAGATCTGGTCAGAACTGGGTAATTTAAAAGTCAATTTCTAAGATCCATTTATTATAGATCAAACTCAAATATTAACCCTAAGGTTTATCTTAAACATATTTATTCATTTGCCCATATGTCCAGCAATACAGCATGACCCCCCTCTCGAAATACCACCCATGGAAGCATTAATAAAATGCACAATCCTTTCTGTAATCCAATCATATTAATGTTTATGACTTGTCCACCAAGTTTCAGCCATGAATGCTCAGCAGTCTTTATTTTATCACTGTTTAATGTCTAGCGTTAGCAATACTAAGCAGTACATCAAGAAGTTTGAGCAAACGAAGATGTGCTTCAAGGGATTAAGTGTGGTTTCAGTAGCATGGAGCAATGCTGCACACTTCAAATGGCTGATTGGAATGATTGCAGGGCTACTTTGCTGATTGTCTCATAAGTAAAAAGTGTGATCCTGAATAGGTTCCAGACCATACCTCCTGTTGCAATATTTTTGCCATAATAAAAGGATATACCCACAAAGATTTACACGATTCTGTTTATAACCATTTGTGATAAAAATGAATTGATCAGTTACCAGAACAGCTTTATAAAATATACAGAATCTTGTTGAATTCTTCAGTGATATCTGTCTAAATACAAGAAGACCACTGTTTCTGCTGATCGCATTGCATTAATTCTATGCCTGTAAAGGTTTCTCTAACTCGATTTTTGCTGCCATTTTTCTCCCTTGGATCTACATTTTTCTATTTCAAGAATAACTACAATTAAGACCTTTCCCCCACCTTTGGACTTTTAGCTGCAGGGTTATCTCAAAAATAATGTCCGTCAAATCGATCCTCCATATCATTCTTGAACTGAAGAGGGCAATCACAGACAAAATCAGGACAAAATCCTGTACAATCGAGAATATTTAGGGGTCATTTATAAGCTTAATATCAAATATGATTATTTATCTATACTCGTATTGAAATTCGTTCGTTGTTATAATTACCATTATTAATTCTAATTCTTGGATTATTCACATATTATCTTCATCTTTATAGTTGGCTAAATTAAGAGGTCATTATATATCTGCTGACTCTTTGAGTTATCTACCCTTTCTTAATTTTTGGTTTATATCTATACTAGCATGGGTGCCCGGCATTGCCAGAGTATTTGGAGGTGTATGTTGAGCAAAAAAAACAAAAAAACGGTCAATGTTTTAAACTTTAACCCCTATTATGACCCCTTAAAATTTATTGTTTTGGGCTCAAATCAAGTTATTAAATTAGATCCATGTCCAAGGAACCTATATCTAAAATTTCAAGTGTTTAGACCCAAAATTGTCAGAGGAGTTTGATAGAGTTCTCAAAGGTTTAATCGCCAAATTTCTGGCCGAAAACCGATCACATCGATTTTCCCAAATCTCGGTACCCTGTATATCAAATTTCGAGTCTGTAGACTTAAAATTGACAGAGTTATTGCATAGGGAAATGTAGACACAGATACACAGACACGTTCACTTTTATAGATATATAGATTTGGCCTACTTGAGAAGGTTATATGTGCTGTTTCACAAAAAGTTACCAACTACAACAAAAAGAACCTGAATAAGGCCAAAGACCACAATGACCAAAACATGAAAATGATGATGAGCACAGTGCATCCAACATGTTTACGATAATGTTACATTTTTTAGTGATTTTCCAAAATAGTCAATAAAGTTAAAAAAAAAAAAAAAAAAAAAAAGGCAGTGAAAAAAATAAATGCACAAGAAATAAATGTTACCAAAGGCAGGCAAACTCTTCTATCTACCTGGATAAGAGTTTTGTGTTTTAACTTATTTTAAAGTGTTTTTTCTGTTTTATTTAAAATTAAAGGTAGTGTAAAGCCTGTTGAGTTAAAATGAAAAGCAAAATGGTAGTCTCATCAGAGCTATCATTGAGTTTTGATAATCGATCAAAACTTAAACAAAATACTCATAGAAATACATCTAATAAATGTCATAAATTGTGCAAAATTTAATGTTCTACCAGAATTTTGTGTAATTTTCGATTTTTCAGCAATTATCAAGGCTTAACTATGGCTCAAATGAAACCACACCAGTTTGTTTTCATTCTAATGACAAGTTTTACACTACCATCATTTTTTATTAAAAGAACACTTCAAAATAAGTTAAAGCACAAAACTTATCCAAGTAGATAGAAAAGTAATTTAGCTTGCCTTTGGTAACATTTATTTGTTGTATATTGATTTTTTTCACCCCATTTTTACTTTGTTAGTCATTCTGGAAAATTAACAATGTTTGTATATAAAAAAAAACATTTTTTTTCTATAATTTTCTTATTTTATTTTAATAGAGGTTAGAGCATCCTATTGGATGCCAGACATTCACCTGCTATTTCAGACATTCCAACTGAGGGTTTTTTACAAACATTATAACTGTCCCTTTAAAGTAGAATTGTTTGTATCTCTCTTGCACTTGGTTCACCAGGTATATTTGCCAGGTAGTTTTTTAAATTAATTTTCATCAGTTTTGTTGCTCCTATAATTACAGGAATGATTGAGATCTTTTCTTTTCATTATTTCTATAATTTTATGTAAATCAAAGTGTGTTTGTTGCTAATGTTTCAGCCACTCCAACCAAAGTGCCTCCCGTTTATAAATACCTGCAGGATATGGAGCTGATTCATGAAATTGCCATCAATAATGAGTTTGAATTGCAAAAAAATAACTCACCTGAAAAAAGGTTTGTTTATGTACATTTTTTTTTTTTTTTTAAGAGAAAAAAAATTTCTAGAAAGCAATACAATGCAGATGCGTAACAGATAGACACAACCTGAAGCAAATTAAGATATAATGGTGGAATATGCGATGCACATTCACCTGTATCAATACAATATATATACATATATATATATATATATATATATACACACACACACATACATGACAGAAAAGAATAGACGCTAAAATAAATATTTTTCTAAGATAAATATATGCTCATTTATATTTACATATAAAAATAATGCTGAAATAACTTAGAGTATCTCATTAAAATTACATCTAACAACATTGAAACATGCCACGAACTAAAGGAACATTAGACCTATCTGAATTCATGCAAGGACGAAATCGTGGATCAACATGAAGATGGTCTTAGTCAATGCAAAATAGCAGGAAATCTTTCAATACTCCTTTCTACTGTTAATCGTACAATTCACAAGAGGGAACAAAGAGTGCACAAACCTTCATCCAGGTTGCTCCCGGGCTCTCTGAAAGAACCTTGCGTCTTGTGAAAAGAAATGTTGAAGAGGATCATCAATGCGAAGCCTCTGACATTGCAACACAAGCTGGTGACAGTCCCAGAACAGCTGTCCGGTATCTTCACCAGCTAGGCTACTATGGTAGAACTGTAAGAAGGAAACCTTTTTGTTCTGCCAATATCAAGTGCAGAAAAGATTGGGCTCATGAGATGGAGAGACCTATGACCTTCTAGATCAATGCCATTTTCTCTGATGAGTCATGATTTGCATTATTTCCAGATAGTGGAAGGGTATGGGTATAGAGGTTCCCTCAGCAAGAGTTTGACTTAAAAAGACTGCAGCCAACGCTGAAACATGGAGGTTTCTCGGTTATGGTATGGGGTGTAATTTGGAGTGCTAGTTGCTCAGATCTGATGGAGTGTGAAGGAAACATCAATTCTGCTAACTATGTTTCAATATTACATGAAAGACTCTACCAATATTCTCAAGTGGTAAAACAAACCAAGTTAACTCCCTATTTATGGGAGACAGAGCTCCTTGTCACTCTGCTAGGGTGACACAAGATTGGTTTAGCCAAAATGGGATTAATAAACTTCCATGGTCAAGTCAGTCTCAGGATATGAACTCAATTGAAAACCTATGGGGTATATTAGACCAGAACCTTTGCACAATAAAAAGAAGTCATCTTCTAAGCATGAACTTTTAGCATTATTGTGTCAGATATGGCAAGAGATTCCTCAATATATTTGTCAACTGATCAATGCCATGCTTAAAAGGGTTCTAGCATTAAATAACAGCAAAAGGAATGTCAACCAAGTATTAGTTATTAAATTTGTGACTATTTATTTTTGATTTTGTTCTATAAATTATGTTTATTCAAATAAACTGTTTCTTTTCTGTCATATCTGTGTATTTTTTCTTATATTTTCTACTTTCTTTATGCTCTTATTTGTATCAGTATGGTCATATGAAAAAATAAATACATATTGTATTGATAGATGTGAATCTGCATAGTTTATTTTACCATTATGTCTAAATTTGCTTCAGTTTGTCTAGCCATTACATTTAGGCATTATATTGATTTATATAAATTTCCTTTTATATACATACTGGATAATGCTTTAAGCAAACTGCATTAACCTTATATTGTTTTTTTAAATAATGACTGAATTGTGTATTTGCTATCTCTCTCTCAGAAAGGGAGGGGAGTCACTTATAAGGTTACAAAACTATTGAGTAGAAAACCAACAATTAATGAATTCATACAGTTTATTCTTAACATGATTTGCATTAGATCTATTTTTAATCCGGTCAAGCAATTTTAGAAAAACAATATGCTTCTTGTCTAGAATTCCTCCATATTAAAGAACAGAAATAAAGAAAATTGTGTATGATGTACCTACTCATGACAAAACGAAAATATCATATTCTAAAAATCACAAATTGATAAAGTAGTTTATTTTCATAAAGTAAATCATTTTGAACTGATTAATGTGGGAATTCATAGGCATTACAACATATATCTCACAAATCTGAATTGAGTTTTTTTTTTTGTTTTTTTTTAGATTGTTTTCAAAATTGCAGACAAGGCTGTCACTTTTTTTTTTTTTTATAATTTTTATTCACCTCAAACAAGGTATATTGCCACTTAAACATAAGGGACTACAACTTGGAACCATATCCACAAGGACACTATGTGGGGAGTTAAGCAGCAAGATGTATGTTCACATTAAACTTGAACTTCTGCATATCAGTACAGTCAGGGAAGCAGGAGACCGGGAGGGAATTCCAAAGTCTAGTAGTTTGAGGGAAGAAACTATTAAAATAGAAGGCTTTCTGGAATCTAGGGATCTGTACAGTGAAGGGTGAGATTTTGTTGCTTGTCGAGTTAGTTGGGAGTATTTACATTGAGGGAGCACAAGTGCTAGGAGTTCGTCAGAGTACATCCCATTAAAATATTTGTAAAACATACAGAGATGCAACATTTTTGGTGATAGGACAAGGGTTGGAGTTTGGTTAATAATGCTGGCCTTTTTACTCATGAAATTTGATTTTCTTATTTAAAATAAATAAGAGTGAAAGAAAAAAACAGAACAGCAGCTGTCTTATCTGCCATTTTAAAAACGATTAAAAGAACAATAACTCAATAATTCAAAATGGCAAGATTAATGTGGTAATGCCCACGAATTCCCATTAATTGCTTAAAAATGATTTTCTTTGTGAAAATAAAACTACTTGATCAATTAAAAAAAACAAATATATTAATCTATTTAAAAACGATCTAATTGTGTGATAAATTTAGTTTTAGAAATCTATTTCCACCATAAAAAGATATATATTTTAAAAAAGTGTGTCTATATTTAGAAATCTCATTATTTTGAAGATCTCAATCAAATCACTTGTCATTCTTGTCTCTAGTAAAGTAGTTAAACCTAAGGGTTCCAGCTTATTTTTATAATTGAGATCCTATATTCCTTTTTTATTGAGTCACTTTGTATGTCTTCCAAATTTAATATTATATCCAAATGTCTATGCGTAACTACTAGTGCCCATGACTGAGTACAAGATTTTATAGGCGATCTTTAATATTTTAAGCGGGGGTAATACCACCAACTAAATAAACGAAAAAAAAAATCATCTAATAAAATATTTTTTAACATTATTTGGTTTTCTAAAATTTCAAATTAACCTTATAAAAGTATTTTCAAAGATGTGACAAAACTCCTTTTATTTAAAACGATATTTGATTCTTTTAAAGTATTTATCATTCAAACAATTTTATTTCCTTTTGAGACGATAGCTAAAATATGATGAAGATTGAAGTCTATCATTAAAATTTAATCAGAAATGACAATTTTCTGCAACCTTTGTTTTAGTGGAATTATGTATGATTTTTTCGTTTGTAATTCACAAAAGGTGAAAATGTTTTTATTTTCCTTTTTTTCCTTTTTTTTTCCTTTTTTTTTTAAATGACACTGATTTCAGCCAAATTGCTAGTACTCTATGACCTTTGGCTTTTCTTTTTCCTTTTTTCCTCCCCCTCGCTTTATCTTTTCTCTTTTTTTTTTCTTCCTCTCCGCCTCTAGCAGGTGATGTAAAAGACTTGTTTAAACAAAACTTTGGTGCTTGTGCAGTATAGTTCCATTTCAAATAAATACATTTTAGGTAAATAAAAAAAAATTAAAAAAACAGTATTACCTAATTACATGTCATGTCAAATTAGTAAAAATTCTAAAAAAAAATACAAAAAAAGGAGTACAAAAATAATTACAAGTAGAAATAAAATTTATCGAATTATACAGTTTTAATGTATTTGTCAATGTTGAAGCGTTCTTAAAATCTTGGGGAGGTAACTCTAGTCTATGATTTTAATAAATTAAAATCTGCCATTTCAAAATAGAAAATGGAAAACTGCTAATATCTGTTTTGTAAAAAATAGTTCTAGCAGATCTTCTATTTCATTTTTTTTTTTTTTTTTTAATTTTTGAAATTTTTATTAAGTTCAACATGACATGCATGTAAAATGCATTGTTTTAAATCGTATTATAACTGCACAAGCACTAAAATGTCTTGTCTCCTTTCCCCACATGGTACTGGATATGACCTTAAACTATATCCAGTGGTGAGGCCCCAGCTTGCAGGCTTTGAGGAGTGTGGGGCCACCCTTTAATTACCATTGCTCCCAGGTCCACTCTGACCCGGAGTGGTAGTACCTGTTAGGGTCCCAACTATGGGTTAAATAGAAACCGACTTGAAAGCGACAAATATATTCTATTAAAAAAATTTTTCTTCAAAATCTTTGGATTCGGCATTAAATAACCCGAAACGGTTGATATGCCGTAAAACAAAAACAATCAACCTTTGCCCACATACAGTTTTTCTCTTGCGTAGGAAATTTTTTTCTTTTGTTGCTTATTTCTTTGATCAAAAAAATATTTTTAATGTTTTCAAATTTTACTACGCACAAAATATCTTTGGACATTCTTTTTATACAAAAAACTAATTTTCATAGAATTTAACAAAATTAAAAGCAAAAATGAAATTAGTTGATAGTTTTAATGAAAACAAGCACTGTAGATAAACATCTTCGTTAAGTCACTTTCTTGCCTCCAAAAAAAAAAAAAAAAAAAATGAGATTCTACTTTTCTTTTTATTTTATAGAAACACCCTGAAAAGCTTGGTGGAAAATAAGAAAAAGCAATTTTAGAATTTAAAACAAGACATCAATTTCACACATGTATTTAACATAAAATAATCCTTCATGTACAGATTATTCTAATATTTTAGGGCAGTTAACAATTTTTTTTATGGGAGATAAATTCTGTGAAAATTTGATCATCTTACATTAAATTTCATGCAGTGAATGTGGGGCATTCCCTTCCCCAGTTGGGAAATTCTAGTATGTAATTTAATATAGATCAACTTTGAATTTGGCAGCATATATTCCAAAAGCTTCTACCATATCCCTTGCTATAGCCCCACCCCTCCCTTGTGATTAATTTCTTTGGGTTTTTTTTTTTCTTGTTCCTCTTTCTTTGATTTAATTTTTGTTCAATATTTTCTTTTTATTTTATCCAGTCTCAAAAAAAGAGTTCATGATATGGTTCACAAGGCTTTCTGGGATCACGTTGAAAATAAATTGAATGCCAATCCTCCTGACTATGTTCCTGCCATTCAACTTATAGAAGATATTAAAAAGGTGCTCTTTGTTTACATCATATTTGCTTGGTGATGGGAGGAGGAACGTCAAGTAAATTATCCTAAGATTAATAAAAGTGTATGACTGTGTGCATGTTTCTTGCTTCTGTGATTTTCATATACACTTAAAGCAAAAAATGTAACTCAAAATCTTATTTCAAATAATATTTTAATTACAAAATTTAATCCATCAGAATGCATTTCAAGTCAACCACTTTAATCTTTTAATATTTGAAAAAATACAGGCAAATCTTTTATGATGTATGTATCCATCATGGAACAAAGATGTCATATTCCAAAAATCACATGAATTGATCAATAGTTTTGTTTTGCTTTTTTGGTCCCCCAACAAAGTGTTTTTTTTGGTCCCCCAACAAACCTGTAAACTCATCCTTGTCCATTCGCACTTTTCTCAATAACTATGCCTTGAAATTTTTTGAAATTTTGCAGAAACATTAAACATGATATGAATAAAAAAGTAACAGAACAGATTTTCCAGGAAAACTGTGGTTGCTCCCCTAGAGGTGCCTTTCTGGTTAAAATGGCTAAAATTTACACTTTTGTGCTTATTAAAAAAAATTGATGCCTTGGATTTTTATAAAACTTTCTAAAAAGTTTTAACTAACTGATTTCTATATAATTTTGTTTGCCTATACTTCGCCATAACTCTTGGGTGTACCCCAGGGGCTCTTTTAAGGCTAATAAAAACACTCCATTTTTTGGAGTATTTTACCATATTTGTCCAAAATTTTCTGTGTATATCTATTTAACAGTTTTGCATGATGCTAAACTCGTTGGGGGGGGGGATGATGGACTTAGTCATTTCTTTTTTTGCATCGTGCATATGTTAAGGCCTAAAACTGCACCGTTTGTTCATTTTCATCAAGATTTAACGTCTCCTGAGGACTTTTGGAGCCGGGTGGGGTGGCGGGCAAATGCTGAACTTAGTCATTTATTTTATGCCTCATTCACTGTGCACTCATGGGGAACGATGCATGCTTCACTTGTTTTTTTTTTTTGTTTTTTTTTAACTAAAAAACAAAATTTTATGAAAAGAAAGCCGAGAGCCACCTTGCAGTTTTAGAATGGATTAAAATTCAAGAACGACAACTCAATTTTGCTACCAAGATTATGTATGTGTGTGTGTATGTGTATATATATATATATATATATATATATAATTATTTTTAATACCTACAGACACTAGTGTTTGATTCTTCTGGAATGATCAGTGCAGGAAGTTATGATTGCCACTGGTTGTGAGATTCGAACCTTGCAATTGAGCCAGAGCCATCACTGTCTCCATTAGCAAGGAAAAAACCACAGGGCCACCATTAACCACAATGAAATTCATATGAAATTAAACATTTATAAAGACATAAACATTATACAAGAACAGTCTACAGTTACCAAGCAACTAAGTTGTTGCGATCTTGCATGCAGGCCAAATGATCAACTTTTTCATTTCAATAGACAATACTTAACTGTTAAGAAACTTATTGAAAGGGAAATTTTCTTAATTATAAATGTACTTGATCAATTTATGTGATTTTTGGGATGTGACATCTTCATTCCATGACGAGTACATACATCATAAAGATTTTTCTACATTTTTTTTAATCAAATGAAATTCTAAATAAGGACCAAAAAACTTACTTTGTTACAATTTGAATTTAGCAAATAATTTTAAAGCATTTAAACTGTAAAATATTGTTTCATTTTAAACTTCTTAGCGACTCTTCATGCATTAAAACATTGAAAGATTACGAAGCTATTTACATCCAATAATTTTGGAAATGGAGATTTAACAAAATTAATTTTATAATAATTTTGTTTAATTTAATTACTAAACGGTACCATAATATTTAAAGTTAACTCAAAATTCTAAGTGACAGCGGGTAGGTATGGCTAGCATGTGTGTGTATGCATATATATATATATATATATATATACGTTTGAACTATGTGTATTTAAGCAGCATTTTTTCATTTAAGCAAGCATTGTTTAAAACAACAGAAAGCTTCTGCTTAATTATTACAATTTTTTTTTTTTTAGGTTTCTCTTATGATCTCCATGTTAAAATCAAAAAATACTCAAAGCTCTCGACATCAAAACTCAATAAGCTAGAATTAATAATATTGTCTATGAAACCAGTACTCTATTATAAAACTAGAATCGTCTTGCTTTGGCATTAAAATCGTGTATCTCGTCTACAGCTTCTGGTTTGAAAAATTCTGTGCATGCGTGATTAAATAAAAACAAAGCATGAAAGCAACTTCTTTTGTTAATTGACAATTTTGCACGTTTAAAATATGCAAATAAAAATCCCTTCTGCTTTTTTTTCATTGGCATTTTACGAATTTTATTTGTATTTTTCATTGCAAGTTGGTATCGTTTTCAAACAATTTTTATTTTAAAGAAACAATTCGAATCCAATTAGAGATTCTTCAGGAAATGCCACAAGTTTTTAGCATGATTCTTTAATCAAAAAAATTTAAAAAAAACTTTTTTTTTAACAGTTTGAAACTTTAATTCATTTTTTAATTTGAGGCACTAAAACCAATACAAAACATTTAACATTACAAAAACATTAAAAACAAAAAAGAAACTTGATAATGAATTCTCTGGACAAGTATGCAATGCAAATTACACAGTGAAATGTAATATTTATTAAAAGTGCTCTAGTGGACCAACTAAAGATTTGCCTTTTAAAGGTTGATTTTTAAAGGTATTCCATTTTTACCTAATGTTATAAACTTTGTTTCATTAAAAAGTCATCAAATTTGTTTAATAAATAATAAATGTTTTGCATTAGTTTCAGTGTCCCAAATTTTCATATGAAAAAATGAATTAAAAAGGGTTTAAACTAAAATGTATGCCTACAGAATCTAAAATTTAAATAATTTAAAATAAAGTAAAAAAATAAAAAGATAAAATGTTTGCGTGGAGAACCATTCAAATATCAGCTTTTTCTTTGTTTGTTTCTTTTAAATAAAGATTAAAATGATTTTGAATATAACTAAATGAAAAATGTTTAAACTGTTATAAATGAAAGAAAAACTAAATAAGTAAATGAAAAAAATAATAACGTTTTTTTTTAATTGAAGAATCGTACTAAAAACTTTTGAACTTGTTTAATAAATATTACATTTCATGTTATAATTTGCATCGCATATTTTTCCAGAGAATTTATTATCAAACCCAAATATCAGCTTTTTTTTTTTCTTTTAAATAAAAATTAAAGTAAGTTTTTTTTCACTGGAACTAATACGAAAAACAAATATACAAAATAGGGAGCTGAAGTGGCCCAAAAGTGGGTGCTCACCATACGCTAATGTTTTAGTAAAATAGTTATCTCTCTCAGATCACTGATGACATATCAAACAGTACCGGCAAAAGTTATAACCATTTACTTGTAATAAGTGCTTTCGTTAAGAGCTGCACTTTGTTTACAAAGCCACTTAGCAGAAGTGACGTCGGACAAATTTTAAGGTTCGGATGACCAACACTATATGTAATGTAGCTTTTTTTTTCTCTTTTTTTTTTCTCTTTTTTTTTCTCTTTTTTTTCTCTTTTTTTTTTTTTTTTTTTTTTTTAGCAAATATAAAAATAGGTTTGATAAATTTTTATTTTATTTCCACCTTAACATTTTATTTTAAAATGACAGCGTTTTATAAGTTTCCGGGTATACTGAAAATGAATATCACATTTAAATTTTCCGCAAATAAGTAGTTTTCCAGATATTAAGCAATATAATATAATGTTAAGTGGTGGCCATTGTTATACGCTCAAGCGCACATATTTTTGGCATAATTAATATACTCACTATTCCATAGCTAGCCATAACATATACTGACTCAACGGGTCATGGGTAGTCTAGTAATATTTTAAAAGTCTTAGCATAATATAATGTTATCCTGTGACACTAATTCTGGAATCACAGAACTAATTCTGGAATTACCGAATTTATGTTAACATCTCTCTTGAACAGTCTGAAGATGTTCTGGCATCTATCTACAAACGCTCGTTTCACAACTACTTGTGAAATTTTCTTTTCTTTCCAATTTTTTTTTCATTTGCTTTTTCACTTGATGATTCAACAAAGAATTGAAAACGTTCATGATACATAACTTACATTATTCTTTTCATTTTTAACACAAAAAGGATTATAAAAAATTGAAAAAGTAAAAAAGATAGAATATGGCAGAAGCTTTCTGTTATTTTTAAGTGTTTGCTTATATATATATACACACACACACACCAACTGTTCGATTATCGTGTTTGACAAATTTCTTTTTTTTTACCCCCTTCCTCCCTCTATAGATAGTTCGCTTACATTCACTGTTTCCCTCTGTCTAATGATCACCTGGTAACTTCTCCCCACCCCCCTTACACTGACAAACTTGATTACACCTAATTTTGTTCTTTCTTAATTTTCTTCTCTCTTTCCTTTTTTTTTTTTCTTTTTTGCCTTCACTTTTAATGTCTCTAGTATTATGTCATATAACCCCCTCCCTCTAAATTTTAATGCTTTATTTTTTAACAAATAGTTTCCTTATTATTCAATTGAGAACTAGTTTTCCCCTTTGGAAGACAAACTTTTTTTTTTTTTTTTAAGTCGTGTAATCAGGACTTGTGGTTTTAACCAATTATCTATCCAAAACATTAGCATGTCCAGTGTCTTGACCATGTAAATTTGTCTATATTATATATATATATATATATATATATATATATATAAGTTAGGCTATTTTTCATAGTGACATTAAAACCTTAATTTTATGTACAAATTCAGCTTAATCAGACTATAACTTGCATGTTGATTTTCCAAATTGTATATGATTAATTTACTATTGGTCATTATTGTTGTTTAAGTCAATTGCTGTTGTAATTTATTATTACAGTTCTATTTACAATTTTTTTTTTTTTTTATTCATGGATAAAAAATGAGCATTTTGGATGAAAAAAGTCAGAAAATCTCTTTTCACCTAAATTTAATTTTGGGGAAGGCCATCTGATTTGACATTGTAAACTAACTGTCCCTCAACACAAAAAAATAAAAAAACATGCACACATGTACTCTGCAAACAAATAATACCCTCACAAAATCCTAGGCAATAATACACAGTAGATACAGGTGGTTATATAAGACAAAGGTCAAAGATTACATAGCCCAAAATGTTGTGAAAATGACAATTGAGAATAGTAGTCTGAATTATTCAAGTAATACAAACCATATTTTATTTTATTTTAAATTATTCAAAACTTGTGACGTTTTTTTTTTCTTTTTTCTATTTCTTTTTCTCAGATGATTCTTGAATTATTAATGCCATGGCAAAACCAACTGAAGAACCAGATTTCTGAAGTTCTTGATATTGAATTAATTAAGCAAAAAATTGAGCATGGAGTGTTTGACATAAGTTATTATGGAGATTATATTATCACGTTAATGGAAAAAATTTGTGCCCCAGTCAGAGATGAAGACGTAGCAAAACTCCGGCATCAAAAAGAAGTTGTACCTTTGTTTAAGTAAGTAACAGACATTAACTCATTAAATGTTTTTTTTAAACAAAAGTTTTCCTTTGATAATTCAACAGGTAAAGGATATGTTTGCTTTAATATATTTATTGTAATCTATCAATTACATTTACCGCTGTCATAAGAGTGAAAAATATTGCATTAATGATCCCTGTAGGAATATAAAGTACTTGGAAAACCATGAATTTCAAAACATTAGATATTTTAATTGCTATTTCCTGAGTGGAAATATTTTTGCATGTCCATTATATATTAGATAGATTATAGTAGAGTTTGTGATTGTTAGGAGCTCAACATGGCTGAGGAAGCTTCATTAAAATTTTAGCACAAGTTAATTGTTCATTAAAATTTTAGCACGAGTTAATTGTTCATTAAAATTTTTAGCGCGAGTTAATTGTTCATTAAAATTTTTAGCGCGAGTTAATTGTTCATTAAAATTTTTAGCGCGAGTTAATTGTTCATTAAAATATTTAGCGCGAGTTAATTGTTCAATAAAATATTTAGCGCGAGTTAATTGTTCATTAAAATATTTAGCGCGAGTTAATTGTTCAATAAAATATTTAGCGCGAGTTAATTGTTCAATAAAATATTTAGCGCGAGTTAATTGTTCAATAAAATATTTAGCGCGAGTTAATTGTTCAATAAAATATTTAGCGCGAGTTAATTGTTCAATAAAATATTTAGCGCGAGTTAATTGTTCAATAAAATATTTAGCGCGAGTTAATTGTTCAATAAAATATTTAGCGCGAGTTAATTGTTCAATAAAATATTTAGCGCGAGTTAATTGTTCAATAAAATATTTAGCGCGAGTTAATTGTTCAATAAAATATTTAGCGCGAGTTAATTGTTCAATAAAATATTTAGCGCGAGTTAATTGTTCAATAAAATATTTAGCGCAAGTTAATTGTTCAATAAAATATTTAACGCTAGTTAATTGCTCATTAAAATGTTTAGTGTGAGTTAATTGCTCATTAAAATGTTTAGTGTGAGTTAATTGCTCATTAAAATGTTTAGTGCAAGTTAATTGCTCATTAAAATGTTTAGTGCGAGTTAATTGCTCATTAAAATATTTAGTGCGAGTTAATTGCTCATTAAAATGTTTAGTGCGAGTTAATTGCTCATTAAAATGTTTAGTGCGAGTTAATTGCTCATTAAAATGTTTAGTGCGAGTTAATTGCTCATTAAAATGTTTAGTGCGAGTTAATTGCTCATTAAAATGTTTAGTGCGAGTTAATTGCTCATTAAAATGTTTAGTGCGAGTTAATTGCTCATTAAAATGTTTAGTGCGAGTTAATTGTTCATTATACCATCTAGTAATGTTTCACAGGCAGACAAATACACTTGGCATCATGCTGTACATTGATACTTGTCCAATGATGTTGATTATTGTAATAGTCATCTGACTCTTTCATTCCACCATCTTTGATTTAAGCAGCATCACTGTTGATCTTAAATCAAACTGCTCTCAAATAATGAGCAGCATTTATTCTAATGGTTATATCATCTACATTATATTTCTCTTTGTCCCATTTTTTTCTCATGACCTACTGTGTCAATCCAGCTGAAATTTTGTATGAACCGTTGTTAAAGTGCAGTGAACTAAGTATTATGGTATCCGTTCGATACAGTTATAGATTAACTGGGATTAGTCACCACAATACTACATTTACTCTAGAAGTTTTCTCAGAAACTATTGAACCGATATGGCTGAAATTTCATATGGACCTTATTGTGATAAGGTGTACTGAATTAAGTATTATGGTATCTGTCCAATACACAGTTGGGGATTAATATTTAATGCAAAATTGAGCACAAATTTAACTATAATCCATATTGTACTCATTCTAATTCAACTGGCTATAACTTGCCCAAACGGGCTAAAAATTTACACAGACTTAACTGCTAATCTTGAAAATCTATAATATCATAGTTTTTAAGAAAACTATAGCAGTGAACCATCGTTGTTATAAATACCTCAGTGAATGGGGGGGGGGGCTCCTAACAATCTAGATACCCAACATCAGCATATGCATCAGTCTCCTTCAAATTCCAAGAAAATAAGACGGAAGTGGAATTTTTTCGAAGTCAAGTTTTCTCCCCACTCAAATGTGGCATTAAAAGGGCAACAACTCTTCCTCCTTCTCCTAAATTACAGTTTTTAACAGTAACAGAAATATTTTCACCAGAAATGAAAATATATTACAATATTCTTTTTATCTCTGTTTTTGACTTGACTCTTTTTCAGGAGTATAATGGAAACGTTAGAACTGATGACGATGGACATGGCCAACTTTACTATCAACCAAGCACGGCCATACATGCAGCAACATTACACATCTTTAGAGAAGAACAACTTCAAGAAATATGTCGAATACACCAGAGGTAATAAAACTTCTTTTCAAATGAATATTGTATCTGTGTCCATATAAAATTGACTATTTCAAATAATCAAGTTTGGTTTGACTGTTTTATGGCAGATCAACACTTTTTGGGTTATTTAATATTGAAGCACATATTAATAACTTTGATCCAAATGCTCAAGTTCATGCATTTGGAGATTTTAATGTCCACCACAAAGATTGGCTTGGTTCCTGGATTTGCACAGACCCAGTGTCTAACAGCATACATATTGTTTTTCAATTGCACATTCCCTTTCACAAAACATCACTTTTCCGACTGGCCTTCAAGATAATGATGTAATGAAAAGCAAGCCAACAGAGGTTAAACAGGCTTTTTAGTGCAGACAGGATCAAACTAAATCAAACTGGTTGACTCGGGCTTAAAACTGAAACAACCTTGACAAGGACGAGTGTTGAGTGCAAAATGACATGTCTGTGACGTGATCCATATCCCTCCTCTTCCTCTAAAATATATAGAAATGTACATGATACATTTTTCGTCAGTCAGTTAGTCCACTTCGAGTTTAGAGTTAGCAGTTCAAGTCCGACAGACACAGTCGTCAAAAGATGAAGACTTATCACAGAAACAGCGAGAGGTAGAGATGTATGGAAGATGAACCAATAGAGAAATTCCCACCCTTCTTCTAAGGATAAGCAGAACAGGGACACATAAAATGAATAAAGTTTCAATTGTCCAGAGCTTTTTTTTCAGAAAAGCCAACACAGCAAGAGATGTGAAGAAGATATAAAAAAAAAAAAAGATACTTCTGCTTTTATTTTCTAAAGCCTCCCAAAAGGGCTGATATGCCATAAATATGAAAATGGACTCGATGTAAGCAGACCCCCCCCAAAAAAAAATTCTTCCGACAACTGAACAATGAGGACCAACATGCTTATATCTCTACCTATTCTTGGTGACACTGGCTGAGGCTTATGTGACAGCTGCCCGTAGCCCATTCTGAAATGCTGGTCATCTAATGTAATAATGGTTGATTTCACTATAAACCTCTGATCCCAAACCAAAACAATGAGATACAACCAACCATGCTGATTGGTAATTCATCAGCATCTTAGGGTAAACTTGTTCTCTCCTTTTTGAAAAGGAGGCAATAGAATGAGTCAACGTAAGCATAGAAACATTTGTTTTGGTTCAAAAGTTATGTAGTAAGCCACACTCTTCCCAATGATTGATTTCAATCTCTTTTTTTTTCTTTTTTTTTTTTTACTTCAATTAGTTTTAAGAGATCAAGGGAGCTAATTCCTCCTGGAGCTAACACTTGACTCTATTATGATTTGAATTTATATCCAAGGGCTCTTTTAAGGATAGATTTTGTTCCCTTTATGGCTGCTATCTGTATTCCGTTACAGCTCCATCTTCCAGTGATTGTTTCTAAGTATTTATGATTCATTTTTATGATGCCAGTTGCTCTGATCACAACTGGTGTAATATTTATTTCTTTCAGAGACCATTTTGTTTTTAGATCATTCTTTAGGTCCTGATATTTTATTTTTTTCCCGTTCAACGCTATAAAGGCCATAGCCATTTGGGACTGTGACATCGATAATGAGTGCAGTTCTTTCAGGCTTGTTCCATATTACAATGTCTGGTTTAATGGTCTTGTCTTTTATATATTTGCCTGCTTATGTCTTTGTCGTAGAACACTGTAACCATTCTATTTGATGTTATCAGTAGAAAAGGTCATTGTTCTATGACAAAGACATACAGGCGTGCAAACACATAAAAGACAATGACCATTAAACGAGACATTGTTATATGGAACAAGCCTGAAAGAACTGCGCTCATTATTGATGTCACCATCCCCAATGACTATGGCCTTAATAGAGCTGTGTGGTTGTTATTGTGCATAGGCAGCATGCATTCCATTATAAGTCGGCTACAAATAGACAAAAAATTATAACACCAAGAAACCATTGGAAGAGTGTGATAACCGCAGCTAAGAGTAGGCATACCAAGATGACCAAAAATGCATCAAGTCATAGAAATTGGGAACTTGTAGTTTCAGGAAAATCTATAATAGTGTGATAGACAATGAGCACTCCACAATTCCACCATTATCCAACCACCATGATGTTACTAGTACAGCAACAGATAAAACTGAATTTCTTGGCCAGCAGTTCACCTTAAACTTGGACTCCGGAAATCATTCCCTCCCAAATCTCCCACCAGAGGCATAATTGGCACTAGAGGATTTGATCATCACCTTTTCCCATGTCTTGGATATCTATATATCTATAACAGTGAAAGTGTCTGTCTGTGTGTTTACATTTCCCTACACAATAACTCTGTCAATTTTCAGTCTACAGACTCGAAATTTGATATACAGGGTACTGAGATTTGGGAAAGTCTATGTAATTGGTTTTTGGCCAGAAATTTGGCTGTTAAGGGGTCAAAGTTCAACAATTTGACCTTCGAGAACTCTACCAAACTCCTCCGCCAATTTTGGGTCTAAACATTTGAAATGTTAGGTATAGGTTCCTTGGACATGGATCTAACTTAATAACTTGATTTGAGCCCAAAACAATAAATGTTAAGGAATCATAATAGGGGTCAAAGTTAAAAAAAATTGACTGCTTTTTTCTTTTTTTTTTTTTTTTGCTCAACATACACCTCCAAACACCCGGGCAACGCCGGGCTGAAATGCTTGTTATGAAAAAAACTTGACATCTCCAAAGCATATTAATTAAAACTTCTATATCTCTATCTTTCTATTTTCTCCTTTCCCATTTTCCCCTTCTTCTCCCCAATCTTTCTTCTCTGCCCAGTCAATTCCTCTCTAACTGGACATAGTTACACAATTCTCCTTTATATAATAGATTCCATTTCTTTTTAAATTAATGAAAATGGCTGAAAAATCGCCTCCTTCCTGACAAAACCTGGTTTAGTTAAGCTCTAAAGAATGAATAATCTTTAAGTTTTAGATATTATTCATGTGCGGCAATGCCTATCAAGAAAATACAACTTTGTAGATCTTTATTTTGAAGTTTTTAACTTTTAGCTGGACATACACATACTCACAACAGATAACCATCTATATCTATAAAAGCCTAAATGTTTGTGTGCGTTTTCATGTATGTCCGAAAAAGGCTTTTTTCCGACGCCTTCTCGTGGGTGTCGCTTCTTCTTAAAACTTTTTATATCACATCTAAATCATAATATGTACGAGTTAACAACGGGGGTTGCCTGTCTATTTAATTTGCCCGACTTTCAAAAGATAAATATTCCATATATTCGGATCGCCGCATGTTGCTTTCACTTTTCAGTATAAAACAGCGAAACTGGATTCGAACCGGATGTAAACGTCACCGTTAACTATCCCGAAGTAAAACGATTTGACCTCATTAAAAACTGCGGAATAGCGTGATGTTTGACATTCACTTTTTAATCACTCTTACATTGACTGTCGCTATAGCGCAGGTGTTCAGAAGCCCCCCCCCCCTAATTTTTTTATTTCCATTTTTAAAATCGCTGTTTTTTATCATTTTTTTTTAATATTTAAACAAAGTTAAGTTTCCTTTTTGTTCTTCTTCACCCCCCTCCCCAACGCACACACCTACAAGCACCCAGGCAACGCCAGGTACCCCTCGTTAGTCTATTATATAAATCTTACCTGTCTGTTTAAATGTATGTATGTTTGTATGTCTGCCTACAACTTTTGACAGAGGCAATGGATTTTCACGAGATTGGTATCGTTTTGAAGCTCAACCCTTCGGACGACAAATATCGAAAAATCGGCTAAAAACATTTATTCTTTCACCCTCAACTAAGCACTTTTCTACAAGAAGGGGTCGCTTTTTTCGCTGATATTTTTGAAAGTCATTCCCTCTGTTCAATTGACTAGCCTTAATTTAAACGTTTGCCACTTTAGGTTTGACAATGGACCCAACGGCAAAGATGTCATGTTTTTTTTTGGGGGGGGGGGCGTTCACGTTCTTTTCCTCCTTTGCGGTATAGGTTTAAGCCTGCCTGCCACTTTTTTTTTTTTTTTTTTTTTTGCTCAACACACACCTCCAAACATCCGGGCAATGCCGAGCACGTCTTTTATATAACAGACTAGTAAGTGTGCACCCAGCGTTACCCAGTTGTAAAATACGGTTAAATAAAAATTTTAAAAAAAAACCGGGACTTGGATGCAATCAATCAGAAGCAAAACCGCAAGCCAAATTTTGTAAGCAAAGGAAAAAAATGCTGCGTGCATGGTGCGAACTCACATAAGTTAGTAAGCGAACATGTTATCGATGGGACCACGAGGACACAGATGTTATATACAGTGCAAATTTAGCTTTTAAAAACAAAAGAACATAATGACGATTTGCACATGTACAGTTTGCAAACCGCATCGAATGCAAGGTTTTTATCTGCCCCTCCCCTTCAAATAAAACATTTCTACAAAAAATAATTGACAATTTTTTCCAATTTTTTTATATTATGTGTCTGAGAGATTGCCCTTTCTAGTGATACCATGTTTGTGCCTATACAATGTGGATGACAAGTTTTTAACAGACATGCAAACGCAGACAACTGACATTTATATAATAGAAGACTAGATCCTTAGGGTCTACACAGTTTGGCATAGACCCCACAATATTATTGGTATGGATAAATTAAAAGTAAAACCTATTTTCTTTTTATAAATATCAAGTGTGAATGCAAACCCCATTATATTAATGATATGAATAAATCAAAAGTAAAATTATTTATTTTAAAAACTATACATTTATGCACCATACATATAGAGATTATTTTCATTCATTTAAAACTTCTTGGTAACAAAAATCATTTTTTTTTATTGCTCCTTTGCCTATTTGGTTAAGATCAAATGGTAGTATTTGTTCTTCAAGAGATCAGTACTATTTCATGCTAGAAGTTTTCATGTAATTATCTCATTTGAAAATGAAATGCTAAGAATGTTTTTAAAGTGCTATTATTTATAATAAAATCTCTGTAATTAATCGTATTAATAATTATGATAAAAAGTACTATAGATGAAATTAAGTTTATGCAAGAATTAATTTCATTTTTATATTACATAATATTAATTTATTAAACTATAACATAAAAGTACACATGCTAATGAGCAATATCGAGTTTTGTCTGAAAGTTTGGCAATGTGTCGATATACAGTATGATCCTAACCTATTTAATGGAATTGAAACATTCTCATATATTCATTTGGATTTATTATTTAGTGTTAATGCAATATTTTCCATTTGTAAAAGTTGTTGAGATGTTCGTTTAACAAAATTCAAATTACGGATATGCATACAAATAAAAAAAGTTCTGCATATTTTATAAGCAGATTTAACCTTTTAGACCTAAAGAAATGATGCCACAATATTATTGATACGAATGAATGACGGTATTCCAATTATAGTACTCAAAAAATTTCAACCAGAACTAGCGCCCATACTTACAAAACTGTTTAAACGTTGTCTTAAGGAGAATTGCTTCCCATCACCCTGGAAAATCTCATCAGTATGCCCTGTATTTAAGAATTCAGGTGATCACTCCTTGCCCTCTCAGTACAGGCCAATAAGTCTCCTGTTCGTCATGAGTAAGTTGCTGGAATCTGTGTTAAATAGAGAAGTAATCAACTATCTCAGCAAAAATAACCTTCTTAGTGACACACAACATGGTTTCCGTTCTGCTAGATCTACAGCAGATGTGCTTACAGTTATATCACATAGGATTAGCGAATCTCTTGATGGAGGCAACCTTTCTAAGGCAATTGCTCTTGACATATCAAAGGCCTTTGATAGGGTATGGTATAAAGGTTTACTTCACAAGATCTCCAGCTATGAAAATGTCTTAATTATTAAATCATTTCTCTCTCTGATAGGTTCATAAGAGTAGTAGTTGATGGGCAAAAATCAGAAGCTCACAGTATTAATGCTGGAGTCCCTCAGAGGTCCATCCTGAGCCCAACTTTCTTCCTGATCTACATTAATGATCTTCTAAATCACATCCTTACATCATTCATAGACATTTATGCTGATGACACTACCATCTATGGTAGCACATCTAAGACCGTAAACAACCAAGTTCTCTCTGATTCTCTCTCTTCTGATCTTAAGCACGTGGTACAATGGGGAAAGAAGTGGCTGGTTACTTTTAATGTATCTAAAACCAAGCTTTTATCTTTACATCATCAACGCTCTGATCCTCATCTGGCATCAATTGAAATGAATGGCTCTCGTCTTGGGGAGGCCTCATGTTTTGACAAACTTCTGGGCTTGACCTTTACTCCTGATCTGAAATGGAACATGTACATCAAATCTGTTGCTAAGGCCACTGGAAAAATGGTGGGATCCTTCTATCAATCCAGTAGATATCACTGCTGATGCAATTCTCTATCTATATAAGAGCCAGGTACGTCCAAGAAAAAAAATACAAATGACTTAAAATGTTATTGATATGAATGAATCAAAATGTTATTGATATGAATGAATTTTAAGTAAAGTGTATTTCCTTTTTTATAAATGTCAAGCTTGAATGCAAACCTCACAATAGTTATAGTAATTATTCACTTAAAAACTATGTTGATGACCTATCTATATTTATTGAAAGTGTTGCTTCTATCATAAGTAGTTATATATTTGCTACTGCAATGACCTTGTATGTATGTGTATTTTTTATTTGTTTTCTTTTTTTTTTTTTTTTTTTTTTTGTAGAGAAAGGACAGGATCCACTGCAAAACACAAAAAGTTGGCTCCAAAGAAGCCATAAGAAACTCACTCTTTCTCCCTCTGTTCCAAATAATGAAGGAGCTATGAGTAGTGAAACTAGTCCCCTGACAGGAAATGTGCACCCAACAGTGAATTCTTCTGTATCTGTCACGGGAACTGTGATTCTCAACACTGCCTACTTGGAACTAATCAACTGGGATGATCTACAACCATATCCAGAGGTAACTTGATAATTCATATATATATATATATATATATATATATATATATATTCGATGCACCTGAAAGTTGTGGTTTTTGTTCATGGCATATCAACCCTTTTGATATTATTCCATACTTAAACCCAATTCTTATTGCCTACACTTGAGTATTTTCCAAGAGTGATCCATGAACCTTTCCACATTGTTTTTTTTTTTTTCTTTTTTTATTAAATTTCAGACGATGTGCTTAGATGAGAATCGTTTCCGGAAGTTTCAGGAACAGTTGTATAAGCTGCGTTTGATGGCAGGCATCCTGTTGGTCACGTACAATACAATCGGCAGTTCCATTTCTGGTGTCTCTGAACTCCGGGAGCAGCTGATTCAGGATTTAACTGTTTTGCTAGACAAACTTGATTCAAAAAATGAAAAGTAAGAAAGCCCTTTTCCAGAAATAAAATATTGCACGCACACACACACACACACACAGACGTTTTTGGGAAAATATGCTTTTTCAGTTATATTTCATGTTTGTAAATAATAATCCTTTTATAACCACAGAGAATATATAAATGAATAACAATATAGCTAGATTCCAAGTTCCAAGATTTTATTTAGTATTACTATCCAGTTCTTTCATCATATCAAAATTTCCGTACATTTTACAGGCATGTTTTGTTATGCAGAAACAATCATTATTTATATGTCAATATTGATTTTTTTTCTTGTGTATACTCATCAGAAATATCAAAAATTTTAATTAGAATGAAATAGGCATGACAATACATTTTATATATATATAAATACGGATTGATTTTTGCTATTTCTTCTGATGAGTTAAGGGCATAATAGATTCACTAATTGAGATAATAATTAAGTGATTGATTTTGCACTACGAAACAGATACTGTCAAGAATTGTATAAGTCAACTGATTTAAAGGAATAAATAATAAGATGGTCAACATCATGAATTTTGGAATATAACTTTTTGACATTTATTCTATATATATATATATATATATATTATTTTTTGGAGGGTACAAAACTTTATTATAACTATTAAAAAGGGAAGATTGAGTATTTTTGCATCCATGGTAAAAAGGACGGAGGGAAAACATTTGATGGGGTTTAGAAAAAAAAAAAGAAGATAAATAAGAGCGTAGAGTCAGCCGACCAAGTTTTGCCATCACTTTTCAAAGCCAAATTGATTCGACTTTGAAAAGTGAGGGCAAAACTTGGTCGGCTGACTCTACGCCCTTATCTAACTTTTTTTTTTCTCAACCTCCCATTGAATGTTTTCCCTACGTCCTTCTTTTTATTATGGATACAAAAAAAAAATCAGTCTTCCCTTTTTAATAGCTATATATATATATATATATATATATATATATATGACTATTAGAAAAAGAAATATACAAAGCTTCTTTAAGATTAGACCTATAAACATGTGTAAAGTTCAACAGGTATGGTGGAGTTTAAATATAATAATAGCAATTATAGACAAGAACAGTCATATGTCGGTATGCATAGATTTCTTTGTCAATGTAATAAGGATAGACAGTAATTGGGTAGGTGCTATATGCTCTTTATACCTAGGTATTTCAAAGCCTCATGCTTCTCATCAGAAGAAGGGCTAGAAGGCTACGTTGCAAACATTTCAATGCTACATCTAGCTAGGGGGATATTAAGGTATCTGGTATATAGGGGTGTGATACACAAGGGGTGTTAAACTAATGTAGGTGAATTTTAGTTAGCTGGGAATTTGCGATAGATAAGGAGCTATATAGGAATAGAGGGAATAATATAATATGGTGCCGGGTGGTAATGATATATAGAGGAAACATAAAGAGATGGCTGGATAAATGGGAAATTGTATATTCAGTGAGCAGAGAGATTGGATGGATACGGATTGTTAAAGATTATAAAATGGTAATAAAGGTTGAGTAGAGCTAGATAAAATAAAATTCAGTAGATAGTATAGTAAATAAATCCTGCGAAAAAAAATATACGAGTACAGGTGAAAAGTAAAGGAGAGGAGTAGAGTGCTACAAACCTAATATAACATATGTAAATTGAAAG
This sequence comes from Euprymna scolopes, assembly GCF_053919585.1. Taxonomy (NCBI): domain Eukaryota; kingdom Metazoa; phylum Mollusca; class Cephalopoda; order Sepiida; family Sepiolidae; genus Euprymna; species Euprymna scolopes. Next base: position 42,272,438 of record NC_136491.1, on the reverse strand, counting down.
TGAGGGATAGAGATGAGGTGTAGTAACCTAAACGTAATTCATTGTATATAAATGTGAAGTCATTGAAAGTAATAGAACTAACGCATATATAGGGTCGGCAGGCTGTCAATTTAAGGACAGATTCTGAAACCATATATCATCTTTTAAAATAAAATAAAAATGAGGAACCTAATAAGAAATCAACTTCTTTAGCTAAATGGGTAAATGAACTATGAAGAAAGAACATGGAATACAAATTAAAATGGTCAATACTAGGAAGGGCTAAGAAATATACACCTAACAAATCTGAGCGCTGCAACATCTTCACTCTCAAGGCTTATTATATAGCAGTATCTAAGGAAAATTTATTAAATAAACGGCAAGAACTTGTACAATGCTGTTTGCATAGAAATAAATATTTACTATCCTGCCTAAAACCCAACTAAAGTTAAATAATAATCAGTATTTAATTGCTTTCAGGAGAAAAAATAAATAAATAAAAACAAAAATAAATTTTTTTTAAAAATTCATAAATAAATGAAATAAATTTAAAAAAAAAAAAAAAGTGAGTTGGGGTAAGTTGACAAGAAATAGGATTGTCATGCATTTTTTCTACCTAGGCAAAGAATTTTTAATTTTTCTGAAGAGTATATACACAAAAAGAGATGGTATTGACATAATAATAACCGTTTGTTTCTGCATAACAAAACGGATGTGTAAAAGTATACCGAAATTGTAATATGCTGGAGGAACTGTTTTACATAAGAAATAAATATGGAATATAACTGTACTGCTATTCTTTTATATATGCTCTGTTATATTAAACATACATTGAGCTTCTAAACAAAAAGGATTGGTATGCACAAAATATGAAATATAATTGAAAAAACATTCTATTAAAGCATATATATACTATAGTTTGACAATGAAGAAAAATGAATGTCTATAACTCAATGAGGAAGTTTGATATATGTTCATTTACTGAAAACAAATAATTTTTTAGCATCGAATTTGAATATATTTTCAATTCTACTGTGCTTTTTGACTTCTGGTTTCTGCTGTCCATTTGGCTGTTGAATTATAAATAAGTTCTAATAAAGAAATGCATTCTTGTCACAAAATGTTGATGTCAGTCTTTTCTCTTTTTTTCTGCTTTTTTCTAGAAAGATTTCAGAAGTTTCGTTAAGTTGTTCTGAGCAGGTGAAATCTGTGACGAGCACATGGCTGAAAAGTCATGGTTTTGATGAACTTGATGCAGATAAACAAAAGATGCTACTCGGCCAACTGCAAGATGTTTTCTCGCCACAAAATGCAGTTCACAAATTGATGCGTAAGTAAAGCAAAAACAATTCTTTAGTTTTCTCCAAAAATTAATTTTCTGAAGATGAGATTTTTAGAGGATTCGCTTGTAACTTATGATATCACATTACATATGCGAACATTTTCTGTGTGCATTCACCAGACATGTGTTTGTGTCAATTCAAAATTGTCATTTAATTCTGACACCTGTCAATTGTGGGGTCTCGATCAGTACTGTAGTATAAAAATCCTCCTCTTCCAAGCAAATTCACAACGCCAATTTAAAACAACAATGTTTTATTTCACATTATTTGAATTATTCGAACTACTGTTCTCATCTTCAGTGTTACTTTCACAATGTTTTGGTTGATGTAACGTCTGACCTTTTTCGGGTGTATTTTGTCAAACTCTGGAATCTTTCCATCAAACTCTAAAATCTGTCTGTCAAACACTGGGATCTGCACTAAATTTTGAACGAAACCCTTGAGGGTAGCATGCTCTTGTTCTGTCAACCATGACTGAATGGAAGTCCTAAGTAATTCATACTTGTATGGCATAGTAGATAAAGTGCTTGATAAAATTCAGTTGTAAATTACACCAAAACAAAGTTTTATTTCTTTAGAGATGGCAATAATGCCTGTTTTCATTACCAAATAACAGACTTGCAAAAGGGCACATCTTGATTGGAGAGGCACACGAACTCAGTTGACTGTTAGATCTCAGAAAACCAAACTGATCTCCTCTGCCCATCTGTTGGCATATATATATATATATATATATATATATATATATATATATATATTCCTGGTACCACACCAGAAAAGAATAATATCTATGAAAATTAGAAAAAAAAAACACTGTTTAGGAGTTCCCATATCTAGTCAACCATTATTTTTCTCGAGTACCTTGCTTTCAGCATGAATCCTTATTTAGAGATATTAACTTGTTTTTTAAAAAAGAAATCAAATTCTGAGTGGCCAAATCCAAAATCAAATATTTTTCATAGCTTAGATTACTTCTCTTAACTAAATATTGCTCAACTGCAGCAAGTCTGCTATTCACACGCATTTTAACTATGCAACCTACTAAATATGCAACCTAGTGAATGTTTATGCATAAAATGAAGATCTGTATTTGGTGTCTTTTGGTTGTTGCTTGTCTAATCATGTTAATGTTATAACACAATGAAGACTTGAACAAAAACGATTTTACGTTGCTTAACCTTTATTTTTTACTCTCACATTCATGAACATCAGGCTCCCTAGCAAACAATCTGCCTATATCTCATTATTTTTAAATTATGTTTTCAAAATAAGGGAACCTTAAATTGGAAGCTTTTGTTTGAAGATTATTTTTGCCTGATTGTCTCACATTTAAATGTTACAATGTTTTGTGATTTTCATGGTCTTTTAGCTACAAGTAAAGTGTAGTATGACACTACACTTTATCCTTTCTGTCCTTAGTCAGGGAAAGAAAAATCCTTCCACACTGAGGCAATTTTAAATTACTTCTAATCCAAAGTGCTCCTTTTTGGAGGGGGGGGGAGCTGGATTTTTCCCCACATTAAAAACTGACCTGTGGGGAGGCAAGTAAATTGGGACTGTGAACCTGGAAAACTCTTGGTACTGATTTTTAATTTATCAAAATCACCAGTTTGTATTTAAGAATTCAGGTGATAAGTCATCTCCCTCTCAGTACAGACCAATAAGTCTCCTGTGTGTTATGAGTAAGTTGCTGGAATCCATGTTAAATAGAGAAATAGTCAACCACCTCAGCAGGAACAACCTTCTTAGTGACACACAATATGGTTTCCGCTCTGCAAGATCTACCGCAGATGTGCTGACGGTTATATCCCACAGGATTAGTGAATCTCTTGACAAAGGCTTCCTTTCTAGGGCAATTGCTCTTGACATATCAAAGGCCTTCGACAAGGTATGGCATAAGGGTCTACTTCACAAGATTTCCAGCTATGGTATAACTGGAAATGTTTTCTCAATCATTAAATCATTTCTCTCCGATAGGCTCATAAGAGTAGTGGTAGATGGACAAAAATCGGAGGCCTGCAATATAAATGCCGGAGTCCCTCAGGGGTCAATCCTGGGCCCAACTCTTTTCCCGATCTACATCAATGACTTCCCTAAATACATACTTAAATCATTCGTTGACATCTAGGCTGATGACACGATCATCTACAGCAACACATCAAAGGCTGTAAATGACAAAGTTCTCTCTGATTCTCTCTCCTCTGATCTCAAGCGCGTGGTTCAGTGGGGGAAGACGTGGCTGGTTACCTTTAATGCATCCAAAACCAAACTCCTATCCTTACATCATCAACGCTCTGATCCCCATCTGGCATCAATTGCGATGGATGGCTCTCGTCTGGGTGATCTGAAATGGAACACATACATCAAGTCTGTTGCCAAGGTCGCTGGAAAGATGGTGGGATCCTTCTACCGCTCCAAAAGACATCTCACTACTGATGCAATTCTCTATCTATATAAAAGCCAAGTACGTCCAAGGATGGAATACTGCTGCCATATCTGGGCAGGAGCTGCTAAAAACAGCCTATCCTGCCTTGACAGAGTACAAAATAGACTTTGTGGCTTAGTGGGGGATGCCCTTTTCTCTACCCTGCAACCTCTCTCCCACAGAAGAGACGTTGCGAGTCTATCCTTGTTTTATCATTATTTCCATGGCAGGTGCTCGTCTGAACTCCAATCTCTGGTGCCCCTCGCCAAACTTTCACAAAAAACACCCGTCTAGCCGAATCCACTGTGAAAAATTTCCCCCACTCTTTATCTGTGCCTAAATCAAAACGTGGATTCCATGAACAAAGCTTCTTTCTTAGAACTGCACGCCTGTGGAACTCTGTTCCATCTGCCTGCTTCCCACCGAACTACAACTTGGATGTGTTCAAGTCCAACGTTAACAAATTCCTAATGAACCGCCCCCTTAAGTAAACACTTCATCAAATCTTCACACTAACGTAATGTACTTGCAATAACCCTTATCCCTGAGTGGCTTCCGGGCCTTGATAAGTGGTGATCACTGTGTAAAAAAAAAAAACAAAAAAACAACTAAAGTTATCATCACCATCACCATTGGTTTAAAATCTTTTTTACACGTTGACATGTGTTGAATGACTTTCAGAAATTGAATTCCAAACTAATCTATCTTTGAACAGTTCTTTATATATCCCCTTTTCTCTCAAATTCTTCCTTATCACTTTCCCTCATGCTTACCGTAGCATTTCCCTGCTCCCTCAACTACATCTACTAATCCAAGCCCTCTCAGATTTTTCAATATGACCATTTCTATTCTGCACACATTTTTAAGCCTGTCTTTAAGACTCTCATTACACATCCATTGTATCATTCGCATATTATTCTGGAAGTGGCTGAGAGGGTGAGTCATTTCTGCTTCTCAGTCAATCGGTAACAAAGACCAGATGTTTAGGATTTCTGATTTTGAGTTAATATACTTAGTAGTTAGAATTGTTTGACACAGTTTGTTGTTTGGAACGGTATCCAAGAACGTGCATGGGTTCGCAAGTATAAAAAGCAATAAAATTAAACAAAAGACAAAAAATGCAAACTCTGACACCTTCTGTAAATATCAGTTGCATTCTGTGTGTGTGTGTGTGTGTGTGACACCATTGACCCTCTACATACTGCATCTGCGTCTTAGTTTTCTGTCGAGGCTATGTTCGTCAATTGGTTGATCAATTTATCTTGATCTTCTAAACTCTCGTTATTTTCCAAGCTGCAACCTGCCTTCAACTGTGTCCAACTTGCAATTGTTCTCAATTGGACTGTCCAAAATCAAAGACCATTATAAAACCATTGCAAAACTCATTGTCATTCCTGAAAGTGGCCATAAACTAACTCTAACCATACGGGCTTTCTTTATCCGAATCATCGTCATACCTTCACGAACAATCCCACCTCAGCTTCCTTATTGGACAACTTCTTATCCATTGTCTTTCCACCAAACCCATTTCCTATACCCTTGTAAATGTAATCATAAACCTATTTCCGCTATTATTTTAGTCATATATTTTTTCTTTCTCCTCTGTTTCCTGACCACCTCAGGAACCTTGATAGTATCACATTATAACAATTTATTAAAGTTTGCTTTTTTTGTGCATTGGTGTTATTTTGTTTTTGTATACACTTGTATACTATGCCCGCTTCCTCAGCTAATATCAATGCAGCAAACAACATGGCCAAAATGAGAGATAAAGGCGAACAGAAAATCATGGTCCACAAGCATTGGGATCGACGATCGTCGATGAGAGCAGCACATAATCTTATGGCAGTAATGCTAATCGCAAAAGTTTACTGAACACACACCATCCAATTACAACATTTGCTATCATGCCAGCACTAGCTACTCTTTGTGCTGCAATGATATCACCAAGGTAACAAAACTTCTGAACAATCTCAATAGATTTGTCATCCAAATGTACTTCTTTCTACACATTTGAGTTTTTATTTGCTTTATTGTCCACAAACTGGTTATCATCCCTCCGTCGTTAGGAGCCTGCTGTGCTGTTCATAAAGAATGTGCTTTGATGAATTCATAGCATTTATGCCCCCGTCAAGGTACATACTCTCAACTAACCAAACAAACAACAAAATCCCACCCTTTCATTCTGGAAGTCCCGAGATGCCAGAAAGCCTTCTACTCTAATAGTTTCTTCCCTCGGACTGCTAGACTTGTTCCTTGCTTTCCTGACTGTACTAACATGCAGACGTTTTTATGTAATGCAAACAAACATCTTGCTGCTCGACTCGCCGCATGGCCCCTTGTAGACATTATTCTAATAAGACCCTCACATCCAAGTGGTAATATGCCTTGTTTGGAATGAAAAAGTTAAAAAAATTATTTTTTAAATAATAATTCAAATTCAACTGGATATTTTTACATTTTCTCATTTCAGTGAAGCGGATCAATGATTTCATTTACCAGTGCATCAGCTGCGGCAATGCAGACAAAGTGAAGATACCAGTTGGCCTGTCGACTGTTGAGAAAGAATTGCTTACGCTTTGCAAATCTTTTGCACACCTTATCAGACTTAATTTTGGCATTTACCACGAATATTATAAGGAGATTCTCTCTGTTCTGTTGGAAAGTAACAATGACAAGGATTCATCTCCAGCCAAGAAAACACCAGAATCTTCGGACAATTCAAATTCTGAAGCATCTTCTAATGTTTCATCAGTTCATCAGTAATATTTATAAAAAAAAAATATATATATATATATAATTATATAGTAATTTATGGACATATATGGCAATTAAACTATACAGAATCTTTTAATTTCATTCCCATAAGGAATTGTCAGGCTAGAATAAAATGTGGAAGGTTCTGTTGCTTAATTGCCATGCATTTTCATAAATTACTACCTAGCTCTACTTACATATTGAGCACTCTGGAAGTAAAACTGAAAATTGATACATAAAGTTATATCTGCTTATAACATTTTATGTAGATACATGAAATAATTTATATATAGGTGTTGCTCAGGATGCAGTGAATTCATTTTCATTTTTAATTTTTAATTTTTACTAGCATTTCAGCCTGGCGTTTCCCGGGTGTTTGGAGGTGTATGCTGAGCCAAAAAAAAAAAAATGGTAGTAGGAAGGCAGGCTCGAACCCGTACCATGAAGAAGAAAAAAAATGGGAAAAAACATGACGTCTTTGCTATTACGACCACCACCAAACCGGAAGTTTAAATTAAGGCTAGAAAATCGAAAAGAGGGGATGACTTTTGACAATATCGTTGAAAAAAGCAACCCGTCCCTGTAGAAAAGTGGCCAGTTGAAGGTGAAGAAATTAATGTTTTTAGCCAGTTTTTCGATATTTGTCGTCTGAAAGGTCGATCTTCAAAACGATACTGATCTTGTGAAAATCCGTCCTCTCTGTCGAAAGTTTTAGGCAGACATGCAAACATACATTACATAGATTTATATATTGGTAGCTCAAATTTTTACCCAAACCAATTAAAAAGCTTGCCCTATCTATCAGTACTCTTTACGTAAAATTTCAAATGTTTACACCAGAAATTGTCTGAGTAATTTGGTAGGGACTGCAGTGGTCAATTTTTTTTTTTTAACTTTGACCCCTATTATAACCCCCATAACATTTATTATTTTGGGCTCAAATCAAGTTATTAAGTTAGATCCATGTCCAAGGAACCTATATCTAAAATTTCAAATGTTAAGACCTAAAATTGTCGGAGCAGTTTGGTAGAGTTCTCAAAGGTCAAATTGTTGAATTTTGACCCCTTAACAGCCAAATTTCTGGCCGAAAACTAATTACAAAGATTTTCCCAAATCTCAGTACCTTGTATATCAAATTTCGAGTCTGTAGACTAAAAATTGACGGAGTTATTGTGTAGGGAAATGTATACAGACACAGACATTTTCACTTTTATAGGTATATAAATTGGTTTTTTCATGAGGTAAGAAACTCTTCTATTTTTTAATTTAAAATAAGTTATCCCCCCTCACTGATTTTTATTTTTAGTTGATTACTTAAATGTTTTAGGTCAAATTATGTACTTTTAAATATAAATTATAGTTAAATACATTATTTTATTGCCAATAATATGGTCCAATAATAAATGAAAATTGATTTGTCAGCTTAAATGCTGTCTGAGTCTAACTTTGAAAATTATTATGTAAAAGTAAGAATTTTCATAGGCTATGAAAACCTTACGAATACAATTGTTATCTTTAAATAGTTATTAGCAATCCAAGGGCAAGTAACACGCTGTGACTCTGCCATAATGACAGGAATCGTACATGATAATGATAGCGTTGATATATGAATATTTGAAAGCATAAGAAAAACAATTGTAGACATTTTTTTATAGGGATGTTTATTAGGGTCATATGATTTTGTAGTGAAGAATCTTGGATGGGAAAAAATTGCGTTTTGAAAGATTAAACAATAATAGATGAATCAAAATTGAGATTCAAATTCACAAATATTTTTCACAGATTAATTTTATCATATATAGTTTTAAATATTTCCACGTGCACACAGATTTTACCCCCCTCTCTCTCTCAAAAAAAAAAAATATATATAAGAGAACATGATCTGAGTTTTTGTTTAAAACATTTTATTTTGCCTAAACAGGTGTTTTAACTATAAATTAGTTAAATTATACAATTTCCTTGTTTACCAGAAAGAAAACATGTTTAGAATGGCGGTATAGGAATGGTCTGCTAGTGTTATAGATGATCCCATCTCCATGTGTAGTTTGATGAATTGAATGGTAGAGTGATTGAGAAACAAAGGGTCGCATAATGACGACAAAAACATACCGTTATATATTAGCGAAAGAATGCAGATTTATTTACATAAATTTACATGAGAAATAATAAGGATATAGACAGTGAGAATGAGAGTTTATTGAGATTAAGGAGTAACGTTACTTGTGATTGATGAGAGGCTGATGATAGGTAAGGAGGGCTGGTTGGTGGTCGATTCATTACAGCGAGAATTCAGCAGAAAAGAGGGAGAGATATAAGAAACAGGCATTGACATGGCTGTATCGCTCTCCGGTTATCAGAGTTAAAGGGCGACAATCGAGGTAGCCTGGGAGTTTCAATTCCCACATGTTCAATCAGAAAAAAAAAAAGCGCAGTTATTCAAGTGTAAAAAAACAAAACAACCTAAGGACATTACTAATCTGTTCTTATTTCCATTTCTTTTCTTATTGTATCATTATGATCATTTTTGACACTATACAGTGAAAATTCCATCAGACATTGATTCATATGGACAGTTTCAGGATGAATGGGAATTCCAGTTGGTTAGGCTAGGAATTATACACATCTCTCTATCAGTAGAATGATGAAATATGGCACTGTGGGACTCTTCATAAAAATATGATCAAAAAATGAAAAAAAAAATGAATAGCATTATTTCATAAAGTTAAACTGAAAACCTTTGAAAATCAAGTAATGCTGTAAAATTCTTTTTCTATTTTAGAAGACTGTGTGTGTGTGTGTGTGTGTGTGTGTGTGTGTGTGTGTGTGTGTGTGTGTGTGTGTGTGTGTTCGTTCGTTCATGTTCTCATTTTGATGATGTTAAGTTCATGGGTGATTGCCTTAGCAGAGAAAATTGTCAGATCTTGTTGCCAATTATGTCAAAGTCAAATCTGGTTGGTGTGAGTCATATGGTTAGTGTGTAAATTTTAATAATAGCAGTCACATCTTTAGAATGCATTATTTCGTAAGGTTTGAATAAAAACTTATATGCATATATTTTAAGTCAATACTCACTTTACATATTTGACATTACACTGGGTTTCATGTCTAGAGAAGATAATGGAGTAATTTTCTTCAGTGTGGTTAATTTTTATTATACTGTGAAATAGATTTTGATGTTACTCTAAAAAAAACTTATTTTTACTGCAACTCGTGTTTTAGTAAATTAAAGAAGAGTTACCTCTTGTTATAATTATGATTTCGTGCTTATCTCTCTTGCAATCTTTGAAATACCACAATTTCATATTGGATGTTTTTAATATGACCATTTTTTATTCATTGTTTTGCATATACTAATCAGCTAATTAACTTATTCAGTGCTATTTTTTTTTTTTAATAAAATATGAATTTTAGTAAAAAAAAAAAAAAAAGTTTCGAAGTAATACAAAAATCCATTTCATGGTAAATAATAATTGACCATGTTTTAGGAAATTACTAGATGTTGTGTTTAGTAAGTTGAACTTCTACACAAAGCCAACAAAGATTATGCTTCAGGATTGTCTGAAGTCCTCCTCATTAATTACATCTATTTATTAGACCTAGAAGATTAACAGTCCACCTCCCACAACAGAAGTAAGGAGCATTCATTGCATACGAAGTCGGAGAAGGTTTAGTTCAAACACACAAAGAAATGACAGTTGCATATGCACAGAAACGATATTATTATCCTTCCTCTAATGATTTGCTGTTTGACACCTGACACATCATTGCTTACTTCATGCAGAGGCAGAAATGGATCTTGCTGCCGACTCCTCCTGGGTTTTCTTCAGAGCCTGTTAGCCATTTTGTGGCCTTGATACGACTTGGTGTCAAACCTCCCAAGAACCAGAGTTCCAGACAGCATAGCTCTGATATTATCATGTTGACCTGCTATAATGAGGTAGTATTGAATTTTAGTGGTGTGCTGATTGCCTTTTGTAAGTATGAGACTCGCTGTAATATTGAACCAGTGAAATGGGTCATGACTACAAATTTTATCAGCTCTGTTATATATTTGTTATAATATTGAGCACTATAAAATATTGTTCAAATACCATTTTGTTGTTTTTTAAAATTGCGATTTTTCTATTTTTATTCTGAAATATTTTAAAGAATTGCGTGTAAACAGTGACTGTGTGTCAACTCAGAGAATCTGAAATTGAGGCGATTCATGTTTTGATTTTCTCTTATTTGTAAATCTTAAAATGTTTAGCGGACATTTTTCACTTTATAATATACATATATATATATATATATATATATATACACACATATTTCATGTGTATGTGTGTTGGCACATATACAGTTTAGTCTCAAAGATACTTGTGTAAGCAAATAATAAAAAAAAAACAAGCAAACTTTTATTGCTTGTGGATTAATGATAGAAGTTTGTAAAAATTTTTAATTTATATGGACCTTTATGATAATGCGCAGCGAAGTAATTATCATGGCATCTATTTGATGCACTGTTAAGGATTAATAGGGATTAGTCACAACAATACCACATTTACTGTAGAAGACATAAAGCACTCATTCTAAGACTATAACTTTTACCGTTTTCTTTGATGGGTTAAAAAGCTTAGTATAATATATGCACACATATATTTCTGCAAACATGCACGTGTTCCAATGTTTCACCGAGACAGTCAAAAAGGAAAGTTTTAATTTTTCTGAACCATTTCAATGTGGTGTGTGTTTCTCTCTTTCACCCTCTCTCTCCCTCTCTATTTATTATCAGATTCACGTGATCATTTTTATTGTTAGCTATTTATGCTTTTGTTGTCTTTTTTAACTCTGTTATCCAATTGAAAATCCGAAATTCATTTCTCATTTTTAAAGGTAAAAAAATTGATTGGAATTTAATATCTACTAGAAGATATATCCGACATTGCCCATTCTTAAACGTAATTTTAAATTCTTTTGAATAAAAAAGGAAAAAAAAAATTTTTTTTTGAACTGAAAGAAACTGAGACATGCATGCGAGTTTTATGTTTTTTCTAAACATTCACTTCTTGTAAGTAAAAAAAAAAATACTCGAGGTGACACCGGAACCAAAACCTAAAAACAGTGATTCAAGTATAATAACCATTAGATCAGCTTGACATGATCATTAAAAAGTATTTTCAAACCTCATGAAACAGTTGACATAGATAAAAATCCAATAACCGCCAAGTACCAATTTTCAGTTTTGACCCATAAGCAGCATTTTTTTTATGAAAACCGATTAAAGTTTTCACATGTCTGAATACCTTATATACCAAATTTCAAGTCTGATCAAAAAGTTAAGTATATAAGTTAAGAATTTATGTGTATGAGTTTTTTTTGTGTTTTTTTTGCCCATTTTTTTATCTGATGATAAAAAATGAAAAGCTTTTGTCAACTCCTCTCCATGTTATGCTGAACAATTATGAATTTTGCTGCTCCATTTTTTTATGAAAGGAATCTTCGTCCCATTTGTATTTGCTTTTTATTATTGTTGTTATATTTGCCACCTGATGGTGAGGAGCTTATAAAACAGACAATAATGAAGCTTCACCTCATTTTTTTGTCTCTGAATTAAATGACTTATTCATATATATCCACTCGTGTATATATATATATATATATATATATATATATATATATATATATATACTCACGCATACACACATATATTAATCAAACAAGTTCAAATGTATTTATAAAATAAACTTAAAACCAATATTTTTCAAAAGTGCTCAATACTAGGTAAAGCTATATAAATATTTTTAACTAGCAGCACCTGTGGAAATTCCACGGGATGAGAAATATATTTAATCATTAAATGTTTTGATAAAGCTGATATTTTATGGATAGCGTGGAAAAAAAAATTAGTTTTTGGAACAAAAAAAAAAAAAGAAAAAAACTAACATGCAGCAAATATAACTTTAACATTTCTATGAGTATTTTAGATAAAGAACTTAAAAAATGATATTGTGCTACATAGTTCAGTACAAATAATGAAATCACATTGTAAAAGATAATTTTTAATTTACTCCTTTAGTCTAGCACCTCTTGGATTCTTTCTTCACCCCCTGTTTCTTTCGAATGTTCCCTTTTTATACATAATGTTTTGCTGGCTTTTTTCTTCAGTGAAAAACCACTGCACATTGAAATTACTGCAAGTTTTTTCCTCACACCATTATAACAATGACTATATATTATGATATTCGAAAACGAGGCTATATCAAAGGAGGTTACTTTCATATTATTGTCTAGGGTTGCGAAATTGACTTTTTTAACACCAAATTTTATGAATTTAGCCTTTTTTGAAGCAGTTTCGCCTGCAAAAATTGTAATTGGACTTTTTCAAAGTGTAACGTGTGGACTAACTAAGGAACAAGCAGCGTATTATATAGATAAGTTATTGAATACAAAATGATTTCTAATGTTGACTTATATTTCTAGTTGATGAATATAAAGTTGTCTCCCTTACATGTAATTTTCTGGCACTTAATAGTGAAATTCATAAGTCATAATATTGAATTTAAAGTAAAACCAATGGTAACTAATTGACAGTCACACCACTGTAATGAACATATCCAAAAATTACGAAAAACCATACGGTAGAAAATCGATTATTAATCAACAGTTTTTCAAGACAATTAGCGAAAATTGAGTTTTGCTAAATTTTTCAGTTTTCAGAAAATATTTACCTCCCTTATTACGATTAGCGCTCTAGTTCCTTTTTTTTTTTTTTTTTTTTTTTTTTGTAAAAATCAAATTCGCTAATTGTCTTGGAGAACTATTTTCATTAAAAATTAATATTCTACCCTATTGTTTTTCGTAATTTTGGATATGTTCATTACTGTGACATGAAAATTAAGTAGATGTAATAGATTTTTACTTGAAATTCAATATTTGAATTTTTACTATTATCACGAAGAAGCGCCAATTTTTATAGAAATACATGCAAGAAATATTGTCATTCATAAAACTTCTCCACTTTTCAAAAAAATGTGCCAACTTCTCAAAAAATCATTTCAAGAACTGCAAGCTTGTGAAACTTTCTTCCTGATGACCGTTTTTCTCCTATCCTACAGTCGTGATCTTTTTAAGATTAAAATCAATAGGCATCTCCTGTCTTTGTGATAATCATATTTTGTTAGTATTAGCTCCTTACATGAAGTTGCTTTATACCTTGTCTAGAGCGATTTCCATAAAAAAAAATAATGGATTATTTAAAAAAAAAAAAAATTATTTTCAGCTTCTATAGAAGAAAACAGGTATTGTTAGGGAAATTTCCAGATAATTATTTTATAAATGCATTTTATGATGCAAAATGATTTATACAGTTGACATGTTACAAAAAAAAAAATATATTCCAATCAAAGTCCACCCATTTAAACTGCTGACATCTGGATTTTTTGTTGTCATAACGAGATATTTAAAAAAAAAAAAAAAAAAAATGGAGAAGGATAGAAATAATTGGATTTTTCAGATATTTTTTAATATTTTTACAGAAACTATATCTGTGCTTTCCAGGGCGCTTTTCATCTATACTATTGTTCCCATGTCAAAAAATCAATTCCACTTTTTTATTTATTTATTTTAAATTGTATAAATTGTTTTGCATTCATTTTCTCTTTTTAGGTGTCATTTAGTTTCACCTATTAAAGTTTTAGAGGAAAGGGCGGAGTCAAAAGTTTAGTGTGAAATGACCTACTTCTGTTCATATGTCCAAAATGACATTTAGAAACAGAATTATTTTGGCTAACAGCCAATCAATAAAATAAAATAGAATTTCAATTCTATTTGATTTTTGAAGCATGTTTTATATTAAACTTACAAAGAAACTACCAAAAAAATTGAACAAGTATTACTTCCCCTTTAAATCATGTATTTATAATCTCTTTATTTGGTGCTTAATCTGATATATAAAGTAAAATTAGCCCTTTCCTCAACATTGGTGTGCGATAGCTTCAGTAACAAAAGTTATATACATAAATCTTTTTCAGTTAATGATTTCTACATGTATTGGTCTATGTTGTTAGAAAAGAATATTTGGTGCTTGCTTAGAATTCAACTTAAATTAAAAAATTGAATTGCATAAAAAATCTTTGATGTACATACCTGCCATGGAACGAAGCTGCCATATTTAAAAAATAATCATGTAAATTGATCAAGGAGCCTTTTTTAACTAAGAAAATCATCTTTTTTTACGATTTATAGTGATTTTAATAGCCAATACATTTTCATCTCGGGAGTTCGAATTGTCTCGCCTTTATTTAACATGGTGATTCCAAATATAAGGTCTCATCTTGTCATAAAATTTAATTTTCTTAGTTAAAAAAATACTTGATTAATTCACATGATTTTTGAAATATGACATCTTCATACCATAACAAGTATGTACATCATAAAGTTTATTTATTTTATTAAAGATTTTTCTATATTTTTGTTTTGAAAATGGCTTTAATTCTAAATATGAACTGAAAATTTAGTCTGACTCACTGTTTGATTTGGATATTTAGTCTTGTTCATTTTTCTCTTTTTTTTAATTGGTCATCTATACTGGAAGCCGGAGGAATTTTCACCCTTACACTCATCTATACTACCACTGCCACCCATATACACAAAACTTTTTTCTAGATAATAATCAGAAAATGGTTCTTTGATGAGAAAATGAATTTTTTATTATTGTTTAGAGGTACAAATAAACTATATTTTTATTTTACTATTGTCTTTTAACTTTCATTCTATCAGTTTAAAGGATTCAAAATAACTTTTGAAAGTCAAAATCTTATGATATAGACATGTCAACCATCTTTTTTATAATAATAAATGAAAATGAATATTTCTTTTAATTGAAAGTGGGTTTGAAGTATTTAAGCAGGCAGAAAAAAAAATAATTTCTGGTTTGAAATACAATTTCAAAAGCAAACATTTGCTGTTAGGATTTATTTGTGCTCTGAAGTCAAAAGCAAAGTACATTCATTTTTTTTTTCTATCTCCATGCATTTTGTTATATTAAGAATAGGGGTGATATGGGGGGGGGGGGCATATACAACTGTCTTTTTTTTTTCTTTTCTTTTTTTTTCATTTTGTTTGAGTTAGTTTTTAAATCAGACAGTTACTAACATTTCATTTTAATTTTTTAAAACTAATGTAGTTTGTCCGTCAGAATGACAAAAACCATCTCATCATTCAAAGGATGGTGAAGGACTCTTGCTGGGAGTTTGTTTAAAGTGAAAGTGGTTTACACAAAACCAGCCTCACTCTCTCGTCCCAATCAGCCTAATCCAAAGAGCAGGACAGGGTCGAGACAGCTGAAGGCCAGGTGGGATGCAGGAGCTGCCAGAAATGTTGGCATCCTCATACATACAGCATCTGGTTCTCCCAAATAAGCACCTATCTGCTACTGGCTAGGCTCAAAGTTACTTAACTTTTGTGATCTAACAAGAATTGGTGGGTCAACGTTATGCTGTATATTTTTAAAACTAAAATGTGGACGAGGACCGGATGTAGTTGAATCATTTTTTTTAAAAAACCCCATCTACCACAACAAAAATCAAAACACAAACAAAATCATCCTGGAATATTTTTTTTTTTTTTATAAAATGAAATCTATTTATTTATTTGTTTCCATCTAAATTAGAAAATTCCAAACTGCAATCATAGGAGGAGAGGCAGTTCCATTCTCGTTAGATTATTTTAGCTTTCTGCTTCGAGTTTAACTATGCAATCTGCAGGTTGTTTATGAAACGTTTTCTTTAATGAAAATATTTCTGTGACAGCCAATCATTTGTCAAAATAAAATATACAAATAATATTTACTTGTTTTGTTTTTTGTTTTGTTTTTTTCAATATTATTTTGGATTAAATAAGTTTTAAGGACCCCTAAAAATGAGACAAATCTTTCCCAATGTTAAAAATTAACCTTATGACAAAAAACAAAACTCAGATTATCAGTTTGCTTATAGTGCACACAGGTAAACTGGAAGAAACTGATGTGTTATGATTTAATTGTATGAATTAAATTATTTGTAAGCCGGAAAAAGTTCTTAAACATTGATTTCAGTCTTGTTGTTCTCACATAGATATTACTTTTCTCAGTTAAAGTAGGGAAGGTAACTCTATAGAAGAGTTATTTCCCTTTGACAATGTTATCGTCCTAACACGGTGTAAACAAAGGTACCTCTTTCATTTTGCTTATTTTCTGGGGTCTTTGAAGCCTAATTGATCCATAATATTTTCAAAATACAAAGTGCCCTCCCCACTACCTTAAAAAACAAAATAGGTGGACCATGAAATCATTAATAAAATTCAGTCATTTCTGCAATCCAACTTTATCAAAATCTTCAGTTCGTTCCTGATTTGTCCAAATTTCAGCCATGAATACCCAACAGTCTTTGTTGTATAACAGTTCAATGATATGCGAAGAACTTTGGTGATCGTCTCATTAGTAGGTGTGATCCTAAATATGCCTTATATTCATTCGACCATAACCCCTAGATTCTTATGTCTATCAAAATAATCATCAGACTACTTCGGAATTGAAGAAGGTCATCAGTTAAAATCGGAACAATGTCAGAGTTATAGACAATTTAGTATTTATGCAAAATATGGACTATGCTATTGGAATTTTCTAGGCAGTTATGTACAATGCTGAAAGATATTGAAATGCTGAATCAATTAAATCACAGCAACCAACGTCATTTAAAAAACATTTTTTGCCATTATTTGTTTAGTATTAAAAAAAATAAATAAATACTTTTCTTGATTTGAACAAATAAAAACCATTAAAATTTTAGTTTTGTAAAAATTGTCCAATAGTTATTGTATTTACTTCATAACAACAAAAAGAATATTGATTTTAGTTGTTTTTTTGTTTTTTTTTTAATGAATTATCCTCATAATAACAGGAATAATATATTTTTCATGGAAAAAAATTGTTCAATTCTTGTCTAGAATTCCTCCTACATTAAAAAATAAAGAATCTGTATTTACATACCCGTGACAGAACAAATGCTATATTCCAAAAATCACATTAAAAAAATAAAATTTTATGAGGGAGAAGCAAGGACTGCCTTGCTCTGCCATCTTAAATAAAAAAAAAAATTAAAAAAAAAGGGAAATAACTTAATTTGAACTGCTGAAATTTGTTTGCTTTTTAGTGTGTTTGCAACCTTGTAATAGTTACAATTTACCATTGTTTAAAATTGTTAAAAAAATGATTTCCTATATATAAAAAAAAAAAAAAAAAAAAAAAACTGATCAATTTATGTAATTTTTGGAACATATTTTTATTCTGTGATGGGTACATAATACAAATGTTTCTTTATTCTGCGTTTATAATAAGGGGAATTCTGGACAAGAACTCAAAATCGTGTTTGACAATGGCAAGACGAACACACTTGTCGAATAAAATCCATTTTATTTTCCTTTATTTACTTTGTTCAGAACAGAGTTGAAACGTCAATTCTATTTGATTGAAACATTCAGTTACAGTTTGACCATTGCTTGAAAAGTTGAAAGACATGAAAAGATTGCTTCTTTTTTTTTTTAATTTTATTATAAAGTATGGAGAAATGATAAAAATAATGTAAGAATTCATTAGGATCCTGAGACGTTGGTTCTTAATATCCTCCAAGATCCGTATTCAAACTAGACAATTAACTGCAAGAATATCTTGGACTTATTTTTTTAACATTAAAAAAAAATAAAAAAGCAGTGATAACTCCCAGGTTTGTGTTGAGCAGTTTATGAAGTGGTTGATAAGAGTTCTTTTTTGTATTGGAGTTCGGCAAATCTTTTCTGTAGTTCCTTTTCTCGGTCGGTCTGTCGCTGTACATCTTCTGTGAAAGACTGGAAAGGAAAAGAGTAAAGTCACATTTAAAAATATGGTTTCCATATGAAAAGAAACTCACTGTTTAGGGCGAGAGAATTTTGATCAAGGGGAGATAATTTGTTTCCTATTTCAGGCAAAGTTATCTCCTACTTTTTACCTGTGTTATACGATTTCTCGTGTAGACACAAGAACTGAACAAGACAGATGCTAGAGACGCCAATGAAAAGGAAGGACTTTGAATCTGAGTAAATGAAGATGGAGAAATTACTTTTGTCCATGATAATTGTGACACACAAACTCAAGTAATAACGGACTAAGACTGATCGATGTAATTTGTATCATTCTATGTGTTCCTATTTACTTGCCTCCCCACCAGGGCAGAGTTAGACAATGTCGGTTTTTAATGTGATGAAAATCCAGCTCCCAAAAAGGGTCATTCTGGGTAGGAACAAAAAATTAAAATTGTCTCAGTCATGAAGGATTTCTCCTCCATTGACCGAGGACAGAAAAGGTGAAGTGTAGCATCAGACCAGATACTACACTGTGATCTTGGCCAAAAGAACAAAATAACGTTTGTCAAGTCGACTGAGTATTCTCATTTCTTACATTATTTTCTATCATTCAGGTGTCACACACACATTCATTATGTGAGTTCTCGTGTAGAGACACAAGAACGGGATGAGATAGATACTAGAGGCACCAACAAAAAATAATGATTTGGATTTATTGGACTACGATTCTCATCTTGAGTGTGATTTTCACAACATTTTGGTGGATGTAACCTCCGACCTTCTTCAGGTGTATCTTGTTGAACTCGGGGAATGTTTCTGTCAAACTCAGGAATTTGGAGCAGAACCTTTTATTTACTTCACAGGGTAGCGTGCTCTTGTTCCGTCAGCCATCATAACTTCAAAAGATGATGACTTTGAATTCAGGTAAATGAAGATGGAGACATTATTTCTGTCCGTGATAGTCGTGACACACAAACTCAAGTAATAACAGACTAAGACTGATAGATGTAATTTGTATCATTCTATGTGTTGTCTCCTTGTAAATAAAATGATAAAATGTCTACGTCAAGTTAACTGTGAAGATTCTCATTTCTTACACTATTTTCTGTCATTCAGGCGTTACACACATATTCGTCTTTTGCAAAACATCCATAGTTTTGACATGCCAACATTCCCATTCATAAGAAACAGAAAAACAGAAAATATAAACTATATCCTTAACAATTAGGTGTTGAAAAGATCGAAGAAAGAAAAAAAAAGGGGGGGGTCAGTAGAGGACATTAAAGCAGAGTGCGTTTATTTTTTTAATCTATAACAAAATTCATGTTTGTGTCATTCAGCTTTTCACAACACTTTGGCCAACACTTTTTTTTTCCCCATTTATTTATTGCAGACTTTTATCCTCATCTTCTAGTAGTTTCACAACATTTCAGCCAACTATTCCTCTGGCATTCGTCAGGTGGTTAAATGGACAGGAGAGGAACACCAAATCTCCAAGGTTCCAAGTGAGCATTGTCTGAAGATACCGGTTTCAATCCTACCCAATGCCAGCCAGAGGCTTAGTTGGCCACAAACGTGGTGAGACGACAACTACTATGGAAGGCAGTAACTGCTGAGGATGCAGTTAGGAGATTTGGCGTTCCTATCCAGTCATGGTTAACCACCTGACGAAGGCCAGAGGAAACGTCATGAAACAACAACTAAAAGATAAAGATAACAGTCCGCAAATAAAGAAATAGATAAATAATACAAATTACTCATCTCAAAAAGAATTCCAATTAATTAAAAAATACTTTGGCCAATGTAACCTCTGACCTTCTTCAAGGGCATCTTTCAAACTCTGGAATCTGTATGGAATTTCAAACTTTACTTAATCTCAGTCCACCTTGACCATGTAGAAATGTTCAGTAATTTTTATTCTATACTTATTCAGCATTGCCTGGAGTGAGGATTGAACCTTCAACCTCCAAAAGAAATCAGAAGCAATCTTAAATAGATATGAACCCAAAATATTTGGTTAAAGATTCAATTCTCACCACAGGCGATACCAAGAATACAATTACAGGTTACTTAACATTTTTATTTGGCCACAGCTGAAGCGATGATATTAGGTTGGTGCAAAAAGAATGTCGTTTTTTGACGTTCAACTTTATGTAAAAAAAAAACAAAAACAAAAAAAAACATTATTTTTGCACCAACCTATTAAGAATCTAACTCATGGATTAAATGGCGCATTTTATTTTATGTATGTATCTTTCATTATAGATTTTAGATTTGGCATAAAATTCCCAAGTTTCACAAGATGCACCTGAAGAAGGTTGGAGGTTATACCAGTCAAAATGTTGTGAATATAATAATAAAGATAAGAATAATAATTTGAATAATACAAAGCCATAACACTAATGAAGATGCATTCAGTTAGTTGAACAAAACCATGCCATATATATATATATATATATATATATAATAAAAATTACTGGCAATTACTGGTATTGTTATTTTAAATATTGAATATATCTCCTGAAACATTACTTCTCTTTTTTGCCCTGTTTCTTGATTTGAATAATTTCTTTACTTGTAAAATTTAAATTTAACGAGTATGTTCTAACTTCAATAAATTAACAAAATTTTAACTTTTTTTTAAATTTTATTTGAGTCACCACTTATCAAGACCCAAAAGCCACTCGAGGATAAGGGTTAATGTATGTAAAGTGGCAGTGTCTTAATTGTTAATGGCATAAATTGGGTAGAATTTGATTATTTATCGGGACAGCTCAAGAAGGACTTGTTTACATTGTACTTGAAGGCTACTATGTTGTATTCAACTGGAAAGCAGGGCAGTAGAACAGTGTTCCATAGGCAGGCAGTTTTGGGAAAGAAGCTTTGTTCATGGAATCTGTGTTTGGATTTTTTTTTTTTTTACTTCAATAATTTCTGAATTTTTATTAGTAAAATAACTTTAATATATTTTACTTCAATAATTTATTTTCGACCAATTTCTCTCTGTCTCATTGCTCTTAGGAAGGAATAAAACCTGATTTTTCTGCAGCTATTTTAGTTATTTTTCCGAATAACATTCTTTTACAGTGACATCGTTATATGAATTATTGATGTCAGAATTCTGGCGTCACACTCTGCAAAAGTTACCACTTTACCTTTTTTCCCCATTTTTTTTTTTGCTCCAGATAGAAATCAACACTTTTATTTGAATACACCTGAGAGAATGAGAACAATCTACCCTCATGGATTAAAAGAGTTTAGTTCGAAATTCTGTATAGATTCCTTGAGTTCAAAAAAATTACCAAAGTTCAAAACGATGCACCTGAAGAAGGACAGAGGTTACATCAGCTGAAATGTTACAAAACTAACAACCTAGATGAGAATGAAATCCGAATCATACAAATCATCAATCCTTATCTAAAAAGTTCAGAAACACAAAAAGAATATAACTTCAAGGTCAAAAACGATAATTCAATTTTCACATCCTAGTTCACGTACCTCAGATCTTTTAGGAATGGCTCCAATTTCATGCATTCTTAACTTCTCAAACGTTTTTAATTCCATATAAGTTTGTTCAATCTGCTCAGAGATATCATGTAGCTGTTTGATTAAACCTTGCGATCGAGCCTGGAAAAATTACATAAAATTATGAAAATGAGGGGAAAAAAAAAACTTTGATTTTTATTTACATTATAATAAATACATTTTTCAGATAATTTTTTCCTTAAAAATAAAAAAATATTTTGGTTAGATGCAAGTCGGTCTGCTCTCTGACTTTCGGTTTCTACTTCACAAATGGAATGACAGTGACAAGCAAGCTATAGTCTCTTCTGATTAATGATTATCTTCCTCTCAGATAATATGACAGACCCTCCCCCTTCCTCATGTTAAGAATGGCTTTCTTGTCCGCTTGTCCATATTTAATTATCCAGTCAACTAGAGCAGCAGAAATCAGAAATCAAAAAGAGCAGACAATCTAGATTATAACCAATAAAGTCTAATAAATGAATGAATGATAAAGAATATTATGGGAGGATTGAAAATGATGAATGAAATGAACAAAATATGAGAACAAGGTCCGTACAGAAATTCAATGTTCATTTTCAAAGTTTTTTAAGGCCTTCTCCATATAAAATTTAAGTTTTCAAAACAAAATTTAGGGTTTGTTTTACAATTCAGTTATTCAAAAAAGTGGTAAAAAAATAAATTTAAAAAATCAAATATACAATAAATAAACATTACCATAGCTAATAAAAGTTACTTTGCAGCCTACCTGCATTTTTTTGGTGTTTTTAAGTAGTTTTAAATGTTTGTTTTTATTTCATTTCAAATATTTACTCTGTGCTTTTAAATTCCAAGATGGCTGCCAGAGGTAGTTTGTGATAAAGGGGCGTAACTCTTGTATCCACAATACTATGCAATTTCAGAACAACGTATTTTGATTTTATTTTCAATATTTAAAAAATAGTTTAACAGTATTTTTATTAATACTTAAAAAATAATATTTATTGAAATTGTATTTTTAATATTTCGACACAAAATTTTACTGGGCATAAAAATTATAATTTTCAAAGCCTTTTTAAGAAATTTTAAAGGGTTCTTCAAGGAGAAAACATAAAAAAGCCTTTTCAAGGCAAAAGTCAAAATTCAAGGACTTTTAAGTCTGTATGAACACTGAAGAACAGTTTATTTCTCAAAGAAAGGCAATTCATTTTACCTGATAGCCACCCAAAATAATTTTCAATTTCTTCTCCAGTTTCGCTGCTTGTTTGGCATCTTTTGTCATGTGATTTCGGTTAATCTGGATAAAAAAAAAATGTTTTAAATAATACAGATTATTTTTATTTGAAAATTTACAAAACTGAATCATGTTATATAAATTTTTTATTGAAAGATTAAAAAAAATTTTTCTGAGACTTGTTGTTAAGACAACTTTTTCAAAGAATATTTTGTGTTTTATTTATTTATTTTTCTTCATTATGGAGAGAGAAAAGCTATATATCCAATGCTAAGTGTTACAGAGTTTTGTCTATAAGAGAGAAAAGCTATTGTGAGGTAAAAATGCAACAAAACTGATTCTAATTTTATTGTATTTAAAGAAATCATTTCTTTTTCAGACTTAAAAAAATTTGAGCTTCTGCCAAACATCAATTAGTTAAAAAAATAAAAAATAAACAAATAATAGTTATTTACTTGCTTCCCTACAAAGACCGAGTTAAACACAAAGACGATTTGAAATGTTGGGAAAATCCAATTGTCACAAAAGTGGCACACTGAATTGGGGGAAAAAAAAATTGTCTCCATCTTTAAGGATTTCATAGTTACAAATACTATTTAATTTGTTTACTTTTTACAAATATTTTCAACTTTTACGTTATGTGGATTTGTTATGGTGTTAAAAAAAATTAAATTTTAAATAAACATCACTTATCTAAACATTATTTTAGGCTTAAGAGAGAATATTTTAAAATAATAAATATAGTTTACTTTGGTACATATCTTTTTAGGTATGGACCTATAATATTTTTCGTTGATGGATTCAAGAGATCATCTGAGTTGAAGTTGCTGATATTTTGGGCTTGACTATGAATGTCCTGGAAAAGTCACTTCTGATTAATGTTTAGTTTTAAGATAAGGCAACAAAGAAATGATTTGCGGCAATTTTAAATGGCATCTCTTCTTTTATCGTAACAAAAAAAAAAAAAAAATGGTGAGGTAAACCTGAGCTTGAACAGGGGATCATTTGATTTGTAGTCGAATGCTATACTACTAAGCTATATCTCCACATTATAATAAATCTGTTTTTTGAAGAAGAAATGATTTGCGAAGATTTTATTATCTCCCTTGCCTGGTGTAACATAAAATATTCCCCTGCAAAAATTTATTCTTTTTTATCTATAAGAGAGAAAAGCTATTTTTAAGATCAGATTTTTTCGATTTTCGATACTTATTAGATGAACAAAAAATATTTAAGAACACTGCCAGACATAAATTATCTTTGTGTGAAATTTGTAAAGGATAGGCTCAGTCATTTCGAAACCCATGAGGGAGGAACTCACTCACACACAAAGTAACTTTTATGTAATAGTAAAGATAAAAATTACCTCTAATCGTTTATCCAAGGATTCAATCCTATCTTTTTTGCTCGCCAAATTGGCCCTCGTGTATCTGTTTTGAGACGGCAGGAAAAGTACCTGCGAGTAGCATTCGTCCCATACTTGACTGAAAGCATCCAAAGATAAATCTCCATGATTCATTCCGCTCTTCACAACGTCCATTTCACTTTGCAACAATTTCTTGGCCTACAACAGAAATAAATCAAAATGACGGGGAAATGAATTAACAGAAAAACAAATGTTGCTTTCAAAGCTACTTTTTGAAAAGGTGAGATGTTTCAGCAATTGAGTATTTTATTTTCAACAATAATTGTTTCAATGCGGCCAAAAATTGTTCAGCTTTAAAACACTATAGAGAAAACTGGGATTGTAAGCAATACTTGCCTCAAAAAACACCCACATGTCTGCATGTCTTGTAGGTTTCAGCTGCCGTAACAAAAATGGCAATGTCCAGATAATTTTATTCTCAACAATCTTGTAAACTAACGTGACTTCCTACCGAGCACATGCAAATAAAATAGTGCCAGTTTGAACAAAAAACCTGCCTTTCAGAGATTGAGTCCATTCAATTTTGATAGCAATGCATTGCATTCTGGAATCGCAAGCACTGACAGCAGTGTGTCGAATTTAATACTGGACATTGTTAATTGAAAGTGCAAAATAATTAGCAATTGATCATTACAAACATACTATCAGATTGACAAGAAAGTTCTTGCAGGTTTTAACTTTTAAATTCAGATGAACATATCTTGACTCAAACAAAGATTTACTGATCGAAATAAGCACTGTCAGAATCAACACACTTTTGCCAATACAAAACAAGTGTATTTATGCCAGTAACGTAAAAAATCTTGCGTTCTGGTAGCGATGATATCGCTGAAGTTTTTAAAGCATTTACCATGCAGAAAGTTGTTGGGATGCTTGAAAAAGTGGTAGTTGGTAGGTGAGAGGTCTGGAGAGTATGACAGATGAGGTAGAGTTTCGTAGCTCAATTTGTTCAACTTCTGCAGGGTCATAGTTTAGTAATATGCAGTTGAGCATTGTCGTGAAGGAGAATTGGGCCTTTTCTGTTGACTAATACTGAGTGTTGTTGTCGAAGTTTCTGATGCATTTCATCCATTTTTTGACTACTTTTCCGCTATAATGATTTCGCCTGCATTCAAAAACCTAATGGCTGAGACTGGTCGCAGACTACCAAACAGTTAGCATGACCTTCTTTTGGTGCAACTCTGGCTTTTGGAAGTGTTTGCAGAGTTTTGTCAATGTCTAACCACTGAGCTGAGCATCACCAGTTGTCGTGAAGAACCCACTTTTCATCGCAAGTCATAACACAATTGAGAAACTGGTCGTTCTTGTTGCATAAAAGAAGGGATGATGACACTTTATAACAGTGTTTCTTTTGGTTGTTGTTCAATTAGTGAAGCACCCATTTATCAAGTTTTTTTGTCTTTCCAATCTTTCTCAAGTGGTTGGAAATCGTATACATTACGTCTAATTCAGAAGCAAGTTCTCAAACAGTTGTGCATGAATTGGCATTGCCAACATCTAATGGCTGACCTCATCATCTTTAAGACTCATGTCGACGCCACAAAATTTCTTTAACCACAATTGTGCTGTGCATTCAGTAGTGGTTCCTGGGCCAAACGCTTCGTTCATATCACAAGCTGTCTCAGCACGTTTTCGACCTACCTTGAAGTGAAAAAATTTTTTACAAGTTTGCTTTTTTTCCCCATCTTTTATTCAACGTTCTGAAAAGACATAACTGTTTTAAAACAATTGCAATTTAAAACGATTCGATAGAGCCAAAAACGCTCTTTAAAATGATGTATAAAGTAAAGGTATTATAACAAAAACTTATTTGAAAATACATCCTTTGAAATCAAAATTATAAATTCTGCAAGAACTTTATCATCAACCTAATAGCAAGAAGACTCGACATTACTCAGGATTTCATGAGGCATGTTATGTCCTTATTCGTTTATAACGTCATATTACTTTTTTAAATTTTTTTTACAGCACACTTAGGAGCATATAGAAGCTTGAAGCACTTCTATTGTCTTCCCTAGATAATTTTATACCTGATTTAAATTTCATCAAAATGGGATATATTTGAAGCTTTAAAACTGATTCTGTTTCCATAGTTGGCTTGGAAGAGGGGATGCTTAGAGATGTAGGATCATTTCTATTGTCTTCCTTGGAAAATTTTACATATAAATACTTTCAGCTTTTATGTAGATTCTCTAACCTTTCCTTACACAGAGAACACACACACATAGACTCTGGCATTTATATATACAGATTATTTAGGTTATGGGCAGAGGTCAAAAGTGGGATACAAACAGGGCAGCTTCATAAAAAAAAAAAAAAAAAAATCCAGACTACTATAAAAATTCCCTGAACCCTTACGTCAGCATTTGGGAACTATTAAAAACAATCTGACTTAATCTTACAAAAATTTCAGGTACATAAGGAATTGATTAAATTATTGGAAGATGATTTGTGATAAAATAATTACAAACTTGAAATACAAATAAGGTCAAATCTACTTATGGATTATGTGATACTATGAAGTGTACCACACCACTCCCCCATGAGCCAAGACTTGGAGAATGTGAAGAAATGATTCATAAAAAGAAGAAGCAATCAGAAAATGAGTAATCAGCTGGGAGTGGCTAAGTTATTTCCACATATCAGTCACTCAGTGACAAAGATCAGATGTTGAGGATTTCTGGTCTTAAGTTAATATATTTAGTAGCCAAAGGTGTATGATAAAGTTCGCAGAGAGTTCAGGACACAAAGTTCAACAGATTGTGAGATGAGCTAATAACTTTGAGTAATGACACGACAAATAAATGGTCTTATCTGATATACTGGAACTTAATTAAGATGTGGACAGCAACATTTGGAGAGGGAGGGGTCCTTTTTCCTGGCTGACAATATTACACACACACATCCAGAGGACAACTAATTTATATACAATGTAGCAGAGATTAGGCTTTCTCTTTTGAGTCTGTTTTATTTTTCTATACTTGTAAACCAGTATATGTGGTCGCTAACATAAAAGACATGGCCTGAATGAAAAATAAAGATGAACAGAAAGCCATGGCTTACAAGTATTGCAGTAGATGATGACCGAGGCGAGCAGCAGATAAACAAGATTAATCGTCACTAAGGTACAATGCGAGAGATGAAGATATAATTTTAGTTTTCTTGATTTTTAAAGATTTCATTTTACTGATGCATAATTTGTACGTTCCTTACTTCTACCTCTCCTTTCCTGCACGTGTCAAACTTGATTTATTCATTCCTTCACAGTCAATTTAATGTTGGCTCAAAGCAAACAAATATACAATACCATTAATGTTGTTAAAATGATTTTCAAAGAAATTTTTTGAAATATGAAGTCATTTAAATAATGAAACTGTCTATCTTTTGTTTTTTTTTGTTTTGTTTTTTGTTTTTAATAAAAGAACTTAGTATCAGTGTTCAAACCTTGTCCAATTGCAGAAAAAAAAATGTTTCCTGAATGACTGCTAAAAAAATGCAACCTATGGAATCATTAATTAAATTCACTATCCTTCACCAGAGACAAAACCCAGGAGAATACGAGTCACTCAACATACTTTAATACTATTATTATAATTATTATTGTTTAAGCGCTACTAGTATTGATCACTCAAGAAATAAATACTAGAAAATACCCCCAAAATGTATATTTTTTATATAAAATTTGGAACTTATAAAATTAAAAAAATGAATTAAATATTCTAACCTATGAAACAAGTCCATTGAAGTATCTTTATTTGCAGTTATAATTATTGTTGTTTTTTTTTGTAATTATAATTATTGTTGTTTTTTTTTTGTAATTATAATTATTGTTGTTTTTGTGTTTATAATTATTATTGTTGTTGTTTTTGTGTTTATAATTATTATTGTTGTTGTTTTTATTTGTAATTATAATTATTTTTTACTTACATTGATAAGTTCTTCCTCTTCATAATTAACGTAAGGATGTGCCTCCAGGTACGCAAGATGCTGAGCTTGATTGACGACTCCTTTTTGGGTTGGCTGCGATTTTTTGCTACCAGGTGCGATTCCCATCTGAGCAGGTGTCGGATTATGGACGGCATCGTAATGTAACATGATTAAGATTTCTTTCTTGATCAGTTCTTCGGCCTGAATTTGAAAAAAATGGTAAGTAAAAAAAAAAATGTTCTGCAAAGTAATCAGCAAAAAAAAAAAAAAAAAAAATGCAAAATATTATTTTATTATTGGAATCCTTTATTTTCGGAATTATTCAGGGCCCCATGGTGCAGTGAATAGAGGCATTGAATCTCTATGGTTCCAGGTAAGCATTGTCTGAAGATACCCGTTTCAATCCTTTCCAAAACAGGCCAGAGGATTAGTTGGCCAAAAACGTGGTGAGAAGACAACAACTATAGAAGGCAGTAATTACTGAGGATACAGTTAAGAGAATCAGCATTCCTATCCCGTCCCAGTTAACCACCTGATAAAGGCCAGAGAAATAGTTGGCCGAAACATCATGAAACAGATAGATGAGTTCAAAATGATAGAGTTCAAAATAGACTTCGTAGCCTCGTAGGAGATGTCCTTTTCTCCTCCTTGCAACTTCTATCTCACAGAAGAGATGTTGCAAGTTTGTCTCTGATGTATCGTTATTTTCATGGAAAGTGTTCGACTGAGCTTCAATCTATGGTCCCCCCTCGCCAAACTTTCACAAGAAACACTTGTCTAGCTGTAAACACTATCAATAATTCCCCCCACTCTTTATCTGTGCCTAAACCTAAACGTAGATTCCATGAACATAGCTTCTTTCTTAGAACTGCATGCCTGTGGAATTGTCTTCCGTTTTCCTGCTTTCCGGCTGACTACAATATGGTTGTCTTCAAGTCTAAAGTAAATAAGTTCTTGATGAGCCGTTCCATATAAGTTATCAAATTTACCAAATTTTCATTACTAATGATTACTATATTGTCCGATTTCTACTGTACACTCTTTAACCCTTATCCTTGAGTGGCCCCTGGGCCTTGATAATGTGGTGATGCCTATGTAAAAAAACAAAAAAAAAACAAAAAAAAACAACAACTATGAAGATGAGCATAACAGTCCACAAATAAATAAATAAAATGCGACTTTATAAAAAAGTTAAACCCTTTGAAACTAAATGGTTTGTCTAGTATATTTTTAAGAGAATGTCAGATATCCACTCTCTACAATTTGCCATCATGTGTTCAATTTTGTATTTGGCACTTGAAATATAAAAAATTATTGTAACCATTTGATTAAACAACATATCTACTTGCCTGATAGTCCTTATAACTATTTCTCTAAGTAGATTATTTTACCAATTTTTAGCCTGCAATCTAAATTTCCTGTATACATTTGATATCTTCACTTGGGTGGTCATCTTGTATTTAAATAGTATTTATAATTGCCTGATATATTCTTTAGAAGCAGTAAATTATATTTTCTTTTTTATAGGATACTAGTAACCTGTGTACCGACGTTGCCCAGTGGAAATATGCCCCCCTCCCAACCCTACCTGTAAAAAAAACCAAAAAAACCCAATTAAACTACGGTTGTTAGTGGGAGCCTTTGCCAGCCCAGAAAAATAGCAGACACTGGTGCCCATGGCCAAAATGAATATACCATGCTGAAGTACCGACGCATTTCATATATATTTATATATTGAAGAATTTAGCTCCCAAATAATCGAGTCTTTTTTATTAGGATTTGTTCCAGAAAAAAACTATTGTGGAAATTTATTGAAAGAAATCTATTGTATAAATAAAATTGTTAGCAAAAAATAAGTTTGTATTATTTCATTCAATAAACTCCCTTTTTATTTTTTTTTTCAGCATGATTTCAGAAAAACATGCAAATATTTCGGAGCTAAGCTTTTTAATTTAGTCTTTAGGAGAAATCTTAACATAAAAGACGCAAATATTTGGGAGCGAGAGTCTTATAGTGGATAGCATGTTGTAAACTTTATAAGAAAGCAAGGGAACAGGAGTTTTTTTTTTTTTTAACAAAGGAGGTCACCACTTATCAAGGCCCGGAGGGAACTCGAGGATAAGGATTATTGAGTGTTTATAACTATTTCTTTAAGTAGATTATTTTACAAATTTTTAGTCTACAATCTTAATTTGATACATTTGATATCTTCACTTGGGTGGTCATCTTGTATTTAAATAGTATTTATAATTGCCTGATATATTCTTTAGAAGCAGTTCTCTAAGTAGATTATATTTTCTTCTTTATAGCATACTAGCAGGACCTGTGTACCGGTGTTGCCCAGGTGAAGTATGCCCCCCACCCAACCCTACCAGAAAAAATGAAAAGGAAGTTTATTGAATGAAATAATACAAACTTATTTTTGCTAACAATTTTATTTATGCAATAGATTTCTTTTAATAAAATTCCCCAATATTTTTTTTCTGTAACAATAGGATAATTTCTTAGTAATCATTAGTAGTAGAAAGTAGTAAGTAAATTGGATTATTTAATAGGACAGTTCATCAAGAATTTGTTTATGTTGGACTTGAAGGCAACCAAATTGTAGTCAGTTGAAAAACAGACTAATCGAAGAGAGTTCCACGGGTGTGTAGTTCTGCGAAAGAAGCTTTGTTCATGGAATCTACATTTCGGTTTAGGCACAGATAAAGAGTGGGGAAAATTATTGACAGTGGTTTCAGCTAGATGGGTGTTTTTCGTGAAAGATTGGCGAGGGGGGACCATAGATTGGAACTTAGACAAGCACTTGCCATGGAAACAAGGCCAATAGCCATTAGTCGTGTGCTCTCGTGTAATGAATGAATACGTGAATGTAGGATTGACATAAAATTCTTAAAGATAAACTAAAATGCCTTAAATGAATAAAAAGTAAATGACTTAGAATGACTTTAATGACCTTAAGAATGACTTGAATGACCTTAAGAATGACTTGAATGACCTTAAGAATGACTTGAATGCTTAAAAAATAACTGGAATCCTTCAAAAACAACTTGAATGATCTGGAGAATGACTTGAATTGCTTTGAGACTGACTGGTTATAAAGTGGGTGATCATTTTACATTAAATTAATACAGAAAAGTGATCCTCCACTTTATATCACAATGTTACAAACATAAGTACAGCATGTAGTAAGAAAGATACTATACTTTGATCTTGGCCAAAAGGCCAAGAAAAGCTTAAAAAGCTAAGAACAGCATCTAACAACAGACCTTTGATCTTAACCAAAAAGACCAAGCACAAAAGTGTTATGAACAGACTGACAAACCGACCGACCGACCGACAGATGGACCGACGGAGTGACTTATAGAGTCGCTTGCGCGTGATTAATAACGATAAAGTAGAGACAGGCTCGCAACATAATGTTAGGTAAATGATTTTGCCTTTCTTGTAATTATCTATTGTACATGCCTGAAATGACCTCTACATTAAATGAACTTTATGCCAGGTGAACTAATATGTCTTTTAGTGATGCCATAAGTAAGCATTCATTTATAAAGCGAATAACTGTATTCCGGAATATGAGAATTTTCAGAGCTCAGCCAATCAGAATGGACGGACTTTGGCAAGGAAGGCTTTATTATTTATAAATTGGAAATGGGAAAGATTATGTTAGGTCTATGTATTTATTAGCCAGTTATGGTACAGAATCTGTGAAGCATGTAAGATTCATGCCGGTGACAACTGGTAGCAGTAGTGTGACTAAATATTTAGAGAGAAAAATAAGGACTTCTTCCTTTAAAGATGTTGCGATTATGATGATGGTGTTGCTCATAGGATGCAATGTAGTATTTTATTATCACGACTAAATGGGTCTGAAATGGTGTTCGAAAGCTACATAAGATAGTGGCTATAAGCCTAGATGTATTGAATTTCTATGTGGCATCTGTTGTTGCAAACCTACAATATTTTCGTCCAGAGGGGAATTTCTGCAGTCATTTTATTATATATGGAGATAATCCTGATTTGCTGTACAATATTTTGGTATCCTCATTTTAGTGTTGATCATATATTTAGGGCTTCAGTTTGATCTCTAATCCTTGTGTTGATGGAAAGACTTCATTCAAATAAAAAAAATATATTGTCTCAAAAACGCTCATACAATGACTGGTTGTAGATGTTGAGTTTTTGATATCTAAATAGTTTACCCATTTGATTTTATATATATCTATACACATAACGAGGATACATAGAAGAAGAGAGTAAATTCAATTCTATAAGAGGAGACTTATCGGGATAATATAAAGCTCAACAAATTTCAATGTTGTTAGGGGAAACTATATTGAATTCTAATATAAAGGAGGGGCGTACTATATAAAGTGTAGAGAAATAGTTCCCCCCAACAACATCAATAATTTTATTAATTTATTTCGTTCCTGATGATTCCCTCGCTAGATGTCACATCCCCATTATGTTACCTAGCACCTTCTCTACTCTTCTGATGAGAAGCATTAGGCTTCGAAATACCTTGGTATAAAGAGCTCCCCCCTTTATCCCCCAACTAAATGTATATATATCCTTATTAAATAAATGACTCATTCTATATTTTCCAATATATAGTCTTTGTGAATTCATTTTCCACTCCTATTGTCTCCTATATATACAGACACACACACATATATATTTATATATATTAGTATTGAGACAAGTAATCGGAATTGAGAATTGGAAAAATAGGATCTTTTAGAGGCATTGGACTTGGAAAAATTGTGTCTATTTTCTGATGCCAAAAACGATTCTTTTAATTGTCTTTTCTTTTTTTTTTATTTTGTTTAAAACAAAATCTTCCATTGTTGGTAGTAATAATAAAATAATAAATATTTGTTGATTTTAAACTACAAGTAAAACTAAAATCAATAGACTAACACCCATAAGTGTATTTTATTGTTTGAGAAAATATATGCATATTCAACATGTGTTTTTATGGAAATCGGGGGAAAAAAATAACGCTATGGTTATATATTTAGAGATTTATAAAGAATCGGAATCGGCGACTGTATCAGAATCTGAAAAAATATTGGAATCGTCCTATCACTTTTATATATAAAAACAATGCAAATGATATATACAGCATAATCACATTGATACACCAGTTCTCGTGAAATTATCGATGTTAAGCAACAATGTACCTGGCCAGTACTAGATGGGTGACCTTTTGGAAAGGCTAGGAGCTGAATGTACGGCACCGAGATGTAAAAATTTCCAGGTTGGTATCTGAAGGCGCATTTAATCCACTGGGGTAGATGCACCCCTAGTCTTCGTTAAGACATGCGTCTAGGAGAAAGAAAAAACTGATGTAAAAAAACCTGAGGTCTACTCTGTCTTGTGGCAACCATTGCACCGACAAAGATTAGCAGTTGTACCAGAAGTGTGGATGGCTCTGCACAAGCCTTCGTCACTATAAACAAATCATCTGTGTTGATTTCTGAGCAACTTAAGTTGTTGTGGCAGAGCTCATATGTCGAAATTGACAAGAGGGTCCATCATCATATATATATTTATAAGTTCAAATGTATTACTAAACTTAAGCCTTATTTTTTTTTTACATGGAGGTCACCACTTATCAAGGCCCGGAAGCCACTTGGGGATAAGGGTTATTGCATGTACAGTAATCAATGAGATAGTATCGTAGTAATCATTAGTATTGGATATTTGATAGGGTGTCTTACTTAAGAGAGCGGTTTGTCAGGAATTTGTTTATGTTGGACTTGAAGACATCCAAGTTGTAGTCAGGTGGGAAACAGGCAAATGGAAGAGAGTTCCACAGTTGTGCACTTCTAAGAAAGAAACTCTGCTCATGGAATCTACGTTTGGATTTAGGCTCATGGAATCTACGTTTGAATTTTGAAAAAAATGCTCAATACTGGATAGAGCTTTGTAAATATTTATTATATAAATATTTAAATCAGTTTACGCAAATGCAATTACGTTTCAGCACTTTTGTGTTTTTTCAAAGCCAAGAGATGATGATTGTCATTTTTCAGCACTGACAAAGCATAAGAGCACTAAAATGCTATATTTGCACAAGCTGATTTAAATGTTTTAATTTTATTTCATGTACATACACATATTATAAAATGATGTAAGATATTTAAAAGGGGAAGAATTCTTTGTTTTTTGTTATCTTCCTTGCCTCAAACAGATTTTAAGCAGAGTTATGTCCCTTGCATATTTCAGACCAGCTGACATTTTGGATTGGACCTGTAGCATAGCAACGGTCAATTAATACATCTAAATTAATAATTCTTCTTCAGTTGTAAATATATAATAAATATTATTTGTTGATTTCTTATTACTGGATTTGGGGGCACCACTTATCTAGAGCTGAAGGCCACTTGAGGATAAGGGTTAATAATTGTCAGTTGGCCAGTGAGACAACACCGTAATGAATAGTAATGGTGGAGTTTAGGTAGTGTTTGATTATTTAAGACGACTGCTCAACAAGAACTTGACCATGTTATAGTCAGCTGGGAAGCAGCTCCATGGTATTGTGTTCCACAAACAGACAATTCTAAGAAAGGAACTTTGTTCATGGAATTTACATTTAGTTTTAGACACAGGAAATTGTTGACAGTTGTTGTAGCTAGACGAGTGCGTGCTGCTAATGTTCTGAAGAGATAGAAGCTCATTCTTTATATCCATCACCATATCTCACATATACCACCACAAGTTCATTTCAGCTAATAAGGAACATTTTGGCTAGGAACAAAGTGTAGTATCTGTTCTTATGTTACACTCAGTCTTTTTTGTCTTCAGTCAGTAAAGAAAGAAATCTTTTTAAACTAAGGCAATTTTGTTATTTTTGTGCTGATTTAGAGTGCCCATTTTCAGGAAGCTTGATTTTCCCTACATTAAAAACTGACCAGGTAAATAAGAATAAGATAAGATAAAAAAAAAAATTCTGAAACCGAGAACCTAAAAGGATGTTAAGCTTTTCTCTTTCTTTGGGTAAACAAGAAAAAAAAAAAAAAAAAAAAAAATTTTTTTTCTTTTAAATTTTTGCATGATTTTGTGACTCACCTTTTGTAGATCCGTAAGTGGGGGATCAGATGATCCAACCATCCTCATGATATTCGTATTGATGTCCGTTGGGCGTGGCATCTTCCGTTGTACAACCTGCGAACTCATGCGTAATTCTTTCTCTCCTGAAGATGACACATTAGATTTATGAAGTGTATTAACAATTCCATCGTGAGCATTTTGTGTAGGCGATGGAGGTCATACTAACAGTTTCTTATCAAACACAATTATTCAATAAAAAAATTAATTTTACTTTAAGCATTTTAATAAAATTTTTAAAACATATTTTTATCATGAAATTTTAGCGTTTTATTGGAGACTAGCTGTACCTATCCAGTGTTGGCCAGGAAACTTAATTTTCATTTTTTTTTTTTTACTTTGGTTCATCCTGAGCAAGGCATATTACCACTAAGACATAAGGAGCTAGTGTGAACTATGGTTCAGATTTATAGGGAGTAGGAGGAATTGTAAGTGGAGTACAATATTTGTTCACATTACATTTAATTTTCTGCATGTTTGAGGGAGCAGGGAGGATTTTTTCAAAGGCAGGTGATTTGAAGGAAGAAACTATTAGAATAGAAAGTTTTCCGGCATCTGAGGATCTTTAACAATGAACGAGTGGGATTTTGCTGATTATTGAGGGTTATTTATGTCAATGTGCAGTAAGTTTGGTGAAGTACATTCTGTAGAAATACTTGGAAAACAAACACAGTGACACAACACTGTGGTAATAAGACAGAGGCTGGAGCTTGATAGACAGTGTGAGGACTATTACATTACAGATTTTTTTTTTGCACCCTGTCCAAGCATGGATGATGCACCAACACAAATATGGCAACAATAATCCATACATGGGGGGGGGATAGATATATAGAATACTGACAGGTGTGGGAAGTCCCTTATCTCAGTAAAGAGAGCCCTCACTT
This sequence comes from Euprymna scolopes, assembly GCF_053919585.1. Lineage (NCBI taxonomy): Eukaryota > Metazoa > Mollusca > Cephalopoda > Sepiida > Sepiolidae > Euprymna > Euprymna scolopes. Next base: position 42,235,984 of record NC_136491.1, on the reverse strand, counting down.
TTTTTTTTTTTTTTTTTTTAAAAAGAAGCTATTAGAGTAAAAAGTTTTCCCCCATCTGGAGAACTCTTTAGTGAAAGGGTGGAACTTTGCTGATTGTCAAGAGTATTTACGTTGACCTAAGTTCAGCAGAGCTCATTTCATTAAAGTACTTGTAAAACAAGCACAGGGATACAACATTGTGGTGATGTGACAGGGATTGGAGCTTGGGAGATAGTGTGAGACCCATTATGTTAGATTTTTTTTTTGCACTCTAAGAGAAAGAGACTAGTAGGTGGTGCATCAATCCATATATTTTTTTTTTTTACATGGGAGTCACCACTTCTCAAGGCCCAGAAGCCACTTGGGGATAAGGGTTATTATGTGTACATTAGTCAATGGGATAATATCGTAGTAATCGTTAGTAATGGAGATTTGATAAAGTGTCTTACTGAAGAGGGCAGTTTATCAGGAATTTGTTTATGTTGGACTTGAAGACATCTAAGTTGTAGTCAGGTGGGAAACAGGCAAACGAGAGAGAGTTCCACAGGCATGCACTTCTAAGAAAGAAGCTGTGTTCATGGAATCTATGTTTTGATTTAGATAAAGTATGGGGAAAATTATTGACAGTGGTTTCAGCTAGACGGGTGTTTTTCGTGAAAGACTGACGAGGGGAGACCTGAGATTGGAGCTCAGACAAGCACTTCCCATGGAAATAACGATAAAACAATGACAGGCTCGCAACATCCCTTCTGTGGAAGAGAGGTTGCAGGGAAGAGAAAAGGGCATCCCCCATTAGGCTACAAAGTCTATTTTGTACTCTGCCAAGGCAGGATAGGCTGTTTTTAGCAGATATAGCAACAATACTCCATGCATGGGTGAATGGTGGCTTTGTAAAGATGTAGGATACTGGCAGGTACGCAAAGTTGCTTAGCTCAGTAGAAGGAGCCCTCGCTTATATTTTTGTTTTGTTTGTTTGTTTAACCAGCATATCAACCTTCTTTGGGTCATTTAATGCTGTATACAAGATTTAAATTTTTGATATTTTCAGAATTGATTTTTGCTGGGTATATTCGGCCAATGTTTTGGTGTAGTTTGTTATTTGATGGTTTTTATATTTTATGGTAAAGATTTGCTTGTTTTAAGAAATTTAGAATGGTTTTAGGATTTTCTTTATCAAAGAGTTCTATATTTTTGTTTTTAATTATATAAATACTTCAGATTTTCTTTTTTAACTCTTGAATTTATAATGATGAGAATTAAAAGCCACAGCTACTAAATCATCAAGCAACCCTACGTGGGGAGTAGGAATGCAGCAACAACCTTATGAACTTTTAGACTTAGAAAATCACTTTATTTTAATCAACATCAATCAAAATCTGCTCTGGATGATAAAAAAAAAAAATGTTTCTGATGACAATCAGTTTTATTTTTCTTGTGAATAATATTCCAAGTTTTCATTGAAAACAGACACCAAATCTCAATTATAGTAAGGATTTAAGATTCTTAGATTATCTGTAAACGAAATGGACTAAATTTCTTCCATTTTTGTTCCAACCACTAAGTGGAATGGTGAAAGTACAGAATAGTTAACAAAGCCCTGCCATTTTCATGTTAAGAATGGTTTTCTTAATAGTATTATTATCTAAAAATCCATTCCTAACATCTATTTTGTATCTTCACAAGAAGAATGCTTCATTCTTGAAGCGAAAACATTTTAAATCTGAATTGTCTTTTATGCAGTTTACCATCTGGACGAATTTTAAAGAAGGAAATTGTTTTACTTTCAAATATTTGCTTCAAACAATTTGATTGCTTCAAATAATTAAATTGCCTTCTATTCTAGACATGCAGATATAAAATTAAAAGAAATTAATAAAAAGAAAAAGAGAAAACATTTTTTTCTTCTAAAAGATTAAAAAAATCAACTATTTCTGTTATGTTTTTGTAAAAATGGAGAAACCAAAAACTGAAGCGATTGTGCTGGAAAATCCTGAATACTAACGTAACGCAATCTGTTCTTGTGCATCTCTTGCATCCAAATCAGCCTGGTCTTCGACATAATTATCTTTCTGATCGTTTACTTCATCTAACTCCATTCCTTCATTTTCCGGCACAACAATTTCATAATCGTTTTTGGGGGTCGGTAAAGCAGCCAACCCTCTTTTCAGTTGATCTTTCATATCCCTCTGGGAAAAGAAAAAAAAAACAAAAAACAAAAATCATAATATGAGAGTAGATGACAAAAATTAAAAAAAAAAAAAAAAAGCAATAGATGTCAGTTAACACCTTCAATACTAAAAAAAAAAAAAAAAAAAAAAAAATCCTGCATTAAAAATTCCCAGCATGCTTAGCGACTGAACAACCTGAATGTTCTTGTATGAAAGATTAAATAACCAAATTTTACAGACAATGAACATGCTTAAATTACATGTATTCCAATCATCTTGAAAGGCTTAAGTAGACTGTTAAATAATGCTTGTTTTAAATGAACTCAAGATGAAAATAAAATTGAATCAGTGGATGTCATGTGATAAAAAGACATTCAACGTTCCTGGAGGAAATAGCATTCTTATTTTCTTATGATCATAGTCTTAAAAAAAATATTACCCAATTTTTTTTAATAACTATTTAAAAAATTCTACATATTAGATTAGATTAAGTATTTTTTTTTTAATAAACTGTACAGAAATACGCAAATAACATAGTACAACAATAATGAAAGTTGGCTAGTCAGCATCAAGTTTGATGTGTTAGTTTAAATGCTAGTTAAGTTCAACTTTTTAAATCTGGCCAATATTCATCATCATCATCACCTTCTTCAGTTTAACATCCATTATACATGCTGACATGTGTTGGACAACTTTAAGAAATTGACTTCCAAAGAAAGCTATCTATTGCCAGATCTTCATTTATCCCTCAGGTCCATTTTTATTATTTTCTCCCATGTTTTCCTTGGCCTTCCTCTTTGAACTGGACTTGCTACCTCAACTGTTCTACATCTACTAGCCCAAGCATTCTCGTCCATTTTTTCAATGTGACCATACTACTGAAGTCTACTCTTCTTCTGCACATCTCTCCTATACTGTCCAGATTTAATCTTCCTTCAAAATTATCAGAACTAAGCCTGTCTCACACTACAGATCATTCTCATATCATTTCTCACCATGCAACACATGTCCCCAATCCTCATTGGCCAGATTTCACTTCCATACATAATCCTATTATAGACTCTTACCTTGGTCGACAGTGGTAATGCTTTGCTGGTTAGTAATGGCAGAAGAGTTCTGAACTTATTCTATCCACTCTTAATTCTTACAATCACACTAGCACCTACCTGCTTCAGTTTGTACTTCCTTATCTTACAAACAAGTACTAAATCATTAGTATCCAGCATTTCTTCTAGACAACATGGATCAAACACTCTGGAATATGCTTCTAAGACACAAATAAAAAGCAACCAACTCAGTACAGAACCTTATAGTATCCATACTTTAACATGAAAATTGTCATTAAATGTGCTGTTAATTCTAACATGACTTTGAACATTTCTCTACATTGTTTGAACCTCCTTCACCAACCACTCGTTTGCTCCTAGTTTATGTAAAGCCCACCAGACAACATCTTATAGCACTCTCAAAAGCCTTCTCCAGATCCACAAAAGCTAAAGACAGGTTCTTCTTCTTAACAAGGTACTTCTCTTACACTTGTTTCAGGATAAGGTATTTAGTTCTCTCCCACAACCATTGTCAGAGATTACAATGACCGAAACATTGTGAAAATAACACTCAGGATGAGAATAGTAGTCTGCATAATCCAAAAATTATGAAAAGAACAAGCTGAGCATGCGGGGTTCCTTTCCACAAGTGAAAAATTTACTTTCACCATGACTAATGTTTGTGCAAATTTTTTTTAAAAATCCAAGCGTGGTTATTGAGTAAAATGCGAACAAATGAACAGATGAATGGTTTGGGAGAAATTTTGCCCCTATAATGCCCGCTAGGGGGCAACCGGAGTTATCCCAGAAAATCCATTTTAGCAAAAATTTGCTTTCACCATGACTAATGTTTGTGCAAAAATTTTTAAAAATCCAAGTCGTGGTTATTGAGAAAAATGCAAACAAATGAACAGATGAACGAGAATGAATTACTAGAGTCAATTCCTCCTTTGTCGGGGGACCGATAAGCAACTAGTTTGCCTCTTGTTTACACAAAGCCCACCAGATCACCTCTTTTAACACATTGTGAAAAGCTTTCTCCAAATCCACAAAAACAAAATACAGGTTCTTCTTCTTGCGAAGATACTTCTCTTACATTTGCCTCAAGATAAATATAGCACCAGCAGTACTTTGCCCAGGTATAAAAACCAATCGGCATTTCATCTGACTCTTTATTTGCTGCTCAATTATTCTCTCAATCACTTTCAGAACCTGATCCACCAATCTTGAGACTTTATAATTACCTCTATGTAGTGCTTCCCTTTTACCCTTGCAACAATTCACAACTATACCAAGTTCCAGTCTTCTGGAGCACCTCTTCTTTTATGATTTCTACAGCTAATTTTTGGTTTATAAAGGGTGGAATGATAAAAATGTTGCCATAGAAAACACAACATGACTCCATTTCCATTTGATGAAAACCAGTTTTTTTGTTTTTTTTGAAGACCATCGACGAGTTGGCCAGTTATGAACAAATCCCAAGAGCGCTAGGAGCATTCTATCATGTCTAAAAGTGACACTTTTCAACGAGCCAGATCGAAGATTTGCTCCTGTACAATATGTTCTCTGCCGATCCAAGTTATGACAACAGGACCATTGCCAGCACCATCAAATGCAAATCTGGACGGTTCAATGCTTGAGGGCACAGCTCAATGAAGTTTCTGACCACGGTTATGGTCTTTAGCGTAGTTTCAAGTGAGGGTCACATCATGCCACCTCACATCTTCAAAGTTGGCTTGAAAGTCAACATCAAAGTTTACCTGGATCTGCTGAAGAGTGTGGTGATCCTCTGATGCAATCAGGTAGCTGATAGCAGAACCCGGGTGTGGCAGCAGGATTCAGCACTGGCCCACAAGTCCAAAGAGACTCAGGCTTGGCTTCAGAAAGAGTGTTATGACTTTGTACCCTTCTCTCACTGGCTCACTCCTACCCAACTTGAACCTGCTGGACTACTTCGTCTGGTCATAGATTGAGTACATCACCAACATGACCTCCCACAACACCAAAGCCATCCTGATTGCTGCTGTCTGCTGAGTATTTGCCAAGCTCCTGCTGGCGCTTGTGGAAAATGCATGCTCCTAGTTCAAGACCCATATCAAGGTAGTGATTGAGGCTGAAGGTGGCTACATTGAATAGATGCCAGCTCTACTACATAATCAAGTTACCTGAATTGAATTTTTCAATAAAATTTTTGAAATAAAGCTGTAGTGTTGTTTTCTTTAGGGTGACAAATTTATTGTTCCGCCCTGTATTATGCAAGATTTAAAAATATATTTTAAGTATGATTTTATGATTTCTGAAGCCAATTTTTGGTTTATATTATGCAAGATTTCAAAAAATATATAGACTTTAAGTAACATAGTATTTTTTTTTTATATATTTCAAAACAAATCCATTAAGCAAACATCAATACAGATCGAAAAAAGGTCAAATTCATACCTGAGACTGCTTGCCATATTCTACGGTTTCAAAATAATCAGCTGGATTAATATTCAATTTGTCTCTGACAGGTGTTCTCAGTGGGGTGGTGCCGGGTGTTTGCCGTGGAGTCATAACACCTGATTTGGGGCTGAGTCCTGCACAAAAAAAAAAAAAATAAATAAATAAATAAAATTGAAACACTATTAAGTGGCTAAAATTTAAAAAAAAATTATTACTTTAATGACACAATATATGCAAACTATTTTTTTTGTTTATGGAAATTGCTCCAGACAAGGTATGAAACCATTTAGTGTAAGGAGCTAACAAGAACGAAAGCTGATTATCAAAAACACAGATGTCTATTGTCCTTAGTCTTGAAAAGTCGGACTCAGAGGAATGCCAGGAGTCAGAGTCTGATTTTTTTAATCTCTGAAGAATCAACAGTCTGAATATTGGAAAACTTTAAAATAAGGAATGGGAGTCGGATATTTTGGAATTCTAGGAGTTGGAATCAGAGTGGGACCTTATACTTTCCACCACTTCAACCTTGCAGAATAATATCAATAAAATTTGGAGTTAAAAAGCACTGTGCTAAATTTGTCACGGTTACATTTTTTTTTTATTATTCAAACAATTTAACCTGATCTCAGCGAGTAACCCATTGTAGTAGTGAAAGTTGATATTATGCACAAAAAAAATCCCCAAAATTCCAACTCTTGAATTAGATTAGGAATACATCAAAAGATGTAGATCTTCTTAAGAGAATAATTAGACCCAAACGATGATGCCAGTTATCTAACTTCCCTCTCATTCTGCTCAGATCAATGTCACCCTTCTTGATTGTACTTTCTCAACCACCAAAAATTGCAGAGATACACATCTTCGACCATTGCTTTTGAAATCTGACCGTTTTAGGTTTGCTCTTGTGTTTAGCCATTATCTTTGCAATGGTCACATTAAAGACATAAGACAAAATCTAAAAAAAAAAAAATTTTTTTTCTAACTTTATCTCCTTTCCTTTCTATCATTCTTTTTTCCTTTTTACAGTTACAAATAAAAAATGTATTACTACTTGTGGTGATATTCCCTTTTTGTTTATAGTGGATTAGCCCAATGTTTGTATTCTTTCCTTATTACCTTTGAGTGTTAATAAACAGAGAGAGAGAATGTAATAGACAGTATATAGATTAAGAGGCGAGGAAGGGTCAAACAATATACAAAGGGGTAGAAAATTAGGGTTATAGTCAGCTAACATACTTCCTAACTTCTGTCGTAATGCTATTGGAAGTGGTGACAAGGCAAATCAGATTTTTCTCTCTCTCTCATGCCTATATGTCTCCTGTGCATGTACTCTTTTTTTATTATGTTTTTCCGATATTTTTATACTTCCATTAACATATATTTATTAAATTCAAATAAAAAAAACTTTTATTTTTAAAATTAAAAAAAGAATCTTTTTTTTACAATTTTATAAACATATTTCTTATAAAATTTCAAATAGAATAGAAACTTTTCTTTTAAAAATTTTTTATTACGTTTTTCCGATCGTTTTTGATTTCCATAATTTTATTTTTATACTTTCATAAGCATATATCTATTATATAAGTTCAAATAAAAAAAAAATTGATTTTAAAATTAAAAGAAAACTAGTCTGTGTGCAGCTTATATAACAGAATTAATGTAGTTTCCTCTCAAAACAGCTTAAAATATAACCATTAAAAGCTAAACCCTTGCCAACAAAAGTGAGTACACCCTTTAGGGAAAGCTGTTAATATTAACATACACTATGTCAAGTGTCAATATTTTGTGTGGCCATCATCATTAACCAGGATTGCCTTTACTCTCCTGGGCACAGAGTTTACCAGAGCTTCACAGGTAGCCACTGGAATGCTCTTTCACTCCTCCATGACAACGTCGCAGAGTTGGCGGATATTTGAGACTTTGCGCACTTCCACCTTATAATTGAGGATCTCTCAAAGATGTTCTTTTGGGTTCAAGTCTGGAGACATGCTTGGCCAGTCTATCACCTTTACCTTCAGCCTCTTCAGTAAAGCAGTGGTCGTCTAGGGAGGTGTGTTTGGGGTGATTGTCATGCTGGAGCACTGCCCTGCGACTCAGTTTCTGGAGGGACGGGATCATGCTTTACTGCGGTATTTCATTGTGTCAAAATGTGATTTTGTCAGTGTTGTCCCATGAAGAGATATACTTAAATATCTGCAAAAATGTGAGGGGTGTACTCACTTTTGTGACACCCTGTATACATCAGTACTGGATATTTCCTTCATGGATTCATCAGAAAAAACAAAGTTCTCAAAGAGAAACATACAGGATGTAATATGTAAAATTCAGAAAGAACCTAGCAAAATTATTATTTATCTATATGTGCTCTTTTGCTATAACATTGAGCTTTTGATTTAAAAAGGATTGGTATGCATAAAAAACAGAAAATATTTGCAAAAGCTTACATTTTAACAATATATATATATATATATATATATATATATATATATATGACACAGCAAAACAGTCTGTCTGTCAATGACTGAGTGTGTGCATATACATGCAACAAAAAGCAAAAAGTATCCATTACCTGAAGCATCACTATGCCCTGGTGTTTGGTATGGAGTTGCAATCAGGGTGTTGGGAGTATGAGGAGTGGCGTGTTTTGGTGTTGCCCCACTGAAATCACTGTCGTAGAGTGGAGTGTTCAATCCTCCCTTGAGTGGAGTATCAACATTTGTCAATGCCATGATGTTCTGAGCTTCCTATAATAATAAAAAGAAAAGATTTAAAAAAAAATGAACAGTAAAAATATTTTCCATTTTATCTTGTTGTAAAATGAGATATATCCTGCAAGGATATTGTCTATCCATTCAACAGTGAGTTTTTTTTGGGGTTTGTTTGTTTTGCTTTACGGCATATCAACCCTTTTGGGTTATTTAATGCTGGTTTCATTAATTTTGGTAAAAGATGGGGGAAATATCATAACCTTTAAGTCAAAAGGTTCAACAATCAGTCCGACAGAAACTGAGCCATTTCGGTGGCCTTTTTGCTGTCAGACTAATGCAAATGTTCACCCTCTCAGGCCTTGCCTGTTTTTGGGAGGAATAAGTTTATCATTTGTTGTCTGAGGCGCCCTCACAGGGGAATACCAACAAGGCTACTTAGACTTATTTTTGTAGGGACAGACAGCTCCTCCTCTTGAGGCGCTGGCTCTTTTTCCTACCTTCTAACCTTGTGTCACATCATCTGACAGTGAGAAAGAGGTAAATAATGAAAAGGATGTTATGCTTGAGGTTCATATTTCCAATCATTTAACATTCTTGTATAAAGATTATTTGAATATCAATTTTTTTTATATATGTATATTTTGTGCAACTGATTAATGCTTTTTTATTAATCCATAGAATACTTTGTTTTATTATAGATATTAAAATTTTGAGGTGTACATCCACTGCCTTCAAAAATGACATGATGAATTCTACTCTGATGTCATTAAATAGTTCCTTCGTAGTATGAACATTGTAGTATTTTTATCGCATGGAAGCAAAATCGACATATTCTAACAAAGTGTATGAACATGACAAATTGCATACCAGTTGTCTTTTATATAATCGATGAATGTTGTCTAGGACGATATAATTATGTAATAGATGACAAATTGTACGCCATTATGGCTCCTTCTGCTCCAGCAGAAATGAATGTGTGATTTTCATGCAGCTAATACAAAATCAAAAGAAAACAAACAGTTCTCTTTGTGACTTCCTATGGCCTTGTCTCCATTCTCCTAGATCGGGTTGTATTGTCATTTCTTGTGGATATATGTATGGATGTGTATTTCGACATCTGTGTATGGAACTTTAATCGAGAAGGCTCTTCTTGAGGAATTTTGCTGTGTTGGCCTTAGGATGTCTTCAGATTCCGACGGGACCTGGGAGGTCTTCAGATTCCGACGGGACCTGGGAGGTCTTCAGATTCCGACGGGACCTGGGAGGTCTTCAGATTCCGACGGGACCTGGGAGGTCTTCAGATTCCGACGGGACCTGGGAGGTCTTCAGATTCCGACGGGACCTGGGATTTCTTCAGATTGCGACGGGACCTGGAATTTCTTCAGATTGCAATGTAACCTGGAATTTCTTCAGATTGCAATGTAACCTGGAATTTCTTCAGATTGCAATGTAACCTGGAATTTCTTCAGATTGCAATGTAACCTGGAATTTCTTCAGATTGCAATGTAACCTGGAATTTCTTCAGATTTCAATGTAACCTGGAATTTCTTCAGATTGCAATGTAACCTGGAATTTCTTCAGATTGCAATGTAACCTGGAATTTCTTCAGATTGCAATGTAACCTGAAATTTCTTCAGATTGCAATGTAACCTGGAATTTCTTCAGATTGCAATGTAACCTGGAATTTCTTCAGATTGCAATGTAACCTGGAATTTCTTCAGATTGCAATGTAACCTGGAATTTCTTCAGATGGCAATGTAACCTGGAATTTCTTCAGATTGCAATGTAACCTGGAATTTCTTCAGATGGCAATGTAACCTGGAATTTCTTCAGATTGCAATGTAACCTGGAATTTCTTCAGATTGCAATGTAACCTGGGATTTCTTCAGATTGCAATGTAACCTGGGATTTCTTCAGATTGCAATGTAACCTGGAATTTCTTCAGATTGCAATGTAACCTGGAATTTCTTCAGATTGCAATGTAACCTGGGATTTCTTCAGATTGCAATGTAACCTGGAATTTCTTCAGATTGCAATGTAACCTGGAATTTCTTCAGATTGCAATGTAACCTGGAATTTCTTCAGATTGCAATGTAACCTGGAATTTCTTCAGATTCCAATCAGACTTTTGATCCAACAAAATATAATCTCTTTGATGTTCAACAACAATGATATTTTACACGCTAGTTTAATGATCAGCAAGTTATCTAAATTTTCTATTTTGTTAATGTTGTTAATACTGATATAAAGGAAAAAAAAGAATCAGTTGTTTCTTTTACTTTGTAAGATGATATCAAGTGTTAAATCTATAGCATTGGATTCTGTACTGAAAACAGATGCTTCTTCATGAAGATATTAAATAATTTGGGTCTAATGTACAGCTGCACATTCTGTTATATTTTTGTTTTTAGATCTGCATGTCAATGCAGCAGTATGTTTGGGATAAAAAGCCAGGATTTTATTTAGTTTTTCTTGGAAAATGGAGAAGTTGAGATACTCACTGATGTGTTTGTTTGGCCGGTACACGTGTTCATTAATATGTGTATATGTATTAGTGATGGGATGATTCCAATAATTTTCCCGATCCCGTACAAAATTCCAGATTCCGATACAATTACCAATTCTGATTCCAATTCTCTATAAATCTCTAAATATTTGACTATAGAATTGTTATTTTGTCCCGATTACTCTAAAAACAGATCTTAAATGTGCCTGTATTTTCTCAAACGTAAAAACATACTTGTGAGGGTGTGATCTAGAGATTTAGTCTTACTGGAAGTTTAAATCAATAAATATTTATTATTTTATTATTACTACAAGCAATGGAAGACGTTTTATAAAAATAAAATAAAAGAGATAATTAAAGGAATCGATTTTGGCATCGGAAAATAGGCTCAAATTTTCCCCGATTCTGATACCCCAAAAAGCTCTAATTTTTCAGATTCACGATTCCGATTAATAATCCCAACACTAGTATGTATATGTGCTTATGTGTGCATACATGTGATTGAGGGAAGAGGGTTGTCTTAATTTAGAATGTAGAACCAGAGCCCAACCCTCAGAAGTAAATTGAACAGAAAAGATGACAAAGATTTTGTTAATTTTCCATTATAATAAAAACAATGTATCTGTAGAACCATATGTAATAATAAAAGGAAAACCATCAGAAAATAAAACAATAAAGTTGGATTAGTAAATAAATGAGATGTCCTTTTGCAAAGCAATATGCTAATTAGTTAGCCATACAACTTTGATGGCATACAAATGATTAATATATTAGAAAGTTAATTTTCTTTCTATGAAGTTGAAATCTGTTTTGAACTCGCTGTGAGAATGAGAAACGACGCGGTTTAAAAGTATGAAGACGAGACAGCACAAGTTTATTGTTAATCAGATATTAACTACCACAAGATAAAAATACCAGGTTGGGAAACTGATACGATCTATCCGTCTCTTGAGAGTAGATAGGCCTCTCTTAAGCCATGGTAGGCAACCCATCTAGTGATGATGTCACGATAAAAAATAAGTGTTTCCAGTCATTAGAAAAAAACGTGACAGATTATGCGGAATTTGTTCATGTTTCCCCTGCGCCAACCGGCATTGGATGAAACGTTTTTTTTTTTTTGTTTTTTTTTTAAATATTAACAAAAAAAAAATTACACAATTTCTAAGTATGAAGAAAAGAAAGCACAAGTTTATTGTTATTCAAATATTAACAGCAAAAAAAAAATCAAAGTAAATATGAGTTTATTACTAATATTTCAGTTTATGGAACTATTTAGAAATGCAGTGACATCATGTTTGGCCGCAGGTTTGGGGGATGATAGGCTGCAGCCTGTATTAGCCTATAGAAAAATTGTTTCTTACACTCATTGTTTTTTTTTGTTTTTTTTTACATGGTAGTCACCACTTATCAAGGCCCGAAAGCCACTCGGGGATAAGGGTTATTGCATGTATAGTAATCAATGGTATCATAGTAATCGTTAGAATTGGAGATTTGATAAAGTGTCTTTTCTTTTTTTTTGTGAAAAATGTTGCTTAGTTTTCGATTCTTAGCTTCACCTTGCTATTTTCCTCTCCAAACCTTCCTTCTTTTTTTCTCTGCATAATTTTCTTGGTGCCATTTATGTAAAATAAGATATGAACTGAGATTTTCAAATAAATAAACAATAAAACCAACACTGTGCCTAAGCATGCCCTCTTGGGAACTCATATGTCACGGTAACATATATTCGGTGGGTTTCTGACAGTATATTGTATATTTTTTTTTTTAGTTTTAAATCATTTTTCCAAACTTCCCGTATTTAACAGCCACCTTGCTGCGATTCATCTTTTTCACAGATATCGATAAACATTGTATGTTTTTTGAACAGATTAAATGTTTTATATGGAGTAAAACCACTAAGAACTTTTCCAGAAGAGTAACTTATCTTGCCTTTGATAAAATTTATTTGTTATACTTTTGATTTTTTTACCACTTTTTCATACGTCTGTGAATTCTAATGCAAACTCAAATCTTTTGTAAATCAGGCCACTTTAAATTAAAATTAACCCAATCATTTAATTAGAAAACAATAAAAACAAATAGTTAACTAATGAGATACCTTTGTTTTAAAAAACATATGCAGCACCTGTGTATAATACTTAACATTGTCATAAATAGGATAAAAATATAAATGTTAATATTTTTTTTTTTTTTTTTTTTTTTTACAAAGGCATCACCACATTATCAAGGCCCAGAGGCCACTCAAGGATAAGGGTTAAAGAGTGTACAGTAGAAATTGGTCAATATAGTAATCATTAGTAATGAAAATTTGGTAAATTTAATAACTTATATGGAACGGCTCATCAAGAACTTATTTACGTTAGACTTGAAGACAACCATATTGTAGTCAGCCGGAAATATGAAACTTAAGGGGTTGGAGCTAGAATGCACCGAGATCTACATCCATTTTAGAGAACCTCCAGGTGTGCCTAAAGGGGGGAGGGTTAAAAACTATGCATTTACTCAAATGTATTTCAATTAATGTCACCCTACTTATATCTGTTTTAGAGTTTGAAGAAAGCAAGGGCTAGCTCAGCAGAGCATTTCTTTATTACTATATATACTAGAAAAGTCTTTATCTATGATCTAAAAATATCTTGTAAATTCAACTGCATTATATTAAAATGAAACCAATCATTGAATTAGGAAACAATAAAAATGAATAGTTAATCAATGCGATGTCCTTTTGCAAAGAAGTGTGCAAATTAGTAAATCTTACAACGTTTGGTCGCATCATGATCAACATATTAGAAAGGTATTTTTATTCTATTGTGAATATGAATTTGGCAAAATGATAAATTGACCAGCTTTATAAATGTAGATTTATTAAATATCAAAATAGAATTATTAAAATACAATTAATAAAAGTAATGAAAAAAAAAACAAAAAAAAATGTATATATATTATTTAATCGGAATTCATTATTGAGATGAGTGCTATTTAGTAATTTATTTAGTGCGGACTATTATTCTCATCTTTTGTAGTAGTTGTTTTTACGACGTTTCGGCCAACTATTCCTGACGTTCGTCAGGTGGTAACTGCGACGGGATAGGAACTCTGAATCTCCTAACTGCATCCTCAGCAATTACTGCCTTCCATAGTTGTTGTCGTCCCACCATGTTTTGGGCCAAGTAAGCCTCTAGCCAGCTTTGCGTGGGATTGAAACCACTACCTTCTGACAATGCTCACCTGGAACGTCGTGAAACAACAACTAAAAAAGATAATAGTCTGCAATAAATAAATTTTTAAAAAAAAAATGTAATAAAAAAAGCGAATAAAAATCAATGGCTGCTCAACTAACCTGTAAGACAGTGTCTTCTGAAGCAGGAGTACGAGGGGTCCGTAGATTAACCGACTGTGGAGTTACATTGTAATCTTGCAGAAGGGCCTGCGAGGCGCCATCTTTGATGCCACCATCTTCTGCCTGTTGACGGGCATATTCACTTGCTTGACCAATTTTTACAACCTAAAAATCAAAGACGAAATTTGCATTTATTAGACTAAAAAAATTTTCACTTGAGATAATTTATGTGGCTAATATAAGATTGAGTTTATCAAGCAGAAAGGCATACAGCTTCAATAATTAAGTATTATTGTGCTGATAAAAATCATTGATGCAAATCCATAACTCCCCTGCCAATAAAAAAAAAAAATAATAATCAAAAATAAAAGGATATATATAAATGATATACATACCTATGATGGAAAAAAATTATTGTCTACCAAAAATCACATAAATAGTTTTATTTAAAAAAAAACGAAAATCAACTTTATGGCTAAACAACAATTGATGATCTCTCAACGTAATTTTGCAAAACAAGGAAGATAACTCCAAATTATTCAAACTTTTGCAAGATTTAAGAAAACCCTTCTAAACATAAAATCTCAAATTCGCTTAAAAATGATTTTTGTTATAACAAGCTGACCATGTGGAGTTCACCTTCCACAAGTGAAAAATTTACTTTCACTATGACTAATGTTTGTGCAAAATTTCAAAAAAAATCCAAGGCATGGTTATTGAAAAAAGTGCGAACAAAAAAAATGGATGAACGAGAATGAATTACTAGATCTAATCTGTCCTTTGTAATAATAAAACTACTTGATCAATTTACATGATTTTTGGTTTACGGTATTTTATTTCTGTCCTGAGTCAAGTACATGCACAATAAAGGCTCTTCTTTATTCTGTTTTTCTTGAGCAAAAGGTTACAGACAAGCACCAAATGACCTCTTTTAAAAACCATGTAAATTAATCAAGCAGTTTTATTTAAAAAAAAAAAAAAGAAAAGAAAATCAACTTTATGGCTAAACAACGATTGATAATCTATCTTTCAATGTAATTTTGCAAAACAAAGGAGATAACTCCAAATAATTCCAACTTTTGCGAGATTTAAGAAAACCCTTCTCAAGATAAAAACTCAGATTTGTTTAAAAATGATTTTCTTTATAATAAAACTACTTAATCAATTTACGTGATTTTTGGTTTTTGTCATGAGTCAAGTACATGTACCATAAAGACTTTTCTTTATTTCTGTTTTTCCTAAAGCGGGGGTTATAGACGAGCACTAAATCAGCTTTTTAAAGCATTGCAATAAAATTTAAAGAACCCATTCAATTATTGTGTATCAGTCTAAATGATACATTAGTTGTGTATCAGTAATGAGGTTAATGCGGTACTGAGTTGAATCCAACTTACTTGTGTCGGGCAGGTGCAAAAAGGTTAAGGAGGTTACTAGTGACATATCAGACTTAGTGACTTCCGTTGACAGAGCGTGCACCTGTATGCTAAAAATTGAGCCGGTGCGTTTTAGGTGCCGGCCGGTTAACGATGGGTGGGTTGGTGGGGGTTTACCTCCTCCTCCACATATACACCCTGATATAAATAGAAACGCACATCGGGATTTTTGGGAGTCAGAGAGAGGAGACAGTTGACTGGAGTCGAAGTTGGTAGACAGTCGGACTTGAGTTATTTTCAAGACCAGAAGGGTTAGAGGAAAGATGCGTTGAGGGAAACGCAAAAAAACTTGCATCAAAAATGAAATAAAGAGATCCTTGCCAGAAAATCGGTGCCGTGTTTTCGTCTTAGATGCTCTTCACAGCTCATCGACCAGTGACGGGAAGAACCACATCCCCGAAGATACAAGATAACAAAAAAGGTATGGCGATCTCTCAACGCGTATACATGCACACAAACACATGCACAGTTAAGAACTACTGAGGTAAATATACAACTTAAGGGTCCGTAAAGGAGCTTGACCAAGTGTATACATACATGACTGTATGAATGTATATAACTGTAGATAAGACTTGCATATTACAAAATGGGGAAGTTTGAAGAAACAATCACAATATCCACTAGATGATTTAAAAGAGGCCACTAGAACATCTACACACACACACGTTAAGGCGAGATGCACATAGAGACATAGCAATATATATATATACACACACATAAAAAAGGCGATATATAACACATTAACTGTTATATATAAAGGCCATCACTACACACACACGTTAGGGCGAGATGCACATAGAGACAGCAATATATATATATATATATACATCCATACATAAAAAAGGCGATATATAACATGACACATTAACTGCTATATATAAAAAACTGAAAATTGTAGAAAGAAATGAAAGAGATCTTCTCATCCAATTGTTCCATTAAAATTTTCCACATGATAGTTTGGTTGGTTGTTTTTGTTTTACGGCATATCAACCTTTTTCAGGTTATTTAATACCGAATCTAGTTATTTTGAGGAACGATTTTTAATGGAGTATATTTTTTTTTTTAAGTCAGATTCTATTTAACCCATAGTTGGGACCCTAACAGGTACTACCACTTCGGGTCAGAGTGGACCTGGGAGCAATGGCAATTAAAGGGTGGCTCCACACTCTCCAAGGCCCGCAAGATGGGGCCTCACCATCGGATATAGTTTAAGGTCATATCCAGGACCACATGATAGGTAGGCAGGTTATTGGTCTGTAATTTCTTGTCTGGTGAACTATCTGAGAACCAGTGATCACCTACCAGTGAACTTAAACTGCTGTCAGTTACGTTTTGACTTGCTGCTTTTGCCACTGTTGAGATGATCTTATGCCATGGATCAGACTAAAATTATCAGATCAGCATAAAACATCACCTTGATAGCATAGATATCATCACTAGGTTGCTGACAATATATTTTATTTTTACTTAATCTTATTTCAAACCAAATAACTCCTAAATTTTAATTCATAAATAATCATTTTGTTATAGACAGTTATATTTATTTGTTTTAGAAATAAAATTGAACTTACATCTTCCAGTTCCGCATCGGATATCTGAGGACTTGGCAAAACCAGTTTACTTCGTTTCTTGATAGGTTCTGTAAAACTGAAATGAAGAAAAAATTTCTTCAGAAAAAAAAAAAAAAAATCAAAGCAAAATGGTTTTATATTATATCTCTGTGTGCCTGACTATGCGTTCCACTTTTTCTTAGAAACTACTGAGCTGATCTAACTGAAATTTTGTATGGAGCTTTGTTATGATAAAGGATAAAGTTCAGTAAACTAAGTATTATGGTATCTGTTTGATACACAGTTATGGATTAATTTAGTGTGAAAATGAGCACAAATTTAACCATATTCAACAATCAAAGCACTTATTCTAAGTCAACGCGCTATAACTTTTGGCGGGTTTTATTTTGTAAAAATTAGTGATGGGACGATTCCAATATTTTTCCTGAAATCGATATAATTACTGATTCTGATTCTTTATAAATCTTTAAATATTTAATTATAGAGTTGTTATTTTTTTCCGATTACCGTAAAAACACATGTTAAATGTGCATATATTTTCACAGACATAAAAATATATATATATATATAAAAATGTAAGGGATGAGCTACAGATTTTAGTTTTACTGGTAGCGTAAAATCAATACATGTTTATTATTTCATCATTAGTACCAACAGTGAAAGAATTTGTTTTAAACAAAATCAAATAAGCAAAAAGAAAATTAAAAGAATTGTTTTAGCCTCAGAAAATAAACACAAATTTTTCCGTTACCGATACCATTCCAATTTTTCCGATTCCTGATTTCAATCAATCGTCCCAACACTAGTAAAAAGTCTAGTTTCTTCATTATTTCTATTGGTAAATCTTCCAAGATATACATTTTATTTCTTGCCATAAGCATGAATATATCTACCCTTACACATACACACCACAGTTCCAATTTATTTATATTGTAAGACTAGCATTTAATGAAATTTTACATATTTTAATGCAAATACATAATTGAAAGATAATATATTTGCCTTCTTAAGCAGAACAACTCCTCTCTCCCCAATACAATGCTGTTGGAATGGTCCTTTAGAAAAACCAAGCACGGATACACATTATTCCAGTGTTGCCAGAATGTTGCTGTATATGGTCTCTGAATTCCTTGAGGACTCCAGAAGCCTTTTTCTATGAATGGGTATTATCACAAGGCAACAGAGGTTTGAGATCAAAGTTTTCTTCCTATTAATGAGGAGATGATCATCATCATCATCATTATTCTAATCAGTTAAATGCTGGCATGCATAGGATGGCTTTTACAAATTGACTTTCAAACTACTTTATTTCTGGCCAGATCTTTATTTATCCCTCTTTCTCAAGCCCATTTTTATCACTTTCTACTACGTTTTCCGTGGCCGTCCCCTGTGAACTGAACCTGCTCCCTCAACTGTTCTACATCTACTAACCCAAAAACTCTCAACAACTTTTTCAACGTGGCTATACCATCAAAGTCTCCTGTTCTGCACAAACTTCCATATACTAGCAAGATTCTGTCTTCCTCCTCTACGCCTGTATTTAACACTCACATTACACATCCATCATATCATTCTCATATTCCTCTCCATGCAACACATATACTCAACCCTCACTGGATAAACTTTACTTGCATAATCAACATACTGCATATACATGACCGATAGATCCTTCCCTTGGACAAGAGTGATAAAATTTTGCTGGTTAGTAATGGCAGAAGTTTCCTGAACTCATTCCGTCTAAATTCTTATAATCATACTGGCACCTGATTCACACCCTGTGGTTCTAATGGTATCACCGAGATAATAACACGCATACACTAGAAAAAAAAAAAAAAAAAAAAAAAAAAAAGTAAATAAATGAAATGTAAAAATTTTGGTTAATAAAATCTTACTTATTCTGACTCGTAATTACTCCAGGAAGATCATTTTCTTTTCGTTTCTTCTGCCTCAATTTATCTTTTTTTCTTTCTTTCTGGAAATACAAAAAACATTTTTTTTTCAAATTATCACATATATTTTTGTTTTGTCTATATTTCTTTTAATGAAAAGTCAAAATTTAGATCGTTATTAACAGAGTGTCAATTAAATGATGATGAATATTGGGAGAGGATTAAAAATTTAATGACTTACAATGTAAGGTAGACATATCTGCAATTTGACGCCTCCCCTTTTCTTCTTCCCTACAGCCTCCCTTTCAGACATGATGTTTCTAGTCTCAGTCTTTTCTACAGCATATTCTCTATCTATATAAAAGCCAAGTACGTCTAAGGATGGAGTACTGTTTCCACATCTGGACAGGAGTTGCTAGAAGTGCACCAATCTTTCACGAAAAACACCTGTCTAGCTGAAACCACTGTTAATAATTTTCCCCACTCTTTAACTGTGCCTAAATCGAAACGTAGATTCCATGAACAAAGCTTCTTTCTTAGAACTGCATTCCTGTGGAACTCTATTCCATTTGCCAGTTGACTACAACTTAGTTGTCTTCAAGTCCAACATAAACAAATTCTTGATGAACCGCCTCCTTAAGTAATCCAATTTACCAAATTTCCATTACTAATGATTACTACGATATTATCCCATTGATTACTGCACACTCAGTAACCCTTATCCTCAAGTGGCCTCCGGGCCTTGATAAGTGGTGACTCCTATGTAAAAAAAAAAAAGAAGCATATGTTCTCCAGCACTGTTCAATTTCCTGCTTCCTTTGATTCAGCTCATTTGACCCATTGGTCTAGTGATCTCCATCAATTTGCTGTTGCGATACTTTATTGTAATACACCTTATTCCAGTAGCTTCTCTCCATAAACTGCATACTTATAGAACTCTCTTGCTTCCATTTTCTTCCTGCCTATAATCTTAGTCTTTTCACAAATAAAGTAAGTTAAGAGGCATCGCCTGTCTTTACATTAATTATCTTTCATTCTTGATAGCTCCTTACATCAAGTGGCTTCATACCTTACCTGGAGCTATTTCCATAAACAAAAAAAAATTAAAATTAAAGAAAAAAAACTTTCTTGGCTGTCAGGTGCCTAATTTACCAAAATTATATCTTTTTTCGCAAATAAATAATTCAAAATATATTATCTCTTCTATTTTTGCCCCATCCAGAGACTAAGTAAAAATTTTTGCATGTTAGTACAGTTATGGAATTTCAACAGAAGATGGTTCAAGAGAAGAAACTATGAGATTAAAATACCTTCCAGCATTTAGTGACCTCTATGATGAAGGGGTTGGATTCTACTACTAGTCAATTGGGTCTAGAGTATTTTTGTTAGAAGGTAGAAAGTGTCAAAATAGTAACTTGTGTTCAATTAATCGTATAATATAAGTATTATTCAGTATTTACTAACCTTAAAAGGATTTATATGCCATAAAATACAAAAGCCAATACATATTACATTTAAGCAATTTAAAAATAAACTAAGCAAAATTATGAATACAAAAGGAAACGGCATTCATATTTTTTATTATAAACTAGCAGGGTTACCCAGCGTTGCCTGGGTGTTTGGAGGTGTGTGTGGGTGGGTTGGGGTTGAAATCAAAACAAAGCGAAGTAATAACCCTGTTTTAATATTATGAAAAAAAAAAAAAAACATTAAAACTTCTTAAAAAAATCAGAAAAAAAAAAGAAAAACAGCGAACATGATGGAAAAAAAAACAAAACAAAACAAAAAAAAAACGAACATAATGCAAAACGAACGATGTTAAAACTTCTTAACAGGGTGCCTGGCATTGAGCGGATGTTTGAAAAAAAAAAAAAAGAAAAAAATAATGTTTTGGGAAGGAGATAGGCTCGAACCCGAATCCTTGAGGCGAAAACGAAAAAAAAAAAAGCGTGATGACTTACCTCAACGCTACAAAGGTAGGGGAATGAGAATGGATGAAATTTAATGACTAAAAAGTGAATTGACAGGTGCATAAATTTAATGAGGTCAAACATCAATCCCGCAGTTAAGTTTGGCTGCGAGGCAGATTTTTTTTGGCTTTGTTTCCGCAGGATGTTAGATTGGGGGGAAAAAAACAGCTTCCATAAAAAATGGGGATGTCCAAATGAAAAGCAATTGTCTTATATGACGGTTTTCACCGCACTGATCAAAGCTGATTTGCTTTCTGGACGTCCCCGGCGCGAAAGCCGAGGAAGTGACCCCGTTTCAATTTAGTTTCACTTTATTTATACTAAAAAGCCAAACAAACACGCGACACAGCGAAATAGTGCAAATTTTATAAAAGTCGACGTAAATAAATCTAGACACAACGTGCATTCGTAAATCGTAGATATTACAATCTCGACGGTATATAAACAGTTCTAAGAAATAGTAAACCCCCCCCCGAGAACCCCGGTGAAAAAAGCCTTTCTTGAACATACAAAAATGCACACACTGCATTTGCCGTTTATATATATAGATGATAATAAATACAATGAAATACTGACGTCCTCCTTATCCCGTCGCAGCTCTCCATCCATATTCTGTTGCCTCAGTTTTTTGTAATCTGGATCCAGTGGATTGTACGTCTCTTCCGACGTGTTATAAAAACCTAGAAAAAAGTAAACATTTTATAAATAAATACACCATACACAATAAGACGTCAGTTGACAAACTTGAGTCTTTCATTCATATTTATCATCCGGTCGGTGCAAAAGGTTTTGCTGATTTAAAATTTCATCTTGAAAATGAAAACCATTTTTTCAAAATCTTTATTTCTAATGGTAACAGGCTTTCCTCTCTATAACTTGATTCCATCTGTCAATGAGTTTATAACTACATGGCTTATAAAATTTAGGTTTTGATGTGAAACATGAATCTCATGTTCGATCTCCTCTCATAATGTTCACCTAAGACCATCAAAACGGTTTTGTAATCTTCAAAATAAGTGATAATCTGAGGGAATGAGGCCAGACGAATATACAGGGTGGGGCAAGATTTCCTAACCAAGTTCTCCTAGATTTTTAGTCAATAGTGCTATGTAAGGACGAGCATTATCATGACGGAAGATGACTCCCTTTCTGTTTATTAAAGAAAGTTGTTTTTGAATCAACATGAGTGAGAATATTGCAAAAAAAAAAAATAGGAATTATGATTTAATAATCTGAAAGAAAAAATTATAAACTAATCATGGTTATATGTGTAAGTAATAACAATAAATTCATAAAATAAATACACTTAATGCTATTTTCTGTCACATTATGGAGAATGACCACTATTTTGACTTTAATGATGTGACTCTTCTAAAACACATACACAATAAATCAACATGTCGTCGAATCGAATCCATTCTCATTTCCTAATCTAATAATACAATTAAGCAGAGAAAAGGCTTCTTTCTTATTTCTCGCTATCTGTCGAAAATCATTAACAAAAACAAGTTAGATAAACCTAAATACTCCCTTCTTAATTTCTTTTAAATATTTTTTATTTTTTACAACCATCATAAACTGTATAGATGTATGTGTGCAGTCAGCACCAACCTTATCCAGGGTTTAACCGGCTTCCTCCAAAGGAGGAAGTTTCATAAGAGTATGAAATTCACAAGCGGTCCCCAGTCACATGTATATCCCCGTTAGGGGAGATGACGACATTAGGTTTTTGCAACTTTTTGCAGGGAGGTGTCAACGTCCTCCTACATACAGCACCTGGACTTCCCAAATTGGTCACCCATTTTAGTAATGACCAGGCTCAACGTTGCTTAACTTCAGTCACCTGACTGGAACCAGTATGTCAACATGATTATGTCGTATAGATGTATACAAATGTTTAATTTACAAAAAGACTCCCCCTATTAGTATATATAGTTCTAAACATTCAACCCTCTTGTCATTGACCATCCCTCTTGAGAAAGCCTGCATAATACTGGTGAAACGTTGACCCTCTAGGTCTCTCCACCTCCATTTTAATTTCGTAAAATAAATTGTAATGATCTACAAATCGGCAAAAACTTTTGCACCAACCTGATAATTAGGCAATCAACTGATGGCCGTATATTTCTTGATTCATATTAATTAAAGACAGGCGTTAAAAGTGAAGGTACTTCACTTTTAACGCCCCAAAATGAACACTTCAAAGTTTTTTACATGAGGATTAATAACACTAGTCTGCATTTCAAAACCATTTTTTTTTTAAAAACAAAAGGTCAAGAGTTTTCCAACTAATTTATAATTCCTATTGCATGCTGAATTAAAAAATATACTTTACTAACAGACCCCCGCCATTGCCCGGTTGTAAAATACACTTAAATATGATATTTTGATTAATGCAGATTTCGTATTTATTATATATAGTAATGATTTAAAAAAGTTAACAAAAAAAAAAAAAAAAAGACTTGTGTGCCACTACTTGGAACGGAAACCAAAACATTTAATTTACAATTTACTTTTTCCTTTGACGTTAATGCCTGAGCTATGAAGACAGGTTTGCTGCAAGGCTAAAAATTAAAACATGACCCAATAGCTATTACGTTACGCATGCATATTCGTAATGCCGTGGTCTAACCTTCACTTGGCATATTTCATTTTTTTAATTTTCACATTTTTGCATCGATTTTCCCCAGCTAAAACTCAAATATAAAGTTTCACATGGGTTCGAATACTCTATGTATTAAGTTTTATGTCTGTAGACTAAAATCTGACAAAAGAATTTGGTAGGCAAAATTTTTTAAACAAATATATATACGCATACATGAATATATATTAAAAGAGATTTGTGTTTATTATAACCTTTTTATGCAAATATTATGCAAGTATAAATCATGTAGAATATCTGCATGAATATAATTACACATAATAGTTAACTAAAGATGATCATCCCATAAGTAAACCGAAAAAAACTAATAGGGAATTAATTAAAATGAATGTTTAAAAGAATATGCAAATTAGCTAGATCTTTTGCAGATGAATGCAATTCCACAACCCATATATAACAAAGTTATATTTTCTTTTTAAAGAAACAGAAAAAGTGGTTTTAATATGAATATCAATACACACAAAAAAAATTAATAGAATATTGATTTTTCTGGGTCAGATCTGATTTCTAAGTTATAGTCTACTTTTTTTTTTCAAGCATATTTTTATAAAATACCCAATCCAAGCATTTATGACCTTTGCTTTTGCAAAACTAGATCATGGGTAGCTTTTAATAATTATTTTTATTTCTCTTTCAAAGTTTAGAAAAATGGATGAAAAGTGTAAAAAAAAACAAAAACATCTGAATAGGTTGTTAGGTCTGTGGATATGTGATTCTTCCAGTCTGTCAAGCAAAAATCACAGATTTTATAAAGAAGGCATATCACGCTATATTGGAATCAAATTAGAAAACCAAGATAGACTATTCAAACCCTATATCTGTTGCAAAATATGCTTTAAGAATTGGTGTCCAAATACTGTGAAGGGAAAAGAAAGTTTGTGTTACCAACTGCTACTTTTGCATGAAAAATTTAAAAGGCTTATAAATTGCAAAAACAAATGCTATGTTCAATACCTTGATGTCCGTCCTGCCATAAAACCAGTCCTCTATGGCCTCGCTCTTTCTCTTTCCGAGCCAAATGTCGCTGTGAAATCTAGTTCTGATTCGGAATCTAGTGATATGATTGATTCCATGATGAATACAGATCAGAAGACAACCGGTACCTTTGACCCAAGCCGAACTCAATGACCCGACATAAGACTTGAACCTTTCAAAAGAGTCTGCTCAGATACTGGGTTCTCATCTTCAAGCAAAACATCTACTGGCACCAAGAAAATCATTCTATTGGTATCAGGATCTTGAGAGAGAATTTAGAAAATTCTTCACGTTTGATGAAACATCTTCACTGGTCGATGGTTGCATATGTATATTGTGATCTAGTGGTCTGAAGTATGATGCTATGGAATGGAGAATTTTCACTGATTCCTCTAACATAAGTCTCAAAGCAGTTCTTCTGAATATTAGAAACAAGTTTTCATCGATCCCTCTTTGGCACTAAGTTGAATTGGAAGAATCAGATATACATACTTGAAGTTTTAAAGGGGTTTTATCTCAATAGGTCACATAGATATTTAGCAAATAGAAGGTAGCATAAATATTCAAGACCAGTTGCACTGTTTTTCTTGGAGATTTTTTAATGTATAAGTTTCTTCAAAATAGGATATATCTGAAGCCCTTATAGTCCCTTTAAGGCTGCACTTAGGGATTCCATTGACTCACTTTGGTAAATGGTGGATCTTCATTTTTTATAGGCATCTCACACACAGAGGTTGAGTTTATATATATACTAGCAGGACGCCCAGCATTGTCCGGTCATAAAATACAGAAACTGAGACATGTGCATGTGAGTATTATGTTTTTTCTAAACAGTTCACTTCTTGTAAGTAAATAAAAAAAAAAATACTCAAGCTGAGATCGAAACCAAAACCTACAAGACAGAGAGTCAAGTACGATAACCATGAGGCCAGCTTCACAGGATCTTTAAAAATTGTTTTCAAACTTACTAATTCTTAGCATAAAGAATCTGTCATGTGAATGATTCACGCATGCGTTTGTGAAACAGTTGACAAACAGATAAAAATCCAATGACCCCCTATGTTCCAATTTTTCAATCTCGATCCCAACCCAGCCCTTTTTTCTGGATGAAAACCAATTAAAAAGTTTTCCACATGTCTGAATACCCTATACAGCAAATTTCAATGTAGATAAAAAATTTGTTGAGTATACAGGTTGAGAATTGTCTTAACACACACACACCTTCTTACTTTTATAGATATGTATATGGGAGCGGGGACCAAAAAGAATTTAAAAGGAGACTTATCGGGATAATACAAAGAGGGAGGTGGTGTTTATATACAGAAGGAAAAGAAAAAACTATACTGACTTAACTTCTGTTCTCTATTTCAAGAAACGCCCTCTATAATCGTACCCCTAATTCTTTATGTTTATAAGAGCTTCTAACATTACCTCATATCGCTTTCTTCCTATATTGTTTTTTGATATTAAATGCATATCTCCACATATGGCACGCGTATTGAACTCCTACTCCTTAACATACCATGGCTAACTCCCAACACAATTATATACCACTTATATCCATTATGTGATAATCACAGCTGCATCCTATATCACTTTAATCATTGTAGTTCTTCAATTTTCCTCTCTCTACTATTGTACTGTTTATCTTCCTCCTTTGACACCCTATTGTTTCGTTTCTAATATGGATATCTCTAGACGTCACATTTCTAATATATTACTTTACACCTTCTCTCCTCTTCTGATAAGAAGCATCAGGCTTTGAAATACCTAGGTATAAAGAGCATATATATCTCATACCCCTAACTGATATAATCTCCCTATTAAATTAACAATTAAATAAATAAATATATATATATATATATATAGATATATATATAGATATATATATATATATATATATAGAGAGAGAGAGAGGGGGGCCCAAGAAGAATTTGAGAAATTCTTTTAAACGAGACTTATCAGGATAATACAAGGCTCAACAATTGAGTTGGAGCTTATTTACAGAAGGGGAAAAAGGAAAACGACAATATAAAGATTACGTTTTTTTTCCTTTTTCTTTCTGTATATAAGCTCCACCTCAATTGTTGAGCTTTGTATTATGACAAGTCTCCTTTTAAAGAATTTCTCTAATTCTTCTAAGTTCCCCCATATATATTTATTCCCTTTTAAATGGAGCTTTACTTGACTTATCTACATATGTTCAATAAGGAATGCATTCCTTTCTTATCCAAAAATATCCACACTCTGCCAAAAAGCTTATATATATAAACTAATAGAAGTAATAAATAACTGTATACCTTAGACACCCCATTGTTTCGTTCCGAATGTAGATATCTCTAGAAATCACATTTCTAATATGTTAATTAGCACCTTATCTCCTCTTCTAATGAGAAGTATTAGGCTTCGAAATACTTACGTATAAAGAGCATATATACCGTACCCCTAATTGATGTAATCTCCCTATTGAATGAACGATTAGATTTATATGCATATATATTTTTATATTGTCCTTTTTTCTTTTTTCCTTCTGTATATATAAAGACATAATGGTTTGAAACCAGAACATAAGAACAACAATGGGTGTTTAATTATTTAGCTAAACCTATTAAAGTAAAGGAAAGCAAAGCATATGAATTAGATCACTCACCCACCCACTATACTGATGAGGCAAGTGTATTTAAATAAAATTGATATTGTCTCTAACACGATCATACACTATACCAGGTCGTAATTGTTTTGACTACTTTGAGCATATATTAAAAAAAAATCTTACTTACCAGGAGCAGGTTTTTTCTCAAAGGGAATTTCTGCATTATAATCAACACCTCGTTTCTTTTTCTTTTTTTGTTTGATCCTGAAACAAAGAAAAATCATTGTATTATTCTGATACTGTGCTCCTGGTCGTTACAAAATAAGAAAGATTAATTGTTCGGTTTCACAGCATTCCCAGATTGTAATGGCTTTCTATAAATTATACATATATGTAGCTGTCCTCTCGATTTCGAGCGTGACCACCTCCTTTATTTTGTGTCCTCTCCCTCATTCCCCTATTCTCCCCTCAGCCACAGAACTGGCACACCCAATCTGTTTTGTTTACAGTGACATTATTGGGATGCAAAATAGGTTTTACACATTTACGCAAATGGCTTTTGAGGCCAGGAAGAGATAGGCACAATTCTTCACATGTCACAGTTAGTGTGGTGACTTTGTGGACTCGGTGCTGGACTCTATTCACCTTTGTGAATCAAACGTTTGTAAGCGCTGTACTGCATACAGCTATTCTCAAATGATTCTATGCTTCCTTCTGTAAATGTGAATCACGTTCCGCCATTTACTTCTATCTAAAGCCATTTTTTTCCCCGATTGGTCTGCAGGTAATCCTAATTGTTTTAGATAAGATTCTACTGTGTCCTTAAATCTCTTCTTCGGTTTTGATGCAATTCTCTCTCCTTTCCACATTTCGCCATAGAATAATTGTTTTGGTAGACGACTATCATCCATACGCACAATGTGATCAACCCATAAGAGACAACTTTTCATAACCATCAACTGAAGTTTTAGGTGGTGTTTATAAAGTGTCCATATTTCACTTGCATACTAGAGTCCGTCAAAATACATGCTTTATACACGATGATTTTTGTATGTAACTTGATACCCTGCTGAGACCACATGTTTTATAGTGCTGAAAAAAAAGCATATATATATATATATATATATATATATATTGAAGTGAATAGTATCAGTAAGTAAAGAATTGCCTTTTAGAAAGGTTTTATTAACTGTAAAATACACATACGCTCTTGAAAGGATCGAGCGGGAAAATGAAACAGAGGGCGCTTTTATTATGAATGTCAATCCCAAGGGGGATAACTCTTAACAACAAATTAAATCATAACATTTTCCCCGTCCTAAAGTATTCAAGTAAGGGGTAATTAATTATAGACAAATTTTTTTTTTTTTTTTTTTTTTTTTTTTTACAATCACATAAGAATCATTTTATTTACAAATAACATATGAACCCAAACTGCAGTTTTTTCAGTATTTAGTCACAAAATCCTTATATTTACTAGGGAATTGTCGAACTCGGGACGACCTCCGCACAGATTGGCAGGAATGCTGATTTTCAGTATTATTTTTTAGTGAAATCTGATTTTCTTCAAGATCAGACGATTGATTTTTGTCTTCCTCATGACCAATGTTTTCATTAGTAGAAGGTTCAAATAAAGTCTCTGAAGTAGTAGGATTATTATTAGAGTTTTCTTCATTTGATGAGTTTGGAGCTAAGTCTCGAACGTTGACAGTGGTTTCAGTACCAGAAGGTAGTTGAACATAAGCGTAGTGGGGGTTGACATCTATTAGGGTGGCAGGCGTTACAGGAGGGTCATGTTTACTTGTTTTAGTGTGGTTTCTAATATATATTGGGCCTGGTTTAACCCAAGAAGGAATTGAAATTCCGGAAGCAGATTTACGACTATATTTAAACAGTCTATCATGGGGAGTCATATTAGTGGCAGTACAAAGTAATGATCTAATTGAATGAAGTGCGTCCGGTAGTATGTCTTCCCAATAAGGTAGTTTCATTTGATTAGAATGTAATGTTGTTTGAATGGCCTTCCATAAGGTACCGTTGAGTTTTTCAATCTGTCCATTAACTTCAGGATGATACCTACTTGTTTTAGAAGTAGCAATTCCTTTTTTGTGTAAAAAATCCTTTATTTCTCTTGCTAAGAAATCAGAAGCACGGTCAGTATGTATCATGTCAGGCAAACCAAAAATTGAAAAGAGTTTGTTTAGACAGTGGATAATGGTTTTGCTTGTCATATCTCTGCAAGGAAAAGCGAAAGGAAAACGGGAATACTCATCAATTAGAGTAAGTAGATATTTGTTGCCATGTATAGAAGTAGGTAGAGGGCCTTTAAAATCAAGATTTAATCGTTGAAAAGGTAATATGGCTTGAATGAGAGTCCCTCCATTGGTATTGGCGAATTTGGGTTTCAGTAATTGACAGGATGAGCAAGAGTCAGTAATATTCTTAATTTGATCCAAAGTAAAAGGGAGGTTCCTCGTTCTTATAAAATGGCTTAATCTTGAAACACCAGGATGACATAATTGTTTATGTAAATCACGAAGATCTTGTAGATTGTAAGTAAGAGCAGAGATGCGAGAGAATGTGTCAGCAGCAATATTTTCAGGTCCAGGTCGATAAACTATAGTGAAATTGTATTGGGATAATTCTATACGCCAACGACATATTTTGTCATTCTTAATTTTAGATTTTCTTTTATTGTCGAATATGAAGCTGATGCTCTTCTGATCTGTGATGACTTTAAAGTGCCTGCCGAGTAGAAAATGTCGCCACTTACGGAGAGCTTCTACAATAGCGGCTGCCTCTTTTTCTACTGCATGGTGCTTAATTTCGTTAGTATTGAGAGTTCTTGAAAAAAATGCAATAGGACGACCTTCTTGATTTAGTGTTGCAGCAATGCAATAGTTACTAGCGTCCGTTTCTACTTCAAATTCTTTATTTGGATCAACCGTTATTAAAGTGGCGTCTTTTAGATCATTTTTCAATGTTTGAAAAGATTTTAATACAGATGGAGGTAGTGGAAATTCTTTGTTTTGATTTAGTAATAAAATTTTATCAGAAAATTTTTTAATGAATTTGCAGTAATAGGAAAACATTCCAACTATTCTTTTTTGAGATTTAAGATTCAGCGGAGGTGGCATTTCGAGTAATGGTTTTAGTCTTTGATAATCGGGAGCTATTTGATTATTTTCTATGGTGTAGCCGAGTAGAGTAATAGAACTAGAAGAAATTATGCTTTTATTTTCATTTAAAGTGATGTTATATTGTTTAGCAATTTTGTAGAATTTTTGAAGATTGTAATCGTGTTCTTCTTGATTTTTCCCACATATAGTTACGTTATCAACATACACAAAGGTATCGGTTAGATTTTCTTTTTCTATAATATAGTCTATGCTCCTCTGGAAAGCACTTACTCCATTGGTGACGCCAAAAGGAAGACGAGTAAATTGAAAAAGTTTGCCACTTACTTCAAACGCGGTGAATTTACGATCAGCATGATTTATAGGTATTTGGTGATAAGCAGATTTTAGGTCGAGAGTAGAGAAGATGTTATATTGAGCGATGTCGTCTACCATCTTATTGATATTAGGCATTGGGTAAGCGTCTAGTTCCGTGAATCTATTGATGGTATCGCTGTAGTCGACTACCATTCTTTTCTTATGATTCTCATTCGAAGTTACAAGAACCTGCGCTCGCCACGGAGATATCGAAGGTTCAATTATGCCTTCTTTCAACATTCTAGCAGTCTCTTCTTTTATGAATTTGTTGGCGGCAAAAGTGTAACGTCGGGATTTTGTCGCAATAGGAGTAGTATGAGGAGAAAGATTAGAAAAGAGAGGAGGGGGGGGAACGTTTATGGTAGGAAAAAAATTATTCGTGTTTATAGCTCCAATTATAAGTTTGTCTCTAGGACCGTCGAATTTAAGTGTTACTTTTTTATATTTTTTTTAAATATCTTTTCCGATTATTAAATCAATGAAAAGGTTTTCAATGATTTCAATTGTTATTCCAGAATGGGTTTTATCTTTCAGTATTAAATCCACGACAGCTTCGCCAGTTATTTTAGCATGTTGATCGGAAGCAGCCAGAGCTATAGTTTTGTTTTTAGGTATTGTGAAGAGTTTAAGTTTTTTAGCAGTATTTTCATTAATGAATGTTTTTACACTGCCGGAGTCCACCATAGCGTTCACGAAGTTCCCGTTAATTTGGCATTGAGTGAATGTGACATCTTTGGAGTTAGTTCCTAGTCAGGATAGAGAAGGTGAGGGGTAGTCAGAGTCGTCATAAAGAACAGCAGTATGAGTGTTAGAAATAGAAGATTTACACACTTTAGCCCAATGACCATTTTTTTTGCATTTTTTACATTCGGCGTTTCGTGCAGGACATAAATATCGAGGATGACGTGATTTTCCACAGAAAAAACAAACCCCTTTTGGATGCATATTTTCTTTAGTCACAGCTATACGATTGTAGCCCGAAGGATTATTTGTAGCTGCTACAGTAAAGTTATTTGCGTAGCTTATCGAATGCTTTTCTGCTTGTTCAAGAGATCTGGCCGTGGCATATGTGTCTTGTAAAGTCAGGATGGGTTTTTCTAACAGTCGTTGTCGGATGGACGAAGAAGAAATTCCGCCGATGAAAGCTTCCCGAATGTATTGATTTTTGTTTTCTTCGGCAGAAACCGCTTCGAAGTTACATGTTTTGGCAAGCATTTCCAATTGTAGTATGAAGGCATCTATATTTTGTGTTGTTTGTTGCTTCGTCGTCATCAATCGATATCTATTATAAACAATATTTTCAGGTTTTAAATAAGCGGCGTCCAATGTTCTTAATGCACTATCGTAGTCGGTTTTATCGCTTATTAAATCAAAAACAGAGGCTGAAATACAATTGATCAAGGCAAAGAAATTATCTGAAGTGTTTTCGATTAATCCGTTATTATGTGAGCGGATATAATTCTGGAGGGTTAATTTCCAATGCCTATAGGATTTTTCGGAATTAGGGCATGTAGGTTCCACCTCGAATCTGTCGGGACGTAAGATTCGATCCATTATTTTTTTTTTTTTTTTTTACAGTTAATAAAATTGAAGTGAATAGTATCAGTAAGTAAAGAATTGCCTTTTAGAAAGGTTTTATTAACTGTAAAATACACGTACGCTCTTGAAAGGATCGAGCGGGAAAATGAAACAGAGGGCGCTTTTATTATGAATGTCAATCCCAAGGGGGATAACTCTTAACAACAAATTAAATCATAACATATATATATATATATATATATATATATATATATATGCTTAGTGTAATAGAATATATATATATATATATGCTTAGTGTAATAGAATTTTATCCCTTTTTTTTTGTATTTTCTTAATTTTATTTTATTTATACAATTTTCACCCTAAACAAGGCACAGTGCCACTTAGAAGTAGGAGGCTACTATCAGGGACATAAGTTGCAGGGACATTATGAAGGGAGATGAGCAGCAAGATGTCTGTTCACATTACACTTGAACTTCTGTGGGTCAGTACAGTTGGCAAAGCAGAATCCCGGAAGGGAGTTCCAAAGTCTAGCAGTTCTGTAGAAGAAACTATTGGAGTAGAAGACTTTTTTATACCTAGGGATTTCTACTATGTAGGGGTGGGATTTGGCTGCTTGTCGGGTTTGTTGGGGGTATTTACGTCGAGGGGATACAAGGGCTTGTAGTTCATCAGAGCATTTTCCATTAAAATACTTGTAGAACAGGCAGAGAGATGCAACATTTCATCGATGGAACAAAGGTTGCAGCTTTGATCACAGTTCAGGACATATCAGGTTGGCAACTCTCTTCTGAATGCTGTCCAGGAGTGAGAGACTAGACGCAGATGCACCAGCCCAAATGTGACAACAGTACTCCATACATAGGCGAATGGTGGCCTTATAGAGGTACAGGATACTTTCAGGTGTAAGTAGCTTTCTAGCACAGTAGAGAGAGCCCATCTCCTTCCTGTGACGTTAATTCTGTTACATGGAATTTAAATTAACATCTTTCTTGAACAATCAAAAAATGTTCTCCGGGTGCCACTCTTCAAATGCCCATTTCACAACTACCTGTTGAAATTCTCTTTTTCGACAAATTTTTTCGTTCATTTGCTTTTTCACCCAATATCGAAAATATTCACAATAAATGTGGAACTTATATTAATTTTTTCTGATTTTAACAGTAAAACGATCATAAAAAAAAATGAAAAAAAATTTTTAAAAATAATTATTAACGAGAAACTTTGTTATTTTTAACAATGTTTGCTTAAATATATAAATGCAACTTAATTCCTTTGCATTTGCATGTCATTACTTTATTTGTGGTAAGATTTTTTTTATGGTCTGGGATCTTTACCTGACACATACTTCGTGAGTTGATGTAGCAGTCACTAGACTGACATTTTTAGCGAATTATATATTCTTCTTCTTATTATTATTATTATTATTAGTGATGGGACAATTCCAATATTTTTCCCCGATTCCAATACAATTACAGATTCTGATTCTTTATAAATTTTTAAATATTAAACTACAAAATGATTATTTTGTCCCAATTACTGTAAAAACACATCTTAAATGTATATATATTTCTTCAAACGTAAAAACACAGTTATAAAGGAGGGAAGGGGATAATCTACAGAATTTATTTTTACTGGAAGTTTAAATCAATAAATATTCATTATTTTACTATTACTTCCAGCAATAGACGGTTGTTTTTGTTTTACGGCATATCAACCCTTTTCAGGTTATTTAATGTCGAATCCAGTGATTTTGAAGAAAAAATTTTTAATAGAATATTTGGGGATTTTTTTCAAGTCAGTTTCTATTTAACCTATAGTTGGGACCCAAACAGGTCAGAGTCAGAGTCAGAGTGGACCTGGAAGCAATAGCAATTAAGGGATGGCTCCACACTCCCTAAAGCCCGCAAGCTGGGGCCTCACCATCGAATATAGTTTAAGGTCATATCCAGGACCTTCAGCAATAGAAGATTATTTTTAAAAAAACAAAATCAAATAAAAAAGATTACTAGCCAAACCCACATGATTTTTAGAAGATGACATCTTCGTTCTGTGACGACTATGTATAGCATAAAGATTTTTCTGTTTTTTTTTTATAAGTGTGATTCTAAATATACAACAAATTTTATGTTGATACTTGAAGGTATAAACATTCTAATTTCTTTAGATATTTTTTTAAACAGCCTTTGTTAAAAAAAAAAAAAAGAGTATATTGTTCTATTAAACTTTTATTTGTCTAAATAATCTAACTTTTTTTTTAATAAAACGAACAGAGTTGAAAAGATATTTTTCACTCATTAGTGAGCTTTGGAAGATTGTCAGAGAAAGAAATACAATCGCCGAAAGCGTTTCATTATTTCTAGTCGCCATTTTGAAAAATCACTTACAAATGCGAATGTTTCACTCGCAATGTAGAGCCCTGATTGATAACCTCAGCATGAAGCATCAAGGCCTTCTTTTTCTTTCATGGCTGGCAGGAAGTTACAATTCTAAGATAAACCGAAGTCATTTGAGAATAAAATAAAATATGTATTATATATGTTTGAAGGCAAAACAACGCATTATTACAAAATAAACAGACATTTATTTTGTTTGAAATTTATATTGAAAGTCATAAATATATTTTGAAGGAAACCTTCATCTTCAGTATGTCTTTTTTTTTTTGACCCTGTTGTTGTTGGAGCAGAGAATCAGCAAGTAGAAGTCTGTTTGTTGTTTTTACGGTAGTTTTTTAAATCTTGGAACGGTGCGTTTGGTCACGTGGGATTCACGTTAAGATTTTTGTTCCTTAGAAGCGCTGGTTGAGTTTGAATAAAATAAAATACGTATTATATACGTTTGAAGCCAAAACAACACAAACAAAGTCATTTAAGTTTAAATTGACACAAAGAAAAATATTAATTGTAAAGTAGACAACTATTATATTCTCATGATACAACAGTAACAAATAAAAATTGGCAAGTCAGAAATCCAACAAGATAACTTTGTCAGATTTAAACTTATTGATAATGATAAAACTATAATTAATTCTGTTACAATTTTTATTCATACAAGTATTAGATTTCAATCTTTTTTAATTAAATAAAGATTTGTTAAGAATTTTAAAACCAGTTTAAATGACTTCCTATTTGATAATTAAATGCTTTTATCAACATTTTTGAATCCAAACATACTTTCTTTAATTACCCACAGATTTCCATGAGCCTAAAATAGTCAATGAAGTAAGGTTTAAAAAAAATATATATATATAAAAGTAGTATGTCATTTTCTTTTGAGATAAAGAAAGTGAGAGAGGGAGAAAAGCACAAAAAAAAAGGAGGGAGACAGTAATTTTTTTTTTTATTGTATTTACAAAACCATTATTATCAAAATGAAAATCTAATCTAAACTTACTCAATTCCAGCAGCTCTCAGTTCTCGTCTTTTCTGCAATGCAGCCAAACGCCTGAAAATAAAGAAGTACACAAAAAAAATGGATAAAATTAAAAATAAGAGCCTTCTTTTTAGAAAACACTTTTCGTTTTATCATTTAATGTATAGACAGACATCTTAGCGTCACTTAATTTTATATTCTAGGTCTATAATCCAATTGTCACTGCTGATTTACAATTATTAGACTGGACTAGTGTTTAGGAAAAATGGAGGAAAATCATAAGTTGTTTTAGTCATATGTAAATATGAAAATCTGATTTTTCATATATAAATGCCGGTAAGGTTTCCTTTGATATTAAGTCTTACATTATTAAAAGTACGTGAAATGTGCATTTAAATTATAAATATCTGCCATCATGCATATGTATAAAATCCTCTTTCGTCTTTTGGAAGCATCTGTCATGACCGACAATGCTATAGAGGTCAAAACTATGGAGTCTTGGATTGACGTATTTTGATTTTTTTTTAGATTTTCCATCTCATCTCTCTCTTTCCCAGCATAAATTTTGACTCGCGAAGCATCCTGATACCGGATAGTGCTGTCCATTGCTCACATTCCACACCGAAATCCTTGAGATCTCACTTTAGTGCATCCTTAATCTGAGACGCGGACAACCAACAGGCTGAGTATCCTTTTTCAAAACACCATCTAATACATTGTGAGGTAGGCGTTCATATGACATTCGGTTTACATGGCCTGCCCACCGAAGTCTTGAGGAAAGTGCACCCAAACCTGTACGTCTGAAGAGCTCTTCATTTGTCATTCTGTCCTCCCATGACACGCCAATGATTGATTGGAGACATCTTGTATGGGAGGTACTAACCTTGGACTCTTGAGGACGATATGTAGACCACGTCTCAGACCCATAAAGAAGGACACTCAACACGCTTCATACAAACAGACTCATCTTGATGGTCAGATGCTTGTTCTTCCAAACGCGCTGCGTGAACCTCCCAAATGTGGTAGAGGCTAGGCCAAGTCGCGTGCTAAGTTTGGGGTCAAGAGTAATGTTTTTAACGATGGTCGCACTAAGGTATTTAAAGTTATCCACATTCTCCAGGGTTGTATTATCTATTGTAAAATTAATACTTTCTGACAGATGACAGTTTTCATAAGACTTGATTGTTAGTCCAAAATGTCTACATGAGTTTGAGAAAGAATCTAAAAGCCATTGAAGATCCTCAGCAGAAGATGTGCAAAGAGCAGCAGCATCAGTATAGAGGAGTTCCTGAACTCTCGACTTAGCTTTGTATCATGAGAGAGTAAAGAAATTCTCATTGTATCGGGTGATTATAACAATAATGTATAAAAATTGTTAATTATTACTTTGCGTGAGGCGATTGCCAACACTGGAATAGCCACATGAGCAGAATTAGAAGACAAGGTAAAAGAAAAACGACAGAACATGCATTTGGTGTGGCTGGTTGTTCAAGGTGCTGGCATACATAGATCCTCCTAACGGTGTATATATCCACTCTCTTTGTTTTGTAACATATCGGCACTTTTGAGGTTATTTAATGCCAATCTTTATGGTGAACAAAATTTATGCTTGATAATTTTTTTATACAGTAAAAAATCTATTTGTGGTATGCATTTCTGTTTGGTTTGAGTATTTTAATTAGTTTTATGACAAAAAATTAAAAATAAAGAATAAAGGTGAAAAAAAGAAATGGAAGGTCATAACAATTAACATAACACACACACATATATATATATATATATGTATATATATATATATATATATATATATATATATATAGAGAGAGAGAGAGAGAGAGAGAGAGAGAGAGAGAGAGAGAGATTAGAATCTAGTTTATAAAACTCATTATGTCTGTCTGTTTGTCCATTTCCATATTTTCAAACTATCTCTTCTGAAACTAAAAGTCACAGAGCAGCGCTAGGGGCATCAGATGATTGGATGTTTTTATGTGTCTTTCTTACAGAACAAAAAGAATTAACACAGGTTCAGGTTTTGATTTTTCATTTTATTTATGAAACTTTGTCAAGAAAGCATTTTATTAAACAGAGTTTGGGCTAGGGTTGATGGGAGAAGTAAAAGCTTAAGGCAGGGGATTGCTACAGTAAGAGTGTTAGTGTTGAAGAAGGTAAGGTTAATGATTTTTGTGGCAGTGAATAAGTATATGAAAAGGAAGTGTGCATTTGAGGATGGGGAAAGGATGCATAGAAGAATGTTATGGTTAGGGTAGTTTATTGAATGCAAAGTGGTGGGAGGAGATTCTTGAAAAAGCAGTAGAAATGTTTAAGCAGTTATGGTGGAAAAAAATGAGTGTGGAAAGTAATAAGATGTAAAATGAGTGTGTAAATGTATGTTAAATGTGATAACATGAAAAAATAGTCTTATCCGATATCAAAATTAATATATTGTTCAACCAGGATATTTTTTGCAAGTGAGATTTATCATTACTTATGAATAAGGATTGTGCTATCATCAGAATTTTCTGGATAGTTTACATAAAATGCTGGAAGGTGTCAAACAAAAGTTTAATGACTTTTTTTTTTTTCGCAAATGCTAACCAATTTTTTCAATCAAAAATACATTATTTGTTATTTCAAAAATAATTCAATGAAAAATTAATTGAGAAAATGAAAACAATATATTTTGTTTTGAAGAAAATATAATGAATAATGATTGAACAATTTTTAGATAACATTAAGAAAATTCAAATTAAAATAAAAAAAACACTTATTGTAAGGTAAGTTTCATGATTAAATATTTTTTTGATAAGAAACAACTGCTAATAAATAAAAAGTTCGATTTTTTTTTGTTCAAATCAAGATAAATATTTAGTTCCAGTTGAGCATTGTCTGAAGGGTAGAGGTTACATCAACCATAATGTTGTGTGAATAACACTCAAGAGGTGAACAGTAATTCAAATTATCAATCCTCATTTGAAAAATGCAGAAACATAAGATCTTAATATCTTACAACAAAAAACAATATAAAATAAACTACTGCCACTATATATGATTTCCCCCACTATTTGTGCCTAAATCTAAACACAGATTTCATGAACAAAGCTTCTCTCCCAGAACTGCCCACCTATGGAACACTGTTCTCTTGACTTGCTTCCCAGTTGAATACAACATGATAGCCTACAAATCCAATTTAAGCAAACTCTTGTTGAGCCGTCCTCATAAATAATCAAATTCTATCAAATTTACACCATTAACAATTGCTATACAACCACCTTACATTCATTAACCCTTATCCTCGAATGACCTTTGGGCCTTGATAAATGATGACTCCCAAGTAAAAAAAAAAAAATAAATAATATTTTTTTAAAAATTAAGAAAAAAAATGACAATTTATTAAGAATGTTCTCAAATACCTTGCTTCTTCCAACTGTTTTTCACGGGCTTTTCGTTTAGCCTTTTTGCCCTGAGTGTTGGCCAATCGAGCTCTTGCCTCCGACAACATTTCCAGTTCTGTTCAAAATAAAAACACAAAATAATTCACTTGTCTTCAAATTGCCTGGATGCAAAAACAGAGCAAGTTCATTGCTTTTTGATTCTGTTAAAATTGCCTGATTCTAATTTCATCAAATATTAGTGCAGCATTAACAAAAATAAAAAAAATCTGTATGATGTATAAATACAGATTTTTCTTTATTTTTGTTTTTTAATATAGCCAGGAGATTAGTTATAGCTTCATAAAAATTTGGTTCAGTTAACAAACACCACAAAGAGAAAACTTTACTTTCTTCAATTCATAATTTGAAAAATGTATACTTACAGAAAGTACAAAAATAATTACAATGAAAATACTTATGCATCAAGGATGGGAGAAGGAGTTCCTTGATTATCCTGAGCAATGCTAGGGACATGGCTCCCACTTATAATAAACTAGCCTGCATGCTCGGCATTGCTCGGGTTTTTGAAGGTGTGTGTTGAGCACAAAAAAGGTGATAGCAGGCAGGCTCGAACCCATACCACAAAGGAGGAAAAGAATGTAAAAAAAAAAAAAAAAAATGTGACGTCTTTACCGTTGCATCCATCGCCAAACCGGAAGTGGCAATGGTTTAAATTAAGGCTAGTCAATCGAAAAGATTTAAATTAAAGCTAGTCAATTGAAAAGAGGGGATGATTTTCGAAAATATCCATGAAAAAAGCGACACCTTCCTATAGAAAAGTGCCCAGTTGAGGGTGAACGAATTAATGTTTTTAGCCAATTTTTCGATATTTGTTGTCCAAAGCGTTGAGCTTTAAAATGATACTGATCTTGTGAAAATCTGTCGCCTTTGTCAAAAGTTTTAAGCAGACATACATATATATATATGAACATACATACATTTAAACTGATAGGTAATATAAATATTATAGATACGAATTTCTTTTTGTAAAGTAAGGGAAAAATTTATTTAAATTCTTCATTTCATTTTAATCTAAAGATGTTTTGCTTTGCATTAGAACTCAAGAAACATGAATGAAACGTCATGGGATTTTTCACAATTCAATAAATTGGCTTAACAATATTCTTCAATCATAAAAATGTGTTGTTAAAAATATTACTCTCAATAAAATAAGATTTTTTAACAAAAAGATCTGATTTTTTTTTTAAATAAATAAAGCGACAAAAACAAAACAAATATCTGAACATTTTTTACCGTCTTCATCCATATCCACAGGATCAGGTCTTGCAGGTTTTGTTTCAGGATTCGGATCAATTTCTCCTGGCTTAAGACGTCTTGGATCATCTTCATTATCTTGATCCTTATTCTGGGCTTTATCTCTGAAAAAACAGATCCAGATTGAATTACATCTTGATAAATTAACATTATCTTAAAATCTACTAAAACTTAAAATAACACTTTGGGAAATTTTTAATTGAATAATAATAAAATTATAATCAAGCTAACCCCTCTTTTGTTTCAGGCGGAGTTACCTCCCCTTCTT
Organism: Euprymna scolopes; assembly: GCF_053919585.1. Lineage (NCBI taxonomy): Eukaryota > Metazoa > Mollusca > Cephalopoda > Sepiida > Sepiolidae > Euprymna > Euprymna scolopes. Next base: position 42,195,323 of record NC_136491.1, on the reverse strand, counting down.
TTACCTCTTTTTTTTTTTTTTTTTTTTAATGCGAGTTCTCGCATGGAAATGGAAGAATAGGATGAGATGAATGCTGGCAGATATCAACAAAAGGGTGATTCTGAACCCAGATAGATAAATATGGAGATATATTACTTATGTGTGATAGTTGTGACATACAAACTCAAATAATATTGGACTATCCTTGTAAATAAAATGTCTACATCAAGTGAGTATCCTCATTTCTTTTACTACTTTCTATTATTCAGGTGTTACACACAGCAAGGCATAAATAGTTCTGATATGCATACATCCCTATTCATAACAAACGATAATATTGTTTTGTTATAATTTATACAAGCATATACTGACCCAAACAAATGACTTCCTGCTAAAAAAAGTGGCCTGCACAAAACAGTGTAGCTTCTATTGATAACCCTACTATATTACGTTCCAGCAAGTTTATGTCCCAGTTTACATAACATAGTTGAAGACATTATACCAGTAGTTGACATGTGTTTTCTCGTTTATCTTTTAGTAAGTGCTTGCAATTTATATTTATATAAAAACAAGGCCGATAGCCATTAGTCGCGTGCTCTTGTGTAATGAATGAATGCGTGAATGTAGGATTGACATGAAATTCTTAAAGATAAACTAAAATGACCGAAAAATGGGCTGAAATGACTTAAATAAATAAAAGTAAATGACTTAGAATGACTTTAATGAACTTAAGGATGAATTGAATGACCTTAAGAATTACTTGAATGCTTAAAAAATAACTGGAATCCTTTAAAAACAACTTGAATGATCTGGAGAATAACTTGAATGGCTTTGAGACTGACTGGTTGTAAAATGGGTGATCATTTTACATTAAATTAATACAGAAAAGTGATCCCCCACTTTATATCACAAAGTTACAAACATAAGTACAGCATGTAGTAAGAACAGATAATACACTTTGATCTTAGCCAAAAGGCCAAGAAAAGTGTATTTATTTGCTCCCCCACCAAGCAAATTAGGCACGAGACCGATTTTTTAGTGTGAGGAGTGAAGGGGAAATGGGGACCAACCCCCCGGGGAGTAGGGGAGTTGGATAGTGACAATTGGTATGAAGGGTTGCCCCTACATTGACCAATAACTTATATGTGGGGTTGCCCCCACATATGGTCTTTGCTTGCAGGATCTGCCAGAAAAGTTACTACACTTTGATCTTGGCCAAAAGGCCAAGAAAAGCTTAAAAAGCTAAGAACAGTATCTATTAACAACAGACCTTTGATCTTAATCAAATAGGCCTAGCACAAAAGTGTTACCGACCGACCGACGGAGTGACTTATAGAGTCGCTTGCACGCAACTAAAAATTAACTTTCAGTATTAATTATTACTAAAAGGAACCATATGTGAAAATCATTATTTTTGGACAAATGCACATTTTATTTTTTTTTCACTATTTTTTATCTAATCTATTTAATTATCTAATTTATGAAAAAAATTTCATATTTTTGGACAATGTTAAGAAAATATTCATCTTCTTTTTGCTACGTTTCTTTTATCTAATTTATTATATTTACAAAAAAAAAATTTTACTTTTGGTATTAATTATTTCTCTAAATAAACATATTTCAATAAAAAATAATTAGTTTTCAGAAATTCTTATACGTTGACTTACATCCTTGCATGTTTAAAATAAAAAAATTCCAAAAGGGTTTTCAGTAGAGGCTACACTGTTTAGTGTGGGCAACTTTCATAGCAAAAATCCCATTTTTAATGGGAAAAGAATATAAAAGTAAAATATCTTCTATCTTTTTTTTTTTTTTTTTACATGGGTGTCACCACTTATCAAGGCCCAGAGGCCACTCAAGGATAAGGGTTATCTATGGTGTAAAATATTGCTGCATTCGATTTTCACTTTCATATATTAGATATTGAATTAGTCAATCCACCAGTATATAATTTAGTTAGTTAAGAAAAACAAGAAATGGAAACCATTGAGAGGTTGGCCAAGGTTAACTTGGGTAGGTCGTGGGAATGTACTAGAAATGGCTCAATGAGAGAACATGATAGAAAAGCAGTCTATTGGAAAGTATGTGAGGTGTTTAGATGTGTAAGGACATTGGCTGTTGAGATATAATTAATTAGTGCTTTTGCACTCTCTCTGTTCCCACTACTATTGATTAGAATAACCAATTAGTGCATTTTATTTATTTATTTGTGGACTATTATCATCATCTTTATAGTTGTTGTGACATTTCGTCAGATTCTTAATTGCAACGGGAGAGAAATGCTGAATCTCTTAACTGTATCTTCAATACTTACTGCCTTCCATAGTTGTTGTCGTCATGTTTTGGCCAACTAATCCTCTAGCCGGCTTTGGGTAGGATTGAAACCACTATCTTCAGACAATGCTCACCTGGAACTGTAAAGATTCAACGTCTCTATCCACTACGCCACAGGCCTCGAAGGGCGATCAAGGATGAATTTATAAATCCAAGTTTTTTTTTTATCTGATCTTCCATTGTCGGGTTTGTACCAAATGGTATATATTATTTAATTATTGGAATTTTTTTTTTTTTTAGTTGCGAAGATACAGTTAAAGATTCAGCATTCCTATCCCGTCACGGCCAATAAACTCTGGTGTTCCAACTTCATCACTCCTCTCACACCTCTCATCATCCCTCACAGACTTCTTGCTTTCCTTGAATCTCATATGCCATTCAAAAACTGACACTAGATACATGCAAGATGGTCCAAATGCAGTTTGAAGCATTCCATACGTTTCTGTGGCATTTTTTCCAAGTTTAAAAACAGAATTTTATTGCATATAGTTCTTTTAAAAGTGTCCTCACATCCAGATAGCATTTTTGAAAATCACCAGCTGTGACGATCAGGCTTTAGTAGGGTGTATTCCAATTTCTGCTGTAGCTGTTCATTTGAACCTGAAATCATGAAAATTGGTCAGTCATCTCATAAAATGTATAGTATTAACATACTGAATTTTCAAGAGTCTATAACAATTTTAAATGCCTGTACAAAAAAAGTTTGGAAACTTATTGAAAGCACCTCACACGTCTTCTGTTGAGGGTGTGTTTTTCAGTTGATATCAGCTCATTTCGATTTGCCACAACTTGCATCCTATTGTCACCAACTGGAAAAGCCTCAGCTGTTGCAAACTCAAGAATGTTCATAACCTGCTGCAAAACTCATTGCCAAAACTATCCGTAAGCTAACATCAAATATATTGACCTCTACAGTCTGGTATTTTGTCTCAATCACTGCCACAAATTAACAATCCTATTTCAGTTTTTTTTGTGTGTTTTGATGGACAACTTTTCTCTTTACTAGCCTCACTTCCTATAAACTTTGTTTTGCTGATAAACTTATTGGTGCTTCTACACTATTGAGATGAGATTTCGGAAGTCATATTACTGAATTTCACATGAAAACAATGGTATTTACGTATTCCTCGTATTTTTAAGATGATTATATCCAGCAATTTTTATCTGAAAACTCCATTTATCGAATACAAAATCTCGTCCCAATAGTGTAGAAGCACCAACTTATTTCTTCCTTGTTTGATAGAGTTTTTCTTCTTTTTTAAATTCCTAACACTTTAGGGGGAGGGGGATGTTGATAGCATCACAATGTGAAAACTTTTGTTCTTAATTTGTGTGGGCCATTTCCTACAATCAGCAAACCAAGCCAGACGGAATCAAATTAAACGTCTCCCTTGAAAAGCATAAATAAAAGAAAAACTTACAGCAGATATTCATAGTGCTCCAAACATTGAGCTGCTGTCCGACCAATAATGGGAGCAATTGTCCTCCACTGTGTTGGCATCAGTTTCGCTAAATGCAGCAGCTTTTCCTCCTCCTCTCGACTCCATTCAGTCTTTTTTATACTCGGATCTAGCCATTCATACCTACAAAAAAAAAAAAAAAAAAATCCGTAATTAAATAACATCCTTGTACTTTCATTAAAATGAACTTTATTACTTTCTATTCCAATTATAAAAAATGAGATTACGCGATCGGCAAATATGGAATGCAAAAAATAGTAATCAATGATTATTTGGTGTTGTTGACTGACAAAACTTTACATTTTATGTTTTAAAATGAATTTTTCCCAAATTGAATACAAGATAAATACAGAATGGTAAAGAAGTCATTGAGATATTACTGAGGGATTTTTGACTTGAATAAATTCTTTGCTTTCTTATAATTTTAATATAATATGATGAAAACAACGGAGATTTATTCATTATATTATCATTCATCGGACTACTGTCTCATCTTGAGTGTGATTTTCACGTTTCAGTCGATGTAACCTTCTTCAGGTGTATCTTGGCAAACTCGGAAATGTTTCTGTCGCTCTGGAATTTGGACGGAATTTCAAGCTTCTGGGCTTGACCTTTACTCTTGATCTGAAATGGAACACGTACATTAAGTCTGTTGCCAAGGTCGCTGGAAAGATGGTGGGATCCTTCTACCGCTCCAGAAGATATCTCACTACTGATGCAATTCTTTATCTATATAAAAGCCAAGTATGTCCAAGGATGGAATACTGCTGTGTCATATCTGGGCAGGAGTTACTAAAAACTGCCTACCCTGCCTTGACAGAGTACAAAATAGACTTTGTGGCTTAGTGGGGGATACCCTTTCTCTTCCCTGCAACCTCTCTTCTCTCCCACAGAAGAGACGTTGCGAGCCTATCTTTGTTTTATCATTATATCCATACCAGGTGCTCGTCTGAACTCCAATCTCTGGTCCCCCCTTGCCAATCTTTTACCTCTTTTTTTTTTTTAATGCGAGTTCTCCCATAGAAATGGAAGAATAGGATGAGATGAATGCTGGCAGATATCAACAAAAGGATGATTCTGAACCCGGGTAGATAAATATGGCTGAATCCACTGTCAAAAATTTTCCCCACTCTTTATCTATGCCTAAATCAAAATGTAGATTCCATGAACAAAGCTTCTTTCTTAGAACTGCACGCCTGTAGAACTCTATTCCGTCTGCCTGCTTCCCACCTGACTACAACCTGGATGTCTTCAAGCCCAACGTAAACAAATTCCTGAACCACCCCCTTAAGTAGACACTTTATTAAATCTCCACACCACTAGCGTACTCTACTTGCTATAACCCTTATCCCTGAGTGGCTTCCGGGCCTTGATAAGTGGTGACTACCTTGTAAAAAAAAAAAAGGCGGAACCCTTTATTTACTTCATGGGGGTAGCATGTTCTTGTTCCGTCATTCATGACTGGATAGAGGTACATTGACCGAAACATTGTGAAAATCACACTCAAGATGAGAACAGTAGTCTGACGAATAATAATATAATCAATCCTCATCTAAAAAAAAATTCAGAAACGTCAATGGAGATTTGTTTGCAAAAAAGGACAAAAATGACAAAGAATTTATTCATGAAAAATAATCTCATTTTTTTTTTTTTTAGACAGTTTCCATTTTCAGTCTGTTAGTAACTTTTTCATAACAAGTGCTTGACTGAACTCCGATCTATTCCCCCCTTGCCAAACTTTCATAAAAAACACTTGACTAGCCACAACCACTATAAACGATTTCCCCCACTCTCTATCTGTGCCTAAATCTAAACACAGATTCCATGAACAAAGCTTCTTTCCTAGAATTGCCCACCTGTGGAACACTGTTCTGCCAGCCTGCTTCCCGGTTGAATACAACATGGAAACCTTCAAATCCAATGTAAACACATTCTTGTTGAGCTGTCCTCATAAATAATCAAATTATACCCAATTTACAACATTGACAATTACTACATTACCACCATGCATTCATTAATCCTTATCCTCGAGTGGCCCTCGAGCCTTGATAAGTGGTGACTCAAGTATATATAAAAAAAAAAACACTTTACATCAACAAATCTGCAACTCTAGAGAAATCGACAGAAAATATTGGGAATGAAGTCGGAGCATTAAATCATAATCGAGTAATCCTGCAATGTGTTACAAATAATATTTTGAAAAGGGCACAAATTTGTAAAGTTGAAAATTTTTAAGTTGTTATTTTTCATAAATAATTTTTTTTTTATTTTTGTTCTTTATGCAAACAAATCCTCATTGCCTTTTGTCGTATGTTTAAGATTTAATTAAGACACCGTCAAAACTAAAAAATAGTAATCAATTCATCATTCATCAAAAATAGTAATACATTCATCCATTCACCATTGATTCATTCATTCATCAAAAATAGTAATCAATTCATTGATTCATCATTGATTCATTCATCAAAAATTAAAAATAGTAATCAATTCATTGATTACTATTGAAGCTGAAAACCTCTCAGTGGCTTCTTGTAAAATTCTATAATCATCATCACTTAAAGACATTTGCTTTATTTATTTAAAGTGTGGATCCACGTGTTCCACTGCTCAAGAACCGCTGACCTCAATGCTGTTTCCATTAATTTCTTCTCTTTCATTTTCTTTTCAGGCCATGTCGTCATCGTCTTTCACATTGGTGACTACCAAAGGGAGCACACTAGTTCACAAGTACAAAACTAAAATAACTTTTAAAAAAAAACTCAAGAGAAACAAAAGAACCCAACAAATTCTATACGTATCAGTTGCGCGCCTTCCAAACAAAAATCACAAATCCAGATGTTTAATAAAATTGAAATTTGTAAGCTCTTTGAAGCATTAGAAGAATTAAAATTAAAACTCTGAATAAAGAAACTATTTTAGAAACACGTTAAGATGCAAAAATTTCCTTCTTTTTTTTTAAATTGAATATTTCTTTCTTATTAACTTCAGATGCCATATCCTTCAAAAAAAAAAAAAAAAAAATTCTTTCGATCACTGACGTGTTTTCTAAAACAGTTTGTTTATAAAAAGTTTTTAAATAGATGCTTATTTTTTGGGGGTGATTCGATTAATAATCATTTTCCTACATTGAACAGCAGACTTTTTAAATGAGAGTTTTGTTTGACCAAATTGAAACATAAATCCCATTAACAGTTTTTTAGTCAAGAGCCTCAAGGGTTCAACCTGCCCAAAGAGGCACACAGGAAAATTAACTGGCAGCTCTTGGAAAAAACAACTAGCCTCCTTGGATGTTCAATTCCTCCAGAAGGCCGACTCTGACTGCCATCTAACCCAATTCTGATTTCTTAGAATCTTTTAACCACTGACTAATTGTAGCCTTTGTTAATGGTCACTATTTAACCACCCAGATATTAACTACTCTAGATATTCACTGAAGATAATGGCTTCCTTAGACATTGCTTTTCTCATAAAGGCCAGTTTTAGAAGGACTCCCTATTCATGAGATACACATTTCAATTCGAACAAAGAAAACATTTCTTGGCCGGACTCCAATCAGATATTTTCAATTCTCTGTGCCCTCTCCCCCTTCTTCATTTGGCAAAACATCTTTCACCTGCAATGTTTGTCATCCGTCTAATTATTCCCAATCATCAAGAAAAACTTTTGATGCCTTTAACAAAAACAGCTTTTAACAAGAAGAACATTCATATTATTTGTCTTATTCGGACTACTGTTCTCATCTTGAGTGTCATTTTCACAACGTTTCAGTCAATGTAAAAAGATTGAATGAATTAAACGCAAAAACTACATAAAAGAGGAGAGTGCAAAAAGAACATTTTATTATTAAAAATGTTACGCCAATGCTCGGATAAAACAAATGGTACTTGTACAGTTTAATCAAGACATTAAAAAATGAAAATATCAAAAAAAGGTTATATTGTACGTACCCGTAATGGAACAAAGTTCTCCAAAAAAAGAATTTCACTTAATTTCATCAAGTATTTTTTTTTTTTACAGCGAAAAAAACATTTGTTATGATACCGAGCAAAATGTTTGATTTTTAAGAAGAAAAGCTAGTATTAAAGATGGGGAGGGAGTGTCGGCGCTTTAACTGGAGTTATCTTCCCGTGGCGTGTTTAACAAATTTCATAATGGCTGACTTCAACGCGCTCTCATAAAAATGTGTTTTTTCACTGTAAAAAAAACAAACAAAAAAACTACTCGATCAAATTAAGTGAAATTTTTTTCCGGAGATCTTCAGTCCAAAACGGATTTGTACAATATAACCTTTTTTTGATATTTTCATTTTTTAATGTCTTGATTAAACTGTACAAGTACGAAACAAATTACTATTCCTCTGCATATTTAGTAATTAGATTTCTGTAAATTAAGGAAGATTTTTTTTTTCCGAGCACCGGCTGCAAATAGCAGATGATTCTTTGACATCATATTTTCTTGCCATTCCAGGTAAGATAATTCAATATCGCAAAGATGGTTTTCACCTGAAAAATATTCTTCGTCAGGTAAAGTATGTTTCGAAATAAAAAATGCAACTGAATAACAATTAAAATAAAATATGCATCAAGTGCGCTTGAAAGCCAAATTACAAAGTAATATTAAGAAAATAAACAAAAAAATATTTTACTTATTTGAAATTTATAATTTACATATATTTCAGAGCTAAACTCCATCCTCGGTATGTTGTTTTGAAAACAACATTGTTATAGTCTGGATGGCCTGATCAACGGAAAAGTCCTGCTATTGTGACAATTATAATTCTAACTCAAATAACCTTAACAAAAGATTTTTCAGTGGTATTTCTGAATTCCCTTATATTAAAAAACAAAAATATAAATTAAAAAAGAAAAACCTTTGATGTATGTATCTGCGATGGAACGAAAAGATAATATTAGAAATCTGATTTATAAAACTCACTATATCTGTCTGTCTCCATATTTTCAAACTCTATCTGTTCCGAAACTAAAAGTCGCAAAGTGGCGCTAGGGGTCTCAAATGATTGGATTTTTTTATGAACCGTTCTTTAATGGGTCTTTAGCCGGTTAAAAACATTTTTAATGGGTCAAAATTAAAAAAAATCGTTATACATTTTGTACATTCATCTTAGTTTATTTTTGACCAGTTCATATGTGTGTCACGTTGGTACAGTGGTAATGTCATCAGCTTTGAAAGCTACAGTTTTGCTTTCAGTTTCGATTCTAGCTGATGGCACCAAAAATACTATTTCTTTACTTTTGAAATCACGACTCTATAATAATATATACAAAATCTGAAAAAATTAAAATATCATATTTAAGCACATTTTACGACCAGGCAAAGCTGCCCCCTCCCCTGCTAGTATTACATAAAATGATCGCAAGTAGTTTTATTTTTCTAAAGAAAATCATTTTTAAATTACTTTTTGTGATTAATGGGAATTCATAGACATTACAAGGCTGATCTTGCAAGTTTGAATTATTGTTATCTCCCTTTGTTTCTTCAAGATGGTGACACAAGATAGCCCTCTTTGCTTACCAATAAAATTTGATTTTCTTCATTAAAAAAAAAAAAAAGAAAAAAAAAAGGTACTTGATCAATTTACGCAAATTTTGTGAATATTACAGTTTTGTTCCAACACAGGTATGAACATCGTACAGATTTTTAAGACTTTTGTTTTTTTAATATTGGGAGAATTCTGGACAAGAACCGATTTGTATTTTAAAAGAATATTTTCTATGCTTACCATCTAGCTTTGCATTGTTTGGCTGATTTTCTATGTAGCAATGAAGCAATTCGTGCCCATTGGTTTTTGCCATATTTCATAACAGCCGCCTTGAGAATTTCATCCTGAAAAAAACAAATAAGAAGAATAAGAATAATAAAGAAATGTAAAAAAAAAAAAGAAAGAAAAGAAAAAAAAATCAAGAGTTTAATCTTATCGTAATATACGCACCAAGGAAACGACTCAAAAATAGCAATCTTCTGTCAGACTCTGATGCAAGTACAAACAGAAAATAAAACAATACTAGATTGAAATGTACACTTCTTAATATAGAAGAAACCAATATAACATGAAAAATAAACAAACCGAGCATGCAGGGTTCTCTTCCATGATTTACTTTCACCATGACTAATGTTTGTGCAAAATTTCAAAAAAAAATATAAGCAGGATTATTGAGAAAAGTGGACGATTTGGAGGCAATTTTACCCCTATAATGCTTCCTGGGGGCAACTAATTATCCCAGAAAATCTGTTCTGGCAAAAATTTACTTTCACCATGACTAATGTTTGTGCAAATTTTCAAAAAAAATCCAAGGCGTGGTTATTGAGAAAAGTGTGAACAAACAAACGGACGAATAGGAGTGAATTACTAGGTCTAATCCGTCCATTGTTGGGGGAGCAATAATTGAATATGGCAAGAGAAGGCGAATGATGTAAAAAATTATAACAGTGAGAAAGAGAAGAGGAGAGAGGAAAGGGTGAGAGAGAAAGAGAAAGGAGGACAAAAAGAGAAGATAAGAGATAGGGAGTAATGGAGAGAGGGAGGAAAGAGAAACTCTTATTGCGTTGAACTGCCTTCCTTTGAAGGAGGAAGTTTCTAGGGAATATCAAATTCCCAGTCAGTTCCCAGTCATATATATAAGAAAGATAAAGAGAAAAAGAGAAAGAGAGAAAGGGAGGAATAAAAACAAAGATCATTAAGGAATCATCATCATCATCATAATCAGTTTAACATCTGTTTTACATGCTGACATGTGTTGGACAGCTTCTAGAAATTGACTTCAAAACTAATCTATCTGTCCAGGTTTTTATTTATCCCTCTTTCTCTTAACTCAATCATATTTGGTATAAATAAACTTTAATCCATACCTGACTTATCCACCAAGTTTTAGTCATGAATGTTCAGCAGTCTTTGGTTTGCTGTTCATTGTAGACTGTGTAGATTGTTTCATCAGAGGTGTGATTCTGAATAGGCTTCACACTCACAGGACTTTAACCCCCCACCTTCCAGATTTTATGGGGTTATCTCAAAAATAATGCTTATGAAAACAACTCTAGATTATTCATGAACTGAAGAGGGACATCACAGAAAAAATTGGAGCAATGCCAAGTAGAAAGAAGTGTATTTTGACTGTTGTATAACCACCAGGAATTGCTAGAAACATAAATAGCAGTTCAACTTTTTTTTTATGGGAATACAACACTCATGTTTACGTTTAACTTGAATTTGACTGTAAAGTTTACCCGGTACCTGGTGCGGTATTCACTAATAGTGGGTTGAGCCAGCTACCTCAAAGGAGGAAGTTTCTAGAGAATATTAAATTCACAAGTAGTCTCCAATTGCATTTATATCTTGATCAAGAAAGATAACTCTGCTAATTTTTACAGCGAGGTGTTCCTGTCCTCCAACATACAGCATCTAATATTTCCAAAGGGTCACCAATCTGGTGCTGATCAGACTCAACATCATTAAACTTTGGTGATCTAATAAGAACAGGCATATGAATGTAATTATGCCATATATAACTATGGTTAACTTGAAGTAAAATAATATATAATCTCAAAATAAAGGGAGACTATCAGTGGTAGGTGCAGTGTAAACAAATGCTACAGACAGAGCTGTCTGTTGGCTGCCCAGTAAACTTGTCTGGTGGTAGCTTTATTGTCAAGTTCTCTCTTGTGGTTTTGTTCAGATTAAGACCTGCCAGACCATCAATTACAGCACTTGTATCAATTTTGATGTTACTATGGGATCATATAATTGATCTAAAATTGTGAATCAATAGCCCTATATATTAATGTTATTTGGATTCTTGGGAATACTGTTCTCATCTTGAGTGTTCTTAGGAGAAGATTTTAGTCGATATAATCTCCGATCTTCTTTAGATGTCCTTTGTCGAACTTGAAAATCATTTTGTCGAATTCGGGAATCTACATAGAATTTCGAATGGGACCCTTTATTTAATTGATGGGGTTAGCATGACTCTTGTTCCATCAGCCATGACCTGTGGCCCAGTAGATAAAGTACTTGGTAAAATTCAGTTGTAAGCTTACACTCTTCCAGAAGTTGAAAGTTCAATCTTAAGCACAGGTGACACTCAAAAATACAACTGTGAATTACTTAGGACTTCTACCCAGTCATGGCTGATGGAACAACAACACCATGGATTTAACAGAGGTTTCCATTTGAAATTCTGTGCAGATTCCAAAATTTGGCAGCAAGATTCCCTAAGTTTGACAAGATACACCCATAGCAGATCAAATGTTACATCGATCAAAAAGTCGTGAAAATAACAATCAAGATGAAAGAATCCAAATAATCAATCCTTATCTCAAAAATTCGAAACAGGTTTATATATAATAGAAAACATTGCATTTATATTTAGATAGATTCGCTAGTAAAATGGGAAATTTAATTTTAAAACAAATAAAGAAATTTGGGTGTTTTCCAAAATAGCCAACAAAACAAAAACAGTGAAAAAAAAAAATAAATATACAACAAATAAATGTTACCAAAGGCAAGCTAAGCTAAATGTTACCAAAGGCAAGCTAAGCTAACTTATTTTAAAGTGCCTTTTAATTTAAAATAAAGGTAGTGTAACGCCTGCTGAGTTAGAATGAAAAACAAAATGCTGGTCTCATTAGAGCAATAGCAGAGCCTCGATAATCACTCAGAAAGCGAAAATTTTAAAAATATACTGGCAGATCGTTACATTTTAGCACGATTGATAACATTTATTGGATGTGTTTCTATCAGCATTTTGTTTAATTTTCGATTTTTTAGTGATTATCAAGGCTCGACTATGGCTCTACTCAACAGACTTTGAACTACTATTATTTTTAATTAAAAACACTTTAAAATAAGTTAAAACACAAAATCTTTCCCTGGGTAGGTAGAAGAGTAACTTAGCTTATCTTTGGTAACATTTATATATATATATATATATATATACACACATACACATACTTAGAAGTGTAAGTGGCAAAAAATGGGATAAAAGGTGCTCAATATGTTAGTAGAGCTGAATACAATTTTTACAACCTCAAGATATTAACTTTTACCACCTGACGAAACAGACAGGGAATTCCTTTGTTTGTGGAAACAACTGTAATGGACTAAGTTAATATATTGAGGTTGTAAAATAATATATATATATATATATATATATATATATATATATATATATATATATATATATTATTCAAGGCCGCCAACCCCCAATATTTCCTCCTGTATCAGAAAACACGCTATGTGATATACGTATATCTGTACGTGATGTTGTCAAGCTAATCAAAAACCTTGATTCCAGTAAAGCAACTGGCCCTGAAGGTATTCCAATTATAGTACTCAAAAAACTTCAACCTGAACTAGCGCCCATACTTACAAAACTGTTTAAACGTTGTCTTAAGGAGAATAGTTTCCCATCTCCCTGGAAAATTTCATCAGTATGCCCTGTATTTAAGAATTCAGGTGATCGCTCATCCCCCTCTCAGTACAGGCCAATAAGTCTCCTGTGCGTCATGAGTAAGTTGCTGGAATCTGTGTTAAATACAGAAGTAATCAACCATCTCAACAAAAATAACCTTCTTAGTGACACTCAATATGGTTTCCGTTCTGCTAGATCTACAGCAGATGTGCTTACAGTTATATCTCATAGGATTAGCAAATCTCTCGACGGAGGCAACCTTTCTAGGGCAATTGCTCTTGACATATCTAAGGCCTTTGATAGGGTATGGCATAAAGGTTTACTTCATAAGATCTCTAGCTATGGTATTGCTGGAAATGTCTTCTCAATTATTAAATCATTTCTTTCTGATAGGTTCATAAGAGTAGTAGTTGAGGGGCAAAAATCAGAAGCTCACAGTATTAATGCCGGTGTCCCTCAGGAGTCCATCATGGGCCCAACTCTTTTCCTGATCTACATTAATGATCTTCCAAATCACATCCTTACATCATTTGTAGACATCTATGCTGACGACACTACCATTTATGGTAGCACATCTAAGACAGTAAACGACCAAGTTCTCTCCAATTCTCTCTCCTCTGATCTTGAGCACGTAGTACAATGGGGTAAGGAGTGGCTGGTTACTTTTAATGCATCTAAAACCAAGCTTCTCTCTTTACATCATCAACATTCTGATCCACATCTGGCATCAATTGAAATGAATGGCTCTCGTCTTCAGGAAGCCTCGAGTTTTGACAAGCTTCTTGGCTTGACCATTACTCCTGATCTTAAATGGAACACGTACATCAAATCTGTTGCCAAGGACGCTGGAAAAATGGTGGGATCTTTCTATCGATCCGGTAAATATCTCACTGCTGATGCTATTCTCTATCTATATAAGAGCCAGGTACGTCCAAGGATGGAATACTGTTGCCACATCTGGGCAGGAGCTGCTAGAAAGGACTTGGCCTGCCTTGATAGAGTTCAAAATAGACTTCGTAGCCTCGTAGGAGATGTCCTTTTCTCCTCCTTGCAACCTCTATCTCACAGAAGAGATGTTGCGAGTTTGTCTCTGATGTATCGTTATTTTCATGGAAAGTGTTCGACTGAGCTTCAATCTATGGTCCCCCCTCGCCAAACTTTCACAAGAAACACTCGTCTAGCTGTAAACACTATCAATAATTCCCCCCACTCTTTATCTGTGCCTAAACCTAAACGTAGATTCCATGAACAAAGCTTCTTTCTTAGAACTGCACGCCTGTGGAATTGTCTTCCGTTTTCCTGCTTTCCGGCTGACTACAATACGGTTGTCTTCAAGTCTAACGTAAACAAGTTTTTGATGAGCCGTTCCATATAAGTTATCAAATTTAGCAAATTTTCATTACTAATGATTACTATATTGTCCAATTTCTACTGTACACTCTTTAACCCTTATCCTTGAGTGGCCTCTTGGCCTTGATAATGTGGTGATGCCTATGTAAAAAAAAAAAAAAAAAAAAAATATTTTACTTTTCTTTCTTTCACCTATTATTTGCCTTGTTGGCTATTTTAAAAAACGTCAGAAAATTTTAATTCTCAAAAGAAACAATCATTGATTGAAATTTAAGAACGCCTAAAGCTATATTCAAAAGGTTTTGCAACATCTTTCATCCAAAACTGAAAAAAATCAAATGGCATTAAATGTCACGATGACTAACCTTTTTTTCTAAATGATGAAAAGTAAATGTCTCGATATAAATTAAAACAAAATATTGATTTTTCATCTGCTTTAAAAAAAAAAACAGTCAATTATATCCTATAGAAATAGGCGTTCGCAATGAGGGAGGGGAACAAAAAATTGTTCCTTCATGACAATTTAGCCAAACATGCATGCGCAAAAAACGTTCTTTCTTGAATTGGTTTAAATAGAAAAAAAAAACGAAGTTACTTTGCTCACGCGATCGTAGAATAGTGGTTATAATGACAGCATCATTGTCTTAAGATTACATGTTCACGTCCATATAACGGACATTTTGTTTTATTTTTAATTTTAAAGTCTAAATATTTAAACATGGTCGCTGTCTTTCTTTTGTTTTTTGTTTTCCAGATTTAAAAAAAAAGTTTTAACATTTAAACAAGGTTATTTCATCTGCTTATTCTTTATTTTCAATTTCATTATTGTTTTGTCCCCACTACACCCAGGCAATGCCGGGTACCTCTGCTAGTAAAATATAAAACAAAAAAGTGTAAAATACTGATAGAAACTAGTGATGGGACGATTCCAATTTTTTCCACCGATTTCAATACAATTACCAATTCCGTACTAAATTCCTGATTCCGATTCTTCATAAATCTCTAAATATTCAACAATAAAGTTGTTATTCATTCTCAATTACCGTAAAAACACATGTTGAATGTGCAGATATTTTCTCAAGCGTAAAAATATACTGGATGACCTACAGATTTTAGTTTTACTCGCAGTTTAAAAATATAAATATTCATAATTTTATCATTACTACCAGTAGTGGAAGATGTTACTTTAAATAAAATCAAATAAAAAAAAAAGAAACGTTTCTGGCATCGGAAAATAGGCACAAATTTTTCTAATTCCAATACCCTCAAAGTTCTGATTTTTCTGATTCCTGGTTCCGACTAATCACCACAATATTAGCAGAGTAAATAAACGCTTTAAAATAAGTTAGAACAACAAAAAAAAAACTTATCCCGGTAGGTAGAAGAGTAATTTATCTTGCCTTTGGTAACATTTGTTACATGTCTTTTGACTACTTTTTCGTTTTCTTTTTTGTCTATACTGCAAAATGCCCTTCTCTAACGGAGGCATTACATGTACACACTCGGGGCCCACACGTATGCAGAGTACATCGCAAGGAACAGAAGATGAGTAATAACTTGACGCAGTTTTTTTTTTCCGTTGGAGCCAGACATTTATTTCCACCTCTTTAATGTCATCCTCGGTTTGCACACACTTTTTTTTTTTACTGTTAAGGCAGGATAGATATAACAACTATTTCTCAAACGCATTAAAATTTTAATTTCTATTGACCTATTAGTTTTAAACTTTTTTGTTGGAATTAAGAGGTGACTCCACACTCCCCAAAGCCCGCAAGCTGGGGCCTCATCATCGGATATAGTTTAAGGTCATATCCAGGACCTTGGGGGTGGGAGGCTCAACAAGAACTTATTTACATTGGATTTGAAGACAACCATATTATAGTCAGCTGGAAAGCAGGCCAGCGAAACAGAGTTCCACAAGCATGTAGTTTCTAGGAAAGAAGCTTTGTTCATGGAATTTGCATTTCGATTTAGGCACAGATAGGGAGTAGAGGCAAAACTACCGATGGTCATTATAGCTAAACAAGTGTTTTTTGTGAAAGTTTTGCAAGGGGAAACCATAGATTGAAGCTCAGATGACCACTTGCCATGAAAATAATATTTACTTATGTTTATAAAAGAGATAAGTCCAGAGATAATTAATTGGTTCTTGTCCAGAATTCCCACTACATTAAAAAAACAATAACCTAAGAAAAATCTATATGATGTACGTGCCTGTGACAAAAGGAAACTATCATATTCCAAAAATCACATAAATAGAGCAAGTAGTTTTGTCGCAGTATTAGCTTAGCAATAAAGAGAGACAGATTTTTTTTCTTTTTCTTTATGACAAAGAAGTAACCACTTATTAAGGCCTGGAGGCCACTCATGAACAAGGGTTAATGAGTGTACGATAGTCAATGAGACAATATTGTAGTAATCGTTAGTAGTGGAAATTTGGTAAATTGGATTACTTAGGAGGTTGACTCATCAAGAACTTGTTATTTATGTTGAACTTGAAGATGACCATATTATAGTCGGCTAGAAAGCAGGAAAACAAAAAAGTTCCAAAGGCGTGCAGTTCCAAGAAAGAAGCTTTGTTCATGGAATCTACATTTAAGTTTAGGCACAGATAAAGAATGGATTGAATTACTAATGGTGATTTCAGCTAGACGAGTGTTTTTTGTGAAAGTTTAGCAGGGGGGGAGGCATAGATTGGAGCTCGGACGAGCGCTTGCCATGAAAATAATGATAGAGCAGAGACAGGTTCACAACATCTCTTCTGTGAGAAAGAGGTTGCAGATAAGAGAAAAAAGCATCCCCTACTAGGCTACAAAGTCTATTTTGAACTCTATCAAGGCAGGATAAGGTCTTTCTAGGAGCTCCTGCCTAGATGTGGCAACAGTACTCCATCCTTGAACGTACCTAGCTGTTATATTGGTAGAGAATTACATCAGAAGGTAGATATCTACTGAAGCAGTAGAATGATCTCACCATTTTTCCAGTAACCTTAGTAACATATTTGATATACGTCCCATTTCAGATCAGGAATAACGGTCAGACCCAGAAGCTTGTCAAAACATGGAGCCTCCTCAAGACAAGAGCTATTCATTTCAATTGATGTCAGACGGAGATCAGAGCATTGATGATGGAAAGATAGAAGCTTGGTTTTAGATGCATTAAAATTAACCAGCCACTCCTTTCCCCATTGCACCACATGCTCAAGATCAGAGGAGAGAGAATCAGAGAGATCTTTGTCATTTACGACCTTTGCAGTGTTGCCATAGATGGTACTGTTGTATGCATAAATGTCTACGAATAATCTTAGGATGTGATTTGGGAGATCATTGATGTAGATCAGGAAGAGAGTTGGGCCCCAGGATGGACCCTGAAGAACTCCAGAACTTCGGATTTCTGCCCATCAATCACTACTCTTATGAACCTATCAGAGAGAAATAATTGAATGATCGATTGTTTTGTTTTTAATATCTCCTTTTAAACATAGTAATATATCCAATAATTACGAAAATTCATCGAGTAGAAAGATATTTATAGTTAAAAGTATTTTGTGGGGAAATTTGCATTTTTCGAAGATGTTCGAGAGTAGACCGTGAAGATTGCAGAAACAGGGTACATAGCTCAGAAAGTATATTTTAGATTACATTGTAATGGCGTCCAACCTCCAACATGTTTAGCAGATAGAAATAGGCTTTTGTCTTTATTAAAACACAATAGCAGTTGTTCTGCTTGATGGATTTTCGTAATTTGGGGATATATTAATATTTTCGACAGAACAAGGAATAATGTGTTTTTACTTAAAAGGGCATTTTTAAAAAATCGATCTGTCGCCTCCCTTTGTATAAGCACCAAAAACAAACAAGTCTTCAAACAAACGGAAGTTAGCTATTATTTCAGCACATGTACACATATCAAACGTGTTCCTAAGATTACGAGCGTATTTTAACTCGAAATGGTTCCACTTTTACTAATACTTAACAAAAACAATATTTATTGCCTGTACAAAATATTTTATCGCATTCAAGTCACTAAATTACGGTTTTACCATTTCTTTTTAGTCTTCGTCTCTTTTTGCTCTAAATTAATATTTAACAAAGTGAAAACATTCCAGATTTGCGTGACATCTCAAACACGGAGTAATTCAGACTGGAGTCGATAGTGACTACAAAAATATCGTTATTATTTGAAAGAAAAACAATGTTTTTATACTTCAGAATTATATGAAGTTGTTATATAAATAAACATTTAGCGAAAAATAAAAACAAATTAAAAAAGAAGGAAAAACCTTTGCAACGATAACCCCTAAAACAACTACGTTTTTGTTTTTTTGTCATGGACAATATTTTATTTTTTTTAGGAAAAATTAAATCATTACAATCTTACCTCGGTGTTCCTCCAAACACCACCTTTAATCATAATACGCGGCATGGTGGAAAAGTTTTATGGTAATACTCTGACAATAAAAAATTGTAAGAACAATTTAAGAAAAACGTGTTTATCACTTGAGAATTCCGGTGAACTTCGTCTCTCCTTTTTGTCGGGAGAATTATGATCGAACCGGTGTTAAACCGATTTTTGTCCCTAAAGAAAATAGTTCCGTGGTTGCTTTTACAAACGTGAGTTCACTGATTTTTTTCTTTTTTGATTTTTTTTTTACAAAGGCATCACCACATTATCAAGGCCCAGAGGCCACTCAAGGATAAGGGTTAAAGAGTGTACAGTAGAAATTGGTCAATATAGTAATCATTAGTAATGAAATTTGGTAAATTTAATAACTTATATGGAACGGCTCATCAAGAACTTATTTACTTTAGACTTGAACACAACCATATTGTAGTCAGCCGGAAAGCAGGAAAACGGAAGACAATTCCACAGGCGTGCAGTTCTAAGAAAGAAGCTTTGTTCATGGAATCTACGTTTAGGTTTAGGCACAGATAAAGAGTGGGGGAAATTATTGATAGTGTTTACAACTAGACGAGTGTTTCTTGTGAAAGTTTGGCGAGGGGGGGGCCATAGATTGAAGCTCAGTTGAACACTTTCCATGAAAATAACGATCAGAAATATGTTCTTTTGGGGCGATTTTAAAGTAATACACACGTTTTGTATTTATCTTTTATACGGTACTAGCGGGGGAGGGTGCGGTGGTAAAATACGCTTAAATATATTTTAATTCATGCAGATTTCTTATGTATTATTATAGGGCCAATTCTCTGTTGAATAGTACTGATTTCAAAAGTTAAAAAAAAAAAAAAATGACTGGGGTGCCACCAGCTAGAGGCGCAACCAAAAACATTTAGCGCTTCAGTGCTTCACTCCAGCCACATTCACTACCGTTTGAACTACTGACAGATAGATAAAAAAAAAAAAAAAGATTTAAAATTAAAATACTGCAAGCTATGAATGAATTTGCGCACGAACAAAAGTAATAAAATATGTTGGCAAGTTAAAATGAAGATTTTTGCATTTCAACTTGCTGACATATTTCTGTACGCGTTATTCATCCATCCCAAAAAAGATTTTACTTGTTATAAACTATTCTTTGTGTATGATTACTATTTCCTGTTAATTTCAGGGTTATGTGACCAATAGTTTAAGAGTTTATCGGTTAAATATTTTCACTCAAACACACACAGATACATGCATCTACTGCTTTTTTTTTTTTTTTTACTGTCTATTTATATAGAAGATTAGGTAACATGTGAACCGTTGGGTCAGTATTTGTTTTATCTATCTATCTATCTATCTACCTACTAAAACTTGATATTATTATCTTGTTTGTCATTTTGTCTATCCTCGTACACTATATGATGTTCCTATTTACTTGCCTCCCCACGAGGGCAGAGTTATACACAAGGTTGGTTTTTAATGTGGGGAAAATACAGCTCCCTAAAATGGGTCACTCTGGATAGGAACAAAAATAAAAATGGCTTCAGTCATTAAGGATTTCTCCTCCACTAACCGAGGACAGATAAGGTGAAGTGTAGCATCAGAACAGATAGTACACTGTGATTTTGTCCCGAAGATCAAGAAAACAGAAATGGGAATAACCAGTCACGGGAGATGACGTCACAAATTGCTGATGCCATCCATCAAAAGAGACGATCTGTGACCGTAAGATCGATTAAATAAAATAGAATACTTTTCAACTAACAGCATTTTTGTTTCAGTTTTTTTCTTTTTTTTTTTTTTGTATTGGCATTAAATTTATCTTTTTTGATATTGCTACTCCAGACTTAGAGTTAGTGTTGGGTTAATGGTGGACATGTTTTGGGTTTTAATAATACTAAAAAAATATATAAATAAATAACAGTGAATACCTCCGCTCCATTCCAGTAGTTTTCTCTCAGCAGAAATAAAAAGCATGACTCTATCTGCAAGGTTGCAGCTTCTGATTCCCTACTGAAGATAGTACTGCACTTTTGTTACGGACCAGGATATAATAATCCTAAACCGCTACAAAAGAAAATAATGAAATGAATGGAAGGAAGGAAAAAAACTCAATTGCTGAATAAAATAAACATGTCATTTATTTTCTGTTGAAAATAAATGGTTTAGGTGGAACACGTTTTCAGCCCAGTACGTAGAAAAGGAAAGAGAGAGAAAGGGTGTTGACCTCAGTAAAACCGCGCATGTATGGTAGCAGTCGTCCACGTGGAAGTGTCTTCAGGCCACAAGCTGTGGACGCGAAATTGTCTAGTTGACGAACCAAGGCAAAAGGGAAGAAAGAGGAAGTTGAACATTGTTGTTGGCTTTTATACCAGGGTCAGTGTTCTGACTGCGCATGTCTGGATTTCCTTTAAAGGTAAGTGACGTTGCCCATGTGTGCATATGTGTGCATACATGTGTGTACGTTAGCATGTGTGTGTGTATGCACATGAATTTGAGTGTATGTACGTGAATGTGAATATATGTACGTGTGTATGTGTGCGTGTGTGCGTGCGTATATGTGGGTGTGTGTATGTGAGGAAAAAAAACATGTTCGAACAAGACTCCCCCTCCTGAGGAGAAAAAAAAAATATATATATATATACAAGAGAAACATACTTCGTTTTTTTTTTTTTATGTATATTTTTTTTTTAATAAGTTATGTATTGTTTGAAATGCTTTGGCCAATGAACTTTTTGACCCGTTTTTGTTGTTGTTTGTGGTGTGTTGTTTTTTGTAATTTCTTTGTCAGTTTGTGAGTGTGTATGTTCTTGTATCGGACTAGGAGAAATGTGTAATTGTTAATCTATGAATGCAGGTTTAAGTCTGTCTATTGCAATAGTTCTTTTTTATCTCTTTTTAATATGGCAAAGTACTTTTCACTTCTGTCAAGAACTAGATAAGGTCCGGAATAATTTGGGGCAGAATGTTTTTTTTATTGCATCGTTCCTGATAAAAACGTATTTACAGGTGTGAATATCGCTTGGAACGAAAATGTTTGTGTCTGGCTTTTTGGTTGGGGTAAATTTTAATCGTGACATTTTATGTTTTAAATCCTACAAAAGTTGTCTTTGGGGAAATGTCTGTATTGTTTTCGCAGAATTGTCCCGGTAAAATCAGTGCTGAACCGAAAACTAATTCTACAGGTGTGCTCTGCAAATCTTCCTTCACAGTGTTGCGAATTGCAAGGAGAATGAGTGGCAAATTGTCTGACCAGTCCGCTTTGTTTTCGTTCATAGCCAAAGATGCTTCTAATTGTCTATGAAACCGTTCCACCATACCATTTGCACAAGGATAGTAGGCAGTAGTTTTAATGTGCTTTGTTCCCAACAAATGGTTGAATTCAGCAAAAAGGGTTGATTGAAACTGTGCGCCCCTGTCCATTGTGATTACGGAGGGCACTCCGAAAATTGCTATCCAATCTTGTGCTATTAATTCCATACTTAGTGGAGTGGAATTTAAAGAAGCAATTGTTGCGCGAGATAAAGTGTCAGCTACAACGTTTTCTTGTCATTTTACGTACTGTATATCGGTAGAATATTGAGCTATATAGTCAAGATGTCGAATTTCTCGTGGACCGTATTTGTTGACATGTGCGTGTAGAGCAAATGTTAGGGGTTTATGATCCGTATAAATGGAAAATTTTCTGCTTTCGAGGAGATGTTTAAAGTGCTTAATTGCAAGGTAAATTGCAAGTAACTCTCTCGAGAAAGTGCTATATTTAGTCTGCGCTTTGCTTAACTTGGCAGAGAAGAATGAAATAGGGGTCATTTTGTTGTCGGAAATTTGGTGAATGACAGCTCCTGCCGCTATCTCCGATGCATCTATCGTAACTGTAAGTTCCGTTGTATCGCTATCTTGGATATATGTAAGTTTGGTGAAGTTTGCCAAAGCAGTTTTCGATTGTTCAAAGGCCTGTAGTGCAGGTCCTTCCAAAACTAACTGTTGGTTTTTGGTTCGTTTTTTTAACAAGTCCGTTAAAGGTGCAGGTAACGCAGAACAGTTAGGCAAAAAGCGTCAGTAATAGTTAATTATGCCTACAAAACGGCGTACTTGTCTGATAGATGTCGGTAGAGGGAAATTAGAAATGGCACTTACTTTTTCAGGCAAAGGGGAGATTCCATCCTTGTCGATTAAATGTCCAAGAAATTGAAATTCCTAGTGGCCAAAAACACATTTATCAGTGTTTAGTTTCAGACCAAAATGTGACAGTCTTTCGAAAGTTTGTTCCAGGTGTAGCCGGTGTTCTTTGAGGTTTCTGCTGGTGATTAAAACGTCGTCCACATATGCAAATATGAACGGCAGACCTCTGAAAACTTCGTCAATCAAACGTTGGAAAGTTTGACAGGCGTTTCTAAGCCCGAAAGGCATCCTTAGGAACTCGTAAAGGCCAAATAGTGTGGTCAGTGCAGTTTTATGAATGTCTTCTTCTGCGGCTGGAATTTGAAAATATGCCTTAACGAGGTTCAGCTTCGAGAAAATTGTGGCGCCTTGGAGTCCATTGGTGAAGTCATGGATATGGGGGATAGGATATTTATCCGGAACTGTTTTCGTGTTTAAGCGTCTAAAATCTCTGCACGGGCACAAGGTGGTGTTGTCAGCTTTCTACACCATGTAGAGTGGTGATGACCAAGCACTTTTTGAGGGCCGTATTATCCCCATGTGGAGTAGGTTTTGAAACTCGGATTTTGCCAATTTGTATTTATCCGGTTTCAAGAGTCTGGGGGTTGAATACACGGGCAGTCCTGTGGTCTTAATATAGTGCTTAGCACTATGCTTGATGGGTCCGTGTCTTTAAATGGTTGGGAAAGTTGAGGAAATTTTTGGAATAACCAGCGGACGTGTAAATCTTCGGGTAGGGCAGAACTGATTCCGGTGATTAAAAAGTTCAAAATAGTTCCTCTCACCAAAATCTTTGTTTCATTGTCTGTTAATGTGTGATGAGTCATGTCGACAGACAGGTTGAAATGGGCTAAAAAGTTTGCCCCCAAAATTGGAGTGGTGACGCTGGCTATGGTGAAATTCCAGAAAAAATTCCTTCGCATTCCCAGGTTTAAGTTTAAAGTTTTCTTGCCAAAAGTGGGTATTTTTGTACCTTTGGCTGCTTGTAGGCTGAAAAATTAGGTCCCTGTCGGGTGGCCATGCGGTGTCGGTATGACGCTGATTTTCGCTCCGGTGTCTATTAAAAAGTTATATCCGTGGATTTTGTCATGGATATAAAACAGAATACCTTTTTACTGTGCTCCAGCTACAGTCGTCATTGTTACTGGCTGGAAGGTTCGTTTCCCTGCGCTGTTTTTTTTAACACGCAGGGTGTGGTGCATTTTTTCATGACGCCGCCGAATTTCCTATAGTAGAAACAAACATCTTGTCTATCTCGTGACGTGGACCGGTTCCTGCTTAAACTTCTTTGCCTGTAACTTTGTTGCATGTCGTTGTAGTTTCTGGGATGATGTCGACGTGTTTGAAGTACATCGGCTAGCTGCTTTGAAACTTTTTAACCGTAGACTTTATTTCGGCTAATTCTTCATCTCGGTTTTGGTCAGGTTGCCGAATGTTTAATTCCATGGCTTTGTTGTAGGAGTCCGTCTGTTGAAGTTGCATTTTGTTTTTTTGTTTTTTAGAGAAAAATTATTTTTCGTGCGTACCGTAGAATTTGTGTGGAAGAGTTTTCTTTACACCGCATGTTTCGTTCATACACATTCATTTCATTTTAAATTAAGGGGTCACCATCGTTTGTTGTGGACCAGGATATAATAATCCTAAACCGCTACAAAAGAAAATAATGAAATGAATGGAAGGAAGGAAAAAAAACTCAATTGCTGAATAAAATAAACATGTCGTTTATTTTCTGTTGAAAATAAATGGTTTAGGTGCAACACGTTTTCAATCCAGTATGTAGAAAAGGAAAGAGAGAGAAAGGGTGTTGACCTCAGTAAAACCGCGTATGTATGGTAGCAGGCATCCACGTGGAAGTGTCTTCAGGCCACAAGCTGTGGACGCGAAATTGTCTAGTTGATGAACCAAGGCAAAAGGGAAGAAAGAGGAAGTTGAACGTTGTTGTTGGCTTTTATACCAGGGTCAGTGTTCTGACTGCGCATGTCTGGATTTCCTTTAAAGGTAAGTGACGTTGCCCATGTGTGCATATGTGTGCGTACATATGTGTACATTAGCGTGTGTGTGTATGCACGTAAATGTGAGTGTATGTACGTGAACATGAATATATGTATGTGTGTGTGTGTGCGTGCGTGCGTACATGTGGGTGTGTGTATGTGGGGAAAAAAAACATGTTCGAACACTTTCACTGAACAAAATGGCCTGAAAAAAACTTCAACCCCTTTGTTGGTATCACTCATCAATGTCAGAGGTTAATGAGTGCATTCTTTTTGAAGAACGTGGGATTGTTCCATCAAAATTACAAACTTCTGTATTAAAACAATTTCATTTTGCATATTAAGGTATTAGCAAGATGATGACATTAGCACATATGTCTACTGGCCAAACATGTATGAGCAAGTAGAACATCTGAGTCATTGTGGACTAAATTGATGTGTAAGATGGACGATCATGGGAAAGTTACCAAGCTGATATAAGCTACTCCTTATAGCAGCCAAAACTTTTTTTTTTCTTTTTTTTTTACATGGGGGTCACCACTTATCAAGGCCCAGGAGCCACTCGGGGATAAGGATTATTGTGTGTACACTAATCAGTGGGATAGTATCGTAGTAATAGTTAGTATTGGGGATTTGATAGGTGTCATTACTTAAAGGGGCGGTTCATCAGGAATTTGTTTGTGTTGGACTTGAAGACATTCACGCTGAATTCGGGGGGGGGGGGGGAAACAGGCAAGCAGCAGAGAGTTCCACAGCCGTGCAGTTCTGAGAAAGAAGCTTTGTTCATGGAATCTACGTTTTGATTGAACTTGCTACAATCACTGGCAGGAGCTAAATCTCGCAGCTAGAGATTTGAAATCCATTTTTTTCTCCCGGGTTTGTCCAATTACAAGCCAGCTCTCAATCACGTGACTGAGTACATACAAGGTGAAATAACAAACCTTTTTCCTCTTTCTCACTGGCTCACAGGGGCACTCTGGTTAGTAACAAAAATAAAAAATGCATGTCATGAAGGATTTCTCCTCCATTAACCGAGTCCAAAAAAGTGTAGTGTAGCATCAGAACAGATACTACACTTTGAGTTATATATATTTTTTATTTAATCTGAAAAGTTTACAACCAAAACAGTAATAAACAAAAATCAGGCACAAGGCCACTCAAAAATTGGGGAGGGGATGTTTATGATCATCCTCGTCACTGTAGCTTTGCTAGTCTATGCTTGATCCTCGCTAAAGTTCTCATTCACCACAATACCTCAAGCACACCGGGGGTCGCCCTACCTAAGATTCCCAAATCATATCGTGTGTGTGTGTGTTTGTAAACATAAAATTTTATAAAAAATCGTTTGTTTCATTTTATTTCATTGGCTTGGGATGGGGAAAAAAGTCCAAAAAATATAAAAACCCTCTGAATCCTCTCTAGGTGGTAGAACGCCCACTGTTTTCCGGCTTGATGTTGGCCGAAAACAAGCAAGTTGCTCTATATGAGGCTGAAATTCTAGGCAGGAGCAAAGAAACTGAGGTTGGGGGGAGGAGGTATGTGAAGTTTCTCCAAGATTGCTTATTGGCGGGCCGAACAAGAAAGGATCTGTGTGTGGGTATCTTGGGGGTTTCCTATCAGAGATGAAGGGGGTCACTCACTCAGCTAGCCTCCCCGCATTCAAACTTGCCAAGTTAAGAGCCATGGTTGGTTAATTTCCTATTCAGTGTCACCCACAGTTCCAAAGTTCTCTGGTGAGAGGACGCCGATGCAATGCTCCATGCTTAGTGTTGTCATACTACACTTTGATCTTCACCCGAAGGCCAAGAAAGAAAAAAGGCAACCTTTTTTTTTTATTTTCTATATCACCGATGTTTAAAATCAATTTTATTTGTAAAAAATATTTACAATTTCATTGGAAAAAGAGATGGATAAGATTGGAAAATGAAACAGCAAAAAAAAAAAAAAAAAGATGGAAAGATAAAAAAACAAAACTATTCGATTTTGAATTATTTATTCTCAAAATGGAATATAAATACAATATTTACAAATTAGATACAAGATCATCAAAAGTGAAATATCGTTGGTCAACTTTTCTTTATCCTACTCGAAACTAGATGCATTTTGACCCATTCATCCCAGACATGTTCTTTTCATTCTTCTACTATTTGTCCATCACTTTCAGTTTAGCTGTCACCACAATACCACATTTACTCTATGGGCTATGCTTTTGATCATTAAAACAAGTGGGGAGTAATTGGCATTTTTTGAGTGACTGAGGAGTGCGCATAAATAACCAAAATAAATAATAACTTAAATAAATTAATAAATAAAATAAGCTTGTTATTATTTATTTGCCTTGATAAAAAAAAAAAACAGTTTTAGCACTGAAATACTAGAATGTAAGGCTAGCTTTGTCTGCTTTTTCGTAGTAGTGACAAATCAAGGTTGTTGATCGTGCAAATTATTTGTGCACTACTTTTCATAAGCTTTCTTGGGGAACTTTTTAATAAGTACGTAAAAATTAAAAATCTAATATAAAATGATTCAGTTTATTTGTTTCTTACTAAATATCAAACCAAAGTAATCAAAACTACGAGACTGATCAACTATAGAACCCCCCACCCCCATTTTTGAAAGTTGTAAAAAAGACAAAAGGTATGTTATTTCATTCAGTTTTTTAAGTTATACATATATGAGAAATATTTGGAATCGAGTTTCCCTTTGCTGTTATTTCAGATCATTTGAAACCATAGCAGCAAGTTTTAGTCTCTCCTCCATAAAGGCCAGAGCTTTTGGGGAAATATCAGATATTTTGTAATTCATATGCAAAACTAAGAAAACAAATGACTATGATTGAAACATTTTATGGCTCTAAAATAATTGCAACATTTGAAGAGTTTAAATAATTAAAAATAAGTTTTGACACTTTTATCTTATGGGCTTGATAGTAGACACATGAAACTCTAATCTCCTCTGAAATAATCGCTTGGTGTACCGTTCTAATGACTTCCAGAAGGCCCCATGGAAGTCTCCTTGTGTGATCGTGTCAATGACCCTTGTCACAGCTTCTTTCATCTCCTTGTCTCATAACAACAGCCTCTAATGTTTTCCTTGAGCTTATGGAAGAACAAAAAGTCACAGGAAGCAAGGTCTGTAGGGAGGATGAAGAACCGTCTTAATGTCCATCTTGATCAAATAATCTGTAACAAATCCCCCGCATCTTCAGTTCCTCGCAAATTTTTGTGTGTACAGTTCCCACACTGACATCAAACTGCGCACTTATCATCGCTATACACACACGACTGTCCTTATCCATGAAATTCTTTATTTAATCAATCAACTCTGGTGTTCTGATTTCCTTACTCCTCCTACACCTCTCATCATCCCTCACAGACACCCTGCTTTTCTTGAATCTCTTATGCCACTCAAAAACTGGTGCTTGATTCATGCAAGATTGTCCAAAAACAGTCTGAAGCACTCCATACGTTTCTGTGACATGTTTTCCTAGTTTAAATCAGAATTTTATTGCATATCATTCATCTAATGTGTCCTCGCGTCCAGATTGCATTTTTGAAATTCATCATCTGTGACAATCAGGCTTTAGTAGGATGTATTCCAATTCCTGCTGTGGCTGTTCATTTGAACCTGAACTCATAAAAAATGGTCAGTTATCTCATAAGATATATAGCAATAACATATTGCATTTGCAAGAGTATACGACAATTTTAAATGCCTGTACAAAAAAATGTCTGGAAACTTATTTAAGGCACCTTGTATATAAACCCATTACTTATTTTACTTATCTTGAAGTTGTAAATAAAAAGTGAACATAAAATCAATATTTTATGTTTGTTTTTTTAAATTAAGGTTTTTTTCTCAGTAATATATACTATAATTAGTTAAATTACAACGAAAAAACAGAATTCTAAAAAAAATATTTTTTAAGATTTTTTAAATAGAATAAAATTCCACTATTTCGCGATATGAAGTCTAAAGTTTAAACATAGATTTTTTTTATTAAGGTTTTCCAATTTTTTAAAAATATTTTTATATATATAAAAAAAAAAAAATGACTATTGGCAATTATAAAACAGCAAATTCAATTACAACTTGAAATTATTTTAATTGTTAAAAGATGTTTATTTCTAGGGGGTCAACTTGATGTTAGCGCCTATTTTGAAAAAATGCACACAGGTATCTAATAAAATTAATACAACAATAGCAAAAAAAAAACGTTGCTTCCCTGATTCAATTAAAGTGACTAGCGGGATACGTAAGAAGTATGTACAATTATAAGATAGACACAAAATGGTGACGTGACTGATAGTGTGTAAATGTTGGTGATTTCACACGACAATTTGGATATCCCTTTAAAGACAGTAGAAAATTTGGACTTTGTCATCGGTATTGAAAAACAGACAAAACTAGTGAAAATGGCCGCCTCACTTGGGAGCCAACATCTTCAAGATAATTGACTTTAATTATCTTTTTTTCTTTTTCTTTTTTTTTTTATCGCCGTTCTTTCAGCTTTTGTAAAGTTCAAGCACTAGACTAAATTTATTTGATACGAAACTGTTTGCTTAAATGAATACTAAATGACAGCCGGTGTATGGCCAAAAAGTTCCCATGTTTATTTTTACGCAACTTTATTAGTCAATAAAATGTCCGATGTGGTAGGTAGAAATTATTTATTTTATTTGTCGCCAGATTTATTCAGAGGTTTTTTAATAATAAAATCCAGAATTTTAATTTAAGCTTAAAATTTAAATTCTGAATCTCATTTATAAAAGCTCTGATAAAACTAAATAAATGAAACATTGTTATAAAATTAAGACTTATTGTGTATGCGATGTGCATTTCAGATTTGAGGACAATTTTTGTTTTCATTTTTGAAGACTTCCACTTAGAATAGGAGAAGACAATTCAAGTTTAATTTTGTAAAAAAAAAAAAATGTCACATATATTCCAATAACTATTTATAAATTTGGTAAATGTTACTTTTAACTGTAATACAATGCTGACCATTCTAATTTGTTTTCAGGGGTTTTTGAGGTCACTGAAAACGAATCTGGCATTTAAACCCGTCGCAAATTTATCGTTCTTTTTTTCAGTTTTTAAGACCTTTTTCTAGGGAATATTTTCGTAAGGGTAACTGTCATTTTGTAGCTGTTGTGCGCATTCACCTCCTCCCCACCAAAAGCTGAAAACGGAAAACTGCCATGTCGTCAATATATTCCACCACCATTGCGTGAGCACATGAATAAAATAAATAAATAAAAATTATAAAAAACGCAATTGCACGTGGATACATATTTTCACCCACGGTAACTACGCAAAAAATAATGAATAACGGTAAAGGTGCAGCTGCAGACCTACCCTAAAAAAAAAAAAAAAAATTACCGCTACTAAGTAGCGGTAATTTTTAAGTTTATTTTTAAGGGGCGCTACTATAGATTTTCGGAGGTGCTGAAAACGGAAATAACGTTTAAAATTCCAGGAAACAAGTAGTTTCAAAAATATGAAGAAATTATAGTTTCAAAAAGTGGGGGGGGATATGCGCGCTTGCGCATACAACAATGGCCACCACTTATAACATAAAGAATTACATTGCTTAATATCGGGAAAACTTCTTATTTGCGAAAAATTTAAATGCCATAAAACCCCTTTAAAACAGGTTTTTTTTAAAGGTAGGTTTATGTTGGTCTACCAGGCCACAATTACCCATTTTACGTTGACCAACCATCAATATATTCCATGTGTTTTTGGGTTTTTTTTACATAGGAGTAACCACTAATCAAGAACAGGAGGCCACATGATGGTTGGTAATCTCCAAAAATACCGTTAGGGCTTACAACATGGCCGCCAGAAGAGTCACGTGATCTGGTTGATCCAAAACATGAATCGCCGTATTACGAAACCGGAAAACGCAAATTTAAAGCAAACTTTGACAAACAAGCATAATAATTAAGTACAAAAACAGTTTTTCAATATCATAATAATAAATAATTTATTTAGAACGGTCATTTAATTTTTTGTTGAGAAACAATCACAGTTTGTTTGTTTTTAAAAACAATGTTTACAAAATGTCTACGAACGTGCCTAGACATTTTGTAAACATTGTTTTTAAAAAATAAAAAATAATACTTCTATTATGTTTTAAACGACTGTAATAGTTTATTTTGGAAGTATATTTCATAAAGAAAATTGACAACCCACTTTAAAAACAGAAATTACGAGTTTTATATATTTTATTCGCAGTTTTTTGTTGGGGGTGTCAAAAATTCCGCCTAAAATTCTGATACACCTAGTCGACCACTTGTTTGTTCTGAATAAAATACTTTTTATAAACACTGTTTTAACTAAAAACAACCTAAGATTGTTTCTCAAAGTTTGCCTATTTTTATAACAACATTATATCAACAAAAAATTAAATACAAACAAATTGTGATTGTTTGTCAAAGTTTGCCTTCAAGGCTGCGTTTTCCATTTGCACGATTCATGTTTTGGATCAACCGGATCACGTGACTCTTCTGGCGGCCATGTTGTAAGCCCTAACGGTATTTTTGGAGATTACCTGATGGTTAATGAGTTTACAGTAGTCAACGTGGCAACAGTGTAGTAATCGTTAGTAGTGGAAATTTGGTAAATTGGATTACTTAAAGGGACAGCTCATCAAGAATTTGTTTACATTGGACTTGAACACAACCAAATTGTAGTCAACTGAAAAGCAGCAAACGAAACAGAGTTCCATAGGCATGCAAAGCCTCCTGCATTCAAGGGAAAAATGATTTGGAGCCCTTAAACGTTGCTCATAGAATAGACCTCTGAGGTCAGTCATCATTTTCATTGCCAGGCACTGAACCTGTTCGAGATACTGGATGTCCTTCATATAATAGGGGAATTGGCCTGAATACTGTATTCGAGAATCAGGTACACCAAGGAGGTGTAGAAGGGAAGAAATATTGAGGGAGTGAGATGACCAAAGGAGCAGCACATGAGGAACAGGACACTCCTGGCCTTGTTAGCAGCGGTGATGATAGTATTCATCATAGAATATAAATGTCATATTCCAAAAATTATGTAAATTGATCAAGTATTTTTTTTTTTTTAACTAAGAAAACCAAATTTTATGAGGAAACGAGACGGGTTGGGAGTGGCCATATTATTTTAGAATGTGCTGAAATTCAATTTAATTCAACTGCCAAGAATTTATTTGTATTCAAAATAATTACAACTTTTTAATTGCTGAAATTTGTAAAAATTTGATTTTCTTAAAAAAAAAACTAATTGATCAATTTATATGATTTTTGGCACATGACATCTTCGTTCCGTGACGAGTACGTATAAAGATTTTTCTGTATTTTTATTGTGCTTTTTGTTTTTTTTAATTAGGTGTAATTCTAAATAAGCAATATTTGTTATCATCACTTTTACTCTGTATTGCTATAGTCATATTCGAACATAGCCATCGATTTTGGGAAGAGGTGGTTGTTAATTTCAGGCTTAAATGATAGTAAAATAACAAACAAAAGAAAAAAGGGCTAGTGTAAGCATGAACACATTTTCGGTGGTGATTGTCAGTCAGATTAGAGTAAGCTTTTTTCTTATTTTTAACTAGCGGGGGGGGGGATATGCACACACACACACACATACATTTTGCTTTTTATATAATAGAAGAAGAAGAAGAAGAAGAAGAAGAAGATAATACATTTTCCAAAGGCCGAGAAATGTTGTCCTATATAGTTTTATTTACTTGTCTCATCAGGACAGAGTTAGATGTAAGGTTAGGTTTAATGTGGAGAAAATTCAACTCCCCAAAAAGGGACACTCTGGATTGAGATAGAAATAAACGTTTCCTCAGTTTAGGAGGATATCTCTTTAACTGACGCAGAACAAAAAAGATGGAGTTTCATATCAGAACAGGGTAAAACCGCAATTTAGTGACCTGAATATAATGCAATGAAACACGCAGTTCATTTTTTTTCTAATGAATCATCATTTATCAAAGTCAAAAGCCATTGTTGTTAATGAGATAGATGGAGTGTTAATTGAATGATGAATAATATTATGAGAGGAGTAAAAATAATGAATGGAAGAAAAAACATTGATGACAACAATTTATTACAAGTATTTGTTGACATAAAAATTTATTTAATTTATGTCCTCCCATGGACATAGAACCTTTGTGTGTAAAGTGT
Source organism: Euprymna scolopes (assembly GCF_053919585.1). Lineage (NCBI taxonomy): Eukaryota > Metazoa > Mollusca > Cephalopoda > Sepiida > Sepiolidae > Euprymna > Euprymna scolopes. The sequence continues at coordinate 42,162,060 of NC_136491.1, read as the reverse complement.
AGGTGTTTCAAAATCTGTTTTCGCAAAAGAGGTAGGATAACAAGGCGATCATCTAAAAATAGTTCATCAATACATGATAGCCTTTCGCATACTTTCTTAGAAATCACGGATAGCAGAGTCCAACATTGTGTGTTTGTTAGGGAACCCTTCAGCAATGACAATCTTGAGCAAGAAACGTCAACATTCTGAGCATTTATTGTCTTTCCTAATGTGATAACACTCTTTGATAATGTGTCTAGAGATTAAATGGCTCTAACTGCACCGATGGGATTGATAGGGGTTTGATGAGTACCCTTTTCATACCTGAGTGGGTTTTGAGATAGTGTGTCAGGTGCTCTGTGCCATTTGTCAAGAGTGTATACAATCCGAAATGCCCATGCATACATTGCTTCTTTCAAATTCTGAAAACATAGGTTCTTAATTAGCCCCCAACTCTTTTGTTTTATTGGAGGTATAGAAAGGAATATATTTTGTTCAATTATTATTATTTATTATTTTTTTTTGAGAGGTGAGGGTGTCCAGAATTCCTACTATATTAAAAAAACAAAAATAAAGAAAAATCTGTATGGTGTACATAGCCGTGATGAAACAAAGAAAAATCGTATTCGAAAAATCACTTAAATTCATCAAGTAGTTTTATTTTTAATAAGAGAATCAAATTTTATGAGTAACTGAAGTCTTGTCTGCCATTTTGAAAACAATCTAAAAATCACAAAGGGAGATAACTCAATCATTCAAACGCCTAAAAATTCCTATTAATCACTTTAAAACGACTTTGTTTATATAAATAAAACTATTTGATCAATAAATGTGAGTTTTGGAATATGAAAGAAGGAATTCTGAACAAGAATCAAAGTTTTTAAAAATTTATTAAATATGTGTACAAAGGAGAGGGTAATGTAAAAATTATTCAATAGCTTTAAAAAAAAGTTTTTAAAAAAACTTTCTTTTATTGTCTTATTTTTAAGGCACAGAAAATGGCATAACATCATAGTAATAGATAACTGAAATAAAAATAAAGAAACTAAAATTTTTTTTGCCTATTTTCTGATGCTGAAAACGATTCTTTTAATGGTTTGATTTTTGTCTTCACTTAAAATTTAATTTTCCATTACTGGTACTAATGATAAAATAAATATTTATATACTTTGAACTACCAGTAAAACTAAAATCTATAAATCCCCATCAATATACAAGTTTATTTTTATGTTTATTTTCGATTGTTTTTATCTTTTAACTCAAAGTATGATTTTTTTTTTTTTACAAAAGAAAGGGTATTGTAAAATTTATTCAACGACTTTTAAAAGAAAGTAAAAACAAATATTATTTTTAAAGTCTTATTTTTAAGGTATAGAAAATAATATAGCATTATAGGAATAGGTTTTGGGGTTATTTAATGTTAAATCCATTCAATTTGGTAAAAACCCTTCAAGTTCTTCAGCCTAGGAATAGATAATAAACAAGTGAAGCATGCATGGTCCGCCGTGAGTGCACAGTGAACGAGGCATAAAAAAAATGACTAAGTTCAGCATTCTCCCCCATTTAGCCCCAAAAGTCCCCAGGGGACATTAAATCCTGGTGAAAATGAACAAACGGTGCAGTTTTAGGTGTTAACATATGTAAATTTGAATTCTGCACCATGCAAAAGAAGAATTGACTAAATCCATCATTTGTCTCCTCCTTCATTTAGCCCCAAATGTCCCCAAGACCTTAACATATTTAAAGGTGAGTTCAGCACCATGCAAAACTGCTAAGTAGACATACACTGAAAATTTTGGACAAATATGGTAAAATAGTCCCAAAAATGGAGTGTTTTTATTAGTCCTAAAACAGACCCAGGGGCACACCCAAGAGTTATTGCGAAGTATAAACAAACAAAGTTATATAGAAATCAGTTAGTTACAACTTTTCAGAAAGTTTTATAAAAATTCAAGGCATCAATTTTTTTTTTAATAAGCACAAAAGTATCAATTTTAGCCATTTTAACCTGAAAGGCACCCCTATGGAGGCAACAAGAGTTTTCTCAGAAAATCCATTCTTTTATTTTTACTCATATCATGATTAATGTTTGTGCAAAATTTCAAAAAATTCCAAAGCATAGTTATTGAGAAAAGTGTGGATAGATGAACGGACAAGGGTGAATTGACAGGTCAACCCTCCTTTTGTTGGGGACCAAAAACTCCCAAATATATGAAACAAAATTAATTGAGTCAAGAAAGTTACTTGAGTCAGTTATAGTTAGAACCCACTTTAATCAATGCATCGTTCTTTTCTGCAGAGTATAATCCTTCCTGTCCACAATGCTGGAAAATGGTTGAACGAATGTGTCGAATCTGTCTTCCAACAAAATTTCAAAGGTATTTTGGAACTGTCGGCTTATGACGATTGCAGTCAGGTCAGCCATTTTTAAATTCTCTTATTTTTCTTTGCTGATTATGTTTTCTTGAATGAATTTTATTGAGTTGCTTGTCCTCCTCCTCCAGTTTTCGTATTTAGAAAGCTACAAGTGTTCTAGGCTCCAGGGTAGCTATTAATGCTAGACAGTGTCTCTATTCTGGGCAAATGTAGTACTTTCAGCAAATCCTCCAATCTACTGTGTTGGGTTTGATTTTTGTTGGGACAATTAATTGGAATTGGAAATTGGAAAAATCAGAACTTTTGGGAGTATAGGAGTCCGACAATTTTGTGTTCATTTTCTGATGTCGAAAACAATTATTTTGTTTCATTTTTGTCTTTGTTTAAAACCTAATTTTTTTATTACTGGTATTAATGATAAAATAATAAACATTTATATATTGAGTTTAGACGCATGCACGTATGTAGTATAATCACCGATTAATTAATCACCCAAAGTTATCGCCCTTAAACTAAGTAGTCCCCCTTATTAATTAAATTAATTTAAATTTTATTGTTTAACTGTTTCTTCATCGATAATGCAGAAAATGGAGGAATAATAATAATAATAATAATAATAATAATAATAATAATAATAATAATAATAATAATAAACAATAATTATATTTAAAATACAATTCATTTATAAGTACACATTGAATAAATAGTAATAATTAAATAAACAATGCTGAATTTATGAAAGTCCCACACTTACAAAATTATAGAATTATCATCATTTACTACATCATTATCAGTAAGCGGTCTGAAGAGGTGCTTCATACTATTCATTGTGGAAACTTTTACCTCCAACTTCTTGATCTCTGGATGCATATACATTTTGTGAAAATCTTAGGGATTTGGACTTCACCTAATACCTAAAGGTAGGAGGCAAGTTGGAAACTTTGAAAGTCGATGATTGTCAGCCACATCTTGAAGGTGGTTCCAATAGCAGAGTCTGTGAGTAGGCTTCCAGACATATGGCACTTCAGGCTGCATATGAAACTTGTTCAGTATCTCTGTTTGACAATTGTTAGGTGATAAAATACCAGCCCCAAAGGATATTGAAGCTTTAGTACTTTCCTATAGTTCACTCTGGGTAATCAGAAAAAAAAAAAGTACTTTCCTATAGTTCACTCCAGGTAATTAGCAAAATCTGAATATGCACAAAGAAATCAATGGTGGTGGTGGTGGTCCATTGCACCACAAGTTCTGGTGATAAAAAAAAGAAATTGAAGAGTCAGGTAAATAAATGGGCATGACAACAACAAAAAGGAGACAACATTCGCAATAACATAAGAGTGTTTTGAAAATCTTGTCTCGAATAGTAGCCATCATAACTAAGTGGTTCTGTGTCTTTTTTGTGGTGAAATGACAGTAAAAAAAAAAAAAAAAAGGTTCAACAGAAAGATTCCCAAGTTTGACAAGATACACTTGAAGAAGGTCGGAGGTTACATCAAAATGAAAACAGAGAATTCAAATTATGCAAATTTTTTCAATGTCTTTTTTTTCTTTTCCAGGACAATTCTGTAGCCATTTTAGAAGACTGGAAAGATAAATTAAAAAAGAAAAATATAAAATTTTCTTTGTTTAAAGGAATAAGTAAAACACCAAAGGGAGGTAAGTAAGAAATTTTTTTTTCATTTTTTTTGTCCAGAATTTCCCTATATTAACAAACAAAAATTAAGAAAAATCTATATGATGTACGTACCTGAGACAAAACGAAAAAAAATCACATAAATAAATCAAGTAGTTTTATTTATAAATAATAACAAATCAAATTTTATGAGCATCCAAGTAGTAACTGGGTTGCCTGCCCTTTTGAAAAAAATACAAAAACAAAGGGAGATAATTAAAAATAGTTCATACTAGATTTAGTCTCCAAATTTCCATTAATCACTTTAAAATAATTTGTTTTATAAAAATAAAACTACTTCATCAATTTATGTGATTTTTGGCATGTGATATTTTTTGTCATGAGTACAGGCATCATTGCAGATTTTTCTTTATTTTTGTTTTTAAAATGGAGGAGTTCTGGACAAGTACTAAAAATGTTGTTTGAATGATGTTTTTTAAGCATATGTAATCCTGAAAATGTGGTTTTATTGTATATATTTTGTTGTCGTGGTTAACACATTTATCAAAAGAAAAAAACGTTTGGCTTGCATACATAAGCATACATAAAGTTCTCTTGCTCAATTTGTTGAAAGGGCGTTGGGTGCAATTCAGTCTTTTGTAGGCATTGGGTGCACAAGAAGTGCAGTGGGATGGAGACGGATTATAACTCAGATGTAGAAGAAAATATTTTTGGCTGTCAGAACTATTGAGGTTGTTGAGAAGGTTTGTTACCGCGGTGGTACTATTGAAGCACAGGGTGGAGCAGGTGCTAGGAGTGAATGTAATAGGTTCGGGGGACTTCTGGCTTTACTAACCAGCAGAACATTACTACTGTTGATCAAAGGAAGAGCTTGTCAATAGGTATCTCCTATCTTTGCAGTAATCAATATTCATATAATAATTTGACAAGCTTCTGGAATCAACCTTTATTCCTGATCTGTAATTGAACACCTACATCAAATCTGTTGGCAAGATCCTAGGAAAAATGGTTGGATCACTCTATCGCTCCAGTAAGTATCTCACTACTGATGCAATCGTCTATCAGTATAAGAGCCAGGTATGCTCTAAAATGGAGTACTGTGTCCACATCTGGACAGGAGCTGCGCTGCGTGCCCTATCTAGCCTTGATAGAATTCAAAACCGGCTTTGAGGTGATGTCCTTTTCTCTTCCCTGTGTCCTCTTTCCCATAGAAGAGACATTGCGAGCATGTCTCTGCTCTATCATTACTTTCATGGCAAGTGCTCGACTGAACTCCAATCTATGGTTGCCCCTTGCCAAACTTTCACAGAAACACTCAACTAGCGACAACTACTAAAAACGATTTCCCCTACTCTCTAACTGTGCCTAAATGTAAACTCAGATTCCTTTAACAAAGCTCCTTTCTCAGAACTGCCCGCCTGTGGAACATTGTTCTGCTAGCTTACTTCCCAGTTGAATACAACATGGTAACCGTCCAATCAAATGCAAACAAGTTCTTGTCAAGCCATCCCCATAAATAATCAAATTCTACCCAATAAACGATTATTACACTACCACTAATTACACCACTACCAATAAACGATTATTTCACTACCACCTTACAATCATTAACCCTTATCCTTGAGTGGCTTTCGGGCTTTGATAAATGGTGATTCCCAAGTAAAAAATAAATAAATAAAAAATAATCAGCTTTTGTTCTTCTTAGCTCATTATATCAAGTGGCTTCATGCCTTGTCTTGAGTGGTTTCAATAAAAAAAAATCAACTAGTTATGTGTATGCAATGTGATGATGTATGGAAGTGAAATGTGGTCAGTGAAGGTTTAGGTTTGACCAAAGATAGGTTAGTTTGAAAGTCAATTTCTTATAACCGTTCAACACATGCAAGTATATAAACTGGGCAGCAAACTGAATATAATGATATCATAAACAGTTTGTCTAAGATAAACTATGGTGATAGTGCTGAGGAATCAAGGGATAAGTGTCCACAATTAATGCAACATGAGGAGATGGAGTCTGTTTATATTGCATATCATTTTTTTTATGGCACATCAACCCTTTTGAGGGATTTATATCCTCTTTCGTACTTCTTGGTCATGTTCGTGTGTGGCTTATGTCCCAACGTTTGGTGCATCTGGAACAAAATCTCTTTCATGCATAGCAATAGATGCAAGTTTCATTTACCTGGACAATTGGATCTTTATTCAGTTTCCACGGTCAAAGTCGTGTCCTTGTTTCCCTGCATTATCCATAGAAGGAGGGTAGGAATTTTGGTATCGATTGAGCTGCCATCCACTCCCATCTTGTCGCCCTCCCGAGAAGATGAAAGACTTCTTGGAATTGTGAATTTCCTGTTCTAAATGCGATTTCCTGACTAACTGCCAAGAAACACATGTGCATCGTCTATTTATTTTAAGGTGTACGTGTGAGGTGGTATCATCCTGTTAACACAACTTACACTCAAAATACACCGACCCGCCTCATGATCCCTGCTAGCATGCAGGTGCAATGCGTCATCAATGGAAGTCAATGAGTTTGAAGCCTGTCAATCTTAACTTTTCGACCTCTCAACACTTAACTTGAACACAAGCAGGTTGGTTCAAGCTAGTACCACATTAACCACATTATTGACACACAACACTAGCATGCGCCTGCTGAAAGGAAAAAATGTCTGTATGCAGGTGTGAATCTACAAGGTGTGAATTACAAGGCAACAGTTGTGATTATGCAAAACAGATATTGTTGGCAATCTAAAATAGCTAAATAAAAAACAGTGAAACTTTTTAATGCTATGCTGTCTGTATGTCGTTTGGGGGGAGTGTTGGTGTTTATCTCTTGTCTTTTTGGAACTGTTGTTGGTGAAGTGAAGAAAGTAGGATTACTACTGTTGCTGATATTAAGAGCAAATGTCTTTCTTTTGTTGGTGAAAATCTGGCTTCCTGAATGAAGAGCTGGCATTTCAACTCTAAATAATTTATGTGACTGAAATAAAAATTAATTAAAGTCAATGGTATGAGTTCCATATAGAAACGTTGATTTAATTTGAATAAAATAAAATACGCATCAAGTGCGCTTGAAAACCAAATCACAATGTAATAGTAGGAAAATAAACAAATATTTTAGTTGTTTGAAACTTATAACATAAATATATTTCGGAGCTAAACTCCATCCTCATTATGTTGATTTCTTTCTTTTTTTCTTTTCTTCTTTCTTGCCACATTGTAAAGTTGGAGAAAAAAAAGTTTCCTTGTAAACAGCCGCCCGTTGTATTTTGAAATGTTTGAACAGTGTGTAGAAAAGAAAAAAAAAGAAAGAAAACAACATACTGAGGATGGAGTTAAGCTCCAAAATATATTTATGTTATAAATTTCAAAACAAGTAAAATATTTATTTATTTTCCTAATATTACGTGTTGCTTGATGCATATTTTATTTTATTAGAATTAATTAACCAAACTAATCTTTCATAAACATAAAAAAAGTTACAGAAACATTTAATGTGATACACATGATATCCAAAGAAAAAACCAACAGACATCTATAAATATAAAAGCGAAAATGTATGTATGTTTGTATGTGTGTTCGCTTTTTCTGTATGTCTACAAAAGGCTTTTTTCAGAGAAGCGGTCGGTCGCCTAACAACTTTTTAAAACTTTTTGTATCACATATAAATCGTAATATCTCAGAGTTAACAACGAAGCTCGCCTGTCTATTTAATTTGCTCGACTTTGGGAAGATAAATATTCAACATTTGTCGCTCGCCGCATGTGGGTTAGTCTTTTTCCTATAACATCTTGGGAAGCGTTCCCGCAATAAATGGAATACTATCCCGCAGTCAAACTTGACCTCATTAAGTCATTAAAATGGGCACCTGCCAAATCCAAGTAATTAAATAAATTCAAACGTGTTTCCGTAAGCATCTCGCGGTGGGGCAATGGTTAACATCGCATGTTTTTTTTTTCACTCGATCCTCATACTTACCTACCAAAACATATTTTTACCCCCCCCCCCTGAAGTTTCCACGCACACCTCCAAACACCCGGGCAACGCCGGGTACCCCTCGCTAGTTAGTACTAAAGAAGAAATACATTACTGTCCCAAATACAATGAGAAAAGAACGTATGTTGCTGGGTTGAAGATAGAGAAATATACATGAACAATGAAAGTAAATGTTCTTATTATTGTTTTATATGTTTCTCGGCCTCTTAACAGGCAGAACCTAGTGACAAGGCCTGCTGAGTTTTGAGAAGGTACTCTCTTAGGGGGAGCTGAGTGAAACATGGTTTGCCTTACAGGATGAGCCAAAAAGAGAATAAGATCTTTTTCTAAATTCCATATATGAGATGAACAGGTTTTCTTAACTTCTGTATAGGAGAGCGCATTCTCTCACATTGGCCAGATAATTTGGGATATAAATCCAAGGGAGATAACATGAATATAGCTCCAAGGGAGATAACTTAGATAATTTTATATTATATATATAGGTTATAACTAAAATAAAAGACTGATTTTCCTAAATAAGAAAAACAACTAAAAAAAAAAAAAAAACTTGATTTCATGTCATGTCTTGTAAGGCTTCAAATATATATATATATATATATATATATATATATATATATATATATATATATATATATATATATATTATATGGAAAAATGCGCGCATGAAAAGTAATATTCTTAAGATTTTATTAAACCTGGAAAAGTAAAGGACAAGAAATTCAACCTGGAAAAGTAAAGAACAAGATATTCTAGTAAAGTAAAAAATAAGAATTTTTTCGACTTAAAATATTGCAGCTAAAAATAAAATTTGAATATTGATAAATATTTTATTTATTATTTGCATATGTTGTTGTTTATTGTTGAGTTAAAAAGGGTGTCAGTCGCTGGATTGAACTTATTTCCCCCCTATTATTTGCATATATTTATGTAGTGAAAATTGTTTGAATAAAATTAATTCATTAGTTAGTTAGTTAGTAGATGGAATTAATAATTTTATAATTTACATAAAAATTAATAATTTTATTATATCATAATTAGGATCATTTAATTCATGTTTATGTAAATTATAAAATTATTAATCCCATTTCTTTTTTTCATCTATTTTTTAGTTGGATATGCAAGAAACAGAGCAGTAGAAAACAGTTCTGGACGATTTTTATGTTTTTTAGACGCTGTGAGTTTTTTGTTCTTTTTTTTTTAATGTAATGTCCTTTGCTTAACTGAAATAGAAACATCTTTTTTATTTATTTAATGAATTATAATAATCTTTATGATGCTTAGGTAAAACTCTTTTCTTTTTAGGATGATGTTATGGAGAAAGAACGAGTTCAAGCCCAGTACAATGCTGCTCAGGAGAACCCAGATGCAGTAAGTTAAATATGTACACACACACACACATACACACACACACACACACACATATATATATATATATATATATATATATATATATATATATATATATATATATATATATATATACACACACACACACATATATATATATATATATATATATATATATATATACATATATATATATATATATATATATATATATATATAAGTAAATGATGTTGCGATATTGTAGCATTAAATTTACAATATGTTATTCAAAACTAGGAATACGGGATAAATGTGAAAAAATTCGTTATTCCAAGAAGTTTCAAAGATATGATCTTCTCCTCAGAGAAAAAAAACCTTAGCAGAAGAAATATATAAGTAAATCTATTTTTGCTGGTAAGTTCAATTTTTGAAAATGGTAGAGAAAAGACTTGAAAACGACTCTGCTGTAGTCAATTGGGAAGCAACTTGATGGCATTTCGTTCCACAGACAGATAGTTCCAGGGAAGAAACGTTACTCTATACCAAGCTACTCTGTCAATTTTTGGTCTACAGACTTGAAACTTGATATATGGGATATTTGGACCTACAGAACAAATTTAATTTGTTTTTTAGCTGAAAAAATAGCTCTTAAGGTGGGGTCAAAATTTTTTAATTGGAACTTGGCAGGTGCAAATGAACTTAATGTGTATCGTTCACGCATGCGCAAATATGTTGTAACTAATCAGAATTTGATTATTTAAGGGGACAGTCCAACAAGAATTTCTTTACATTGGACTTGAAAACGACTATGTGGTACTTATTTATTTATTTGCGGACTGTTATCCTCATCTTCATAGTTGTTGTTTCACTAAATTTTGGCCAGTTTATTCTCTAGTCTTCTTAAGGTGATTAACTGCGATGGGATAGGAATGCTTAGTGTCATAACTGTATCCTCAGTAATTACTGCCTTCCATAGTTGTTGTTGCTAATGAGGATAACAGTTGGCAAATAAATAAATAAATTACTCGTATCAAAGGATTTCAATAAAAAAATACAATAAATAATAATAAAAATAATAATAATATATAAGACTATGTTGTAGTCAGTTGGAAAGCAATCCATGGCATTTTGTCCCACAGACAGATAGTGCCAGGGAAGAAACTTTACTCATGGAGATTCTGTTTAGTTTGAGGTACACAGAGGGAGAAAGGAAATTTGATAGTGAAAATTGATTAGATGAGTTTTTGTTGTGAATGTTTTACGAGGGGAAATCAAAAATTGAAGCTCAGTTGAATATCTAACATGAAAAAAACGATTGAGCAGAGAATGACTAGCAACGATTCTTCTGTAAGAAAGAAACTGAAGGGGATATTTAACCCACTAGATTTCGAAGTTGGTTTTGTACTCTGTTAAGGTAGGAAAGTATACTCTGAGCAACATCTCCCCAGATGTGTCAGTACTATTCCATCTTAGGGCATAACTTCTAGGCATGCCCAGCTTTTCATTTCCGTTGAGCCTGAGTTTAGCACTAAAATATGATTCAGTTCTTGAACAAATCGTGTGCAGACTAAAGGCTAAAATCATCTTCTCATTCCTTGCCGAGGAGCGGCAGGATGAGATGGAACTCCAGAGCACAATTCTCTGTCTAAAGATAAAGCCTGCCTGCTGAACTAACTTGCCTTGTCTTATATTCCAGGGTTCCTGTTGTCTTATATTCCTGTGTGTATTCTTTTCTCTTCCCACAGCCTCTTGCTTATAGAATAAACATTGCTAGTCTTTCTCTGCTCTATTGATCCTTTCACGGAAGGTTTATTTTTTACAAACAAAATCCTTTAAAGCAATTAATAGGAATTTGTAGGTATTACAACATAAATCTAGTAAGTATGAATTATTGTTCAGTTATCTCCCTTTGTTTTGTGACATTTTTTTTTTTCAAAAAGATGAGCGAGGCAGTTATTTCTCAGATACTCATAAAATTTGATTTTATGATTCAAAAATAAAACTACTTAATACATTTATGTGATTTTTGGAATATGATATTTTCATTTTGTCATGGGTACTTATATCATTCAGATTTTTCTTAATTTTGTTTTTTTAATATAGAGGAAATTCTGGACAAGAGCCATATATTTTTTGGAGATGAATTTTATTTTTTTAATCCAGCCATTTTGTATTGGTTTCTCTCTGCAGCTGATTGGAAGTGGTTTCCACCGAGATCCGCCTGGTTCTACACAACGTTACACACTGTGGGCCAACACTCGCACTGAAGAACAACTTGTGAATCAGGTATGTCAGCTCAATCCGAACATTTTATCAGAATAAATGTAGAAATCAAATCGGGGTGCCTATTACGTCACGTCGATCATGGGTAGTGTTATAAGGGACATAATTACATATAGCACCGGATATGATACGATGTATAAAAGAGCGTCTTGTCTTGTCTTGGAGGCAGTCAAGTGGTACGCACTAGCATCTTACACTCTCCAAGTGTAGTCAGGATTAACCAAGCTCCCAGGACGAGCGTTCCGCTCACACACGTTAAGTTACCTTTTTCCTTTACCTTCATTTACGTGTATATCAACTTCAAGGCAAGCAGCCATTTTGTATTGTATATTATTCAAAGTACGAATAAACCTTTTTTTTGTTACGCATTCCACTGGCGTTTTTTGTCATGTTATTATATACCGTCAAAACTGGATATAACAGGTAGATCATATGGTATTGAAAAAAAAAAACGTTTTTGCTGGCAAACTTTCAGAACCTTGTGGTAAAGCTGGAGACACAAGAGCAGTCATGGGCGCAGCTTGAGAGTGCACGCTAAATAAAACAAATTGGCAATTGTCTGTCAAAATTCGACGAACGCTTTAAAGACTTTGCTTTATTCAACCTAATCGCTACATTCATGTGCTGCCCTTTCTAAAATGATGCTAACGTAGTTTCACTCGCATCAAAAATTGCAACCTGTACTTTTCTAAAGTGAGGGATGAAATTCTGACACTATAAACTGACATTCAGCTGATGCAGAGCTCATGGGCAATTATGGAACTTGCTCACAGAGGACCCCAAATTCCGTAAATATGCTACTTTCTTGACTGCATTATTTGGGTATACTTATTGTTGTGTCTGTATCAATAACAATATGAACGCAGAAAGTAAAGGTAAAACAAATATATTTTTTTTTTTTTTTACATGGGTGTCACCACTTATCAAGGCCCAGAGGCCACTCGAGGATAAGGGTTAATAGGTATACATTAGTCATTGTGATTTTAGCATAGTAAACAGTGGGAATTTTGTAACTTGGATTACTTAGGGGGACGATTCAATTAGAACTTGTTCACATTGGACTTTTTCTTTTTCTTTTTTTTTTTTCATAGGTATCAACACATTATCAAGGCCAAGAGGCCACTCAAGGATAAGGGTTAAAGAATGTACAGTAGAAATTGGACAATATAGTAATCATTAGTAATGAAAATTTGTTAAATTTGATAACTTATATGGAACGGCTCATCAAGAACTTATTTACGTTAGACTTGAAGACAACCATATTGTAGTCAGCCGGAAAGCAGGAAAACGGAAGACAATTCCACAGGCGTGCAGTTCTAATAAAAAAGCTTTGTTCATGGAATCTACGTTTAGGTTTAGGCACAGATAAAGAGTGGGGGGAATTATTGATAGTGTTTACAGCTAGACGAGTGTTTCTTGTGAAAGTTTTGCAAGGGGGGACCATAGATTGAAGCTCATTCGAACACTTTCCATGAAAATAACGATACATCAGAGACAAACTCACAACATCTCTTCTGTGAGATAGAGGTTGCAAGGAAGAGAAAAGGACATCTCCTACGAGGCTACAAAGTCTATTTTGAACTCTGTCAAGGCAGGACAAGTCCTTTCTAGCAGCTCCTGCCCAGATGTGGCAACAGTATTCCATCCTTGGACGTACCTGGCTCTTATATAGATAGAGAATTGCATCAGCAGTGAGATATCTACTGGATCGATAGAAAGACCCCACCATTTTTCCAGCGGCCTTGGCAACAGATTTGATGTACGTGTTCCATTTAAGATCAGGAGTAATGCTCAAGCCCAGAAGCTTGTCAAAACTTGAGGCCTCCTGAAGACGAGAGCCATTCATTTCAATTGATGCCAGATGTGGATCAGAATGTTGATGATGTAAAGAGAGAAGCTTAGTTTTAGATGCATTAAAAGTAACCAGCCACTCCTTTCCCCATTGTACTACATGCTCAAGATCAGAGGAGAGAGAATTGAAGAGAACTTGGTCGTTTACTGTCTTAGATGTGCTACCATAAATGGTAGTGTCGTCAGCATAAATATCTACAAATGATGTAAGGATGTGATTTGGAAGATCATTAATGTAGATCAGGAAAAGAGTTGGGCCCAGGATGGACCCCTGAGGGACACCGGCATTAATATATTAAGACGAAAAGATAATATATATTTACAAAGGTGCAGTTGTACTGCAGTTGGAAGATTGTCCGGCAGAGGGCGTGTTAAAGTCTTTCATGGAGCAACCGGCACATGCATCTTGCCTATCCGGCGTTCGAACACAGCTCCTCGGTCTTGCTGACTTGATACCTTTATCTATACCTTGTTCACCCACGTATGCTAATTAGTGGGCGTCTCCACAACACTTATTTATGTGAGTCAGCCTTTTCCCATATGAAGATTATTAAGCCCAAATACTGCTCCATCATGACTAATTAGCATCTATAAATCTGCTTGGGGGCTGGCTATTAGCAGCTACTGTCTTGACTATGTATCCCTGACTGATTCCATCTAATGCAAATCATCAGAGTAAGGTAATGACAAAAAATGTACACAGCTGTACTGTGCAATATGGGTTGGTGCAATAATGCAATGTACACCTGTATATACTTTACGTATAAAACTAATTTACAATATATTAATCAATAATATGTTTTGCATTTTTAGTAGGTGGTAGATCATATAGACTTAGTCATATCATAAGTAGCTTTCATGCTGAAAAAATGTTTTCCATCATAATTTGAAGACTTCCAATACAAAACACGATAAACAAAATTGCAAAACTATCATGAAAAAAAGTGGTGTATTTCAACCTTTGAACATGCCTCCAAAATTAGTTTTACATAATGTGATATTAACTTAATCTCTGGTGCTACCGGATCAGTCTGTCTGAAGATACTGTCATCCTGACTTAAAATGCACCAAACATTGATGTTATTGTTTTGTTTTTTTCCTTTTCCTTGACAAAACTCAATCATGTTCTGCAAAGCCAAAAAAAAAATAACAATTTTCCTCTACAAAACAATCAAACCAAATACTATGAATAAATATTTGAAAATATAAAGAACTTGAAGGATAAAAACTTTTATCAAAGTGATTGGATTTGGCATTAAATAATCCCAAAATGGTTGATATGTGTTATAGAAGTTACTACACACAATCGGCATCGCCTCTGAAGAGTCTGTCACATGACAGAAAGGAAAAAGAAAAGAAAAACTTGTTTGTAGATGGATTCTTTATATACCATCTGTATATCTATCTCATCAGACTCCTTGCCCGGACCAATGTGACTCTCTCTCTTCCGACTTCCCTTTCTGCCATTAGCTGCCTCAGATCTTCAGGATCACAGGTGGCATCATGTGCAATTTGCTGGATAAACGTGAATCTAGATTGTTCTATGCTCATGTGTCTGTGCCGTGGAGTCCACACCAATACATTTCTCACCAGCCCTTACTTGCTTATCTGGCAGTGACCGGAAGATCATAGACATCACTCCCTGATGATAATAGATATAGCAGGTAGGTTGCCATAAAGTCGCTGCTTTGTGGAATGATCTTGCCAAGATATATTTAATACTGTTCATAGCATACGGGTGGATGTGCAGTCTAGCTTTCTTTCCAATCTTTTGGTGAGTGTCCAGGTTGTAGCACCGTAAACAAGAACAGACTCCACCACTGCTCTAAATAATTACCTTTTCAGTTTGTCAGATAGCCTTGAAGTCCATATTGATCGCAGCTTATCCAATGCTTTTGAGATATGAATTTTGATATCTCTCTCCATGGAACCTATGTTGCTGCCCAGGTACGTAAACTCAGTGACTTATTTCTGTGTTGTTCCATCTCCCCCTCCACATTAAAAGTCATAAACTTGACTCTTTATATGCATGTTGCATTAATGTGCATATGAAGGGATTAGTAGCTATAAGAGGGACGAATTGGAGAGGACAAAGAATCAAGTTTTTTGACAGCTGAAGAGAGCATAAATGTTGAGAGTTGGTATTGTGAATTATGGTTTAAGTTAAAAGGAATTGGTATGAATTTTGGTGTTGCTGAGGAGTTCTGTTTTTGGTTTTTTTTTCATTACAAAATGTCATAAAACAAAACAACCAAATCAAATTGGCTGAATTTGTTTTTGTTTTAGTTAAAAATTAAACAAAAAAATTAAATATATTTGCTCTTTAATCAAGTTTTGCATTGAAACTTTTTATTTTGGAAATTGATTTGGGTAGGTTTAGTGGAAGTCATGCTGATATATACTAAAGAAAAGTCCCCTTTGATTAATGTTTACATAATGGTTCCTAAGAATTTAACAACGTTAATTGGTCTTTTTTCTTCAGATGTGAAGTATTTATCACATGTTTATTTTATATTACAAATAGTCTATTGAATCACAATTCAAAATTCCAGAATTTGTTTTTTTTTAACACAAATTTAATCATAAGAGACAAGCAAAGGAAACTTATTCTATATATATATATATATATATATATATATATATATATATATATATATATATATATATAAACATACATATATATATATATATGTATATAAATATATATATATATATATATTTATATATATATATATAAATATATATATGTATATATATGTATATATATATATATATATATATATATATATATATATATATATATATATATATATATATATATATTCACCATTAAATACTGAAATTGATTTTTAGGTGGGAGGAGTTATTCTATGCTTACATTCAGTCTCGAAAGACAAAGGATACCCCCTGCACATGTAATTGTGAGGCAAGTGTTACACAATCTTCCCCAACCACACCACCTTTTGAATGGGCACTGTTTGAGTTCAGTGGCAAGGAGAAGTCTAGGATGACTGGAAACAACACAGAGATAAGCAGAGAGCACATACAGCACCTGGAAGTCCCAAATGGTCACCCATTTAGTACTGACCAGGTTCAATGTTGCTTAACTTTGGTGATCCAGCAGGAACTGATGTGTCAGTTATTCTATGACATCACTATTAAATACTCAAGCACAATTTTTTTTTCTTTTTCTTTTGCTTTGCAGATCTACACCTCGCATGGACCGACTGTTGCAATGCCAACGTGGTTATGTTCCCGGAAACAGTTTGACAAAGTTGGAGGTTTCTCGGAAAAAGGAAAAGTATGATTTACACAAATATCAATCCAGCTAATTTCAGGAATTGTTAGGAACATCCTATGGAAGTTTTTTCTCATCAACTATATTTTTTTAATCATGTTTGTTTTCTCGACTGATGACACATTACAATGAGACTGGTGGGAGGAGGGAATCAGACTGAATAGTAGTAGGGGTAGCAGCAGCAGTGTAAGAGTAAGAGCACGATGTGAATAATAAATGACATAAATAAAGAAGAAACGGAAAATAATAAATGACATAAATAAAGAGGAAACGGAAAACGAGTTTATCAGTAGCAGCATATGTTTGGTACTGAAGGGTGAATGAGACGAGGAGATAAAATAATTTATATATTAATACGATTACATGTGTGTTATTTTCTGTGTCACACTTACATCCAGGTCGTTTAATTGTTATGTACTTCCATTTCTTGTCATAAATAATTTTACAGAGAATTCTTCATAAGTTTTGGTTTTGGTTTCGATTATGGCTGAAGGAACTCAAGTGATATATATATACATATATTTTTTCACAAGTTTTTATTTTGGTTTCGATTCAAGCTAATGCACCCAAGTCATATGGATATATTTTTTTTATTTTTGAAATCACAACTTTATAATATATAAAAATTGATAGAACATTAACTCTATAATAACATATATGATATTTAAGCATACTTTATGACCAGGCTATGCCGGGCATCCTTACTAGCTTAGATAAATACTTTTGCAGTTTTAACAAAAGAGCTACAATAATATCAAAGCGTCTCCAGTTACGCTGAACATCTACAGAATGCCAACATCAATATATTACATATGAATGAGTCCCCTGTGGAATTTCCATTGGTCCCACTAGTATATATATATTAGTGTTGTGACAATTAATCAGAATGAAGAATCAGAAAAATCAGAACTTTTTAGTATATCAGAATCAGAAAATTTGTGCCTATTTTCCAATGCCAAAAAACAATTCTTTTTTTTTTTTTTTTTTTTTTTTGTTAAAAACTTTATTTTCCATTGTTGGTACTCATGAGAAAATGACAAATATTTATTGATTTTAAATTATCAGAAAAACTAAAGTTAATACATCCCACCATAACTTTATTATTAACATTTGTGAAAATATATACACATATTTACATGAGTTTTTGCGGTAATCAGAAAATACTACAATAACTTTATAGCTAAATATTAAGAGTTTTTAAAAGAATCGGAATCAATAATTTTATTTGAATTGGGAATTACAGGTTTTAGATTTTTAAATAATCATATCTGTTCCACTAGTCACCCAAGTATTTATGTAAAAAATGTTGCTTATATATTTTAAATTGCTTTATTGCTTACATATGGGAACAAGAAATGATAGAAGGAGGGGAATAGAGAAGGTAGTAATAGCAGCATAAACAAAAAAAGAGGATGACATATTTTTTTACAAGAGAGTCACTACTTATGTAGGCCCTGAGGTCATTTGAGAATAAGGGTTTATTAGTGTTAGGTGGTCGGTGAGACAATACTATAATGATTGGTAGTGGTGAAAATTTCATTGTTTAAGATGACAGCTCAGCAAGAATTTGTTTACATTAGACTTGAAAACGATCATGTTGTAATCAGCTAGGAAAGAAGAAAAAGAAGAGAGTAGCAGCATATCAGGATTATTTGAATTATTTATTCATTACATTTACAAATTAGGCACAAGGCCATTAAAAGTGGGGATTTGCTGGTCATCCTCTGTCTATCATACTCTTGTTAAGTATTTTATCTCATTGATTATTGCTTTCATTCCTTATTTTTTCAAATCTTTATTCACCCCAAGCAAGGCATATTTCCACTTGAACACAAGGGAATACTATTTAGAACCATGTCTACAGAAGCACTACATAGGCAGTTGAGAAGTGAGGTGTTGGTTTGCATTGTATTTAAATTTCAACATGTTAGTACAGGGAGGGAATTCCAAAATTTAACAATTCAAAGGAAGAAATTATTAGAGTAAAAGGCTTTCCAGCATTTAAAGACCTCTAAGTGGTGGAATTTTGCTATTTGTCAAGTTAATCGAAGGGACACAAGTACTACAAGTTCACCAGAACATATTCCATTAAAGTACTTCTAAAACAGACACAGGAATGCAACATTGCAGTGATGGGACAGGGGTGGGAGCTTGGTTGATAGTATGGGATCTATTAGATTGGAGAATCTTTTTTGGAGCCTGTCTAGTTGTAGATGAACCAGCCCAGATGAGGCAACAATACTACATACGTGGATAAATGGTGGCTTTGTAAAGATATAGGATACTGTCATGTGAGAGTAGAGTCAACCCACTTTCTTTGCAGCAGGTTTGGCAATGTCTCCAATGTTTTTTTACTATTTATGCATCATTTTCATTTTAATCAATCACCACAATATCGCATTTACTTATCTTACTTAAAATATTCTTAATGATTTCAAAACGTTTACAATTTCACAAAAAAAATGATAGAGAGTAGCACAACAACCACAAAAAAAAAAACAAGAAAAAAAAAAACAAAGAAAACCAAATAAATTCTTGAGCAGGTTAATAAGACCTTCCCAACCATTTCTAAGAGTAGGCCATCTACTGCTTTTCAGATTTTTTAACCAAAAAACAAGAGGGTCGATTTCTAATTGGGAATGAGAGTTAAGTAGAAAGAAATTAAATAAAGGCAGAGTGGATGTTATCCTTCCAAGATAAGCAATTTATTTTTTGCAATCTTTGCTATAGCTAGACTGATGGTATGGACAGTGCTTCTAAAATGATGGAGGTGTATGGGATTGAACCATTTTCTCATCATGATCTGATTTTTTCTTTAAGCATAAGCTTATGGTTAAAATTAGATGTGATAGAAAAAGATTACATTTTATAGAATTTAACAAAAGGTGGATACAAGCTGTAAGCTTGTGCATACAGAAGCAAATTAGGCAGTAGTATGTACCTCTTTAGTTAAGTATTCCCAAGTACAAGTCTTTCGATCGATTTAAAAAACTTTTTAAAAAGTGTGTCATACTGGCCAAATGGTTATCATACTTGACTCACTGTCTTTAGCTTGAGTATTTTTTTTCTTACAAGAAGTGAACTGTTTAGAAAAAAACCATAATGCTCGCATGTACATGTGAGTATTAATTAAAATGTAATATTTATGCATATTTTATGACTGGGCAATGTCGGGTGGTCTGTGAGTATATATATATATATATATATATATATATATATATATATATATCGTAGATGCTCTAGAGTCAGTCATCAGAGACAAATTGGTTTAATTGCAGATTTCAGGTTTTTTAAATAACTAGACCTACTCCATTAGTAATCTAAGTATTTATGTAAAAAAATGTTACTTATATTTTTTAAATTGACAGGGTACTCCTGAGGATTTGATATTTTTCTACAAACATCTTGATCTTAACGGTCAAGTGATAAGAGTTGATGCTGACCTCATGATGTACCGATACCATCCTGAATGCACAACTTTCAGCATTGCAGAGTAAGTTATTTATTTTCAATTTTAGGATACCATCAACATCCCCCCCCCCAACTCCGCCCTAAAAAAGTATTAGGAATTTAAAAATAAAAGGATGTTTATGAGATTTCCCTCCAATTCTAAATTTCACAATTTTCACTTTTTAAAACTTTTTTTCCCGTTATTCTCATTGAATAAGGTCACCTGTTTTAATGGTACTATTTACGTTTTTGTAGCTCTTCAACTTTTGGAGTTTAAAAAATATGGGGATTTTTGGAACTACCCTTGTATATGCATATACTTTTAAATCTGAAAGTTAAGTCTGTAGGCTTGACTTTCAGATTTAAAAAAAAATTTTGAAAAAATATTTTGATGACTTTTAATGTCAGGATCAGTTTTCAATTATAACATTCTTCTAAATTGAACACCCACCTTGCGATCATCATGGAGAAAAAAATTGTTCATCACGTGACCGGTGTATATTCTTATCTTAAAAAGGGGTTAGGAAGGGAACTTTCTTAACCCCTAGTAATGCCTGGGAGGATAGCCTTACCTTTTGATCACGACCTAGATAATTTTGTATTAACAGGTTGTACCCACACACACACACACACACACACACACACACACACACACACACACACACGTATAGTATTTAGTATTTCATTGGAATGACTTTGTTATCGTTAAAGTGATTGTTAAAGATTTGTTTTTTTATAATTTCTTCTTTTTTCAAGGGGGTGTAGGTGAATATATAAAATTTCTTCAACTTCAATTTCATATGCACACATATACATGTCATCATTATCATCACTATAAAAATTTATGAGTGTAAATTGATTTCATCTTTTGGAATTTAGAATGATAACTAAGGGTATATATATATATATATATCTATATATATATATATATATATATATATATATATATATATATATGTATGTATGTATATATATATATATATATATATACATACATATATATATATGTATGTATATATATATATATATATATATATATATATATATATATATATATATATATATTAGCAAAAGTACCCGTCGTTGACTGGGTTCAAAAACAGCCTACAGAAAATGGACTCTGATTTATGAAAGTATGATAGGTTATGAAAAGGAAGGGTTGTAAAGAGATAGCTTCGAATTTGAGGGTATCAAACCCAAAGCAAAATATGATGAAAGTAAAAATAAAATAGATAAACCCCATAATTTATTATACCATACCTGTTCACACTGAAACACTTATCACATTATTCTGTGGATCTATATTAAAAAATCTTGTTAAACTTTGTGACATATTTACGTTCTATGGAGGTAAGGTTCGAATGAACACCCCATAATTTTATTATACCATATTTCTTCAAACTGAAACATAATTATCAAAGTATACTTACGCAGATAGATATGAAAAGTCTTTATTAAAGTTTGTGCCTATTTCCATTCTATGGAGGTCAGGCGTGAACGCAGACCCCACAATTTTATTATACCATCCCTATTTAAGTTAAAAAATACTTATCAAAGTATTATTATGTACATCTATATCAAAAATCCTTGTAAACGTTGTTTTTTTAATTTTTAAATTTTTTATTTTCATACTTTGTGGACCAGGCGCGAACGCAGACCCTACAATTTTAATGAAGCACCGTTCTACCAGATCAAACATACCCATTCCTGTGTCTCGATACATTTCTATCATTATATGTGATCAGTTTTCTATAATAGTCAACCATATAGGAGCCTATTCATGACCACACACACACACACACACATAGACGTTCAGCTTTATATTATAGATATATATATAATTTTGATAAATAAACATTTTGTTAAAAAATATTAATAAGATATATATATATATATATATATATATATATATATATATATATATAGTAATTTATAAAATATATATGGCGATTAAGCTACACTGAATATTCTGCGTTTCATCCACTATAGGATTCGTCAGGCTTATGCGCGAATTTTGTGGTTGCTTCTTGTTTTTATATATGTTGAGGATGAAACGCAGAATATTTATAAATTACTAACTAGCTCTACCTACGTATTGAGCACTTTTGAAGTAAATACTTAAAGTTTACGCATAAATCTATACATTCGTATATTAAATTTATGTGAGTAAATGAAGTAGTTATACTTAGCTCCTAAAAAAGATTTTCGTTTCGTCTGACCAGATTACCTTGTTCCAAAATTCTTGGGGTTGTTCCCCATATGTTTAACATAATTCAAACGTGATCTGACATGTTTAAGCTTCAATAATGGAACTTTTCTTGGGGACCTTGATACAAAACTTGCACGATTTAGAACTCTACTGATTGTATCCTTGCTCACATTAATCCCAGCTTCTCTGAGGTCGGTTTGAATTTCACCACAAGTAAGAAAAGGGCTTTTTTTGTACCTTTCTGTACCCACCTTGATTTTTTTTTTGTTTAATTTCCTTGACCGACCACATCTTGGAAGATTTGCAACAGCTTCACCAGGGTTTTTAAACTTTCTAATAACGTTTCCAACTGTACTAAGTGGTAGATTAAGTTCCCTTGATATTATTCGATACCCTTTTCCTTCTTTGTGCTTATCAATGATTTTTTGTAGAATGTCTATTGACAACTCTTTAGTTTTAGGCATCTTTATAAATGAACTGATTGACTTCGAAGGAGTGAACCCAAATTGGAAGAATTTTATAAAATTATTTTAATATAAAACTCTCTGATTGGTCAGTGATAACTCATTTGCATAATTGCAACATGCTAAGCAAAAGTTATTTAAATTTATTTCAGAAAAAGAATTATTGAAATTATTTTGCCATCTTTGGTATTTTGATAACTATACTATTGATTCCGAGGTCCATTGCACATTTAATTCAATGCTCAAATTCTATTATTCATGGGGATAATTACAATGGAATGGTATATCCACCCAATTTTGGATATACTTTGTCAACACCGAGAAAGCATTTGGACCACAGCAAATAACACACAATCAACGCAACAACGAATAAGGCTGCCTGGTATACTTTTCGAAATATCAATAAGGAACAGTACACTTTCACTATATGGGAATATCACTTTCTCCCATGGGCCTATTTTCTGCTCACCCGGATTTATAACCCTGAATGACATTGGACTCCTTCGAATAATGGACTACCCAGGTTGTATCAACTTCTTTTTTCATATAATTTTCTACATATAATTATCCACAACCACTCAAAAACTATTTTCAATAATTGTGCTGAAAAGCAAAATAGTGTCCATTCGCAACTGAACATTTTGCTAACTGCATTTCATTTCCTCTGATGATATGAGCCATTGTTGAAAATCCATGGATTAAGGAAATTAAAATAACCCCCTCTATATATTCCTTTGTCGAGCAATAAATTCTTAAATCGAATATATGTCTCTATATGTTGTCTTTTCAGAATTTAAAATTGAACTACAAAACTTTTATATTGCTCTATTCTTAAATATTGAGCTTTTCCTGTTTGAAAGTATTACTTCAAATAATATCCATCAGGATTTTTCATCTGAATTTCTATCAGTGTCTTATCTCGCTTACATATATATATATATATATATATATATATATATATATATATATTCCACGGTTTGCTTAATCTGTGTTAGTTAATAGACTTTTTTGAGTGCAGGGGTGCTTGCTCATTTGGCAGAGTGCTTGCCTTGCATGCAAGAGGCTCGGATTTCAAATCCCGAGTTGGGATATGTCTAATTGATGAGCCCAAATGAGGGCAAAACTTGAGTCTTGAACTTCTGGCTTTTTGACTGTCATCGCTCTTGTGAGCTGCGACATTGAATAATTATATATATTTACACACACACACACACACACACACACACACACACACACATATAGTCTTATTTAGTATTCCGAATTTTTATATATATATATATATATATATATATATATGCACACAGTAGAACCCTCGGATACAGTGTTAAAAATTAGTAACAAAATACAGTACAGTATATAATACACATGTATATAATCAAATAACATAAAATATTACACCATGAGCAGAGCAAATACCATAACCAAGACCCAGAAAAACAAGAGGCCAGAAAAACATGTTATTCCACATCGTAACCTGAAAAAAAACGTATCCTAGGGCCACCGTATCTCGGGGTTCTACTGTATATATAATATATTAGCATGTTACATTAACTTACTCTAATCTATTTGTACAACAGGAACATAATATGGGATTTAACAGCTAATCCCAACCGTCTTGTTAGTCAACAACAACAACAAAAATTATCATTAGAAAGATGATGGTGGCCAAGTGGTTAATGACACGGGTTAACAACGTGGGTGTTCCAAATTCAAACCCAGTTCGTTCCACAGAAACATTGGCAATCTTTATATGGTTCCTTCTCTAAATACCCGATATCCTTCTAGAAAAAATTCTTAATAGAAAGATATCAGAGAAACGAATGCAAACAAAATAATCATCATGAATGAATCTCAACAATAACAACAACAACAACAATAACAGCAACAACAATTATCATCATCAGCTTAACATCATTCTCATATGTATTGGACGGCTTAAAGAAATTCACTTCTCAACCCATCTCTGGCCAAGTCTTTATTCCTTTTTCTCTCAGGTCCATCCTTCTCACTTCCTCCCATGTTTTCCTTAGCCTTCGTCTGTGAACTGTACCTGCTACCTCAACTGTTATACATCTACTAATTCATGAACTCTAATCCATTCTTTCAACCTAAAATAATGACCTAGCCAGAGTACCAAATTTGATGAAGCATCAATTCTAAAAAAAAAAAAATGAAGACAATGAAAGTTTTTAAAATATGCATAAAATTAGCAATTAAAAATAGTGAAAAAAAAAAAAAAAAAAAAAAAAAATATGTGTATATATATATATATATATATAGACAGGGTGACTCAAAAAAAACGATATCCGGGCTTACTCATACAGAATACAGATGCTGCCGACCCATACAGCCTCAGACAAGAAGCAGAGGAGGGCTATGGCAGTCAAGATGATCGAAAAGATCGAGGAGACACCAAGTTTCCTTAACTTCCTTTGGACCTCAGATGAAGCCCACTTCCATCTTGATGGAAAGGCGAACTCCAAGACAAATGTCTTCTGGGGGTCCTCCAGACCCAATGAAGTAGCCACCAAGCCCCTGCACTCTCCTAAGTGCACGGTGTGGGCTGCAATCTTCATCGAAGAATCTGGCGCAGCAGTGACAGTCACCAAGGAGCAGTATGTGGAGGTCCTCAAAACCTTCAAGAGTGAGCTCCAGACCATCTACCCATCACTCATGAGCAAGTTCTGGTTCCAGCAGGACGGAGTAAGTTCTCACACCTCAAACCTGTCCCGAGATTGGCTGAAAGAGAACTTTGGAGGCCGAGTGATTAGTCTCAAGACTGATTTTGAGTGGGCACACCACAGCCCAGACCTAAGCCCTCCAGATTTTTTTCTTTGGGGCTATCTTAAGAACAGAGTCTACGCAGGGAAGCTCAGAACCATCACAGAACTCAAGGAAGCCATCAGGGAGGAGATTAGAGCCATTACCAATTTGATCTGTAAGAACGTCATGGACAACTTCGTGCTGCGCCTCAAGAAATGCACAGAGCTAAATAAAGGCCATCTAGAACAAATGCTGTAGAACGGAGAAAAAAAGCCAAAGACCCTAGTGTTTTGATGTGATGTTTTGAATATAATAAACTAGTTATGACCAAAATTTCATTTCATTCAGACAAAACACTAAGAAACGGGGCCTAATTAGAGTTGGGGCCTGTTTTCTTTTGGGTCACCCTGTATATATATTCTGCATGTGTACTCAACAAAACTTCCATTTTTGCATTTTCTATTTTTGTACAACAGGAACACGATATGGGATTTACGGTTAGAGCGTTTTGAGGACAAGGTGCTCACTCACTGGTCGAACTTTACAATTTGGAATGCGGGGAAACAAGGACGCAAGTTTTATCGCTCTTTAACTCCTGAAAATAAAAAGAAGGTAAGAAACGTTACAAGGTTTTTGCTATCGATCATATTCTGTTTACTCAGATTACTGTTTTCATCTTTTTTGTTTTTCACATAGGAGTTGCCACTTGTCAAGGCCCAGGGGCCACTCAAGGATAAGGGTTAATGAGTGCAGTAGTCAATGGGATAATATCGTAGTAATTGTTAGTAGTGGAAATTTGGTAAGTTGTATTACTTAAGGGGATGGCTCATCAAGAATTTGTTTATAATGGACTTGAAGATAACCAAATTGTAGTCAGAAGGAAAGCAGGTAAATGGGAGAGAGTTCCACAGGCGTGCGGTTCTAAGAAAGAAGTTTTGTTCATGGAATCAATGTTCAGCTTTAGGCAGATAAACAGTTGGGGAAATTATTGATAGTGGTTTCAACTAGACAAGTGTTTTTTGTGAAAGTTTGATGAAGGGGGACCATAGATTGGAGCTCAGACGAGCACTGGCCATGAAAATAACAATAAAGTAGAGACAGGCTCACAACGTCTCTTCTGTGGGAAATAGGTTGCAGGGAAGAGAAAAGGGCACCTCCCACTAGGCTACGAAGTCTATTTTGAACTCTGTCAAGGCAGGATAAGGTCTTCCTAGCAGCTCCTGCCCAGATGTGGCAACAGTACTTTGGATGTACCTGGCTCTTATATAGGTAGAGAATTGCATCAGCAGTGAGATATCTACCATTTTTCCAGCGACCTTGGCAACAGATTTGATGTACGTGTTCTATCTCAGATCAAGAGTAAAGGATGTACCTGGCTTTTATATAGGATTGCAAGAGCAGTGAGATATCTACTGGAGCGGTAGAAGGATCTCACCATTTTTCCAGCGACCTTGGAAACGGATTTATTCTTTAGATGCTATTTTCACAATGTTTCAATTGATGTAACTAAGAATCTGTGGTGTAACGGATATAAGTGTTAAGTAATAATCAGTTCTAAGTGACAGCCTTCTTGAGGTTGAAGGTTCAGACAATACTAAGAATACAATTCCAATATTATTGGGATGGCATCCCTACAGATTCTGACAATGAACTATTCCTGACGTCACTTCTGGTGACCAGGTTCTGATTTTCAGCAGTCTGAATCCAAGACTCAGAGAGAGAGAGAGAGAGAGAGACACACACACAATCGTAACTTTATTTTGTCCATGAGTTGAGTGGAGTTCCGACTCAACTGTATTTGCTGTTTAATATATTATTCATTTCACTGTTTTCGAGTCGTCTTGTTTTTCTTTCCAACATTGACACCATAACAGATATTACTTAAGACTTTTACTCGGTCATGGCTTACAAAATGAAAGCAAGCTAATCCCATGGAATAAATTAAGAGTTCCTTTCAAAATTCCGTTTGAAATTCCGTAATAATTAAGTTGATCTTTCGCATTTCATGTTTCAGAATTTTTTAGATGCAGATTGATATCATTTACGTTATTTAGATTAATAAAATTACGATTCTCAGCTAGATTAGTACTATAGTGATAAAGGGGGGGAATAAGTTATCTTGCTTTATAGATCCTTAAAAAGACTAGAGAGTTCTTCTGAGGGAACCCAAGCAAGATGGCGGTATCCTGAACACTGAATATCGTTCTGTAAATAATTAAATGTTTTTGGTGTGAATAAATTGTGCTTAAAATACAATGAGCTTGTCTACTTGTTACTATGTTATCCAATAATCCTGATATCACAATTTCTCCAAACACAACAGTTAGTGTAATGATTAAAGGCATTGAGTGACGGGTTCTAAATGAGTGTCTTCAGGAGGTAGAAGGTTCAATCCTTACAACAGGCGATAATGTTATATATACGTTAAAATGTTATATATAATGTTATATATATAGGTGATAATGTTTATATATGGCATAATCACGTTGACACACCAGTTCCCTTCAGATCATCAAAGTTAAGCAATGCTGAGCCTGGTCATTACTAAAATGGGTGACCAATTTGGGAATTTCAGGCATAGGAGGATGTCAACACCTCCCTGCAACAGTTACAAAAACCTAATGTCGTCATCTCCCCTAACGGGGATATACATACAACTGGGGACTGCTTGTGAATTTCATACTCACATGGAACTTCCTCCTTCAGAGGAAGCCGCTTAAACCCAAATAGAATTAATGCCATTGCACACACACACACAAACACACACACACACACAAACATAGGCGATAATGACTAAGAATAGCTTAAAAATTAACACGTTTATCCTGTCATGACTGACGATGGAACAAGAACAATCTACCCTGTAGATTAAATAAAGCATTTAGTTTGAAATATCATATAAATTCCCAAGTTTTACATATCATTCCAGTTATTATAGGAGCAACTGAACTCATTAAAAAGAATTTAGAAAACTACCTGCCAAATATACCCAGTGAACCAAGTGCAAGAGAGATTCAAACAATTGCACTTAAAGGGATCTCTCAGTTGGAATATCTGAGTTAGCGGGTGAATGTTTGGCATCAAGTAGGATGCTTCATCTCCAGCTTGAACAAACTGAGAGGAAAATTAAGTAAAAAAAAAAAAAAAAAACATAAAAACTGTCATGTTTCAAAAGATGCACCTGAAAAAATTTGGCAATTACTTTGGTCAAAACTTTGTAAAAACGGCAAGTAAATGCAAAACTAATAAGTTTATTAACTCAGGGATTGGAAATCCTAAAAAAATCTCGTCTTTGACTTAGAGTGACCAATAAGCAGAAATTACACCTTCTCGACCAAACCCATGACTATTCAAAAACTGACTATTAACTGTGAGGCATGTTACTGTTTAGAGAATTCAAAAGATCTCGGCAGCTCCCCATCACTTTTTACTAACCTTCCTATACTTTTGTTCTGCTAATGAACTATTCCCTCCTGTTGTTATTGTTTTTTTTTTCTTTATGAATCACTTCCTAACACTCTGGGGAAGGAGATGTTCATAGTATCACAACTTGAAGATTAACACTTCTTACCCTTGATGACTGAAGGAACAAGAACAATCTATCCCTATGCATTAAATAAAGGGTTCAGCTTTAAATATCATATAAGTTTCCAAGTTTTACATAAAAACTACCAAGTTTGAAAAGCTCTACCTGAAAAAGATCAATGGTTACTTCGGTTGAAACATTGTGAAAACAACAACCAAAATGGGAACAGCAGTCCAAATAATGTAAATTTCCCAAACCATATTTTAAAAAAATAATTGATTAAAAAAAAAAAATGGCATATTTGTAAAAAATAATGATTTTATTTAAAAAAAACTGGCATATTTACAAAAAAAAATAATAATTTGATTTAAAAAAAAAAAAAAAATGGGATATTTGAAAAAAATAAAAATAGAAAAGTGAAAATTAAAAAAACTCCTGGTACAACCAGTTTATGATAGTTTTTTAAACAATTGTTAAAGGGTTTTATTATTTTAAAGAAATACAAGCATTCATTTATTTTTGAAAATCTGATATTTTTACATGGAAAAATCTAACAACCCCATTATTGGGTGACAGCAGTTGTGGCAGGATGAGAGATGAGATATATATATTCTCATGTATATATATTTTCATGTATATATATTTTCATGTATATATATTCTTGTGTATGTGGTGTCTATATAATTGTGACATGGCTGTGACCGCCTGTCTTCTGTGTGTGCACATGTGTGTCTACAGTCATGGGTGTGTATATGTGTGCGTGTGTGTGTGTGTGTGTGTGTGTGTGTGTGTGTGTGTGTGTCCACATACAAGAAAATCTCAAGACATTTACCTTTTTCTCGTTCTTGGTTGGTGCCCCCTTGCGACGATTCATGGCTGCTCCCCCAAAAAAACAACTTGATTTTATTATTTAGAGAGGTCTTTATTTGGATTCCATCGTTGAAATGGCCACTGCGTCACTGAATCAATTCAGATCTTTTTTCTTCTTTTTTCGTTTTCTCATCTTGAATCAAGAACTCTCTGTGATTCCCTGTTAACTCTAGACTGTCGAACTGTCTAGAAAACGTATGTGCATCCTTATTTTTTATATTTGGGGAAGGGGTGTGTGTGGGTGGTCTCTGACCAGATTCAACTGCAAGCCAACGTGTCCACAACATATCAGAGTAGTGTCGTTGGGTTTGATTCGTCTTAAGTTTTTGAACGCCATCGCACTCAACGCCATCCCACACTAATCGTGCTATTCAGGTCATGGACTCCATAGCAAGTAGTGAATGCCAATCTAAATTCAGTTATCTCCATAACACTGAGGCTAACTTGATTGTCGCCCTTTAACTCTGATAACCAGACCACAACATAGCCACATGATGACTTCCTGTTTGTTATATTTCGTCCTCTTTTTCGCCTGAACTCTCAGCCAGTCAACATGTAACCAAGAACCACGATGGTTGGAATGGGCACCCAACCAGTGCTTTTTCAAACAGAGGCTATTTTTGCCAATAGAAATATAATTTCCTCAGATCAGAAGGTTGCGTGCTCAAATCATGTTGGGGTCACCACTTTGTTGAAGGACAGGATGGCCTGCTTATGTAGTTGGGATCCCATCCTCCATGTGTGTATTAATGAATTGAATGGTAAGTGATTGAAAAGCAAAAGGTCGCATAATGATGACAAAAACATGCCGATATATATTAATGGAGGAATGTAGATTTATTTACATAAATTTACATGAGAAGTAATAAGGATATAGATAGTAAAAATAAGAGTTTGTTGAGAAAGGAGTAACGTTACTTACGGTTAATGAGAGGATGACGGGTTAGTCAGGAGCACTGGTTGGATGGCCATTCAGTTCCCACAGCACCAGTTGCACTTATGGATGTTGGCAACCTTCATGTGGACCCTCTTACAATTATCTATTTGTTGTGGTGTCCACCTTACAAATAATAATGAACTCTTCCACTCACTATAAAGCACTAGGAGAATATGTCTCTCGGCGATTATGCTTGTTGAGTCTTGCACTTGTGGCAGTCAGACTGTGTACCTACATGGTCTGCTTAGTAATTTTTCTTTTTTTTAGCATATGTGCTGCCTCTTTGAGTCTACTGACCCTCCACCTTGCATCTCTGTCAATTATTTTGACCTCGTTCCACAAAATGAAGTCTGTTCCTTTTTTTTTTTCCATATGTGATCAGCTAGTCCCGACTTTTTGACCTCTCCCCATGTCATGGCTTTATGGTATTCTTCTAACCTTACATTTAGGGGGCGACCGGTTTAAAAAAACTATGCATATGAGATTTCATGCAAATGCGGAAAGCTATACAAAGGAGAAACCGGTCGCCCCTTGAAGGTAAGGCTAGAAACACACTGTAAAGCTGTGACCTAACCAAAGCTTGGTGGACAAGTCAGGCATAAACAGAAGCTTATTTGTACCAAATATGATTGGATTAGAAAAAGAATTTTGAAGATTATGTAATATTTTCAAGAATACAAGTCATTATACATACGTGCATCCTTTGTATGTGTTGCATGTTTATATGGGGCCTCTTTTTTCGCTTCTCTTATAGTGATTTCTTTTCATTGTCACTGTTTCGTCTAGTGGTTGTTGTCGAATATGAGACAATTGAGGAAATGAAAGAGGCTGTAACAAGTTGTTGGAATGGTACAACAAGTGCATTGCAGGCGGAGGAGATTACTTCGAAGAAGACTAGAGTTTCATGTGCGTAGTATCAATACATACAAAAAAAGTCTGGAAACTTATTGAAGGCACCTTGTAAGAAGACGTTCACTGGGAGTTTTTTTCCAAAGTTGTATTTGGAGAAAATTGACTAAGGAGAGAGAGAAAGAGAAATCATTCATAGAATTCACAATTTAAAAAACTGTAATAGTTAATAAAATAGTGGGAAATTGACTTTATGTTATTGAATAGATAATACAGAGTGACCCTCCAAAAATGTCATGAATTTTCAAAAACTATAATAGCCAATAAAATAGGGGAAAAACTTACTTTACATTATTATATAGATAATAGAGAGTGATCCTTCAAAAATATTAATAAATAAAATTAATCATTTCGAAAACTATAATGGTCAATAAAATAAAGGAAAATTGACTTTAATTTATTATATAGATAATATAAAGTGATCCGCCAAAAATTTATAATTTTGAAAACTATAATGGCCAGTAAAATAAGAGAAAAAAATTGACTTTATGTTATCTATAATATAAATCTCACCTGTCTGGTTAAATGTATGTACATATTTTTGCATGTATGCGTAAAACTTTCGACAAAGGTGACAGATTTTCATGAGATTGGTATTCTTTTGAAGCTCAAGTCTTTGGACGACAAATATTGAAAAATTGGCCCAAAACATTAATTCCTTCACCCTCCATTGGGCAGTTTTCTACAAGGAGGGTTGCTTTCTTTTGCTGACATTTTTTGCAAGTCATTCAAACTTGCATCAACGACATTACATAAAAGGCATTATTTCGAACGCCGGTGACATCACAACCACGGTAGGCGCATCGATAAGACCATTTATCTTTTTCTCACCTCTTTTTCCTCATGCGTATCATGGGTTCAAACCTGTCTACTACTCTATTTTTTTAATTTTTGCATTTTGTTTTTTTGTTTTTTGTTTTTTTGTTTTTTGTTTTTGCTCAACCAACACCCTTACACACACCTCCACTTTCTTTTCCGCCTTCACGTCATAGGTTCGAGCTTGCCTGCCTAGTACAACTTTTTATTTTTGCTCCACATTCAAATACCCAGGCAATGCTGGCCACTCAGGCTAGTTATATATATAATACAGAGTAACCCCCCTCAAAAATGCCACCCATGGAATCATTAATAAAATTCACATTTTTTTTTCTGCAATCTAATCACCTTTTGTACAAATAGACTTCACTCTATGCCTAGCTTGTTTAACAGTCTTTAAATTAATTGCACTAAATATCTTCTTTTATCTTCCTTCAGGTGATTGCCTTCTGTGATGTCGATGTCAAAAAGATCCAAAAAGGTGTTTATATTTATGAAGAATCAAAGGTAAATAAGAAAAGTTTTAAAGTAAAACAAAATGTTTAGTTAATAAATTGATAGAAATTTGACTACTTCATCTCGTACCGACTGACAAATGCAACTAACTTGATGGCGCAAGAGAAAAAAGTTGATACATATCTCGATCTGTAATCTTGGATACCACATACTGAGTGGAACAATAAATTTGTCGCCCTAAAGAAAACAACACTGCAGCTTCATTTAAAAATTTTTGTTGAAAAAAATCAATTCAGGTGACTCAATTATGTATTAAAATGTATTCAATGTAGCCGCCTTCAGCCTCAATCACTGCCTTGATACAAGTCTGGAATTGAGAACATGCCTTTTCTCACAAACACCGGTGGTAGCTCGGCGAATACGCAGCAGATGGCAGCGATCAGGCTAGTTTTGGTGTTCTTGACTTATGACCAAATGAAGTAAAGTAATTCAGTGGGTTCAGGTCAGGGGAGGAGAGGGGGGCTAGTGAGAGAAGATTACAAAGTCGTAGCATTCCTTCTGAAGCCAAACCTGGGTTTCTTTGGACTTGTGTGTTGGCGCCGAGTCCTGCTGCCACATCCAGGGTCCACCAGCTGCTACCTGATTGTACCAGGGGATCATCATACTCTTCAGCACATCCAGATACACTTTGGTGTTGACTTTCCAGCAGACTTCGACTTCAAAGATGTGAGGCGGCATGATGTGGCTCTCACTTGAAACCACACCAAAGACCATAACTGTGGCTGCAAACTTTGTTGAGCTGTGCCCTCAAGCATTGAACCATCCAGATTTAGGGTGCTGGCAATGGTCCTGTTGTCATAACTTGGATCAGTAGAGAGCATGAATTGTACAGTGGTGCATCTCCGATCTCACTTGTTGAACATTGTGTCACTTTCAGACATGATAAAAAGCTTCTATCGCTCTTGGGATTTGTACACAACTGGCCAACTAGTAAATGGTCTGCAACAACAAAAAAAAAGAAAACTAATTTTCATCAAATGGAAATGGAATCATGTCATCCTCATCCTTTCTAGGGCGACAATTTTATCGTTCCACCCTGTATATTTTGATTTTTGTCCCCCGTCTACAATATTTTTGTTTACTCTTTTTCACCCCAAAACAAGGGATATTGCTACTATTTGGCATCATGTCTAACAGAGTTGTGGGGAGTTGAGTAGCAAGATGTCTGTTCATATTACAGTTAAACTTTTGCATATTAGTACAGTTAGGGAAACAGGGAAAGAATTCTAAAGTTTAGCAGTCCAAGGGAAGAAACTTTTAGAGTAGAAAGCTTTCTGGCATCTACAGTGAAGGGGTGGAAATTTGCTGTTTGTCAGATTAGTCGGGAGTATGTAGATTGAAAGGGCACAAGTGTTATGAGTTCATCACAGCGCATTGAATTAAAGTACTTGTAAGACAGGTATGGGGAATATAATTATATAATAAAATTAAGGCAAGTAAAAAGTGGACATTATGTTTACTTTCGACAGCCTCATAATTCTCGCTTGCCTTATTTTGTCATTTAGTCCTTACATTCCAGGAACGATGTTTCTGACAAAGGGGAAAAAATTGCTGTTTTCTGGATTAGAATCTATTCCATCTAACACTTATCGTTGGCAAGTTTTTGACCTTGAAGTGCTATTTTTATTTTTATTTTTTTATATCAAATGGCCTCATGCCATGTCTGGAGCAATTTCCTTAATAATAATTTCCTTAATATTGCAGAGACATGACTAGTGATTGTTGTTTCTGAATTTTGGAGACAAGGATTGATATTTTGTATTTTTTTGGATTATTCAAATAATTGATTTCATCTTG
The DNA here is from genome assembly GCF_053919585.1 of Euprymna scolopes. Taxonomy (NCBI): domain Eukaryota; kingdom Metazoa; phylum Mollusca; class Cephalopoda; order Sepiida; family Sepiolidae; genus Euprymna; species Euprymna scolopes. Next base: position 42,127,058 of record NC_136491.1, on the reverse strand, counting down.
AATGCTATTTTCGCAATATTTCAGTCAATGTAACTTCTGACCTAAAGTCCACAGCAACGTATGGCATAATGGATAAAGTAATAAGTAAAATTTAGTTCTAAGTGAAAATTTTCTGAAAGTTAAAGATTCAAATTTTTTTTTCTTCTGCTCAGTCATGGCTGGCAGAAAGAAAGCATGTTATCTTTGTGGATTAAATAAAATGTTCCGTTTGAAATTTTGTACAGATTCCCAAGTTTGGCAGAATGATTCCTGAGTTGAATAAGACCAGAGGCTACACCTTCAGAAATGTTGGGAGAATAACACTAAGGATAAGAAAAATAGCCTGAATAATCCAAATAATATGAAGTGATTAATGGTGTAAATGATCGAATCATACTATTGAAGTTGATGGTTAGTGAGAAAATATTCACAGCTACAGTAAAATTCTGGGATATGATTTTTTTCAGGTTACGATGTGGAATACGGTATTTTTCCGGCTCCTGGTTACGGTGTTTATCCCACCTTACGGTGTTATTTATAATGATTTTTGATTATATACATGTGTATCATATCCATCCATCCATCCATCCATCCATAGCCTTAAGTCCCTGTAGGGGCATAGGCCATCTACAACTTTGTAAATGCTTTTGTAGCAAGGAGTTCTTTTGTCAGGGTGAAGGTACGAACAGTGCCTAGCCTTCCTGAATGGTCACCAATCTGGTACTGGCCAGGCTCAACATTACTTAACTTTGGTGATCTGGCGAGAACCGGTGAGTCAACATTATTGTGCCGTACATGTGTATTATATATTGTACTGTATTTTGTAACTAATTTTTAATGCCGTATCCCGGGGTCCTACTGTATTATACTGTCTATAGAATGTATGTATTTTGTGGAAATGTACACAACCCTTAGACAGTTAGCATAAACTCTCATCAGCAATAAAAACTCTGAGACGTGGTATATTTTACAAACAGGTTTATTCGTCACCAATGATGACAAAACTGAAAAGGAATACAAACAGATTCAGAAACACGTAAATACAAAATAAAGATGAGAAGTTTACTAAAACTGAAAAGGAATACAAACAGATTCAGAAACACGTAAATACAAAATAAAGATGAGAAGTTTACTAAAACTTTTAAAAGAGTCATAGACTTAATAAACTCACAGAATAAAAAAACATTTTAGCATAAAAAATACCCCTAGAAAGGAAAATATACAAATTATTCTAACAGTCAAGCTATGAGAGGTTAGATGGAGGTTTCCCATGTAGGTGAAGGGTACACAAACTTTGTTTAGATAAAAGAAATAATACTAAAAAATAATACATTATTAAATTCTATCCTAAGAGAGAAGAAAGGCAATAGTCTGAATAATCCAAATAATATAAATTATCAATCCTCATCTGAAAAATTCAGAAAGAGTTGGGTATTAGAAAATGAAGAATGCTTGAAAATATCATTATGAGAAATTGATGAATACAGAATTTTTATGTGTCTGAGTAAATCTCTAATTTTCAGAAGCAGTATCTAGACCAGCCATAAGAATTGAGAAAGAAACGGTATAAGAATCTGTAAGATGAATATTTTCTTGCAGAAATGTTGAAGGTTTTAGGTGAAACAGACATTGAAACTTAGGTGAAACAGACATTGAAACTTAACAAATCATCAAAGCTGAGGTTGTTGTTGTTGGAATCTTACTACAGTTGTAAAATGTTGCAAGGATAAAAAAGGAGCTTCGAATACAGAGGCTTACAGTAAATAAGAAGTCATATAAGCATAGATGAAATGCAGTTTGATTTTATGCTTGAACAAAGTATGTCCACTGGTGTTGTGTTTATCTTGAGACAAGTGCAAGAGAAGTACCTTGGTAAGAAGAAGAACCTGTATTTTGCTTTGTGTATTTGGAGAAGGCTTTTGAGAGAGTGCTATAAGATGTTGTCTGGTGGGCTTTACATAAACTAGGAGCAAACGAGTGGTTGGTGAAGGTGGTTCAAACAATGTAGAGAAATGTTCAAAGTTGTGTTAGAATTAACAGTACATTTAATGACAACTTTAATGTTAAAGTATGAATACTTCGAGATTATGTACTGAGTCGATTGCTTTTGATTTGTGTCTTAGAAGCATAGCCCAGAGTGTTACATACTACATTGTCTAGACGAAATATTGTATGCTAATGATTTAGTTCTGGCTCAAAGTGTCAAAAGATGTCTGGTGGGCCTTACGTAAATTGGGTGTTAGTGAGTTGTTGATAAAAATTGTTTAAATAATGTACAAAAATGCTCAAAATTGTGTTAGAATTAACAGCACATTTAGCGACAGCTTTAATGTTAAAGCAGGAATACATTAGAGTTCTATATTGAGTTTGTTGCTTTTCATTTGTGTCTTAGAAACATTGTCTAAGGAGTTTTGTACAAGCCATTTGGGAGAGATGCTTTATCCTGATGCTTCAGTACTTGCCTGTAAAACAATGGATGACCTACTTGCTAAGTTAAAGACTTGGAGTGATGCTATGGAAAGTAAAGGTCTAAGAGTGAATGTTACAAAAACCAGAGGGATGATCAGTGCTGGCATTGGAAAGCTCCCCAAAAGAGGGACGTTCCCCTCGTCAGTTTCTGGAAACGGACTCAGGTACCACTCAATGTACTTGTAAGCAATGAGTGCAGTGGAATTACGAGGTGCCTTCAATAAGTTTCCAGACTTTTTTATACAGACATTTAAGATTGTTGTAGACTCTTGAAAATTTAGTATGTTATCGCTATACATCTTACGGGATGACTGACCAATTTTTATGATTTTAGGTTCAAATGAACAGCTATAGCATGAATTGGAATACACTCTACTAAAGCTTGATTGTCACAACTGATGAATTTCAAAAATGTAATCTGGACGTGAGGACACTTTAGAAGAACAATATGCAATAAAATTCTGTTTTAAACTTGGAAAAAATGCCACAGAAACATATGGAATGCTCTAGACTGCTTTTGGACCATTTTGCATGAATTGAGCATCGGTTTTTGAGTGACATAAGAGATTCAAAGAAGGAAGGGAGTCTGTGAAGGATGATGAGAGGTGTGGGGAAAGTAAGAAAGTCAAAACACCATTGTTGATTAGCCAAATAAAGAACTTCATATATAAGGACTGTTGTGTGTCTATAGAGACATTAAGTGCACAGTTTGATGTCAGTGTAGGGCTGAAGATGTGGAAAATTTGCACAAGGAACTGAAGACGCAGAAGATTTGTGTGAATGCACCAATCCACAACGTCATCTTTGTCACAGACTATTTGATCAAGATTGGTATCACGACAGTTCCTCACCTTCCCTATAGTTCAGACCTTGCTCTCTGTGATTTTGGTTATTCCCTAAGCTCAAAGAAAACCTTAGAGGCTGTCGTTATGAGACAGTTGAGGAGATGAAAGAGGCTGTGATGAGGTTCATTGACATGCTCACGCTGAGAGTTTTCTTCAAAGTTGTATTTGGAGAAAATTGACTAAGGAAAGAGAGAAAGAGAAATCATTACTAGAATTCACGATTTCAAAAACTGTAATAGTCAATAAAATAGTGGGAAAATTGACTTTATGTTATTATATTGATAATACAGTGACCCTCCAAAAATCTCATGCATAGAATCCTTAATAAGATTCACATGAAAACTACAATGGCCAATAAAATAGGGAAAACTGACTTTACATATAGATAACAGAGAGTGATCCTCCAAAAATTCATCACATGGACTCCTTAATAAAATTAACAATTTTAAAAACTATAATGGTCAATAAAAGAAAGGAAAATTGACTTTAATTTATTATATAGATTATATGAAGTAAACCTCCATAAATTTACAATTTCGAAAACTATAATGGCCAGTAAAATAAGAGAAAAAATTGACTTTATGCTATCTATATATATAAAAGCGAAAATGTGTGTATGTATGTTCGCTTTTTGTGTATGTCTTTTTTCAGAGAAGCGGTCGGTCGGCTCGCAACTTCTTAAGACTTTTTATATCACATAGAAATTGTAATATCTCCGAGTTAACAATGGAGCTCGCCTGTCTATGTAATTTGCTCGACTTCGGGAAGATAAATATTCAACATTTGTCGCTCGCCGCATGTGGATTAGTCTTTTTTCTATAATAAAAGCGACACTAATTCTGGCAGTATTTTCCGTCTATCGCTGGAAATGGCCGAAAGCAATCAGATTTGATCAATGTGGAAATATTTTCCTTATATCAAACAATTGCTATTCAAATTGGACAAGGGGAGCTGCCCCCCCCCCCAACATTGTGGGGAAAATAAAAATAAAAAAAAGCGTTCCCGCAGTAAATGAAATACTATCCTGCAGTCAAAGTTGACCTCATTAAGTCATTAAAACGTGCACCTGCCAAATCTAAGTAATTAAATAAATTCAAACGTGTTTCTGTTAAGTATCGCGCGGTGGCCCAATGGTTAACGTCACAGGTTTTTTTTTCACACTTTAATTTCCAACTTCGCCTCAAGGGTTCGAGTTCGATCCTCATACTCACCTACCAAAACTTTTCTTTTTTATTTTAACCCCCCCCCTCGGAGTTTTGATTTATCCAAAACCACACACACCTCCAAACACGCGGGCAACACCGGGTACCCCCCCCTCCCGCTAGTCTATATATATATATAAAAGCGAAAATGTGCGTATGTTTGTATGTATGTATGTGTGTGTCTGTGTGTCCACTAAAAACTTTCGACAGACAGAACAAAAATTCACAAACTTGGTATCATATTGAAGCTCCATCCTTCATCCGAAAAATATCGAAAAATTTGCCAAAAACGTTAATTTTTTCACCCCGAAATCGACAATTTTCTACAGGGAGGAGGGTCAACAAAAACCGTCCTTTCATGACGATGACCGATTCTACGCATGCATTAGATGACGTCATGACCTGATTTAGTTTAAATAGTTGAAGAACTGACTAAATTTCATGTACGTCGTGTTAGCTCAGTTGGTTAGCGTGTTGGTTCATTATCCAAACATTTAGGGTTCAAATCGTGGTGTGAGATGTCTTTTTTTTTTTCAATTTTTTAAATTTAAATATTGAACCAGTGTTATTTAAGCCATTTTTCACGTAACGTTCGTTTTTCTGTTTTTTTTTTTTACTTCGCTTATTCTTAGGTTTTCATTAACACCCCCAACCCCGACCACACACCCAAAAACACCCGGGTACCCACCGATTTTTAAAATTTTAATATCGAAACAGGCTTATTCAAGCCATTTTTCACATGTTTTTTGTTTGTTTGGTTTTTAGTTTTAACGTTCGTTTTTCTGTTTTCTTTTTTGTTTTTTCGATTTTTACATTTAACATTGTTCGTTTGCCTTACGTTAGTTTTTTTTGTTGTTTTTTTTTTCGATTTGATTCCCCTCCCGGGTACCCCCCACTTAAGTGTTTTTTTTTTTTTTACTTCGCTTATTCTTACGTTTTCATTAACAACCACACACACCTACAAACACTTAGGCAATGCCGGGTAACCCCCCCTCCCCCGCTAAGCAGGGTTTTTTAACGTTTGTTTTTCTGTTTTTTTTTTACTTCGCTTATTCTTAGGTTTTCATTAACACTCCACCCCCACCCCCACCCGACCACATACACCGAAAAACACCCAGGCAACGCCGGGTACCCCTCGTTAGTCTATAATATAAATCTCACCTGTTTGTTTAAATGTATGTTTGTATGTCTTCCTAAAACTTTTGACAGAGGCGACAGATTTTCACAAGATTGGTTTCATTTTGAAGATCGACCCTTCGGATGACAAATATAAAAAAATTGGCTAAAAACATTAATTCCTTCACCCTCAACTGGGCACTTTTCTACAGGGAGGGGTCACTTTTTTTGCTGATATTTTCGAAAGTCATCTCCCTTTTTCGATTGATCAGCCTTAATTAAAACCTTTGTCACTTCCGGTTTGGCAACAGCAAAGACATCACATTTTTTTTTCACATTCTTTTCCTCTTTCATGGTACAAGTTCGAGCCTGCCTGCCTACTACCACTTTCTTTTTGCTCAACACACACCTCCAAACACCTGGGCTATGCTGGGCACCCCTGCTAGTTATATACATAATGACCCTCCAAAAAATGCCACACATTGTACATATAGGTTAAGAGATAATAACTGATTTGTGTACAAGAAGTGTAAAACAATTGAAACGAATATGCTATATATATATATATATATATATATATATATATATATATGTTTCAAATGGCCTATTGATGCGTCAAGTGTGGGGTACTGTGTGCTTGTCACCTTCCTCTTCCAGTCCCTACCGCTGGCTAGCCTAGGCAAAAAGGAAGCAGAGTGCGTAAGTCTTCCCTGCCAGTACATAGCCTCTCCATAGGAAAGCTCCATGTAGTGCCTCCCCGCGGCGACATGTAAATTGAGTACCTTGCGGACTCAAGCAGAACTACAGGAGACTCGGAGGAGGTCTGCCCCCAGACATGCCGCATGCTAGGCCCATCGTTGTATGGACAAGCCCTGATGCCCATGAACAGGCCCCCAGCTATGGGTAAATAGTACCACTGCCTTGTGGTTATTCGTTGGTTCGATAAAGGCTAAGGGAGTAAACCCTAACAGAAAATCTGGAGTGTAGCCCCACAGGCAGACAAGTGCTGTACTCAGCCTTGCTCTGGTAGCTACTGCAGTCAACCTGGTGCCGGACGTACTGGTACTTCCATTCCTCTGGGCAACACCAGCAAGACCGAGAGGAGGATTCTGACGATTGGGCAACCCAGTCTCTCCACAGATCTGCCCTGGCCAGCGCCCTGGAGAGAAAACTTCAGCTATGCATCTGTATAGGACTAAACAGGGGAGCGACAGTTACCGGTTATAAGCCTACAGCTCAATTGGCGTACAGCTGGGCGCCAGGGGTCGGTCCTAACGGTGGGAGAAGTTATTTAATTTCATTGGACAGCTACCGCCCGCCACAAAGCTGAGCAGCCCTCAGTCAGTAAGGTGCTATCCCGCCACTGGCCACCTACCCTACTGGGTGCGTAGGGTATAGGATGATTCCAACAAGTGGCCAGTAACCATTGCACCAAACAAAACCAAAAGAAACACAAAGAACCCAACACTCAGGCTAGGGTGCTGGAATGTTCGTACTATGACGACTGGCCTATCTACCGACATACGCAACATCTCCGATATTCGAAAAACTGCCATCATCAACAACGAGCTATCGAGACTCAAAGTAGACATCGCTGCACTCCAAGAAACACGCTTAGCTGACACCGGATACCTAAAGGAATCGGGCTATACCTTCTTCTGGCAAGGAAAACAGGAAGAGGAGGTCCAGGAACACGGTGTTGGTTTCGCAGTCAGAAACTCACTGCTTCAGAACGTACAACTCTCTGATTCAGCTACTGAGCGCCTAATCTCACTACGACTGAACACCACAGATGGAACAATTAATCTATTATGTGTGTACGCCCCAACACTCGCAGCGCTTGACGACATCAAGGAGAACTTCTACACACAGCTGGATAGCACCATCAAGGCATTTCCACAAAATGAAGACCTGATTATACTTGGGGACTTTAATGCACGTGTGGGTGGCGACAACGATGCATGGCCGAGCTGCCTTGGTAACTTTGGAGTGGGCAAATGCAATGGTAACGGTCAGCGCCTTCTAGAACTCTGTGCCTACCATGACCTCTGCATTACCAACACATTCTTTGCTGCCAGACCGCATCACAGAGTGTCCTGGAGACATCCCAGATCAGGGCGTTGGCACCAGCTCGATCTAATCATCACTAGACGAAGGTACCTCAAACATTTTCTGATGTCTAGAGCCTACCACAGTGCTGATTGTGATACAGATCATTCCCTAATATGCAGTAGAGTCAAACTTCAACCCAAAGATTTCTGCCACACTAAACAGGAGGGTGTTGCCCGTATTGATGTTAGCAAGACCACATACTCAGATCGCAATGCGAAATTCAACGAGATGTTAACCTCCACCTTCAAAGGAGATAACACCCGGACTGCATCTGAACAGTGGGAAACACTGAAAAATGCCATCCACTCTACAGCTCTCAAAGTCTTTGGGAGGAGGACAGGTAGCAAACGCAATGACTGGTATGATGCCAACTCTGCTACCCTCAACCCTCTGATTGAGGCAAAGCGTTTGTCCTTGCTCTCATACAAGGCCAACCCATCTCCTACATCGCTGGCTGCACTGAGGCTTTCCAAAAGGGCAGTTCAAAAGGCTGTAAGAGAAGCTGCTACAGGACCCATAATTAACAAAACTGCTTCACTGAAGTCTAAATCGGGTGAACCCATACTAGACAAAGTTAAACAGCTAGACAGATGGGTTGAACACTACTCTTTACTTTACTGCTTTACTCCAGGGAAAACATGGTACATCAGTCCGCCCTGGATGCCATTGATCATCTACCACTGATGCATGAGCTCGATGAGGAGCCTTCCATAGAAGAACTATCCTGGGCAATAGACAGACTGCCATCAGGAAAAGCCTCAGGAAAGGACTATATTCCAGCTGAGGTCTTAAAAAGTTGAAAGGCTAGCTTGCTTGAGCCCCTCCATAGTCTTCTGATACAGTGTTGGAGAGAAGGCTCAGTGCCTCAGGGCATGAGAGACGCAAATATCATCACTCTCTACAAACACAAAGGGGACCGCGGTGACTGTAACAACTACCGCGGTATCTCACTGTTGAGTTTCGTTGGCAAGCTATTCGCACGTATAGTATTACTGTGACTAAACGTTCTTGCCGACCGAACCTACCCAGAATCTCAATGCGGTTTTCGTTCAGAGAGATCAACAATCGATATGATCTCCCTACGCCAACTGCAAGAGAAGTGCAGAGAGCAAAACCAGCCTCTGTATGTTGCCTTCATAGACCTGACCAAGGCATTCGATCTCGTGAGCAGAGATGGACTATTCAAAATTCTCCCACTGATCGGATGCCCACCAAAACTCCTCAGCATCATAAGATCCTTTCATGATGGCATGAGGAGCACTGTGCAATTTAACGGTGGCATGTCTGTTGAGTTCGGGGTGAGGAGTGGTGTCAAACAGGGTTGTGTGTTGGCCCCAACACTCTTCGGCATCTTCTTCTCCCTACTCCTGAAGCATGCTTTCAAGAACACAACGGATGGTATCTGCTTGCACTCCAGGTCAGATGGTGGTCTCTTCAACATTGCCAGACTCCGCTCCAGGACAAAGACCAGGACAGTTCGGATAAGAGACATGCTGTTTGCCGATGATGCAGCTATAGCATCGCATCAGGAAGATGGTCTTCAAAGACTGATGGACAGGTTTGCTAATGCTTGCAGCCTGTTTGGTCTCACCATCAGCCAGAAGAAAACTCAAATCATGGGACAAGCAACCGCCTCCCCACCCAGCATCACAATCCAAGGCACACCACTAGAGGTCGTACGCCAGTTTCAATATCTAGGCTCCACTACTTTAGACACCCTATCATTGGACGTGGAGCTAAACAAAAGGATTGGAAAGGCATCTACAACCCTCTCTAAACTAACTAAAAGAGTCTGGGAAAACAGGCACCTTACCACCTCCACCAAGATGACCGTCTACAGAGCGTGCATCCTCAGTGTTCTACTGTATGGGAGTGAATCCTGGACTACATACTCAACACAAGAGAGGAAACTCCAGGTCTTCCATATGAGGTGTATACGTAGGATACTTGGTATCACATGGCAGGACAGAGTGAGTAATACTGATGTTCTGCAGAGAGCGGGCATCCCATCCATTTACTCCCTACTGCGTGAGCGACGTCTTCGCTGGCTGGGCCATGTGCGCAGGATGGATGATGGGCGCATCCCTAAAGACCTTCTCTATGGCGAGCTTGCCTCAGGCTCAAGAAAGAGGGGGCGACCCCATCTTCGCTACAGGGATGTCTGCAAGCGTGACATGAAGGCTCTCTCGGTGGACAGGAATACATGGGAAGCCTCTGCAGCTGACAGAACTTCCTGGAGGAAAATGATACGCCAGGGGATTATCATCAGCGAGAGGACCCTCCATGCTGAAAATGCTGCAAAGAGAGCTAGGAGAAGAGCAAGTGTACAGGCGGAACAGCCGGACGAAGCGGCAAATTGCATAACAACCTTCGTATGTCAAGGCTGTGGCAGACTATGCAAATCAAGAATTGGTCTCTACAGTCACACAAAAGGATGCAAACAGGCAACATCTTAATACGGCGCTGATCCATAGTCGTTTCGACTGACGGATGCCACACACATATGGTGCAAAATTAGTAGATTTGCATAGCTTTTGAGATTATTTACAAGATTTGTTATTTTGGTGATATCCTTGGAGCACGTAGGAGTGGATGGAGTAGGTTCAGAGAACTACTACCATAACCATAACTAATCCATAGAATATTATTGTTATTAACCATACTCATGCAGTATAATGTATGGAATTAACGCCTGCCCACTGAAGTTTGGGGATATGTGTTGCATGGGGAGAAATGCCAGCAAAGTTCCACCCCTACACAGTAGAGATCCCTAGATGTAAGAAAGCCGTCTACTCTAATAGTTTCTTCCACAGAACTGCTAGACTTTGGAATTCCCTTCCGGGTTCCTGCTTCCCTAACTGTACTGACATACAGAAGTTCAAGTTTAATGTGAACAGACATCTTGCTGCTCAACTCCCTACATAGTATCCCTGCAATTTATGTTCCTGATAGTAGCCTCCTACATTAAAGTGGTACTGTGCCTTGTTTGGGGTGAAAATATAATAAAAAAAACTGACGGAAGACCAAGGAAAACATGGGAGGAAGCGATAAGGATGAATTTCAGAGAAAAAGTGATAACTAAAGACCTGGCCAGAGATAGCTTAGTTTGGAAATCAATTTCTAAAAGCACATACCAATATATAAAACGTATGTTAAACTAATGATGATATTGATGATGACGACAACCGAAATTGTATTCAGTCTCTTTAATGGTGATGTTCAAGAAAACAAAATATGATTTTGAATCGATTATTCATTTTGGGAAATAAATGATTGTATATGGGTCAACTTGGCAGGGCTAAACTGAATATGACAATGATGATGATCATCAACAACCTTGACACATCTTGACAAGATCTATGCGGACAGATCTGTTTCCAATCGAGGTCTGGTCGTTTACTGTAGCCCCAGCTTAAAGTGAAGATCAGACGTGATTGGATGAGATTAGATCACGTGGATTTCAATAGCAGGTCGGTGCATGACAATTTGTGCATCCATCTTGAAGAGCCATGTACAAGTTCACTTAGGTATAGCACATACAGTCCCAGGTTCTATGGAACCCATCCCTCTATTTTAAAAGACCCTTTGCTAGTAAAGTGAATGAGATCTGACCCCCTTTTTTTTTTAGGGGGGGGGTGGATTAGAGAGCCAACTTCCCACATTTTATTTTGTCCCTGGTCATCCTTAAACTGTCATCTTAAATTTTGGAAGACACTCCACTCTGATCTACTTTATTTTAGACATCCCACTTAGTTCACATTTGATTAAATTGTATAACTTTTTAACATTTGTAAAAACATTTTCATGACTGTACTTATTTTATGCCTAAATAAAATCGCTATAGTACACTGTGAAAAATATATGTCTGTGGCAGATATATATTTTTGTTCTGATCTCCATAGAGATATCAAAGACAAAGACAGTCATTTAAGTAGGTATTTATTTGCTTCCCCACGTAAGCAAAATGTGACACAAGGTCGGCTTTATGTGAGGTGAAGGGGAGGGAGGGGAAGGGGATGGTACATATAGGGTTGCCCCTACATGTACCAATAACCAATTGCCACAAGGGCAATGGTCACAAAGTGCAACATCTGCCGGAACAGATGGTATTTATTTGCTCCCCCACTGAGCAAATTAGGCACAAGGCCGATTTTTAAAGTGAGGAGTGAAGGGGAAATGGGGACCAACTCCCCGGGGAGTAGGGGAGCTGGATAGTGACAATTGGTATGAAGGGTTGCCCCTACATTGACCAAGGTCTTATATGTGGGGTCGCCCCCACATATGGTCTTTGTTTGCAGTATCTGCCGGAACAGATGGTATTTATTTGCTCCCCCACCGAGCAAATTAGGCACAAGGCCGATTTTTAATGTGAGGAGTGAAGGGAGGGGGAAGGGAAAAAGGGGACCAGCTCCCGAGAGGTGGGAAATGGGAGCTGGTTAATGGTCAGGCATGTGGGGTTTCCCCCACATCTGGTCTTTGCTAGTCATAGCTAGTCATAGCTTGCAGCATCTGCCGGAACAGATGGTATTTATTTGCTCCCCCACCGAGCAAATTAGGCACAAGGCCGATTTTTAATGTGAGGAGTGAAGGGAGGGGGAAGGGGAAAAGGGGACCAGCTCCCGAGAGGTGGGAAATGGGAGCTGGTTAAAGGTCAGGCATGTGGGGTTGCCCCCACATCTGGTCTTTGCTAGTCATAGCTAGTCATAGCTTGCAGCATCTGCCGGAACAGATGGTATTTATTTGCTCCCCCACTGAGCAAATTAGGCACAAGGCCGTTTTTAATGTGAGGTAAAAACCAGCTCCCCTAAAAGTAGGCAAATAGGGGGCACTCTGGTTACCAAAAATAATAATTGTCCCAGTATAGAGGGTTTCCCCTCCATTGACTGGTACAAATTATCTTAAGTGCAGTATCTGCCGGAACAGATGGTATTTATTTGCTCCCCCACTGAGCAAATTAGGCACAAGGCCGTTTTTACTGTGAGGTAAAAACCAGCTCCCCTAAAAGTAGGTAAAAAGGGGGCACTCTGGTTACCAAAAATAATAATTGTCCCAGTATAGAGGGTCTCCCCTCCATTGACTGGTACAAATTATCTTAAGTGCAGTATCTGCCGGAACAGATGGTATTTATTTGCTCCCCCACCGAGCAAATTAGGCACAAGGCCGATTTTTAATGTGAGGAGTGAAGGGAGGGGGAAGGGAGAAAGGGGACCAGCTCCCGAGAGGTGGGAAATGGGAGCTGGTTAAAGGTCAGGCATGTGGGGTTGCCCCCACATCTGGTCTTTGCTAGTCATAGCTAGTCATAGCTAGTCATAGCTTGCAGTATCTGCCGGAACAGATGGTATTTATGGTATTTATTTGCTCCCCCACTGAGCAAATTAGGCACAAGGCCGTTTTTAATGTGAGGTAAAAACCAGCTCCCCTAAAAGTAGGCAAAAAGGGGGCACTCTGGTTACCAAAAATAATAATTGTCCCAGTATAGAGGGTTTCCCCTCCATTGACTGGTACAAATTATCTTAAGTGCAGCATCTGCCGGAACAGATGGTATTTATTTGCTCCCCCACTGAGCAAATTAGGCACAAGGCCGTTTTTAATGTGAGGTAAAAACCAGCTCCCCTAAAAGGGGTCACTCTGGTTACCAAAAATAATAATTGTCCCAGTATAGAGGGTTTCCCCTCCATTGACCGGTACAAATTATCTTAAGTGCAGCATCTGCCGGAACAGATACTACACTTTGCTCCTAGCAAAAGTGCCAGGTAAAGCAGCTAAATTCAGCTGTTGAGGCCAAAAGTGATGATGAGAAAGAGCGAGAGAGAGAGAGAGAGAGAGAGAGAGAGAGAGAGAGAGAGAGAGAGAGAGAGAGAGAGAGAGAGACACTGTTTGGTTGAACCATAGACTGGAGAAATCACTCTCCACAAAATTTCATCAAGTCTTTATGCAGTGAAATTATTGTGGTTATATGAAAATAATGTTAAAACCGGTATTTTCACATGACTTTTTCATTCAAATGAGACACTTTTTTTTTTCAACAAAAAAGATATCGCCTGAATGCTTGGTACTCCGGCCAGACATACCTTCAGTTCTCTGTGTCCCCCCCCCCTCCTCTCGCCCTCTCTCTGGTTCTTTGATCAGCATCGTTCATCTACAAAGTGACTTTTCTTTAAAATTTGAGTTTTTTTTTTCATTTTGACACAATCACAAATCCACATAACATAAAACTAGAAAATCTTTGTAAAAAGTAAACAAAATAGGGAGACAGTTAATTATATACATCGAAATCAACATTGTCTACACACAATTATGTTGATATTGTAATATAAAGAAATTATAATCGGTAGGTACTGCATGAAGACTGAGACAATTATTATTTATTATTTATGTTTTTTCCAATTCGGTATGCCTCTTTTAGAGGAACTGGAGTTTCCTCACATTTAAGACCGACCCCGTATTCTACTGCCTATTATTATTTTTTTTTAAATTAATTCTTGTTTTTCTTTTCTTTTCAAAAATATTGAATATGGTTCAGTTTTCTAACCAAACATAAAAGGAAAGTCAATTTTTAAATATTTTTAAAACTGATTTTCTTAAAATTAGCATTCATTATCTTGTTTTTATTTTTTGAGGGTGGGGGATGATAATTTGTTGTAATTTTTATTTACTATTTAAAACAATTATGCCAAGAAAGGAATAAGGGTCTTAAATGATGTGAGCCGAAGAAGGACAAATTTTGGTTGACAGTGGTTTGACCTTGACCATTGCTCATGCACAAGGTCTCTCTAAAGAAATATAAAATGACCGATTTGTTCGGACTTTCGTCATTGTTTTGCTGATTTTCATGATCAAGATTTATTTTTTATGTAGAGTGCATTTTTTTTACATATATATACAAAACTTTTTGAATAAAACTATTTAAAGCAAACTTTTTTTTAATAAGGAGAAACCAGCTAAAACAAACATTTTAATGGCAGACATTCTTCCAGTCCACATTCTTCTAATTTGGAAGGAACAAGCTCCCCCAAAATAAGGTGCTCTGGATTGATATTTTTATTTAAAAAAATGAGTTATATTATTTACAAAACATTTTGTGGGGAAGAGAATTTAGGATACTGATTGGAATTGCCATAAACAGTTTATTAAATCAATGCTTGGTTCTAGAAGATTTCACTTAAATTCCTGTTTGAAGAAATTCCCGTGGCATAGAACACACTCAGAAAATACCTTTTTCAAATTGTGTGATATCTGTTTAAATATATTTTGTCCCTTATATTAAAATCTTACCTTGTATTTAACTTTGCCATTGTGGGGAAGGCAAGCAAATGGCAAATTTTTTTTATATATAAAAAGTAGAAGTTATAAAAACATTTCTAAATAAAATTATGTATTTTATGATTGATTATTATGTGATTTTATTAAAATTGCCTTGGTCTAGAAGGATTTCTCCTTCACTGACCACAGACAGGAAAGATTAGTGTCTTGATAATAATCAATAATAAAATGTATAATTTTATTTAGAAATGTTTTTATATTTTTCTACTTTTATATAAAAAAAACTTTGCTCTTTGCTTGCCTGGGATTTTTATTTTTACTGTAAAAAACATTAAACTCTCGATTTCGTATAATTTTAATATTTGAATATTGTGACTAGATTACACAAAAAAATTTTAAGAAAATTTTAAAAGGGATTAGATAACTGCTAATCGCTTAAGTAAACACGTGGACACACTAATTCCCATTAGATCACCGAAGTTAAGCAACATGGAACTTGACCAGTGCCAGATTTGGGAATACCAGGCACTGTATGTAGGAAAATGTTGACCCCCTCCTTGTAAAAATTGCAGAAACCTAATGTTGTTATCTCTGACCAGGATATACTTGCAACTGTGGATTGCATATGAATTGAATATTCCCTTGACATTTCCTCCTTTGGAGGAAGCTTGTTGTATCTGCCTAGGATGAATGCCATTGGCATGGTGCTTCTGGCATAGTTGCCAAAGGCGTCCCTATCGGGATATGTCGACAAAGCTGGCCAGGTTTTTTTTTTTTGGACTTAAAAAAATTTGAGAATCTATTTTTGGCAAATATCTTTTAAGATTTTGCAAACCTCAATAAAATTTAAAAAAAAAAGATGGATGGTCATTTACTTGCCTTCTCATGCTTTAATTATGAGGAAAATCCAGTTCTCTCAAACATGGCACTCTGGACGGAGAAAAAACTAATTGCCTCAGTCTTAAAGGATTTTTATTTCACACAGTACCGATTATAACTTTTTCAAGCTACAATATCAGCATATTTGTCTGTAGAAAATAATTACTGTTTCTATAGACTTGTATTTTCTGTAAATATATTTTTAGGTATGAACCTAAAAAGATATTTGTCAAAATTAAACTTTCGGTTGAAAGTTGTGACTAAATTTGTTTTATTACTTACTAGCCTTGGTGCCCGGCGTTGCCCGGGTGTTTGGAGGTGTGTGTTGAGCAAAAACAACAAAAAAAAAAAGTGGTAGTAGATGGGCAGGCTCAAACCCATGACATGAAGGCAGAAAAGAAAATGAAAGAAAATCTGATGCCTTTACCACTACTCCATGACATGACCGGAAGTTTGGAATGTTAAAAGTAAGCAAAGTCAATCTAACCGATATGCTGACTTACAAAAAAGGCTCGCAAAAAAATCAACTCTTCCTTGTAGAAAACTGCCCAGTTGAGAGTGAAGGTGTTACATGATAAGGGCAGTCCTCTTTTCATGTAAGTAAAAAAAATAGGGAATTAGTTAAATGTAAATATGAAATAGGATAGTCAAGGATTCGAACTAGCGAAGCTAGACTTGGAATTGAGAATTCCAATCATAAGTTAAAATAAATACAGAATGTTATTGAAAATAAGGAATGTGGAATTGCCATTGTTTAGCTCACACAGAATTGTTAGATATCTGTTTATTGAAAAAGGAATGTAATGATGAAATTTGTTTCTGTTATAAAAATGAAAATTAAAATAAGGAATTTAAAAACGGACAATGGAAAATGTTATTTGTAAAGTGGGTTACGAAAATTAGGTTAGAGGGTCGGCTTTGTAAGAAACATGGGAATAACAATGCATGCTTAAACACGGAGGCATGTCATGCCATGTGTTCTGAGAGACATGTGCTGGTCATGCAGTGACGTCATGAGTTATGAATTTAGTTAGATAAGTCAGAATCAGAATCAATCAGTTAGAAGAAGCGAGAGGAGTCAAACCAGAGAAGCAGAGGAGATCAGACCGATTCCCGTTAGAGTCAAGGTATCTTCTAGGAGCGAGAGGCTTAGAGGTAACTATGTAAACAACTTTGAATCCCTGAAATACAGAATCATTTCCAACCGGTCGAAGAATAAATGATCATCATGTATCATGTTTTTTATAACTGACGTCTTTCTGTGTTCATCATTACAACGAGAAAGGTAACGTGTTTATATTATATGTACACCTGTCAAACGTAAATGTCAAACGCACTCTCTGTCTATCTATCAAGATATTCAACAATCTCTTCTAGTTGAATTATAGGCTTGGTGCTCTTGTAGTAACATGTACACTGTCTATTATATATATACAGAACTGTCTCTCTCTTTATATATACCCTGTTTATGTCTCCAATATGCTATCTCCACAAACATGAACATTCTAAGACATATGAACACTCACAATGAATATACTATATAATATCTAATATCTAGCATCTCACAACATGATCACACACATGAACGCATTAAGACTCTTACAACATGAACAACAACAACAATACAGAATATACGTCATCTTAATACCACCAGTACATAACAAAGGAATTAATATTTTTGTCCAATTTTTTCGATATTTGTCATCCGAGACGTTGAGCTTCAAAATGATACTGATCTTGTGAAAATCGGTATCCTCTGTCAAAAGTTTTAGGCAGACATACAAACATACATGCAAACATACATAAATTTAAACAGACAAGTGAGATTTATATTATAGATTTCAATAATACTGTAAGAAATTTTAACAATATTTTGCGTGTATGGGCCCCAATTGCTTAAGCCAAAGTTGCTTGACTAACAAATCATCATCAGCAGCAGCAATTGGTTGTACATTAATCATGCCTAATTTAGTCATAGATAGATAGTAAAACCTATAATTTTGGGGAAATTTTTTTTTTTAAATGCAAACATAGTCACTGTTTACATGAAAACAAGACTGAAAACAAAAGTAAAAAAAGAAATGCATAAAATTATTTGTTGAAATTGTGATCAAATTGAATAAAAGTTGCTATTTTTACTCAGAGCTGGTGTGTAATATTTTCAATAAAAAAATAAAAGTATTTATACATACGTGCAGGGTCTTTTTATTCTCTTCATCGCCACTGTTTCTCTTCACTGAGTTACATGAGTGGCCATCGATCATCTCCTCTGTTTAACTCAGACAAATAAAACTGTTTTCACGAAGAAACACACACAAGACGTTTTTAGAAGTTTTATAGATGAAATCAGCATTATTTTGCATTCTTTTTGTTCTTTGCACATGACCCTCATTCCTGTTTGCATATATATATATATATATATATATATATATATATACATTCCTGTTTGCACATATATATATATATATATATATATATATATATATATATATATATATATATATATATCAAAAAGCAGGCTCCTTCAGTCTTGGACAGACTATGGATACCCAGGGAGGGTTGCTTGCACGTGAAATTTTTGTGACAGGAGGTGTGCAATCTCCAACCACACCTCCCCTGAGACGACATTGTTAAATACCAGTGGCAAGTAAAGTACAGGACGACTGGAAATAAATGCCGAGATAAGCGGAGAGCACATACAGCGCCCAGAATTCCCAAATGGTCACCCATTTGATACTAACCAGGCTCAACGTTGCTTAACTTCAGTGATCTGATGAGAACCGGTGTGTCAACGCGATTATGCCGTATATATTTTTAAATACGAAATCAGCATTCTGATTATATATATATATATATATATATATATATATATATATATATATATATATATATATATATATATATATATATATATATATATATATATATATATAGGGTGGGCCAAAATAAGGGTCCTATCTTTAAATTTTAATAACTTCCACAAAATAAAAGTTAAACTCACCAAACTTTATGTGTGTGTAGACTGACCCTTCCGAGATATTTTTGAAATAAACAAAACAAATTTTGGTCGAAAAGCACTTCTTAAAACTTACATGAATTTATGAATTTTTAAAAATAGGACACTTATTTTGGCCCACCCTGTATATATGCATATATATATATGCATATATATATATATATATGCATATACATATATGCATATATATATATATATAAATATGCATATATATATATATATGCATATATATATGCATATATATATACATATATGCATATATATATACATATATATATGCATATATATACACATATATATATATATATATATATATATATATATATATACACACACACATATATATATATATATATATATATATATATATATATATATATATATATATATATTTCCCTGGAAATATTCTTTATTCACTTATATTTCCCTTTTTATAAATACCAATCCTTATTTAAGAAGCTCAATGTAATTATAGAGCAATATAATGAATAAATGGCAAAAGTTTATATTCCAAATTTCATGATGTTGACCATCTTACAATTTATTCCTTTAGTTCAGTTGACACTTACAATTCTTGACAGTATCTGTTTCGTAGAACAAAATCAATCACTTAATTATTATATCAATCAATGAATCTATTTTGCCCTTAACTCACCAGAATAAATAGCAACAATCAATCCACCAAAAGGAAATAAAATGCGTGGACATGATTAAAAAATCCAAAAATTGAAAGAGAAGTTGCAAATATGTTATAGTTTGCTTACATTACACCATTTTGAACTTAGAAATAAAGTTATATAAATAAATAAATATATATATATTCTTCTATATAAGATGACTGCAGAAATTCCCCTCTCGACCAAAGTATCGTAGGTTTGCAACAACAGATGCCACATACAAATTCAATACATTTAGCCTAATAGCTACTCTTATGTAGCTTTCAAACACCATTTTCGACACATTCATTCGTGATAATAAAATGCTACATTGCATTCAATGAACAACGCCATCACAATTGAAACATCTTCAGAGGAAGGAGTTCCTAGTTTTCCCTCTAAATATTTAACACTGCTACCAGTTGTCACTGGGACCAATTCCACATTTTCCACAGATACTGTGATTACACCGACCATAACTGGTTCATAGATACATAGACATAAACTTTCCAATTTCTGATTTGTAAATAATGCAGGTTCTCTTGCTAAATTTCATCCGTTCTGATTGGCTGAGCTCTGAAAATTCTCATATTCTAGAAATCGATTCTTCCCTTTATAAACAAACGATTACTAAACTTAAAAAATGGCGTCACTAAGAGACATATTATTTGGCCTATCAATGCGTTTTTTTTTTTTTTTTTTTTTTTTTTTTACAAAGGCATCACCACATTATCAAGGCCCAGAGGCCACTCAAGGATAAGGGTTAAAGAGTGTACAGTAGAAATTGGTCAATATAGTAATCATTAGTAATGAAAATTTGGTAAATTTAATAACTTATATGGAACGGCTCATCAAGAACTTATTTACTTTAGACTTGAACACAACCATATTGTAGTCAGCCGGAAAGCAGGAAAACGGAAGACAATTCCACAGGCGTGCAGTTCTAAGAAAGAAGCTTTGTTCATGGAATCTACGTTTAGGTTTAGCCACAGATAAAGAGTGGGGGAAATTATTGATAGTGTTTACAGCTAGACGAGTGTTTCTTGTGAAAGTTTGGCGAGGGGGGACCAAAGATTGAAGCTCAGTTGAACACTTTCCATGAAAATAACGATACATCAGAGACAAACTCGCAACATCTCTTCTGTGAGATAGAGGTTGCAAGGAGGAGAAAAGGACATCTCCTACGAGGCTACGAAGTCTATTTTGAACTCTATCAAGGCAGGACAAGTCCTTTCTAGCAGCTCCTGCCCAGATGTGGCAACAGTATTCCATCCTTGGACGTACCTGGCTCTTATATAGGTAGAGAATAGCATCAGCAGTGAGATATCTACTGGATCGATAGAAAGATCCCACCATTTTTCCAGCCACCTTGGCAACAGATTTGATATACGTGTTCCATTTAAGATCAGGAGTAATGGTCAAGCCCAGAAGCTTGTCAAAACTTGAGGCCTCCTGAAGACGAGAGCCATTCATTTCAATTGATGACAAATGTGGATTAGAATGTTGATGATGTAAAGAGAGAAGCTTGGTTTTAGATGCATTAAAAGTAACCAGCCACTCCTTTCCCCATTGTACTACGTGCTCAAGATCAGAGGAGAGAGAATTGGAGAGAACTTGCTCGTTTACTGTCTTAGATGTGGTACCATAAATGGTAGTGTCGTCAGCATAAATGTCTACAAATGATGTAAGGATATGATTTGGAAGATCATTAATGTAGATCAGGAAAAGAGTTGGGCCCAGGATGGATCCCTGAGGGACACCGGCATTAATACTGTGAGCTTCTGATTTTTGCCCCTCAACTACTACTCTTATGAACCTATCAGAAAGAAATGATTTAATAATTGAGAAGACTTTTCCAGCTATACCATAGCTAGCGATCTTATGAAGTAAACCTTTATGCCATACCCTATCAAAGGCTTTAGATATGTCAAGAGCAATTGCTCTAGAAAGATTGCCACCGTCGAGAGATTTGCTAATCCTATGCGATATAACTGTAATGACATCTGCTGTAGATCTAGCAGAACGGAAACCATATTGAGTGTCACTAAGAAGGTTATTTTTGTTGAGATGTTTGATTACTTCTGTATTTAACACAGATTCTAGCAACTTACTCATGACGCACAGGAGAACAAAAACACAACTTTTGTTGTTACAAAAATTGCAAAAAAAAAAAAATGTAAATAAACTATACAAAATGCGAGTTCTCTGGAGAAAAATAAATATATATAGATATTCAGTACATTTACAGTATATTTACTTTTTTATTTATTGTATTTCTATTGTTTTCTTGTTTGATTTGATATTCGTAGCTGTCGGAATGCTTTGCAGTTTGTGCATGCATGCGTTTGTGTTTGGTTACGCATGCATTTGACAAAAACATACAAGATTTATTGTTATTTTGGTTGTACTGAACTTATATATATATATATATATATATATATATATATATATATATATATGAATTGACTTTGTCTTTGCATCTGAAGAATGGTCTCTATCAAATTCCTCTGTCACTCTTTGGTCTCCAAATTTGAAACTTGGTATAGGGCATTTGGATCTGTAGAACAAATTCTCTTTGTTTAACCGGTACAAATAGAGGTCATAATTGAAAAAATTTGAACTTGGCAGGCATAAGTCGACTTAAAGTACTCTTCTACACATGCACAAATATACATTTATACCTTTTACAATGTTATTTTTTAGTTTTTATATGCGTTAGGACATAGTATAGATGGTAAAGAATAAGACTGGAGAGCTATATGTTTAGGTTTTGATTCTAGCTGATGGCACCCACGTCATATTTTTTTAAAACTTTTAAAATCACTACTATATATTAGGTACAATATAATAATCAGTAGAGAATTGTCTCTATAAAAATAAATACAAAATCAGCATGAATTAAAATATCATATTTAAGCATATTTTACAGCCAGGTAATGCCAGGCACCCTCTTAAGACCCACATAATCGATTTTCAATATTAGATAAAATTCCTGTTCTGCTATTTAATATTCTATTTACACATCTTTTGCTTCCTTAAAACTCCCTTTTTCTATTAGCCACTCTTAGGAATGTTGGTAACCTTCACATGGTCCCTCCCTTAAGTACACAATGTCGTTCCAGAAAGAATTCTAACTAGAAAGATATTGGGGAAACAAATGCCAACAATAATCATCTGATTTCATACGAAATGAATGAATGATGCTCAACAACAATAACAATCCCCACTCTTATAGTCAATAGCAGTATCCCTAGACCAGTCCAGCACACTTTTATGACCCCCTTGTCTCAGTAATATCAGCAGCAGCAGTCTGCATTGTCTTTTTGGCTAAGAACAGTGTAGTATCTGTTAGGATACTTTGCTTCGTCTTTTCCATTCTCAGCTAGTGAAAAAGAAATCCATCTAGACAGAGGCAATTTGTATTTTGATCCCAATCCTGAGTGCCATTTTTTTGGAGGAGCTTATGCTTTCTCACATTAAAGACCTTGTGTCTTACTCTGTTCTCGTGGGGAGGCAAGTAAATAAGGATAGCAGGAAGTGTTAGTTGTCTACATCTTCACGACATATACTGACCAAAAGACGTTCTAATACCCCTCCATTTTTTTAATCAAAAACGATCGCCAGACAAAAAAAATAAATAAATAATAGCAGACTTATAACAATACTCCATTTTTAAATTCTTGACAGAAATAGGATACTTGCTTCTTTTTTTTATTATTTTAAAAATAGTCTCCATCAAAAATATTCTTTTTTTTTTTTGTTATATTTTTTGCCTTTTATTTTATTTTTTGTTTTCTATTTTTGATTTGAAGCTATTTTATAATAATATCTAATCTGTTTTTTTTTTTGTTTTGTTTTGCATTTCAGGAAATTCCAAAACCTCGAATTCCTATTACCCATTTTAGCCAAGCTAAAGCGCCAATCGTGTTGTGTGTTAAAATGGTAATTCACTTGGTTCTACTTTCATCTCCCTTCAACTTCCACAAATTACAACGTTGTGATTATATTGATTTGCAAAAAACAAACAAACAAACAAAGCAGCAACAAAAAAGTTCATATTTAAAGTGATATTGTCCATTTATGTGAATAAGCTCTTCGTCTGTATTTCTCTTTTTCGAAAGGCTATTAGCATTTCTCCGATGATGGTATGATTATGTAATTGGTTATCCCAACCAATTACCAAAGGTCATCGAGTGAGCTGACGCTCATAAATAGAGAGCCAAATATGGAAGCTTGTTAACTTCTATTTACATAAGTGAAAATTTCGACTTATCTCTTCAGCCTTGGCTCCCGTCTTTATTGTTGACATTGGTATTTTTTTTTCTGCTTTCAAATTTCAGACAGCGTATTATTTAGATTATTTGAACTACTGTTGTCATCTTTTTTTTTTTTTTTTTTACACGGTGGTCACCACTTATCAAGGCCCAGAAGCCATTCAGGGATAAGGGTTATTGCAAGTACAGTACGTTAGTGTGGAGATTTAATGAAGCGTTTACTTAAGGGGGCGGTTCATTAGGAATTTGTTAACGTTGGACTTGAAGAAATCCAGGTTGTAGTCAGGTGGGAAGCAGGCAGACAGAACAGAGTTCCACAGGCATGCAGTTCTAAGAAAGAAGTTTTGTTCATGGAATCTACGTTTTGATTTAGGCACAGATAGAGTGGGGAAAATTTTTCACAGTGGATTCAGCTAGACGAGTGTTTTTTGTGTAAGATTGGCGAGGGGGGACCAGAGATTGGAGTTCAGACGAGCACCTGCCATGGAAATAACGATAAAACAAGGATATGCTCGCAACGTCTCTTCTGTGGGAGAGAGGTTGCAGGGTAGAGAAAAGGGCATCCCCCACTAAGCCACGAAGTCTATTTTGTACTCTGTCAAGGCAGGATAGGCTGTTTTTAGCAGCTCCTGCCCAGATATGGCAGCAGTATTCCATCCTTAGAAGCACTTGTTCCCCTCTTGACATAAATACTCCCAAACTAACCTGAATCTTGAGTGTTATTTTAACAATGTTTCGACCGATGTAACCTCCAACCTTCTTCAGGTGCAAAAATAACAACCAAGATGAAAACAGTGTCATATTTCTGAATTTTTTTAGATGAGGATTCATATAATTTGGATTATTCAGACTACTGTTCTCATCTTGAGTGTTATTTTAACAACGTTTCAACCGATGTAACCTTTGGCCTTCTTCAGATGTATCTTGTTGAACTCCAGAATTTGTGAGCTCGACAAAATACACCTGAAAAAAGTCGGAAGTTACATCAACCATAATGTTGTGAAAATAACACTCGAGATGAAAGCAGTAGTCCGAATAATCCAAATAATATAATAATTAGGGCTAAGACAACAGCATATTCTTTTCTTTGTTTTTACTCTCGAGTATATATACGACACAGACAACTGAGAACCACATCACTCTACATAAAAACGTATAAGGTATCAATGGATATATACCTGAGAATCAAAACAAGGAAAAGGATATGCTGTTGTCATAACCTTAATGATAATATAAATTATCAAACCTCATCTCAAAAATTTCAGAAAAAAATATGACTATTTTTATCTTGGTTGTTATTTTTGCACTGTTTCAACCAATGTAAACCCTGACCTCTTTTAAATGCACTTGTTCAAACTCAGCCATTTTTGTGTTGAACTCAAGAACTTTTATGAAATTTCAAGCTGAAACCATTATTTAATCCACATGGTGATGTACCCTACCGCGTGACTGCATAAATCCTAACCCAATGCTATGAATAGTGATAATGGAAGTAAGAGGCAGAATCGCTATGACCAAGCCAGAAAAAAAGTCTCTGGCAGCATATTATGTCTATATTTTCTGTTAATGCATATTCTTGTTAACTCTACCTCCTTGTTGTCTTATTTCACATATTAAAATTATACAGGATGATAGAGAATTTAATTCTACTGTGTTTGCTATAAATTATTTTATGTTCTTATTCTTTATTCATGAATTTTCAACTGTTATGTATTATTATTATTAGTAGTAGTAGTAATAGTTGTTCTACTACTACTACTACTACTACTACGTTTACTCACTAGTAGTTCTCACACAGCTCATCATCAGAGATCACTCACTGACAACAACTGGTAGTATTCCCTGGAGTCTGAGTGACAACAAGTCTTCTTAGATATTTAGGACTATTCACCTCTTTTGTTAACCTTTGCAAATGAATTTACATTATTCCAACAGCCGCTTACCATTGACTTCTTGCTGGCAATGACCATTGGTCTTTGCTAGAATTCTGATGGCAATAAGCCTCCCCGAGGTCCCAGCCTGTTTTGCACTTATCCAATGGAGGTCTGGTTAGTGCTTTCTCTTTTCAGTTTTTCCATGATCTTTCTCAACTAGTTGGTGTAGTGCTAGTTGATGCCGACACTAAAATTTATTATTATTAATAGTAGTAGTAGTAGTAGTAGTATGTTGGCCTTCTGCCTGGTGCTTCAAGCCAAATTTGTTGAAGTTTCCTCCCAATAATTTTTTTTACTTATGTGTTTGTTATTTTTTTTTTTTTCTAGGAATTCTTTGAAATGAGTGATTTGTATAGTTATTTATTTATTTGTGAACTGTTATCCTCATCTTTATAATTGACAACAACTATGGAAGGCAGTAATTACTGAGGATACAGTTAAAGAGACTCAGCATTCCTATCCCGTCATGGTTAACTGTCTGACGAAGGCCAGAGGAATAGTTGGTCGAAATGTTGTGAAACAATAACTATGAAGATGAGGATAACAGTGTTTATTCTTATTAGCAGTAATATTAGTAGCAGAATAATTTGGACTCTCCTTTGAAATATCTGCTATATCAAGAGTGTTTGATGCTAAATTTGCTGGAGGTCTCTCAGTAGTTTTTGTACCGGTATGTGTTTATTAATAATCTCAGAAGTAGTAGTAGGAGGAAGAAAATAATTTTGATCTACCTTTTATGTTAATGGTGCCTTCATTGCAATTAAAAAAAAAAACAACAGAACTAACGGCGCTTCTACAGAATTGGAATGAGATTTTCGTAAATCGTAAAACTGAATTTCGCATGAAAACAATGGTATCTACGTATTCCTCATATTTTTAAGATGAGTATATCCGAAAATTGCGAAAATTGATGAGGTAGGAAAATTTTTGTTCAAGAAAATAAAAAATAGAATTTGATGAAAACGATTGTAAAACACAGGAGAGTTCAACAGGGAGGTAATTTCCTATTCAAATTAAACAAAGATGGTAGAAATTTTTCACCTGCTAACACAATTAAAGTCGTTTTTTAATAATTCAGGTAATTTCAACTGAATAATTTGGAGCTACCGTTGTAAATTATTAGAACCGACAAAAAAAATCAGTAGAAACCATTGATTTTTATCTGAAAACTCCCTTTATCGACTACAAATTCTTATCCCAATGATATAGAAACATTGAAGTAACAAGTTATATAGTTCTGAATTTTTCTTTTTACGAAAATTCAGAAAAAATTGTCACATGGACCAAAGTATCAACTGTCCATGCTCCCATTTACACAAACCCCATCCGGCTTGGATGAAGTTTTATAAGTTTATCATCTGGCTGTTTGAATTTTTTTTTTAAATACGATTAACAAGTTACATGGCTGCAAATCTTTTTTTTTATTTTATTTATGAAATACAAAGAAAACATTGTATGGATAAAGGTATCAGTTGTCCATGTCCCCATGTACACACACCCCATCTGGCTTGGGTGGGGTTTTGTGAGTTTATCAACAGCTATCATTTATCAAGTCTACTGTGTCTCAAGTCATGCCTGAAAAGAGGTTGAAACTCTGTCTCATTTCTTTGTTATAACTCCACAGCCATGTTAAATTTTCTACCTTTACCATCCCTGACTATAAAAGCTAATGCTACAATAATAGCCAAGAGGTGATCTTTTAAACCCACCGCATTTCAGGTAAAAACATTATTACATACTTCTGTGTCATGGCGAAATTAGTACAAATTCCAAAGATTATGAAAAATGATCCAGTAGAAAAATACTTTAAAAAATTTTTTATTACATTTTCGCCTAAAACAAAGCACAGTTCCACTTTGATGTAGGGGGCTAATATCAGGGGCATAAGTTGCAGAGATACTATGTAGGGAGTTGAGCAGCAAGATGTCTGTTTACATTACACTTAAACTTCTGCATGTCAGTACAGTTGGAGAACCAGAAACCTGAAAGGGAATTCGTGAGTCTAGCAGTTCTAGGAAAGAAAATATTAGAGTAAAAGGCTTTCTTACATCTAGGAATCTCTACTGCTTATGAGAGGGACTTTGCTGCTTGTTGGGTTTGTTGGGGGTATTTACATCGAGGGGGTAAAAAAGGTTTGTAGTTCATTGGAGTATCCGTCATTAAGATGCAATATGTCGTTGATTGGACCGAGGTTGAAGCTTAGATGACAGTTCAGGACCTATCATATTGGCAACTCTCTTTTGGACTCTATCCAGGATTTCAAGTAAAAATAGAATTTATTGAATTATCGAGTTTTACTGTATGTTTTAATGTGGAAGAGTTGTGCAACCAATTCAGTATGACAAACAAGGGAGATAACCCTTGACTTAAACTAAGAGTTTGACATTTTTAAACCAACGTATTTTAGAATATTGTGGCCGATTTTTGTTAAAAATCCATCTAGCACATCTTCTACTGTATTATTTTTCATAAATTTTGGAATTTATACTAACTTTGCCATGACACAAAGTATGTAATAATGTTTTCACCTGAAATGCGCTGGTTTAAAAGATCACCTCTTGGCTATTATTATATGGCTTAAAATGATTCTAACTCCTTCTCTCTTTTTATTATTAATCTTGCATAACTGCACTTATATCTTTACCATTTTATTTTTTTAGGCGCTGACTGGAGGAAGCTTTGAAGAAAATCTTGCATCCTTAAATCTAAAAGAAAATATAGATTACCATTTTTTTAGCTGATATTTTATTTACTTATTAATTAAATAATTTTTATCTGAACATTGTGTTATTATCTTCATTTTTTTATACATCCATGGACGTATATCTATCTATCTATCTATCTATCCATCTATCAGAGATGGGAAAATTCCAACATTTTTTCCGATCCCAATACAATTATCAATTACATATTAAATTCCCAATACAATTACTAATTCAGATTCTAATTTTTTTATAAATCTCTAAATGTTTAACTATAAAGTTGTTATTTTTTTGCCAATTATTGTAAAAAGACATGTTGAATGTGCAGATATTTTCTCAAACGTAAAGGTACACTTGTGAGGGAAGATCTATAGCTTTTAGTTTTACTGGTAGTTTAAAATCAATAAATATTTATTATTTTATTATTATTACTTTTTTTTTTTTTTTCTTCCTTTGAAGATTGTAATGCCGGGTATGGGGCAGCCAAACCAGCTGCCAACATTGCCCCGCTTTTTTATTGAAACCAACCGAGAGCTCTTTTTAGTATCCTCGCTGTTCCCTTAAGTGCAATTGTCTGAATCTCTTTTGCACTTGGTTCACCAGGAATATTAGTTAGGTAGGACTTCAGGTTCTTCTTCATAAGTCCTGTGGCACCTATGATAACTGGTATGATCGATATCCCCTTTAGGTTCCAGTGGAAGCTTTTGCTGTAAACAAAACAAAATAAAACAGACAATTAAAAGAATCGTGTTTGGCTGATATCAAGAAACAGGCACAAATTTTTCCAATACCGATTTCTGATACCCCCAAAAGTTTTGATTTTTCTGATTCCCGATTCTGATTCCAATTTATTGTCCCAACACACACACACACACACACACACACACACACACACACACACACACACATATATATATATATATATATATATATATATATATATATATAAAGTTAAAAAAAGAAAAACAATTCAAAGAATCAGTTAGTTGCATCTCATAATAAAGTTATTTCAATCTTTCAGATAAAAGGGCATCTTCAGGTGGGTAGACTAGTTGGAGTTAACTTTCAGCAAGCTTCCTCATCTGACCACGCCTTTTTATCTATAGAGTTGAAATAAACTTATAATGAGATATGGCTTGTGACAGGCATGCGTGAAAACACTCAAGAATTGTGTGTCAGTGCTTTAAGTTAGGCCTACCTATAGCGAAAATGAGATAGTCCAAGAAAAAGACAGCAGAGTCATTCAGAGAATAACTGCCGAGGTTGTTCTGGTAGTGTGTTGAGTCATATCAACGGAATTGTTTGCATTATGTCGGGTCGTAACAACAGAGTTGTTTGGGGGTTGTGCAGGATCGTGTATACAGAATATATATATATATATATATATATATATATATATATATATATATATATATATATAGATGTAATTTTTACCATACATAATTACAACGAAAAGTGCTTTATAGGAAAATTGAAACAACTGATATGAACAAGTACTTAAATAAATACAATAGGATAGTATAGACTTTGTTTTTGTTGTTTTGTGCAAGGTCAAATTCAGTTTTTCATGCATACATTTCAACATATATAACCTTCATTGAAGTCAGTGTTTCTAATGATGCTGGCCTAAACACGGCTAAAAGGGAGAAGATGATGAAATACCAAGGTCTTAAGCATAACATGAAAAGAAACTGGAGTCTTAGAAAGATCTCCATCATTCCAAAAATTATAGGAGCAAACAGACTCATGAAAAAGAATTTCAAAAACTACTTGACAAATATACCCAGTGAACCAAGTGCAAGACGAATGTAGACAATTGAATGTATAGGAATGGTTAGTATCTTAAAAATATCTCCCAGTTGGAGTGTCAGAAATAACTGGGTGAATATCTGGCATCCAGTAGGATGCCCCATTTCTAGCAAAAACAAAATAAGAAAGTTGAAAAAAAAAATGAGAAACTGACAGTTCACCATTGGTTTGTTAAGGACAATATGACACTTCAGAATAAAATAGTGCAAAAAAAGATGACCTGATCCGATCTGTTATTAAACTTGTTATATGAAAATGATTTATAATGGCTATCCAAACTGTCAGAAGGTGTGTTGCAGAGGGATGAAAGGTGTGAAGGTGCCAATCGACCGTACAACTAATAAAGTAAACACAATGCAAGAAAAGTGATGGCAATAGCAAAGAAAGATGCAAACACAGATATTCGGTTTAAGATGATAGGATATCATGTTTTATTGTTTACCAAGAAAAAGATAAAATGTACAGCAATGGATATCAGGATCTGCTGAAGTGAGAATGGGTGTCTTGTAGGATTGAGATTATCATATTCCTGAGGTAGGATGACATGTCTCAGGTTAATCAAAGTCATATAGACGGGATTTGATGCTGGAAACTGATAGCCAAATGTTAGTGAGCACTGGAACAGGTAGCAAGAGTTCATGGGGCACTGGAAACAGGTAGTTGGATGTGAGTGGGTACTGGAGCAGGTAGCCAGACAAAAGTAAGCATTGGAGCAGGTAGCCAGACAAAAGTAAGCATTGGAGCAGGTAGCTAGACATGAGTGGGCATTGGTATGGGTAGACAGACGTCAGTGGGCACTGGAATAGGTAGCTGAGCATCAGTGGACTGCCGGAGCTGGTGGCTGGAAGTACTGGAGCTGCAGAAGTGACCTGGTGGCTGCAGGGAGTGAGCAGTGGCTGCTGGAGTCACTAGAGACTGTAGGAGTAAGCTAGAATCTCTGGAAGCTGTAGGGTAAGCTGGGGCTGCTGGAGTCGCTTGAGGCTGTAGGAGTGAGCTGGAAGCTGCAAGAGTAAGCTGGAGTGAACTGGAGTTGCTGAAAGCTGCACGAGTAAGCTGGAGTTGCTGGGAGTGAGCTAGAGTTGAAGCATGTTCAGGAACTGGAATGGCAGGCTGTGAGGGGGAGTCTCAGAAGGTAGACAGCAGTTGAGAGTGAGTGTGCATCGCATTCTGCGGTGACTGGGAATGCCGACTTGATGAGAGTCTCAATCAGGATGGAAGCGCTTCTAACTCCAGAACTGAATTGAAGGATTTTAGGATGGAGAGCCGTTCATGCTACAGCCTTCACAGCCAGTGATGGCATCACTAAACAATGAATGATTATCGTTAATTTCAAGCAGGATTTTTTACTGTCAAAAGATATATGGCGTTTATTGCCAGTGTGAATTTAAATCTCTGTCTAAAAATAATTTATTTTTGCTTTGTTGCAAAAAATTGAGTTTTGTGTTTTTTCTTTATTGTTGAAGAAAAGGTTATTCCACTGGCGTAGCTAGGGGGGGGGGGCGCACCAGGCGGCACACCTGAGGGGGCGGCATTTTAAGAGGGTAAAAATAGAAAGTAGAAAAAATAAATAAAAATAAACAAAAGTTAACAAAAAATATGAAATTTTATACCAAAAAGGTTGTAAAAAATCGGAATTTTGGTGGGTATCGGAATCAGAAAAAATGTGTCCCTATTTTCTGAACGTCGAGGGGGGGGCAGCATGGGGGCGGCATTTTGAGATGGTAAAAGGGGAAAATCGAAAAAAATGCTAACAAATTCATACTTAAAGGGGAACTTTCATATAAATTTTTATCGAATAGGTGCGAAAAGAAAGTTGGATATTTGGGTGTATATACACCGACATCAAAGAGGAAATAACATTAGATGCGAAAGTTTGAATTCATTAATTTTATTACTGTCCAATTCATGAGGCTAAGACTTTGAAAGTATCAAACGTTTGTTTTTGTAGCATACTTTTTATAACTCCTTGTAAACTTTACAATTGCAAAATCACCCCGGGCAACCCCCACCATCTACTTAAAACAAAAGGAAAACAGATAAAATCTCAAATGAATAAAAAATATTAAAAATCAGTTTTCATATTTTAATTTTAATTTAATTGAATTTAGGAAAATTAGATACCGTAGAACTAATTTTCTCAAGGTATGAAAATTAAGCTACTACAGAATAAATGTTAACTTAATAATAATGGACCAGTTTTCCTACCTAGCAAAAAATGGACGAATTTTCCAGGGACGAATTATCCATAGATGATTTTTTTTTTTTTTTTTTTTTCATGGACGAATTTTCCGGGCACCCAAATGCCGGGGGGGGGGCAATTTTACTACCGCCCCGGGCGGCAAAAGGTCTAGCTACGCCACTGGGTTATTCCTATATTTAGCACGCATAGTTATGGCATATTTCCAGCAGTGTCATGCTTCATTGCATGTTTTTGTTTACAAACATGGAAGTGGTTAGCTATCACACCACAACAAATGCAAGAAATCTGGCAAGACTTGTTGTCACTCAAACTCCAAAAACACCATGTGTTGTTACTAATGAGCAATCACTGTTAATGATTTATGTGACTACTCCTAGTGAGTAAATAATAGTATTAATAGTAAAAAAGTGTAATGTTAGCCTCAACTGGCACCACACCAAATAGTTAAGAAGAGTCAAAGAGGTTGAAAAGACTGTATAGAGAAAGCACTAACCAAACCTCGATTGGAATGGTGCAAATGAAACTGGGACGATGGGAAGGTTTATTGCCATCCAAATTCCAGTGAGGCCAATAGTCATTACTAGGGCTAGGACAACAGCATATTCTATTCATTGTTTTGACTCTTGAGTGTGTATCCATTGATATATGCTTTTATATAGTGATGTGGTTCTCGGTTGATTAACTGTGTCTAACTGTGTCTAACTGTGTCAGATATATACTCGAGAGTCAAAACAATGAAAAGAATATGCTGTTGTCATAGCCCTAGTCATTACCAATGAACAAGTCAATGGCAAACGACTGTTGCAATAATGCAAAATTTACAATGGTTATCAAAACAGGTGAAGAGTACTGGAGATCTGGGGAGACGTTGGCATCCAGGCTCTGAGGAACACTAGCGGTTGTTATCAGTGAGTGATCTCTGATGATGACCTGTGTGAGAACTTGAAATAATAATGATAATGATTGCAAAAATGATCTAGAATATACAGTAAATACAACAACAATCTTCAGCCAGAACATTTGAATGAGAAAATGTGCACTATTGTCAATGAAAAGGGGGAGGGATCTTAAAACAGCAGAACTGCCCAACTAATAAGAGACGAGAGTACTTAACAAACATGATACCTATAAATATCTGTGAGTTTTTGAAGCGGATGCCATGAAATCAACAGAAAGATAAAAGACAATTGGACGAGAATATTTGAGAAGAACAAGAAAATACTTAGAAACCAAATTATATAGTAGAAATATAATTAAAGTAATAAATATCTGGGCAGTATCTCTAGTAAACTATTCTGGACCCTTCATTGATTGGACAAGAGAAGAACTCAGAAATCTGAACCAAAGAATTATGAAACTAATAATCATACGCAATATATTGCACTCAAAGGATGACATCGATCAACTCTATGTAAAAAGGAAAGAAAGGGGAAGAGGACTAATCAGCATAGAAGACTGCGCAGATGATACAATATAAAAACTAGAAAAACCTAAAGTACAAAATGAAAAACGAGAAGTAACTGCATGGTTGATTTATAAGACTGAGCAAAGAAGATTCATGCAAAAATACTATGGCTATAAAAAGGACACTTGACAGAGAAATAGAATCGCTATTGACATCTATAGTAAACAAATTCAGCATAAAAATTCCCAACTTCTAAAAAAAAGCATTTAAAGAAGATCAGGCGTTACATCGGCTGAAACATTGTGAAAATAACAACCAAGATGAGAATAGCAATCCGAACAATCCAAGTAATACAAGTACTGAGTCCATATTTAACCCCCCCCCCAAAAAAAAATAAACGGACATGTTATTTGCTTGAATAAGTGTCCTTCCAATATATCATCTACAAAATGTTTTCTAAGCCTAAGTAACTCTAACACTAATCCTAACTGACTAACCTAACCCTAACTAATTAACAAAACCTAAATAACTACTAACTAACCCTAGCCCTAACTAACTTTAACCTTAGATAACTATAACCCTAACTAACCATAACTCTAACTAACCCTAACCCTAACTAACTCTAAAAAACTCTAACCCTAACTAATTATTAAACTAATTCTAAGTAACTAACCCTAATTAACTATAACTGTAACTAACTAACCTTAACAAATTAAATCTAATTCTAACTAACTAACTCTAACTAACTAACCATAACCCTACTAACTCTAACCCTAACAAAATAATTAAAACTCTAACTAACCCTAAGTAATTAACTCTAATCCTAACTAATTAACTCTTACCCTAACTAAACTTAACCCAAGCTAACTCTAACTAATAAATACTAATTCTAACTAACTAACTAACTAACTCTAACCATAACTAATTCACTCTAATGGTAATCTTAACTAACTAATACTAATCCTAACTAACTAATTCTAACCCTTACTAACTCTAACCTAACTAACTAAACTCAACCAAATAATTCTAACCTTAACTAACTAACCATAACCATAGTTAACTGTAACCCTAACTAACTAACCTTAACCCTATTTAACTAATTCTAACCTTAATTAATTAACCCTAATGCTAACTAACTAACTATAACAGTAACTAACCCTAACTTATCCTAACTATAATTTTAACTAACTCTAACCTAAATAATTCTCACCTTACCTAACCCTAACTCTAACTAACTAGTTCTAGCTCTAACTAACTTACCCTAACTAATCCTAACTAACTAAACCTAACCCTAACCCTAACTTTAACTAACTAACTAACTAACTAACCCTGATCGTTCGGTAAGTCACATATTGAAAGAACACCTTCAAAGGCATCTGCTAGCGATTTTAAAAATGCATTTGTTTATTTATACAATTAAGTATGCTGTTCACTGGTATCAAGTGTTATTATAAGCTTAGGAAAAAAAGCCGAGAGGCAAATAATTAATTAGAGTTAGGTCTAAATAGCTCAATTAATTGGTCGCTAATTAAAGGCAGATTTGGGTTAAGAAAATACAATAACCAAACATTATACAAAGCTTCTTATGTTACATCACTCCCCCCCCTCTCCCTGATTGCTTATTCAATGGACTTACATGTTGTTCAAGAAGAATTTAGGAGTAGATCAGTTTTTGTATGTGATCCGCTAGTCTAGTAGATTAGAGATTAAAATTGGTTGAGTTAAGATTGATAATTGAGAGACACGTGTTAGTGCTAAAGCGTGTTTTATTATGACCACAATGGAGTCAAAGGATGTGGCGTGTAAAGTCCTGGTGAAATATGCACACTGTAATGACGAAATTGAATGAATAGTAATGAATGAGTACAAGAAGTCTGAATATGCTTGAAAATGCTTGTTTCTACCAAGATGTACACAGGCATCGAGTCTAATGAAAAATATCAAGGGAAGTAACTCACTTCCAAAGAGCATAAAAGGAGATTGAAGCTCATGATATCAATGAAGCATTTAGCCAAGGAACCACTACTGAACGCACAGCACAATGATGGTTTAAGAAATTTTGTGGCAGTGACGAGAGTCTTGAAGATGATGACCGTAGTGGTCGGCCATCGGATGTTGACAACGATCAATCATAAGCCTTAGTCAAAGCCAATCCACACACAACTGTTTGAGAACTTGCTTCTGAATTAGACGTAATGTATACAATTATTCCCAACCACTTGAGAGAGATTGGAAAGACAAAAAAACTTTATAAGTGGGTGCCTAACGAATTGAACAACAACCAAAAGAAATGCTATTATGAAGTGTCATCTTCCCTTTTTTTTTATATACAAGAACAGCTCGTTTCTCAACCAGGTTGTGACTTGCTATGAAAAGTAGGTTCTTTACAACAACTGACAATGCTCAGCTCAGTGATTAGATGCTGACGAGGCTCTACAACACTTCCCAAAGCAGGAGTTGCACCAAAAGAAGGTCATGCTGACTGTTTGGTTGTCTGTGACTGGTCTCATTCGTTACAGCTTTTTGAATGCAGGTGAAACCATTACGCTGGTGAAGTACTGTCAACAAATGGATGAAATGCATCAGAAACTTCGACAACAACACCCAGCATTAGTCAACAGGAAAGGCTCAGTTCTCCTTCACAATAATACGCGACCGCACGTTGCTAACCCGACCATGCAGAAGTTGAATGAATTGGGCTACAAAACTCTGCCTCACTCGCCATACTCTCCAGACCTCTCACCTACAGACTATCACTTTTTCAAGCATCTCGACAACTTTCTGCATGAGAAATGCTTACAAAATCTAAGCGATATCAAAAACGCCTTCAGCGACTTCATCGCCACCAAAACACAAGATTTTTACATCACTGACATAAATACACGTGTTTTGCGTTGGCAAAAGTGTCTTGATTCAATCACTAAATTTTTGTTTAAGCCAATATCTGTTCATCTGAATTTAAAAGTTAAAATCCACAAAAACTTTGTTGTCAACTTGATACCTGGCAGATATACCTTGTGAACCAAGTGCAAGAGAGATCCAAACAATTGCACTTACTTAAAGGGGTGGTTAGAATCTTAAAAAGATCTTTAGGTTTGAATGTATGAAATAACAGGTGAATCTTTGCCATCCTATTGGATGCCCTCCTCCCCAGGTGGAACAAAATGCTAAGAAAATTTGAGAAAAACAGAATTTGAATGCCTACTAGACACCAGCCTCCAGTCTCTTAAGTCTCTCTGTTAGGAGAACTTGGCATATAGATACTTCACCTTATAATGAAACCCTGACTAAATATTCAAAATAACATAGAAGTATAGCATCGAAGCCCAAATAAGATTCCTTCTCTGTGACTAACCTACACTACATAAGGAATGATGCACCTTCTTGAAGTGATATTACAGTTAGTAATAGCACAAAGCTGGCTACTCCACCAGACTAGATGAATTCTTGTCCTGGAATATGTAATGTTTGAAAGGTATCCCCAGCTCGCGAGAGTAATGCTTCAAAGAAAGAAATAACAGGGACGCAAAAAATCTGCATATGGAACGGCTGCCAGCCTCTGACTGATGCACGTTTGTTTTTATTTTATTTATATACTGTCAAGGGGAGGTAAATCTTTTTGGAGTCATTTCCCTTTGTTCGAGACATTACAGAATCCAATTAGCCCAAGAGAGCACAAGAAAGATATACTATAACACAGTTAACCAGTCAATTGTAAAGAGTAAAAATTAAATTTCTTAACTTCTTTACTAAATCAACACGTGAAAGATAAAAGGAGAACTTTAATGGGATGTTTGAATATCTATGTATCTCATATAGAGATCAAGTGTTAACGTTTGGGATGTATTACTTTAAATGTTTTGTAATGGGAGAAGTATTTTTGGAATGAGTGGTTTCAGAGAAATATTTTCATCGAAAAAGATTTACAGTTCTATCATTAAATGTGAGAAAAACGAGGGACATGTTATACAATAAACAGAAACAAAATAATGAGTTCAGAAGGTATATATTCACAAAAGAGATATTTTAGCACTTCTACACTATTGGGACGAAATTTCGGAAATCGTAATACTGAATTTCACATTAAAACAATGGTATCTACATATTCCTCGATAATTATATCCAAAAATTACCAAAATCGATAAGGTAGTAAATTATTTATTAAAGAAAATAAAAAATAGAATTTGATTAAAACTATCGTAAGTTACAGGAAAGTTCAAAAGGAAAGTAATTTTCTGTTTTAATTTAAACAAGATGGCGGAAATTTTTCACCTGCTAACAGGATTAAACTTTTTTTGTTTAATAATTAAGTAATATTCAGGTAATTTCGACTGCATAAATTGGAAGCTACCAATTTAACTTATTAGAATTGACAAAAAAAAAAAGCTGAAACCATCATTTTTTATCTGAAAACTCCATTTATTGACTACAAAATTTAGTCCCAATTCTGTAGAAGCACCAATATTTTATATATACTTAAAAATGGAAGTTTACAGCAATAGGATAAACAGAGTGTTCTTGAATATTTTTAGAGTTCTTCTAAAAGCAAGGCGTATTCATTGAAGAAGTCAGAGTCAATAGTTTAAGACCCGTGCATTAAAATACCCACAACATTCAAAAGAACTCACAATGGAAAGCTGAATTAAACTAAGCAAATGGTCAGAAAACACTGACGAAAGGAAAAGAGAACTTGTGAAAATTAAATAAGTGCATGGACATAAAAGTTTGAATTACAAACTTGTGGAAAGTAAGAATATTTTCATACTTTTTTCTCAACTTTTTGCTTGGCACTGTCACAACATCTTTGATGTATCCATAAATACAAAGGAAAGAGAATACAAATTATTCATGTTTTTTTTTCTCTCACACATCATTAAATAAGTGTGTCATTGAACTTCTTTTTTATTTACAAAAAAAAAAACATAAAGGAAATACGGTTTTCAGCCTTTTTCGTCATGGTCAACATTTATTTCTGTTCTATGGGAAAAGACATTTGCTTTAAAAATATTAAATATTTCTGTCAACATTTTTTTTTTCTCATCTATGAAAAAGATATTCTTACAAAACTATTTAGCCTGGAAGTATCTTCATGCCATAAACATTAATCATGTTTGAATTTGCAAAAGAATGATGAAGATGATTTTGCAACGTATGCAGCCATGGTAAGTAAACATTGTGACAATTTCAAACTTGTAGACCTTAGTGTAGACAATTTAAAATGTTTAGTATTTGCACAAGGACTGACTTCTGGTAGAGATGTGGAAATTAGAAGGTGTATCCTAACAAAATTAGAAAATGAACCAAACCTTACTCTCCAAAAGTTAATAGAAGACTGCCAGAAAATAAAAATGATTAAAAATGATTCAATGGATATCAAAGCAGGAGTCACGCAGATAAAAAAAAAAATAGACAGAAACTTTCAAAATCACACAAAAAATAAAACACAAGTTAGGGGAAAAGAACACACATATCAACACATAGCTAAGAAAGAATTTGAAGACAGAAAAATCCCGTCTTTGTGTAATCGATGTGGTAATTTGCATATTCATCAAGAAAATGTTTAATATGTAAAAAAAAAAAGAAAAAAAAAATAGAAGACAAAGGTACTCATTGCAGAAATAAAATTAAATACAAAAACCAAGTGTGTTTGGCAGAGACTAAAAATAACAAAGAAGGGTTGCGAAAATACGTGACTGTAAAAATTCATGATAAATAAATAAAAATGCAACTCAATTCAGGTTCAGACCTTTCAATGATAAATTTAAATACCTAGAAGAAATTGAATAAACCCACAATGCATACACATGCCTGATACTTTTCCCTTGGTTGAAAATGGTAATGCTAGGCTGGTTAATCTTAAGTGTAGAGCTATTCTTGTAATAGAAAAATGTTGTTATCTCAAGCCAAAAAATGGCAGCATCAATCTAGTCAAAAAAGCTTTTCCATGTAAGTAATTAAACCAGTCAGGATCAGCAGAAGCATAGTGGACTTCTCGTGTCAAGATGGAAAGTTATCACCAAAAAAATTCAAAGAGATTCAGTATATTTTATAAGGTGATTCTAGCAGCTGATTGGTTCGCTCTTATCACTCATGGTTAAAAATATAATCGCCTAAATCGTTGTGGTCATCTCTCTCTATTTGACAGAATGGTTATTACTGATCAGCCGTGACATTCTTCACAAACCGTTGCCATTGACTCCGGTTGTGTGTTATTCTAAGCAACTCAGTCATCCTAATGTCTATGATGTCCTTCATGTTGTCTGAGTTTCTTGTTTTTGGTCTTCCACGTCCTCTTTTGCCAGAGGTTGTACCAAACAGCAGATCTTTTGTTAGTCTGTCTGTCCTGGCCAAATGTCCCCAAAATCGCAATTTCCTGTCATTGATGTTGTTCAGCAGTCTTCGGCATGGTCCAATCTTCTCCCACTTGTTTGTATGTTTGTCCATCCAGCTAACACAAAGAAGTTCACGGTAGCACCACAATTCAAAAGTAGCAATTTTCCTCTTGTCGACTTTCTTCCAGACCCAACATTCTGTTCTGTATGTTGCTATTGAGAATACCAAAGCTTGCAGGAGTGGTTTCTTTGTGCATTGTGGTCATACTCTCCTATAATACAAAAAATATTACAACAGTCAGTAATGGCAGTAGTTCCCTGAACTTATTCCATTCATTTCTGATTCTTGCAATCACATCAGCACATATTCTATCCTATGCTCCAGGAATAGAGCTTGTCATAGAAGAAAAAATTGAAGACTGTAAAATATATTTTACATTAATTTATTGTTCAACATGATACTCAAAAAAAGTATATTGAAATTTCCTTAATTTGCAGAGTTTAAAAGAAATGCATACTTCTCATCAGAGGAAGGATATTAGCAAATGAAATTATAGCAAAGCTATGAATTTGCTGGTACTGACATTAATTAAAACAGCATTACATGAAAACTAGTCATAAATGCAAAAAAAGATAAAAACAATTTTTTTGGTGCAAAATGGATAAAAATCTTTTGGTGCAAAAAGAGTAAAAATGTTTTTTCTTATATATATATATACATATATATATAATAAATTCCACAGCCAAACAACGTCGCAGCTCACAAGAGCCATGACAGTCAACGAACCGGAAGTCCAAGACTCGAGTTTCGCCCTCATTTGGGCTCATCAGTTAGACACATCCTGAGCTCGGATGTGTCTAACTGATGAGCCCAAATGAGGGCGAAACTCGAGTCTTGGACTTCCGGTTCGTTGACTGTCATGGCTCTTGTGAGCTGCGACGTTGTTTGGCTGTGGAATTTATTATACAATCTCTCACATTCTGAAAATCCTAACATATATATATATATATATATATATATATATATATATATATATATATATATATATATATATATATGAAGAGAGGTAGTGCATCGAAACGTGCATGTCCGTAGATTACTGTTTTAAAAATAATAAATAAATAAAAATATTATTTGTTTACATCCAAATAAAATATGGGCGATTTCCTAAGAAACAAGATCTTCAAGGTGAAGATGCTAAGTTAACTGTATTATCGTTTAAGAAATCAACAAATCTCTCTCTCTCTCTCCCTCCCTCTCTCTCTCTCTCTCTCTCCATATATATATATATATATATATATATATATATATATACACCCTGTGCCAGAATTATATGCAAATCGATATTTTTGTTCTAACTCCGATAGTTTTCAATGAAAATTCATGAAACTTCGCACATTATACGGCAACACAGACGCATGCGCAGATATAAAATTTTAAGCTGATCTGTACAATAGCGAGCAAACAGCAGCCATTTTGGTGACTTGCAGTTTTTTTCAACGTGCTAACTTTAAATATGCAAGATGAGACGAAAAGGTGCTTTAAGTCAAGCTGAGAAGTCTAAAATTGTTCAAAGGCTCCATAATAAGATTTCCACCTTAGAAATTGCCAAAGAATTATACCATGATCATCATACAATCAAAAAATATTGTACTAACCCTCAACTTTGCAATGAACGTTCTGACAAAGGGAAAATTTGTAAGAAATCATATCTGTCACATCGAAGAATGAACAAGATTATTATGGCATTATTATGGCATTCCAGGAAAAGACGGTATTCATGCATGATA
Organism: Euprymna scolopes; assembly: GCF_053919585.1. Taxonomy (NCBI): domain Eukaryota; kingdom Metazoa; phylum Mollusca; class Cephalopoda; order Sepiida; family Sepiolidae; genus Euprymna; species Euprymna scolopes. Next base: position 42,085,074 of record NC_136491.1, on the reverse strand, counting down.
ATGCATCATCTCATTCTGCAAGGATAGCCACTGAATATTTGACATCTTCAATGGACCAAAGTCTTTTTGCTCTTGTCAATAAAAATGGCAATTAGATAAAATATTGATTGTACTATGAAACAATATTGAAGTTGTTTGTTCTTTATTATTGTTGTTCTCAATTTACAAATTCCTAGAATAATCAATGTTTCCATGATATTTTAGCATTGGTTTTCATATAAAGTTAGCATGCTGAAAAAAAAAATGCAAGTCACCAAAATGGTTGCCAGTTGTTTATTACTATGCAGATTAGCTTAAAATTTTAGATCTGTGCTTGTGTTAGTGTTGCCATATAATGTGCTAAATTTCACAAATTTTCATGGAAATTTTTCACCTGCTAACAGGATTAAACTTTTTTTGTTTAATAATTAAGTAATATTCAGGTAATTTCGACTGCATAAATTGGAAGCTACCAATTTAACTTATTAGAATTGACAAAAAAAAAAAAGCTGAAACCATCATTTTTTATCTGAAAACTCCATTTATTGACTACAAAATTTAGTCCCAATTCTGTAGAAGCACCAATATTTTATATATACTTAAAAATGGAAGTTTACAGCAATAGGATAAACAGAGTGTTCTTGAATATTTTTAGAGTTCTTCTAAAAGCAAGGCGTATTCATTAGTTGAGATATTGAAGAAGTCAGAGTCAATAGTTTAAGACCCGTGCATTAAAATACCCACAACATTCAAAAGAACTCACAATGGAAAGCTGAATTAAACTAAGCAAATGGTCAGAAAACACTGACGAAAGGAAAAGAGAACTTGTGAAAATTAAATAAGTGCATGGACATAAAAGTTTGAATTACAAACTTGTGGAAAGTAAGAATATTTTCATACTTTTTTCTCAACTTTTTGCTTGGCACTGTCACAACATCTTTGATGTATCCATAAATACAAAGGAAAGAGAATACAAATTATTCATGTTTTTTTTTCTCTCACACATCATTAAATAAGTGTGTCATTGAACTTCTTTTTTATTTACAAAAAAAAAAAAACATAAAGGAAATACGGTTTTCAGCCTTTTTCGTCATGGTCAACATTTATTTCTGTTCTATGGGAAAAGACATTTGCTTTAAAAATATTAAATATTTCTGTCAACATTTTTTTTTCTCATCTATGAAAAAGATATTCTTACAAAACTATTTAGCCTGGAAGTATCTTCATGCCATAAACATTAATCATGTTTGAATTTGCAAAAGAATGACGAAGATGATTTTGCAACGTATGCAGCCATGGTAAGTAAACATTGTGACAATTTCAAACTTGTAGACCTTAGTGTAGACAATTTAAAATGTTTAGTATTTGCACAAGGACTGACTTCTGGTAGAGATGTGGAAATTAGAAGGTGTATCCTAACAAAATTAGAAAATGAACCAAACCTTACTCTCCAAAAGTTAATAGAAGACTGCCAGAAAATAAAAATGATTAAAAATGATTCAATGGATATCAAAGCAGGAGTCACGCAGATAAAAAAAAAAAAAATAGACAGAAACTTTCAAAAACACACAAAAAATAAAACACAAGTTAGGGGAAAAGAACACACATATCAACACATAGCTAAGAAAGAATTTGAAGACAGAAAAATCCCGTCTCTGTGTAATCGATGTGGTAATTTGCATATTCATCAAGAAAATGTTTAATATGTAAAAAAAAAAAAGAAAAAAAAATAGAACACAAAGGTACTCATTGCAGAAATAAAATTAAATACAAAAACCAAGTGTGTTTGGCAGAGACTAAAAATAACAAAGAAGGATTGCGAAAATACGTGACTGTAAAAATTCATGATAAATAAATAAAAATGCAACTCAATTCAGGTTCAGACCTTTCAATGATAAATTTAAATACCTAGAAGAAATTGAATAAACCCGCAATGCATACACATGCCTGATACTTTCTTCCAGACCCAACATTCTGTTCTGTATGTTGCTATTGAGAATACCAAAGCTTGCAGGAGTGGTTTCTTTGTGCATTGTGGTCATACTCTCCTATAATACAAAAAATATTACAACAGTCAGTAATGGCAGTAGTTCCCTGAACTTATTCCATCCATTTCTGATTCTTGCAATCACATCAGGACATGTTCTATCCTATGCTCCAGGAATAGAGCTTGTCATAGAAGAAAAAATTGAAGACTGTAAAATATATTTTACATTAATTTATTGTTCAACATGATACTCAAAAAAAGTATATTGAAATTTCCTTAATTTGCAGAGTTTAAAAGAAATGCATACTTCTCATCAGAGGAAGGATATTAGCAAATGAAATTATAGCAAAGCTATGAATTTGCTGGTACTGACATTAATTAAAACAGCATTACATGAAAACTAGTCATAAATGCAAAAAAAGATAAAAACAATTTTTTTGGTGCAAAATGGATAAAAATCTTTTGGTGCAAAAAGAGTAAAAATGTTTTTTCTTATATATATATATACATATATATATAATAAATTCCACAGCCAAACAACGTCGCAGCTCACAAGAGCCATGACAGTCAACGAACCGGAAGTCCAAGACTCGAGTTTCGCCCTCATTTGGGCTCATCAGTTAGACACATCCTGAGCTCGGATGTGTCTAACTGATGAGCCCAAATGAGGGCGAAACTCGAGTCTTGGACTTCCGGTTCGTTGACTGTCATGGCTCTTGTGAGCTGCGACGTTGTTTGGCTGTGGAATTTATTATACAATCTCTCACATTCTGAAAATCCTAACATATATATATATATATATATATATATATATATATATATATATATATATATATATATATATATATGTTAGGATTTTCAGAATGTGAGAGATTGTATAATAAATTCCACAGCCAAACAACATCGCAGCTCACAAGAGCCATGACAGTCAACGAACCGGAAGTCCAAGACTCGAGTTTCGCCCTCATTTGGGCTCATCAGTTAGACACATCCTGAACTCGGATGTGTCTAACTGATGAGCCCAAATGAGGGCGAAACTCGAGTCTTGGACTTCCGGTTCGTTGACTGTCATGGCTCTTGTGAGCTGCGACGTTGTTTGGCTGTGGAATTTATTATACAATCTCTCACATTCTGAAAATCCTAACATATATATATATATATATATATATATATATATATATATATATATATATATATATATATATATATATATATGAAGAGAGGTAGTGCATCGAAACGTGCATGTCCGTAGATTACTGTTTTAAAAATAATAAATAAATAAAAATATTATTTGTTTACATCCAAATAAAATATGGGCGATTTCCTAAGAAACAAGATCTTCAAGGTGAAGATGCTAAGTTAACTGTATTATCGTTTAAGAAATCAACAAATCTCTCTCTCTCTCTCCCTCCCTCTCTCTCTCTCTCTCTCTCCATATATATATATATATATATATATATATATATATACACCCTGTGCCAGAATTATATGCAAATCGATATTTTTGTTCTAACTCCGATAGTTTTCAATGAAAATTCATGAAACTTCGCACATTATACGGCAACACAGACGCATGCGCAGATATAAAATTTTAAGCTGATCTGTACAATAGCGAGCAAACAGCAGCCATTTTGGTGACTTGCAGTTTTTTTCAACGTGCTAACTTTAAATATGCAAGATGAGACGAAAAGGTGCTTTAAGTCAAGCTGAGAAGTCTAAAATTGTTCAAAGGCTCCATAATAAGATTTCCACCTTAGAAATTGCCAAAGAATTATACCATGATCATCATACAATCAAAAAATATTGTACTAACCCTCAACTTTGCAATGAACGTTCTGACAAAGGGAAAATTTGTAAGAAATCATATCTGTCACATCGAAGAATGAACAAGATTATTATGGCATTATTATGGCATTCCAGGAAAAGACGGTATTCATGCATGATAATGCATCATCTCATTCTGCAAGGATAGCCACTGAATATTTGACATCTTCAATGGACCAAAGTCTTTTTGCTCTTGTCAATAAAAATGGCAATTAGATAAAATATTGATTGTACTATGAAACAATATTGAAGTTGTTTGTTCTTTATTATTGTTGTTCTCAATTTACAAATTCCTAGAATAATCAATGTTTCCATGATATTTTAGCATTGGTTTTCATATAAAGTTAGCATGCTGAAAAAAAAAATGCAAGTCACCAAAATGGTTGCCAGTTGTTTATTACTATGCAGATTAGCTTAAAATTTTAGATCTGTGCTTGTGTTAGTGTTGCCATATAATGTGCTAAATTTCACAAATTTTCATGGAAATTTTTCACCTGCTAACAGGATTAAACTTTTTTTGTTTAATAATTAAGTAATATTCAGGTAATTTCGACTGCATAAATTGGAAGCTACCAATTTAACTTATTAGAATTGACAAAAAAAAAAAAGCTGAAACCATCATTTTTTATCTGAAAACTCCATTTATTGACTACAAAATTTAGTCCCAATTCTGTAGAAGCACCAATATTTTATATATACTTAAAAATGGAAGTTTACAGCAATAGGATAAACAGAGTGTTCTTGAATATTTTTAGAGTTCTTCTAAAAGCAAGGCGTATTCATTAGTTGAGATATTGAAGAAGTCAGAGTCAATAGTTTAAGACCCGTGCATTAAAATACCCACAACATTCAAAAGAACTCACAATGGAAAGCTGAATTAAACTAAGCAAATGGTCAGAAAACACTGACGAAAGGAAAAGAGAACTTGTGAAAATTAAATAAGTGCATGGACATAAAAGTTTGAATTACAAACTTGTGGAAAGTAAGAATATTTTCATACTTTTTTCTCAACTTTTTGCTTGGCACTGTCACAACATCTTTGATGTATCCATAAATACAAAGGAAAGAGAATACAAATTATTCATGTTTTTTTTTCTCTCACACATCATTAAATAAGTGTGTCATTGAACTTCTTTTTTATTTACAAAAAAAAAAAAAACATAAAGGAAATACGGTTTTCAGCCTTTTTCGTCATGGTCAACATTTATTTCTGTTCTATGGGAAAAGACATTTGCTTTAAAAATATTAAATATTTCTGTCAACATTTTTTTTTCTCATCTATGAAAAAGATATTCTTACAAAACTATTTAGCCTGGAAGTATCTTCATGCCATAAACATTAATCATGTTTGAATTTGCAAAAGAATGACGAAGATGATTTTGCAACGTATGCAGCCATGGTAAGTAAACATTGTGACAATTTCAAACTTGTAGACCTTAGTGTAGACAATTTAAAATGTTTAGTATTTGCACAAGGACTGACTTCTGGTAGAGATGTGGAAATTAGAAGGTGTATCCTAACAAAATTAGAAAATGAACCAAACCTTACTCTCCAAAAGTTAATAGAAGACTGCCAGAAAATAAAAATGATTAAAAATGATTCAATGGATATCAAAGCAAAAGTCACGCAGATAAAAAAAAAAAAAATAGACAGAAACTTTCAAAAACACACAAAAAATAAAACACAAGTTAGGGGAAAAGAACACACATATCAACACATAGCTAAGAAAGAATTTGAAGACAGAAAAATCCCGTCTCTGTGTAATCGATGTGGTAATTTGCATATTCATCAAGAAAATGTTTAATATGTAAAAAAAAAAAGAAAAAAAAATAGAACACAAAGGTACTCATTGCAGAAATAAAATTAAATACAAAAACCAAGTGTGTTTGGCAGAGACTAAAAATAACAAAGAAGGATTGCGAAAATACGTGACTGTAAAAATTCATGATAAATAAATAAAAATGCAACTCAATTCAGGTTCAGACCTTTCAATGATAAATTTAAATACCTAGAAGAAATTGAATAAACCCGCAATGCATACACATGCCTGATACTTTCTTCCAGACCCAACATTCTGTTCTGTATGTTGCTATTGAGAATACCAAAGCTTGCAGGAGTGGTTTCTTTGTGCATTGTGGTCATACTCTCCTATAATACAAAAAATATTACAACAGTCAGTAATGGCAGTAGTTCCCTGAACTTATTCCATCCATTTCTGATTCTTGCAATCACATCAGGACATGTTCTATCCTATGCTCCAGGAATAGAGCTTGTCATAGAAGAAAAAATTGAAGACTGTAAAATATATTTTACATTAATTTATTGTTCAACATGATACTCAAAAAAAGTATATTGAAATTTCCTTAATTTGCAGAGTTTAAAAGAAATGCATACTTCTCATCAGAGGAAGGATATTAGCAAATGAAATTATAGCAAAGCTATGAATTTGCTGGTACTGACATTAATTAAAACAGCATTACATGAAAACTAGTCATAAATGCAAAAAAAGATAAAAACAATTTTTTTGGTGCAAAATGGATAAAAATCTTTTGGTGCAAAAAGAGTAAAAATGTTTTTTCTTATATATATATACATACATATATATATATATATATATATATATATATATATATATATATATATATATATATATATATATATGAAGAGAGGTAGTGCATCGAAACGTGCATGTCCGTAGATTACTGTTTTAAAAATAATAAATAAATAAAAATATTATTTGTTTACATCCAAATAAAATATGGGCGATTTCCTAAGAAACAAGATCTTCAAGGTGAAGATGCTAAGTTAACTGTATTATCGTTTAAGAAATCAACAAATCTCTCTCTCTCTCCCTCTCCCTCCCCCCCCCTCTCTCTCTCTCCATATATATATATATATATATACACCCTGTGCCAGAATTATATGCAAATCGATATTTTTGTTCTAACTCCGATAGTTTTCAATGAAAATTCATGAAACTTCGCACATTATACGGCAACACAGACGCATGCGCAGATATAAAATTTTAAGCTGATCTGTACAATAGCGAGCAAACAGCAGCCATTTTGGTGACTTGCAGTTTTTTTCAACGTGCTAACTTTAAATATGCAAGATGAGACGAAAAGGTGCTTTAAGTCAAGCTGAGAAGTCTAAAATTGTTCAAAGGCTCCATAATAAGATTTCCACCTTAGAAATTGCCAAAGAATTATACCATGATCATCATACAATCAAAAAATATTGTACTAACCCTCAACTTTGCAATGAACGTTCTGACAAAGGGAAAATTTGTAAGAAATCATATCTGTCACATCGAAGAATGAACAAGATTATTATGGCATTATTATGGCATTCCAGGAAAAGACGGTATTCATGCATGATAATGCATCATCTCATTCTGCAAGGATAGCCACTGAATATTTGACATCTTCAATGGACCAAAGTCTTTTTGCTCTTGTCAATAAAAATGGCAATTAGATAAAATATTGATTGTACTATGAAACAATATTGAAGTTGTTTGTTCTTTATTATTGTTGTTCTCAATTTACAAATTCCTAGAATAATCAATGTTTCCATGATATTTTAGCATTGGTTTTCATATAAAGTTAGCATGCTGAAAAAAAAAATGCAAGTCACCAAAATGGTTGCCAGTTGTTTATTACTATGCAGATTAGCTTAAAATTTTAGATCTGTGCTTGTGTTAGTGTTGCCATATAATGTGCTAAATTTCACAAATTTTCATGGAAAACCATCGGAGTTAGAACAAAAATATCTATTTGCATATAATTCTGGCACGTGGTATGTATATATATATATATATATATATATATATATATATATATAGTGCAAAACTTTGTTGAAATTTAAAGACTTACATTTTTTCTTTTTTGTAACTTTTGTTTATTTCATCCTGGATTTCTTCATTACAGCCGTTTCATTAATGGGATGACAATTTTATGATTTTATGTGTCTATAAAAATTTCCTGTCCTCACCAACTCGTCAGATGTTGTTTCCATTTGATGTTGCCAATAAAAGGTGTCTTTTGTACATGATAAACCTGATGTTTGGGGAAAGAAATTCCATCCCCCCCCCCACACACATATATATATATATATATATATATATATATATATATATATATATATATATATATATATATATGTATATGTTTCCACAATCAAACAATGCTGCAGCTTGCACAAGTTATGAAAGCTGCAGAGTAGAAGTCCAATTGAGCTCATAAGTTGAACATATCCAAACTCAGGATTCAAAACCAGAGTTCCATTGATGAACTCAAATGAAGGTGAAACTCTAGTCTTGGGCTTCTGGTTTACGGCTTTATGGTTTCTGTGGGCTGCAATGTTATTATATTGTGGAAATAATTATATATCACCTCACATTCAAAGAAATCTAATATATATATATATATATATATATATATATATATATATATATATATATATATAATGCTTTTTTGTGAACATTTCTCTCACTCCCTCACAAACACTTGTCCTCCAAAGACATTAATTATCATTAGTTTTAAGAATAGTTATTACTTTCAAATAAATTCTTACATCTGTATTTTAATAAGAATTGTACAATTTTTTTTCTCAAACTAATATATTATGTTTTATTCTGTGTCCCTATGTGCCTGCTTAAACATAAGGCAGTTTTTACAAAATGTGGGGAAAATCTAGCACCACAAAAAGTGACCTTCTAGTTGGAGACAAAAATTAAAATTGCTTAAGTCTAAAAGGATTCCTTCTTTACTAAGCAAAGACAAAACAGATACTACATTTTGATCCCAACCTGAAGGCCAAGATTATAACAGTCATTCTTTTTTTAGAGAATCCTAAAGAAAAAAACTCACTTCCTACCCTGATGATTGTGTAAGCATTAAACACAAGAGTGATTAGGTATGAAAATAATTGTTAATATTTATTTTTAAAAACATTATAGTTATAAAGGCCCTTTAAGAAATCAAATTTGAGCTCTCTTTGAGGAATTAAGAAAAAGTGGTCAACTTTAGCTCAAATGCAACATTCCAACTTCTTGTCGGTGAACACTCTCTGACTGTTTACTATGTATACCCACTGACTTCGTCATTTATAGTTTCTTAATTTCTCACAAATTTTTGTGTTAATTGCCGGCGACTTTGAAATAGAATGCTAGCCTACGAAGTCAAGGGTAACTTTATCACCGGGTTTGAATTTCCTGACCAGCATTAATTATTACTTCCTACACTAATGACTACATAAGCATGAAACATTAGCGTATGCAGGTATAAAACTAATTGTTAATATTCATTTAAAAAAATTATATATATATATATATATATATATATATATATATATATATATATATATATATATATATATATATATATATTAGGGTTTAACTTTTGGGTAAGTGGTCCTATTTAACATAATCATGCCCTGAAATTTATTTTAATGATTGATATATGTATGTATAGATATGTGTGTGTTTGTACATATTTGTGTGTGTGTGTTTATGTGTGTTTGTGCGTGTTTGTGTGTATATGTGTTTGTGTGTGTTTATGTGTGTGTTTGCATGTGTCTGTTATAAAAAAAAACGTGCTAAAATTATGAAAAGCTAACCTTTCAAAAATGTAATGACAAAATTAAATATGACATTCAGTGAGAGAAATGGATTTTTGCAAGTAGAATTGAAGTACAGTAATGTCTATCAGACGGAGATGGTATGGGGAGGGAGTAAGGTCTATGGGTGGACATGGGATAAAATAAATAGATACCACTGTTAGTCACTGAAAGCTCCTTCGGCTCTCCTCATTTCCAAGAGATTAAAAACAAATATTATAATCTTTGGCGCCATTTTGACCCTACATGCACTAGGTAATATGATTATATACATATCATATATATCTCAACAACTCATTAATACAAAGATTGGTATAATATATATTTTGAGGGCATTGCCAAGGCAGCTGCAAAGAAGGTTGGCTCTCTCTACCATGCTAGAAAGTTACTTATGCCTGCGAGTATCCTGTAGTTCTACAAGGTCATTATTTGCCCATCTATAGAGTATTGTTGCCACATTTGGGCTGGTGCATCTGCTACTAGTCTCTCCCTCTTAGACAGGGTTCAAAAGAGAGTCGCGAACCTAATTGGACCCACACTTTCAGCCAGGCTTTAACCGCTGTCCCATCGATGAAATATTGCATCCTTCTGCCTGTTTTACAAACATTTTAATGGTAAGTGCTCTGACAAACTACAAACCTTTGTACCCCCTCGATGTAAATACCTCCGACAAACCCGACAAACAGCAAAATCCCACCCCTACACAGTAGAGATCCCCAGATATAAGAAAGCTTTCTACTCTAATAGTTTCTTCCTTAGGACTGCTAGACTTTGGAATTCCTTTCTGGGTTCCTGCTTCCCTGACTGTACTGACATGCAGAAGTTCAAGTGTAATGTAAACAGATATCTTGCTACTCAACTCCCTGCATAGTACCCCTGCAAATTATGTCCCAGATAGTAGCCCCCTACATCAGAGTGGTACTGTGCCTTGTTTGGGGTGAAAATGCAATACAAAAAAAAATTAGAATGAGTATTGGCTAAAGGTAGTGTATTTTTGTCAATAGTAATGTCTTTGAAACATGCCAAGAACAGCACTAACAATTAATATATATGTAGTTAATTTGGTGAATGAAATAAAATGTAGTTAAATTGGTGAATGAAAAAGATGGATAAAAAACATGAAAGTTATGAATGGGTCACCAGTTAGCAAGTGCAAACTCAACAACAGGAATATTGGAATGAAAATGAGAAAACATGAATTAACAAACAAAATATATTTATATATCAACAATTTTACAGAAATTTAAAATAAACTTTGCAAGACCAAAGTCTTTTGAGAAGTTTTAAAGTCTTTGAAAAAGAAGTAAACAAAGTGTCAGAAAGTTTGTTTCAAAGTTCCATTATGGGGTATGTGTGGTGGTGCATGATTTTACCTTCTAGGGTGCTGAATTCATTAAGTCGTTTTTGTTCTGTCCCCCTATCTCTTGCCAAAGCCACCGGGTAGGGGTTGCTTTTGGCTGTTCGTTTTATAGGAATTTCTAACTTTGCACTGGCTTATTAATTTCACATATACCTGTTACTTTTTGGAGTTTCAAACGATTTTCATTGGTTGAAAATACTTGGAGTTAACAGGTTCCTGTGAAAACTTATTTGCTTTTAGAAGTGATGAAGAAAGTGAAGAATAAAAAGGGTAAGCTATTTGAGGCCAAATTAGAATATTTTGTATTCTGTTTTATCAAGATCAGGGAGAGAATTTTAAATAATTCTCAGAACATGTGGATTGTTGCGAAAATTCATCATGAAGTATGTTTACAATACTGCATATGTTGAGAAGTAAAGGTCAGTGAACAAGCCATGGAAGACAAAGATATTTCATTTATTAATAGTTTGTCTACAACAAACTATAAAGATAGTATGATAATAATATTCATATGACAGAACAACAAAAACCATCTGGTCGTTCTAGGGATGATGGATGACATAAACTGGGAATTTGTTTAAAGTGATGTTGGTTTGCACAGAGCCAGCTTTACTCTCTCTCTCTCTCTCTCTCTCTCTCTCTCTCTCTCTCTCTCTCTCATCCCAACCAGCCTGATCCAGCAGCAGGACAAGGTTAGATGAGATGCAGGAGTTACTGGAAGTGTCAACGTCCTTCTATATACAGCATCTGGTATTCCCAAATTGTCACCCATCTTATACTGGCCAGGCTCAATGTTGCTTAACTTTGGTGATTTAATGAGAACCAGTGCGTTTACGTGATTATGTCGTATATAAAGAGAGTAACCAAAACAAGAAAGACATGAATTTGTATAGAAAAATACATTGCTTCTCGGCCAATAAAAATGCAGAAATTATTCAAATAAAAAAAAATTACTTTGACGGCTTATGTTTTCACATAAACTGTTTTTTTTCTGTTAGACGAATATCTTGAAACCAATGTTGCATGAAGTGCGTCTGACAAAATCGGTCAACGGAACATAACAGCACACATTTTGAAATAACAAAACTTACAAATAGCTCCCAAAAGTTTAAAACTAACAGATCGGCAGAATATAAAATTTTCTATCGTTTGATAACAGTTATTTATAATAGGGGAATGGGGAGGGGTGCTCGATCTTGCCCAGTCATAAAATATGCTTAAATATATTTTAATTCAGGCAGATTTCATATTTATAAAAAAAAAATGACTTGGGTGTTATCAGCTAGAATCGAAACCAAAACATTTAATGCTCCAGACATGTTCCCTACCATTTGAGCTATCGGTAGATAGATAAGAAAGATTTAAAATTAAACCACTTAAAGCTATGAATGAATTTGCGCATGTGCAAAAGTAATAGAAATATGTTGGCATGTTGAAATGAACATTTTGCATTTCAACTTGCCGACATATTTGTGTATGCGTTATTCGTTCATCCAAACAAAGATTTTACTCGTTATAAACCATCCTTGGTGTATGATTACTATTTCCTGTTAATTTCAGTTTTATATAACCAGTAGTTAAGAGTTTATCGGTTAAATATTTTCATACAGACACACACACACATACATATATACATGCATACATACATACATACATACATCTACCGTTTTATTTCTATAGATTTTATATTTTTTTATCCCTATCTTTTGTTAACTATATTGTACAATCATGTTTTAATATAATGAGAGACATTTATTTTTTTTATAGCTTGTATTTCCTTGCTTCCCATTTCAGCAAGATGAGGCACGAGGCCGGAAGGTGAAGATATCCAGCTTCCTCCAAGGTGAACTTTGACTGGTTCAAAAAAGCCATGAACGTACCTGTCAGCATTCCCTAGTAAGGGTTTCTCAGGCGACCGGCAATAAACCCCCTTTCTCTGCTTAAAAAAGAGGAGGTAATGTCTAGATGGTACACTCTTCTAGGACCGAGCTAGGCCATACCTCATACCATCAAAAGAGGTCTGTTGTCATCAAATCATTTGCTGGGTTGTTGGAATGATTGCCAAGGCATGGATCCTTGGCTGGTATCAAATCCCTGTTGCCAGGATAGCTTTCTTTATACAGTAGAACTCCAGGATACAGTGGCCCTAGGATATGTTTTTTTTTCAGGTTACGATGTGGAATACAATGTTTTTCCAGACCCTGGTTACAGTATTTTTCCCACCTTACGGTGTTATTTATAATGTTATTTGATTATATACATGTATATTATATACTGTACTGTATTTTGTTACTTATTTTTAATACCGTATCCCGGGATTCTAGTGTAGTTACTATTTTTTTTTTTTTTTGCTGTTGTTTTTAAATGTAAGATTTGTAGAGTTCAGGGATGAATGATGCTTGTCGGAGATGGACATTTTGTAGTAGCAACATTACATCTATTTTTATCTGACTGGCCTTCATTGAAATGAAGAAAAAGGGTCGCTGAGTTTTCAGTCAAATGTAAAAACTTCACTATAATTTAATTCCACTTTTCATCAACATAAAATATGGTCCGGAAAGAGCTATGAACAAGAATATAAGACATGTTGGTTCGACTGGCAGACATCTATAATATAAATCTCACCTGTCTGTTTAAATGTATGTATATATGTACGTATGTATACATACCTAAAACTTTCGACAAAGGCGACGGATTTTCACGAGATTGGTATCGTTTTGAAGCTCGACCCTTCGGACAACAAATATCGAAAAATTGGCTAAATACATTAATTCCTTCACCCTCAACTGGGCACTTTTCTACAGAGAGGGGTCGCTTTTTTCGTCGATATTTTCGAAAGTCATCCCCTCTTTTCGATTGACCAGCCTTAATTTAAACCTTCGCCACTTCCGGTTTGGTGATGGGTGCAACAGCAAAGACGTCATTTTTTTTTTCATGATCTTTTCGTCCTTCGCGGTACAGGTTCGAACTAGTCTGCCTACAACCACTTTTTTTTTTTTTGCTCAACACACACCTCGAAACACCCGGGCAATGCCGGGTACCCAGGCTAGTTAAATATAAATAAGGAATTAACACCTTAAGTTCCCTTTCATTCTATAACATCATTACAGGAGATGTTCAATCACATAATGTATGATTTAATTTTCATGAGAAAACCTTCAAAGTAGAGATCCCTTAATGACGGACAGACTTCTACTTTAATAATTTCTTCCTCCAAATTGCTAGACTTTGAAATCCCCTCTTTGTTTTTTGCTTACCGATTGTACTAACATGCAGAAATTTAAATGTAATGTGAACAGATATTTTACTTCTCAACTTCCTAATTATAATCTTCCTGTAGGAAGGTCCCTAACTTATGGTAGCCCTTTATGTTTCAGTGACAATATGCCTTTTTTTAGGGTGAATATAAGTTTTAAAAAAAGAAGAGATATATGATGTCTAGTCTCAGTGACATTTCTAAAGGAACTGTTGATCTGTTTTGTAATTGTTCTTACCAAAACATGTTTTGTTTTTTTCAGTGAAGCAAATATTTTTAAAAAATGGGGAAAGAAGAAAATAAAACCAAGTGCTGGAGAATTTAAGCAAAATCTTGTGAATAAAGACAAAGCAATAATAAAGAAAAGGGAGGCAATATATATATATATATATATTAAAAAAAAGGAGCAAATGAAGACCAGACCCGAAAAGTATATTAATTTAGTCAAGTTTTATTAAAAGAAATAAATGCTGAATTGCTTTTATTTCCCAAAGCAGGGGTTAACAATTGACTTCAGGTACCAATTATAAAAATAAAAAATAAAACACTGAGAGACTAATTCTGGAATTAAGTTAATCAAATAGAGCGACAAACTTAAACTTATCATCCAAACAATAATAACAAATAAAACAGGAAAATATATGGTGTCCCTTTTAAAATAATCATACAAAAATAGTCTTACTTGATTTGTAAAACCTGAAAGAAAAGAAGCATGTGAAAAGGTGTCTTTAAAAATGTTTTTTTCTTTTTTTTTTCAGTCCTTTTCTTGAGAGGCACTCTCACAATAGTCTAGGACCTTTTGGTTCTAATGTTTTTGCTTTCTTTTTCTTTTAAAATAAAAATACCCTGATGAGAAGGGAATTTCGGTAGAATAATCTTCCAAACGGTCTCTTTCCTTAATTCCTTTCGTGAAAAACATGTGCGCCAATATCTTCTTGCCTAACAGGCTGACAAATTTAATTTCTGTTTCTTACAGAAAAATATCTCAAGAACCAAATGGTTCTTCCATTAATCCTTTAAGACTAATAGTTTCCAAGTTGATAAAGTCTTGTTGGTTTTTAATTAACTGGAAATGAAATTAACATTTTTCCCTAAAAGAGAAAAATCCAGAACATATTTAACGTCAATAACTTTTTTCTTGGCAGAGTTATGATCAACACGACCATCACAGAGACTGGCGAAACTCAAACAGAGGAAAACAGGCAATCCTGACAAGGGCAAGAGGGGGTGACTGCTGGAAAGTAATGATGATGATGATGATGATGATGATGATGATGATGATGATGATGATGCCCGGTCCAAAAGTGTAGGCATTCTACTTAACAAAGGAAAACAAAGGACTGAATGCCATCCTGCCCCTTGTCACTGCTTGATGGCTGCTAGGATTTAAAAAATAAAATTCTGAAACTCTCCCAACAAGAAAAGAAAAAAAAAAACTCCTTTGGACAAATTGAATTTTAAGATAAACTAAATTTTTCTAATTCTACTTCTAAGGAAGAAATTTTATAAACACAATTATGGAACTAAATGTATTGAGGAACTAATTGTTAATTTTTAACTGAGAGGCCGAGCTGGAATGTGGGAACTATTTCACAAATCCACAACAGCCCAGCGAGATTTACTCTGAATATAGGGGAAGGACGAACATATCTATCCTTTCTCCTAAAGAAGTTATTAGGGGTTGCCAATCTATAAAAAACTAAAATATTTCCTGCATAAACCAAGTTGGGAAAATACAGTTCTAAAGATATATCAACCTTCAGACATCAAGCTTGACAAACTAAATTTGGTAAATTTCTGAAAGGGACTCAAGCCTTTGACACTTAAAAACTTTTCTAAAATCTTCATCAAGGAGAGCTTCGACCCTTCCGATTCGAGAGTCAGGGACTTCACCTCACTCTCACAAAATCTTCCCAAAAATAGTAATTCCACTCCATGGGGAGAATCCTGAAGCAAAATAATTTTGGCTATAAAAATCCTAACAGTACATAAAAAAGCAATGTAAAGGCAAATGTCCTCAAATACTCAATAAGATATGAAATGACTTTAATTAAAACTAATTCTGATGCAGGAGAGGTTATCCTGAAAGGAGAAGCTTCAGCCTCATACTGACCAAATTCTACAGAAGGCTTCTGCAGAACATAATCTGCATCCTCACAGATTTTCTGAGGGGCTAAACTGCACACTATGTAGCCAACAAATACCCTAGATTTTACAGACAACACCTTAGGGCAAATATCCAGTCAAACTTGAGTTTACTAAACTCTCGCCTGAATAATTTCCTCATGACCCCCACATGGAGACAAGGGGATATAGGACCAGAGATCCTGAAAACTTTGGAGAAACTTTCTCTTCTAAGGTGCATACTTGCACCAAATGAAGTAAGTACTTCTAACGAGCCAAAGATACTGAGCTTATCCAGTACCTTTCCTTGGGAGGAATTGTAGCATGCCAAACTCCTGTTCTTCTTCCACTGATGTTTTTCAGAGCTATTTGCTCAATGCAATGGGCTTATATCAGGCCTGAAATTATTATCAGCTCGATAAGTGTACGTTAAATTGTCAGTGCTAATTTACCCATTAAAATTAACATGCGCATTAATGCATGTAGAAAACAGAGCTCTGCTATCTTTGCAACTGATCAAATCTAAACAGCCTCTCTACCTATCAGAAAAATTGCTTCAAAACTTTTAGCTGTTTCTCCTTAATAATAGCCATAATACCTCTATCTAATTCCAACTTAAATACCTCCATGAAATGCATAAAATTCCCGGGGTTCATGCTCAACAGGTTATGGACCAAAAGGAGTACTTAAAGACGCTTAGCAAAACTATATCTTTCCTAGCAATAGTGACAGAAAGCTGCAATCTAGGAATATTAAATTTAATTGCCGCACAATTATTTAACTGTGGCCTGACCCTCACTAAGTTGAACTCGCCAGTACTTAGTGAGTAGGTCTCAGCAACGGAACATTCTGGTTTAAGATTAGAAATCCTGACTGGCATTATCGTTAGTATATCAAAGAGCAACGGGATGCTAACAGAATCACCTCGCTTACCACTGGCTAAACTGCGCATGGCTTCATCAACCTCATCTTGGAAGGCCTCAAACCGAGCAGCATCCACATCCAGAAATTCTAGGTCCACGGTCTCAGGAGAGAAACATGTATAGACTTGCTCAGTAAAGTTGAGAAACGTCCCCAAGCCCTCCCTAATCTCAGTCATAATTTGTTCAAAGAAGATCTTAGAGCAAGCCCCGTTGGGCCTCACCCAGTCCAGGTTGAATATAACTGCATTCATATCATACGGTCTCTCTTCCACCAAAGCATGAAGTGGCCAACATGTTGAAGCTTCTAAAAATATTAAATAAATATAAACTTTTAATTTGTGTGTGTGTGTGTGTTCGTCAATCGGAGTCGATTATGACCATAGACAACTAGTTCTGTGTCCGCAGGTGGCTGATCAGTCCAATCCGGGCGCGGAAGCCCCTGCCACATGTTGGACACCAGTGGCTGAAGATGCCCACTTCAGCATCTCGGGCGTTTTGCGCAACGCGCTTCTCTTTTGCAGATTCAGTTCATCTTGCCTCCGCGAGCAGAGAGCCCTCGTGTACCAAGCAGCGCCAGGTTGGCCTGTCGGAAGCACTGCTTTCCCATGAGTTCACATCAATGTTGAAGTCTTTCATGTAGGACATCAGAGTATCTTTGAACCGTTTGCACTGTCCACCAGCTCTTCTCATTCGGCACCGGAGTTCACCATAGAGCAGTTGTTTTGGTATGTGTGAGTCTGTCATCTGATACACGTGGCCTACCCAGCGGGTTTGCACTTTGCGGATCATAGTGATGACGCTTGAGAGCTTGGACCTCTCGAGAACATCAGTGTCTGGAATCTTGTCTTGCCAGCGAATGTTCAAGATGTTCCAAAGACATTGAAGATGGAAGTGGTTTAGTTGTTTTTCGTGACGTCTGTGCATCATTTTTGGTTTTAATAAATATAAACTTTTAATTTAATTAGTGATTAAATGTCATACATCTGCTGCTGTTGTTAGGAAAGAGAGAGTAATCCATGTGAGTCATTTGGACAGCCTCCACCACTAACTGCTGGTGACAGCTGATGATGCAAACCTTCACATAGTGTGTGCACAGACGTAGTTTAGAGCAGCAGTTTGTGCTGCGATCAAAGGAAACATTTTGTTGTTGTGTTGCAATGTCATGCTTATGCTTGTTGTGAGGGAATGTTTGTGTCTCAGAGTCGGTGTTTGTTTGTTTCCATTTAGCTTGGTGTGACTATGGATGAAATTCAGATTGAGTTTGTCACTTGTAGTCCTTTCATAGATATTTTATCACATATTTCCGTATCTGATCTGTCAAATTTTTTCTGACCTTCTCTTAGTGTAGCTATTTCCTTGGACACTGTATTTTGCGCAAATAATTCTTTGCTATAATGAACTGTATATCATAGTGGAAGAATGTATATAAAAAGCATAGTTTCTGACTACTTAATGCGTCGTCAGCAGTCGATTGAATACCATAGACAAGAAGAGGTCGGTGCCATTATTGCTTACGTATCAACACTGTCATATCAGTGGCTGTTCCTGGTGTTTTGGGTGTCTTTGCTCCTGTTGATGCGATTTGTGTTTTGTTTACAAATTGTTATAGGCTTGAAGGAGATTTTGTATTTCACAATATAAGAAACATATTTAAAATTATCAACCCATCGATTCTTTCTTACCAAGTACCTAAAATATTAACGATTTTTCATTTTAAAATCGCATAATTTTTGGCTTTAATAAAACAAAATAAAATATTTAAGTTAGTAAAGTAAAATTAACAATAAATCTACTCGTTATATTCATAAAATCCAAATCTAAATTTTAAAATTTCAATACACACACACTCATCTCCTAATAAACAAAAACAAAATAAATAGAAACTAGATAAATAAAAATTTGGTAAAATTTTACACTAAGACCCGTCTCACGTTCGTATATAATAAAATATTTTTTTTGTAGATTTCGGTGTGTTAAAAACGAATCTGCAAACCGTTCCCGTTGCAAAAAATAGTTTCATGATATGAAGAAATTACTTTTTCGAAAAGTGGGTGATCACTTTTCCATATAAATTTAACTTAAAATGAGCACCCACTTTCTGGCCACCTGGGAGAGGGGCACTTTTTGAGTGTTTATTGGCTAAAAGGTTTTTCGATTTCTTTTTCTGTTTTCATCTTTCTTTCAATAAAGACACGAGCAAATTAAAAAGTAAAGAAAAATCGGTATTATTTGACTTTAAGGCTCGTCTCACATACGTATAGATAAAAAAAATAGTTTTTTTGTAGTTTTCTGTGTGCTTTAAAAGAATATGGTAACCGTTTCCGTCGCAAACTTTGTATGGTATTAACCCCTTAACTCTAGGACTATTTTCCATTTCACAGCCAAGCCTTTGTTTACGCTACGCGCGAGCATAAAAAAGGCTGTTAAATGTACACTCGCGTACCAAACCACTTTGTCACAGTTCAGTATTGGCGAAATTTTTAAATTAGACGACAAACAAGTAGTTTTCCAAATATGAAGCCATGCAATTCTGTTATCACAGCTGGCCATTTTTGTACGCGTAGGCGTGCGCGATGGTATTAACCTCTGAAGTCTGCGACTATTTTCCATTTAACAGCCTAGCCTTCATTTACACTATGCGCAAGCATAAACGAAGGCTGTTAAATGTGCACTTGCGTACCAAACTGATTTGTCACAGTGCAGTATTTTTTCAGTTTGGGACGCGAGTGCACATTTAACAGCTTTCGTTTATGCTCGCGCGTAGTGTAAAAAAAGGCTAGGCTGTTAAATGGAAAATAGTCCCAGAGTTCAGGGGTCAATACCATGCAAAAGAAATCAAACAAAAAACTTTTTAGCCAATAAGCACACAAAAAATGACTCCTCTCTCAGGTGGCCAGAAAGTGGGTGCTCATTTTAAGTTAAATTTACATCGAAAGGTGATCACCCACTTTTCGAAAAAGTAATTTCTTCATATCATGAAAACTATTTTTTTGCGACGGAAACGGTTTACAGATTCATTTTTAGCACACCGACATCTACAAAAAAAAAAAAAAAAAAAAATATTTTGTTAAACACGAGTGTGACGGGCCTTAAAGTAAAATAATACCAA
The DNA here is from genome assembly GCF_053919585.1 of Euprymna scolopes. Classification (NCBI taxonomy): domain Eukaryota; kingdom Metazoa; phylum Mollusca; class Cephalopoda; order Sepiida; family Sepiolidae; genus Euprymna; species Euprymna scolopes. The sequence continues at coordinate 42,064,896 of NC_136491.1, read as the reverse complement.
AAATTTTCATGGCCCATGCGTGCGGATCTCGACTGAGAATTCTGATAAAGAACATCTATCTTCGGTTATCAGTCTGCAATTCGTTCAACTGGTAGAGTATCGTCGTATTCCCATATACAGCGCATAGAATTCTCCAAATGGTTGCCCGTTTAATATTGACCAGGTTCAACGATGCTTAACTTCTGCGAGTAAAGACGAAGGGAGGGGGGGAGATAAAAATAAAGCTCGCGACATCACAGTAGTAGGAAAGAATTGAGGAAGAGTTATCTGCCCTTGCGTCTCTCAGAAACGCAGCGGGCGACGGCTTCTTTTGAATTCGCTTTCAGTTTTTTACGCGTTCGGATTCTTCTTAATTCCTGATTTCTCAAAAATTGATGTAGTTAATAAGCTATAAAGAAGTGTTTAATCTCTTTATCTATATTATATCTACATCTTTTCTGTGAAAAAGCTTATTCTTCTTTTCTCTGGACTTCACCGTTCGTCCTCATTGTTTCTTCCCCCCCTCTTTCTCTCTCTTTGCCTCATCTTTTCTCAGTCGCATCCTCCGCGCACAACAAAACAAAAAAACAAAAAACGGTATTTCGTTCGACTTCTACAATTCCAGATGGAATTCTTCGATTTAAAGTTCGAAGAAGTGCAAGTGTTGCGCTCTTTCATTGTGAATTATTTGCGCAGTAATCGGATTAAAGTTCCCAAGAAGTCCTGGACTGCCATGCAACCAGAGGTAAGAAAAGGCACCAAAAAATTTGACGATTCTATTTAAAAAATTTTTTTTTTTTTTTTTTTTTATCGGATCCATTATGCTCAGTTTTGTACCTCAAAATATTAAACGACATCAAATTAAAAAAAAAAAAAGATAGTTTGTTTGAATTTTTGCTTATAAATAATTAAAAAGTTTATTTAGTTAAACCCTTTTCTTTTAGTTTATTGGGTCCCTTCTTTATTGTACTTGTATAGATCAGTCTCCATGGCTAGCAATATTGATGCGGTCAAATCCGGACACGTGTTATAACAGCCGAATAGTGACCACACAAAATGAAACCCGGGTCCCTGAAATGAAAAATTGGTGCTTGTGTACTTTTGCCACCGTGCTGAAATAATAACGTTATTTTGAAAGCCAATCATAACATGAGGAGGGGAGGGTGTTTTGTAACTATTCTGTGCTTCCACTTAACAATAATAATAATAATAATAATTATTAACAATAATAATAATTATTAATAATAATAATAATAAAAAGATATTGTGAAGTTTGAATTTAACCTGAAAAAAAAACTATTTAAATATAGCGCAGTTGCAAAACTGCACAAGCACCGAAAAATTAAAATTCCGTGTTTATACACGCTGCATTTTATTGATGTAATTATTTTCTAGTGTTATTTTTTTAATTTTATTTTAGATTAAGTGAAAATACAGAATAATTACAAACGCCCTCGCCCATGTTAAGAATTTCAGCATGGTCCGTATTTTGCATATTTACCTCTTAATCAAATAATACCGTAAACCTAATTATTGCGGCATTATTTGGTCAAAGTATTAAATCAAATTGTTATCGAACTGAAACTTGTTTCAATGGCAACCGTCTTAAAGCTAAATAGTTCACGATAACTGTAAACAACAAAAAAGTGTTGCTTTTCATTATATTTAGTTTATGTGCTTCTACAGAATTTGAACCAAATCAACAGATTTTTGCTAAAATAAACAAAACTTAGGTGACGGTTGATTTAAGAACAATTTGTTTCAAATTTTGTCGAAGTACTTTTCTATAAATTTATAAAAGAAAAGAATTACGTTGCGCGAATCATTTATTTGCTTTTGAAAAATAAAATGCAAGAATTTACGCTCCTTGTACAATGTACATCTATGTAATCGCGCTGAAATACCGTCATTTAGAAACCCATTTTTAACATGTCGAGGGTGTTTTGTAACTATTCTGTACTTTCATCTAACAATTTAATAAACAATATATCGTAAAAATTGAATTTAACTTGAAAATACATTTTTTAAAAATCGCGCGGTTACATAGCTATGATGATGCACCGAAACAACGTTAGAAAACCATTCTTAACCTGGCGGGGTGATTTTTTTTTTTTTTTTTTTTTTTGATTTTTTTTTTTTTTTTTTTACTCATTCTGTACTTTCACCTAACAATTTGATAAAGAAAAGCTACCGTAAAATTGAATAAAACTTAAATCCTATCTAAAAGAAATAAAAAAAATAGCACGGTCCGTAAACTGCACAAGCACTAAAAAATAAAACTGAGTTCTACTTGAGCACACAGTGTAGGAAAGAACAGGTAAAAATTTATTTTCCCCAAAAGTGGTTACTCGTTCTGTTCCACGCATGAACTGGGTGATAATTTTATATTAAATGCATACAATAAAATGAACCCTTTTACTCCCCCCATTTTCTTTCTTTTAAAGATTGTAATGCTTGGTATGGAGCAGCCAACATTGCCCTGCTATTTATTGAAACCAACCGAGAGCTCTTTTTAGTATCCTAGCTATTCCCTTAAGTGCAAGTGTTGGCTCTTGATAACACGAAAAATATAAATAGAATCTTATTTTTATTTTCTCGTTAATAGCGTTAACATTCGCAGTTTTCTGTTAGGGGTGTCAAAAATTCCCCCAAAATTCTGATACTGCTAGTGAATGGTTGTTAGCCTATTTGTTGATTATTAATTCAAAATAATCTATTTGTATAATAACAATACGAATCCAACGTACATTTACTTTCATACTTTCTTTTTAAAATTTTTTTATTTATTTTTATTTTATTTTATTTATTTATTTATTTATTTTTTTTTAAAGCCCTTCCCAGTTTTTTGATAAACAGCTTAACCAGATGTAAATAAAACGGGAAAAAACACTAAAGATAATTGTCATTTTAGTGTAACGGCTTTTTGAAATCATTTTATTTTTTTGAAATACCCATTTTTCAATTGTGTCAACGGAACTGTTTCAATAATGAAACTACAAATTCAGTTTGTGATCGATGTTATTAAAAAAGGCAAATAACATCAAATCAATATTTAAAAAATAAATAAATAAATAAAATCGGGTGCTTGTGCAGATAAGTGATGTTTTAAACCAACACATTTCAGGTGAAAACATTGATTCAATTTTAAAAGGACAGGGGTCAACTTAGAATTTATTTAAAAAATGTTACATCGGCCATAAAAGTATCCATTTAATATAACTAGATTCATCCTTATATTATTATTTTTTAACAACGTACACGTCGTCGTACACACATCACGAATTATGAATTTATTAAAAAAAAAAAAAAATGGTCGTTTTAAATTATATAAGCTTTTAAATTTGAAGTCTTGAATAATTTACAACGTTGTTTTAATGTGGGGAAAATCCAGCGGTGGTGCTGGTCTGGTGCTCTTCCAATATTTGAACAACGAGTTGTTTACATTCCAGTGTATGATCTTCTGCTAACGCTAACAACTCACAGATGTTGGGTTAAAAAGCATTCAATAATCGGTCATATTGGAAAAACGTCAATCGAACTCCTCCTTCCCTTCAAAAAGGTTGCAGGATTGGGATAAAAATTGCCTCGGTCTATAAAAATTTCTCCTTAAAAGATTTGAAATGTAGTATCAAAACACTGTTCTGAGAACAGATACTACACTTCGTTCCTTAATCAAATAAAGATGAATATAATTAAAAGGAATCACCAACGAAATTGCTTACAGCTCGGTCTTGAAGGGTTTCCCTCGCCACCAAGGCCATTGTGGAAATGTCTTTTCTCTGTTGACCGAGATATAGTTTTGGTCCTGTGCAGTTCTAGGAGGTCCACTCTCCCAGGCTTTACCTTCTCTTAGAGAAGGGGGTTAATTTCTTGCTAATCACCTTAGACGCCCCGACCAAAGAATGCTGACAGAGCAGCAGCTGTCTAGACATATTTTGCAGGTTAGAGTGCTCTTCAATCCCTCTTTCTGACCCTTGTGTCACATCATTTCGTCGTGAGAGGGAGACAAACAAAGCAACGAAACAGTTTAGTTTTGTGTATATGCAATATTCGCGTCATTTCTTTCTGATCCCTCTCAAAATTAAGGGCGCGGTCCCGAAGAGACAGTTGGGAGGTGGGTGCTCCTGCAACTCCTATCCTTTGTGCTAAGATAAAAATAATTTTTCGATTTTTTTTCATTTTCTTTTTCGAATAAGTAATTTAAAGTGTGTGTATGTGTGTGTGTAACAAAAATTATTGCACGCGAATGCGTGCGGGAAATTCGAATGTGATTTTTGAAGCCTTTAAAAATATTGACATGAAAGTAATTTCTGTATAGATTTTAAAGTCTTTGGTTCATGCGTGATATCTTAAACCAAAATATTTTGGTGAGGAGCTACTTAAGTAGCTCCTTTTCTAGACAAGTAACTCAGCTACTTGTCTAGAAAGCATCTTTTCCCAATGCAAAATCTTTAGAAAGAAATAAAAAATCACATTTACAATGTTGCTTTTTTCGTGAAGTTATATTTCATTACGTTAATAAACGAATAAATACAGTATTTATGCACGTTTGTTACCGTGCTGAAATAACGTTATTTAGAAAGCTATTCTTAACATGGGGAGGGGTGTTTACTAACTATTCCCTACTTTCACTTAACAATCTAATACAAAAGCTAACGTAAAACTTGAATTTAATTTGAAAATACTATTTAAAAAAATAGGGCGTTAACAAAAGTGCATATGCACCAAATATACAATAACGGAAGACTTAAATAGTTATAAATCGGTATTTATTTGGATTATTCGGGCTACTATTATCATCTTTGTTATTATTTTAACGTTTCTAGACCATGTAACCCTTCCTTTTGTAACTTCTTTTTTAACTAGACTCTTTCGTTCGAAGTAAAACCTGTGTTTAAATCTATGAAAGTAAATTGTTCGAATTCCCTCAGCAATAACTGGGTAGAATAATACATTTCTTTTTCTTTTAAATATGATTCTGTCTCAACTAAAAGTTGCCGGTTCAATTCTTACTACAGGCAATTAACACTTCCGCTCGGTCACGGCAGACGGAACGAGAACAATCTACTCCGTAGATTAAATAAAGGGTTCATTTTGAAATTCCGTATAGGTTTTCGAGTTCGCCATAAATATTTTAAAGTTCCACAGCATTACACCTAAAGAAGGTCGGGGGTTATAACGACCGAAATGTGAAAGTAACAATCGAGATGAGAATAGTAGTCTGAAATCACCCAACTAATGTAAAATAACAATCCTAATCATTTTAGAAAAAAAAAAAAAAAAAAGATCCGAAAAATAATAAAATATTAGTATTCATGCTAACACTCGAAGAATTCGTGTCTGCTGCGAAGACTAATGTTAATGGTGAAATCGAAGAATACAGAAAGCAACAAACAATGCTAATCTTTCTTTAACGGTTTTGACAATTAAATTAACGATTGATACATTTTCTTCGTTTTTATTTATTTATTCTTTTTATACCTGCCGGTAGCTTTCTTACTGGTTAAGATGCGATGTTATTATTTAAAATGAAATTACTCTGATTTTATCGTCTGTTGACATTATTTTCAATGTTTTTTTGTTTGTTTTGTTGTATCGCATTCTTTACGCGTGACTATGAAAATGGCGGTCGGTAAAAATCAATATTGAATTTTTCCTTATTGGAGGTGGATTTTATTTTCCAAACAATTGAACTTTTCTTTTTTTTTTTTTTTTTTTTTTTTTTACTTAGACGAATTTAATCAAAATTGTTAAATATGTCAAATCCTTCAGATTTTATAGAAATAGAAGTGAAATAACGTCTATTTTGAACTGGCAGCTTACGTGTTGCTGCTGCTTTTACGGATCGATCGATTGATGAAGAAACGAAAATGGCGAAAGAGCAGCTGCTGTATTCCTTTCTTTTATTTAGCCCCCCCCCCTCACCGTTATCGATTTGGGGCAAATTACTAATCTTTAAGCAAATTACTAATCTTTCTTCGCTTCTGTATCTCACTCGAGATTTAAAAATCGTAAAATAAATAAAAATAACTAAAAGTTAAACAGTGTCATTTTATCGAAAGTGAAAGTTCATATTTAAAACTACTTGTACAGCCAATCAGTACCCTTTCTTCTTTTTTTAAATTTATTATTTTAACCAGTTGATAATGTGAAATTATCGTTTATAAAAATGTGAACAAGAAAGAAAAATATTTTAAACGTATGTTGCTATCACTCTGGGTTGTCTTATCAAAAACTCGGGGGCGTAAAGTATTGATTAAGAAGACTTTTCACATCAACATCGCTTCATAAGATCTTAGCAATACTGCTATTTCGTTGTTGGTTATTGGTGGTATGTTGGTGGTGATATTTGTTGGTGCTGGTACAGGTGGTGGTGGTGGTGGTGATTTGTTGTCAAAACCATTGTGGATATTTATTTTATTTTATTTATTTATTTTATTTATTTATTTTTTTTTACTGATATTTAACAAAACTGCTACTGATAGTATTTGTTAATAATGCTGTTGCTCACTAGTAGATGTTTTCATTGAATATTTTTAGGGTTGTATACATCGTTTTTACGTGCGGGAAATCCGTGTCTTGTTTTAGTGTTAATTTAAAATGAAATCACTTTGTTAGGCTCCTTTTTTTTTTTTTTTTTTTTTTTTTTTTTTCATAGCATTGACTTTTATTTGAGCTTAACCTGAATTAAATTATTGGTAGTAGATCAGTTTGTATCAATAAAATCTCTCTCTCTCTTTCTCTCTCTCTCTCTCTCTCTCTCTTATATATATATATATATATATATCTTTTAAATGCAAATGTTCAGTTGTGATTCTTGTTTAATCTTTTGATTAAAATAGTGATAACGTTTGTGTGTTGATCAAAACACTACAACAGTGAAAAGATATTGATACATTCTCTAATTTAAGTTTACAATATATAAATAACTTCGCATCTAATAATTTTATATTCGACTTTGACTAGCCAGTGAATTAAAGAAAATATTTCAGTCTGTGATCTTTACATAAAAAAAGCAATACCTTTCAGCAATTATACATCTGACTAGATAATTCTTTTAGTAGCATATTTTGGAGGTGTTGCCGAATATAACTGTTCAGACTTCAAAAGGATAATACAATGATTCATATATTTTATCTTTTACTTTTAATAAGTATCATTTTTTAATATATACACATTGAAAGAAATAATTTTAAATGCTTCTGAGAAGCATTGCTTCTCTGCTTTTAACATTCTCAAATTCTTTTAGTAGATATATAATTATGATCAATACGCTTTTGTGCTAACATGTTTTTACTTGTGGAGTGACTGATATTTAGCCACAACTTTAGCTAGGTGAGATGAAAAAACCCAAACTCATTTTTATAGTACATGCATATCTACTGACTCAACATATTCGTGTCTACATAACTCTCTTACGACCATTTCTGTTGTGTTGATAAAATTGATTTGAGTTTCAAGACTTTGTCTTTATAATCAAACTATGGTAATCCATTTTTTTTGTTTGTCCTACTATGCTATAATAGCGAAATTCGGAAAACAAAAATATTGATTAAAAACAACAAATAACAATGGTATCTATTGGCTTTTTGTGTCAATTTCAACTAAAAGCAATGATATCTACTTAATTAGTAAGTCAGAAGTACTTAATTATTACCACATTATTTAAAAAGCACGAGTTTTCAATTTTTTTTTTATTGTAAAAAAAAAAAAGTTGCCATATTTCTTTGGGAAGACATGACATTATAACAAGGGAAGTAACTCAGTTATCCTAAAAACAAGGCAAAACAAATTATTTTTAAAAATTAGTAATAGTTACATGTTCTTTACCTCTCTTTGGAACTCTCCGGTGTTTAACTGACATTATTTTTACAATAAGAAAGAAACTGTTTATACTAAAAAAAAATTAAATTGTTTCAATAAGTTTTATTTCATGAAAAAATATTTAGATGACGAGTAGTAAGCTAGATAATTGGAATTTCCACTTGTTTAGATATTAATTTTAATGGTAAAATCTGATTTAAAATTATATTTTTCCAATTATTTTTTTATTTCAAAATCAAGAGAAATTAAGCTTCTAAAAAGCAGCACGTTTGCATGTTTTTATATTTAAGTAAATTCTAAATCTCATTTGACTGGAATGTCGAAGTTTCAATTTCATTTCATTTCTAAGTTTTGATTTCATCTCGTTTAAGGCTTTCTGTGTCAGCAGTTTTACAGCTGATATGACGAATTCATAGAATTCTTTGAATGAATTTACATCCCGGAGGCATTTTCAAATTGTTCCCCTTTAATTCAGGGAGGGAAATTAATCCTATGTCCTGATTATTTTGTCAGTCAATAAAAGTCTAAATAATTTTATGCAATTTCGTTCAGGTCGGTAGAGACTGAATAACTTTCAGATTATGGTATCTAAAAAAAAAAAAATCACTCAAAATATAGGAAATACCTCTGATTTTAGGTTTGGCCTCCTAAAATTTTCTTTTCTTTTCTCCTCCTCCCTCTTAAGAAAAGTATCTCTTTAAATAGGGATTCGTGTTGAAATAAACCCCAGAAAAAATACAGATTCACAATTTCTGCTGTGTTCATGACTTTCTCGGGTTTTTCCAAATTTAATGACTCTCCAGATAGTTGTTTTCGTGTTCATAGATTGACTTTTTCAAATGAATGCCGACTAGCAATTATCTCAAGTGATTTTTCTGGGGTGGTCATGGTGAATCTACATATATTCCAGCAGATGGTCAGAGAAGGTTAGTTGGTTCTCTAGACATCTCACTCTTATTAAGTTTCTGAATTTTTGAGATAAGGATTGATAATTGCTATTTGGACTACTGTTCTCATTTTGAGTGTTATTTTCACAATATTTCGGTCAATGTAACCTCTGGCCTTCTTCAAGTGTATATTGTCGAACTTGGAAATGTGCACAGAATTTTGAATTGATCCTTTATTTAATCCACAGGAGTAGCATGCTCTCGTTCTGTAAACCATGATTGTGTAAAAGACCCAAGTAATTTGCAAGTGTATTTTGAATGTCACCTGCACTGAGAATTGAATCTTCAACCTCCAGAAGAGTAACTAACAACTGAATTTTACCAAGTAGTTTATCCACTATGCCACAAATCTTTGCGGATTACTTAGCGCTTCTACCCAGTCATAGTTGATGGAACAAGAGTATACTACACTGTGGATTAAATAAAGGGTTCCGTTCAAAATTTTATGCAGATCCCCCGAGTTTGACAAGATGATCCTGAAGAAAGTTAGAGGTTTAGGTTTTTGGAGTCTGCAATCACTTTGATTTGTCTCTCAGAGAGATATGAAACTCTGTGTTCTAAGCTGTTAGATTTGTTCTCATTTTGCTAGGCTAAGATTTCTCATTTGCAAGTTTGTTATTCAAAAGAAGAAAATGAAAATCATTGTAATTTTTTAAAACGATGATGCATATTTTATGTTTTAAGTGTGCTTGAAAGCCAAATCACAACATAATATTAGGAAAATAAACAAATATTTTACTTGTTTGAAATTTATAACATAAATATATTTCGGAGCTAAACTCCATCCTCAGTATGTTATTTTCTTTCCTTTCTTTTCTTTTCTTCTTTCTTGCCATGTTGTAAAGTTGGAGAAAGAAAAGTCTGTAAAGAGCCACGCATTGTATCTCAGCGGTTGTATTTTGAAATGTTGGAATAGCGCATAGGTAACGCGAGAATAACGTTAAGGGTGTGAGTTCCATAAAGAAACATTGATTTAATTTGAATAAAATAAAATAAGCATCAAGTGCACTTGAAAGCGAAATCACAATGTAATATTAGTAAAATAAACAAATATTTTATTTGAAGTTTATAACATGGCAAGAAAGAAGAAAAGAAAAAAAAGAAATAAAACAATATACTGAGGATGGAATTTAGCTCCGAAATATATTTATGTTATAAAGGAGGAAGTGTCATGGAATATTAAATTCACAAGTGGTTTATCAGTCGCATGTATATCTCAATTAGGGAGGATGATGACATTAGGTTTTTGCAGTTCTTGCAAGGTGGTGTCAAGGGCCTTCTACATACAGCGCTTGGTATATCTCAAATCATCGCCCATCAGATATTGACCATGTTCAACGTTGCTTAACTTCGGTGATCTAACGAGAACTAGTGTGCCAATGTGATTATACTATATTTTTTAAGCAACATTAGAGAATTGTGGTCAAAATTTGCTCAAATGGTGAGAATCCTAATTTTCTCACTTTCTGTTTATGGCTTAAATCTCTCGAAGATCAGAAATGAAGATTTTTTTTTTTTTTCATGTTAGTTTCATGATTCCTTTATTATAAACGAGCCGGACTTATCTTGGTGTTGCCTGGGGAAAATGAGGAAGTCAAGAGCTCCCCTGCCTCCCCCTCTCAAAGTAAATTGACTGGAAAGGACTGGGTTACGAATTAATCGAGATGCATTATGGTGGAACTTAATTTTGTATTGAAATGGATGGATCCTCACTAAATTGTTCTTTGCTTGGTCAATGTGTGTGTGTGTGTGTGTGTGTGTTTGTTCATCCACAGGTAGCTGTTTTGCTATATCATGGCTATTTACTGTGTCTAGAAACCGGCAGGTTTTCAAACTATGATTGGAAACTCCAATGCATTTTCAGCAGTAAAGTGTCATAATGATTGAGTCATCAGTCACCACTATGTGTAAGAAATGTATAGTTGCTTATATTACAATATTCACAACTTTGAGATAGCCTGAGTGCTCTGTTCTTTTATAAAAAGTTAGGTAAGATGGCCTGTCTTCAGCTAGAACAAAATAAAAAACAATTTTTTTTTTTTAATTAAAGAAATCAAAGTGCTAACATAATTCTAAAAGTAACTAAAATAACAATGACGACTTTTAAATTCCATACACGGACTAAAAAGAGTAAGTGCAAACAATACATGAAAAGAAAATGACCAATATAGGATATGTTCTTAAACAATAAATTATAGAAACATCAGCCAACAGTTGAAAGAGAAAACTTGGAACTGCTAACCGACCAAAGAAAGCAATCAGAAATGGATGTTCATATCTAGTAAACATATATTTATCTCAACTACCCACAGTCTAAGCATCTATACAAAATATAAGAAAACTGTCAACAAATACTATCATTTTCAGCTCCTATAGGAAAAACCAAATTAAATAACTTTTCAGAACTTATAAAATGACTGTTACAGATTGTAATACTTTACGATGGAAGTGAAGGAGCCGGATGCCAGAGTTACCTGGTATGCTGACGAGACGCATAATGTTTTCTTTGTGATAAATTAGTATGGTATTTATCTATCTGTGGATGGCTCTGATCAAATACAGGAGTACTAAAAAACGAGGTGGAAAAAGGTGTGCTACATTCGTGGTCGTGTGCAAGTCAATTTGAAAGAGTGAGTTGTGGAGTTGGACATTGTGACAGCAGTGTATCGAATTTACCTAAGAAATTATTAGTTTAACCATAAGCTATTCCAGCATGAAATATAAAGTTGAGTTCTTGAAATCGAATTGAGCCGGTCAGAATTTAGAATGTTGTATGAATGCTGACAAGAATTTTTTTTTTTTTAACACATATAGAACAAAACTTATATAATTGATGTGACACAAAATAAACACTCCCAATCAATACGGACAATTACTTAACAGGTTGTAGTGCATCTACACTAGTGAGATTTCTTTCTGAATTTGTTATGGCACTGTCTGTGAAAATGTGCTCCTTGGCTGTGGGCAGCTGATTCAGGTCATTTAATAAACTGGAACTTCTGGTCACTTCCTTTCCAATCTGGGGAAAAAAAGATTTTATCTTTCATTCAACCAATCTTTTCATGATTTCCTGGCAGTGCCTGTGCCACAGGTAATCACGATGACCCCATGGTCACTCTTTTAACACTTAAATTTCTCTTGTATTAAATCAGCATTGTGAAGTACTCCCCACCAATGTTGGCCCGACTGTGATTCCTTATTTTAAACTCTACTGATATTCAGACCGTCTGTTGGTTCTTTTTTAGATTAAAAAATTTTACTCTGACTCCTAGCATTCTTACAAGTCCGGCTTTGATTTCTTCAACCCCTTTTGGCTCAGACTCTGTAATTCTGCTATGGAAGCAAAGGTCAATAATCGAGAAATCTTTTCTCTTTTTGCTCTCACCGTAAATCTCCTCGTAGAAAAACTGATTCCGCTAATGATTAATTATTCGAACCAGCTGCAAAAAAGATTGACCTAGTTTTGTTTTTATTGATTAATTTTTATCAATTTTGCTCATTAACTTGCCACATTCCAAATAAGATGTGTTGTCTCTAAAGACACGTGAATAAATTACCTCATCTGGAGTGATTCACCTGACTTGCATGCATGTTTCTTTCTTTCTTTTTTTTGTTTCATCTTTATTTTCGTGAAGTAATTTTGTTAAGTATTATTTTTACATAACCAGCGTTGCCTGGTATACAATGAAATCACTTTATTTATTTGCGCAATTTAAAACTTTAGGTAGGCAACTTCTCTTATATTCTATAATTTAAAATCAGTTATCCTCCTTGGTGATTTTTATTTTTAGATTATTATTTAAAAATTATTCACATTAGTGGTTATTTGAACCATCGTAAGTAATTTTTTAAAATAAATTGTAGCTAAATAAATTATATTGCCAATAACATGGTACAACACTCTATATATCTATAAAAATGAAATTGTTTGGGTGTGTGTGTACATTTTCCTACCAAACTACTGTCAATTTTCAGTTTACAGATTCTAGATTTGACGTAAAGGGTATTGAGATTTGGGAAACTCTTTTAATCGGTTTTCAGACAGAAATTTGGCTGTCAAGGGGTCAAAGTTTAATGATTTGACCTTTGAGAACTCTACCAAACTCCTCCGCCAATTTTGGGTCTAAACGCCTGAAGTTTTAGCTATAGGTTACTTGGACATGGATCAAACATTTTTAATTTGATTTGAGCCCAAAACAGTAAATATTAAGGGATCAAGATTGGAGTCAAAGTTTTAAAAAAATTTACCTCTGCGATCTCTACCAAATTACTCAGCCAATTTTTGGTCTAAGTGTTTGAAATTTTACATAAAGTGTATTCAGACTTAGGGCAAGCATTTTAATCAGTTTTGGGGCGAAAGTTTGGCTGCCAAGAGGTCAAATTTGAAAGAGTTGATCTTTGCAAACTCTACCAAACTCCTCCACCAATTTTGGGTCTAAACACTTGAAGTTTTGGATATAGGTTACTTGGACATGAGTTAAACTTTTTAATATATATATATATATATATATATATATATGCCCATAAAGTTACGAACAGCACATAGGGCCTGAGCAAAATCTGACTGAACTGCTAGTAACTAATAAAATTGACTAGTCAAAAGCAAAGTTGATTTGTCAGCTTAAATGCTATTTAGGCCTGACGTTGAAAATCTAGCAAGATAACTTTATATGTTAGATATTTGGCTTTCCCCTTATTGATATAAGTTAGTTCACTTCATTTCAGTTGGTATTTTCATATATACATTTAATATCTCCCTCATATTATCAGAAAAGCGTCTCTCAGATTCCAAATTGAAGACAGTAAAATAAAAGTACTTTTAATGCATAGGTTCCCAGAAATCAATTTCACTTTCTTCTCCTTTCTTATCCTTTTTGTCTTTCTCTTCCTCCTATCTAGTATATTTCCTTATTCACATGTAACACAATTTCCAATGTGAAAAACGCCCTTTATTCTGGATGCAAGGAAGTAATTTTAGTTTTTAATTTTGTTTTTACATTTATAAATTTAACCCTTTACCGCCAAATTGTACTTTCAAGTCACCTTTCAGAAAGGAAATATTTCTTACTCTTAATGCTTGTCAGCCCAACTGGTCTTCAAAGTACAGGTCTGTGCATAATTCAACAAGTGAATGAGGAGGTTGTTTATGTTCATGCATCAGTTGCACACAAACTTCCGTCAAGTGTGGGTTTTATGGTTAAAAAATTTATTTATTTTTTACAAGGGGGGGGGGCGACCAGGTCTGGGATCTATTTGTACAGATTTCTTGCTGTATTTGAATTTATGATGCCAGCATTTTACAAGGTCATATGATGGCACGTCATTACCATACATTTACTCAGTTTACAAACCCTCCAGCACATTTAAAAGTTGAACATGCATCCGATGAGGGGATATTTCCTGAAATATAACACGGATATTCCACCTGATGTAAAATATTTAAAAGTAATACATGCACGCCCATTTTTTTGGAATTGATAAAGGTGAAGCTGTGTAGCTTATTCCACCATAATATTTTAATTTGTGTTAGTATGTGTCTGTCTGTTACACCTCTACATCGTATTGCCTTCTATAAATTTAATCCTTTACTGCCAAATTGTACTTTCAAGTCGCCTTTCAAAAAGGAAATATTTCTTACTTGTCAGCCTAACTGGTCTTCAAAGTAAAAGTCTATGCATGATTCAACAAGTGAATGAGGGGGTTTGTTTATGTCCGGGTGTAAGTGGCACACAAACTTCCGTTAAATGTGACTTTCATGATTAAAAAATTTATTTATTGCATAAAAAAAAATTCTGGCAATAAACGGTTAAGGTAAACAACTTCCATTATATTTTGAAATACAAAATGGAGTGATTTTTATTTTTAAATAATTATTTAGAAATGTTTCATATTACCAATTGTCTGGGCCGGACGTAGTAATTCAAAAAATAAATTATAGCAAAAAAATCTTTATATTACCAATAACATGGTATAATAATAATAAATGAAAATGGGTTAATCAGAAGCATAGTTTGATTTTTCAGCTTAAATGTTATTTGGGCGTAACTCTTGAAAATCCAACAAGATAACTTTGTTAGACTTAAAATTTTTTGTTTGTAAACGATTTCGTGTATAAATATGTGTGTGTATTAGAATAATTTTCATTCATTCCTGGGCAATGCTAGGTGCATCTTTAAAAGTCATTAAATATCATTAGAAGATGCACCTGGCATTACCTTTATATTACTAGCTTTATGATTGTATGGGGTAAGCTAATATGCCTATTTCAGGAACGATGGACTTAACCCAGAGATGATAAATATAGTTACATTTAACACATTATTGAATAGCGATTCATGGCAGTTATAGCCCCCCCCCCCCCGAATCATGAGGTGTACTTCCATAATATATTTTTGCTAATACATTGTTACAACACTGTGTTTGTATTGATTATTATTGCCCTGCAAGACTACATAAAAATAATGCATGGTGGAGTGATAAAATTGTCGCCCTAAAAAAGACATAATTCTATTTCCGTTTGATAAAAACTGGTTTTCTTTAAACCATCTACTAGTTGGTCAGTTGCGCACAAAATCGATAGGAGCCTTCTATCATGTCTGAAAGTGACACAATGTTTAACGAACAAGATTGGAGATGCACCGCTGTACAATTCGTGCTCTCTTCTACCGATTCAAGTTATGAAAACAGGACCACTGCCAGCACCCTCAAAATGCAGATCCGGATGGTTCAATGCTTGAAGACACAGTTCAATGAAGTTTACAGCCATACTCGTAGTAATGGTCTTTGCTGTGGTTTCAAGTGAGAGCCACATCACGCTGCCTCACATCTTCGAAGGCAGCTTGAAAGTCTACCTAAATGTGCTGAAGAGTGGTAATCCCCTGGTGCTATCGTTGGTAAACCCTGGGTGTAGTAGCAGGACTTGGCTCCGGTCCACAATTCCAAAGAGACCCAAGCTTTGCTTCAGAAGGAGTGCTATCTTTGTACCTTTCTTTCACTGCCCCCCTCTCCTCCCCCGACCTGAACCTGCTGGACTACTTTGTTTGGTCACACGTCGAGAACCTTACCAACATGACCTCCCACAACACCAAAGCCAGCCTGATCGCTACCATCCAAGTATTTTTTAGCTCCTACCGGCGCTTGTGAAAAAGGCATACTCCCAGTTCTGAACCTGTATCGAGATGGTGATTGAGGCTGAAGGTGGCTACATTGAATAGATGTCAGCTCTACTACATAATCAAATTACCTGAATTGATTTTTTTTTTTTTTTTTTTTTTTTCAATAAAAGTTTTAAAATAAAGCTGTAGTGTTGTTTTCTTTAGTGAAGATGAACATTTTTGGTGAAAATGAACATTTTTACTTAAGAATGTCCAAAGCAGTTTAGTGTCGTATCCGGACAATGATTTGAAATGACAAATCGGGGTTGCTGAATTGGAAGATATAAAGATCTGACGTTTTTGACTCCTAGAATTCCAAAAATTTAGGCTCTGGTTCCACAATCCTGGTTTCAGTTGTACTATAATGAAAACTGAAGTCAAATCCGGAAATGCTTTGATATAAACAAATAGCAAAGTAATTGCCACTGATCGTGCAAATAGCAGGTTTCACAAACTAATTACTGTGATTGGTTAAATTTGGTGAAAAGTCAGTGCTGTCTTGGTGTCTCTTGTAAAATATTATTTTATGCTTCTTGTGATCCTGCTTTATTCATCTCGCATGAAAGTTGTTCTAAAAAATCGATTATTTCTATTCTATTTAATGCTTCCAACTGTAGAATCATAATGACACTTGCACAAGGATTCCAACTGGCGTCCAGTTGACAAACTCTTTATTGAATGAAAAAATATTTATACACTAGAATATCCACTCATGGATCACTAACTAATCAGAATCCAGAGAATAAACTTATTTATCGAAGCACAACAGAGCATCCCAGCCTGCTTATATACCAACTTTCTAGCTTCTGATCTCTATTTAGTTGTAGCTCAACTGGTTGGACAGCTGAACGTTAGCTACTAAATTCATCATCTATGATTCTGTTATTTGCATCCCTCATTTATGTTGTTCCAGTTTCTTATTTCTGTTCATTTCTGATAATTTTAAAGTTTTTGGTTCGTTCTTGGGACTTTATGTGAACTCTACTTTGCGGCGACTGCACCAAAAACAGGCTTGCAGAATCTGAAAGTATAAAATCTGACACCGATTCTAGGATTCAAAAAATTCTGATTCTGGCTCTTTGGATTCCAAAATAATTGACTCTGACTTATTTAAAAATTTTTCCAATATTCAGACTTTCTTTTGATTGTTCAGAGATTAAGAAATCTGACTTCAACTCTGACCAGAAAGCCTAGATTGTTAATGCCATGTTCAAAAATGTTCCTTACTTTCAGTTAAAAAACTTGCTCATTTTCAACTGCTTCTAACGAATTCTTTTTTCTTTTTCTTTCTTATATTGTAACTGCATTTCTATTTGAAATTTATGCCAAGCTTTTGCTGAGATATCCACGGGGATCTTAATAAATCAAATGAAAAACAGAAAAACAATTTTGTACAATGATGATCAAATGATGATATTGGTCTCATTTTGATCAGTTTATTAACATTGCAAAGCACAAATAGTTTGCTTGTCTTGAAGGATTTACTTATGAAGTTTTTTATTTTTTTAAAAGTTTTTTTTAGGCAATTAAGGATGAGATTTTCCATTGAATAATGGAGCATTTTATTATGATATTCATCCAGTTTGAGTTTGTCTGCTTCTTACATTCTACCATATTCCAAACCATGGCGACCCAAGGTCACACAATTTAGCTACCAAATCATGATTCCATTTTCGAAGGTCTACCATCTGTGGACCTGAGAGCTTGGTTAAGTCCTCTTTGATGGTTGTTGCCCAGGTCCACAACTGGTGCCACCCAGGCAAAGCAATAGGAAGGATTACATCACAAATTCTCCTTCTGTGCCTGCATGCTCAAACCATCAAAGGTACAATAGATGGCAGACTGCATTGAGATGTTGGCTGAGAACAGCAGTTGGAATACTGTTGGCCTGCTGACGTTGTAAAATGCGATTGAAGTAATTATTGTTAAAGACTTCAAACTTTCGCCAAATGATTAAGAATATTTTAAGAGAATTAAAAAATGATAAATGGAATGAACAAAATTTGATTTGTTTTATATAAATCACTCCAGCCACTTCATGTAAAGAGCTATAATTAAAAAAAAAAAAAAAAAAAAGAAAAAAGGTCACTGCAAGGTCAAAAACTAGTCAGCGATGAATGTTGTGGACAGATTCTGAAACGGAGAACAGTAATGCACATGTGAAAAATTCCAAAGTCTAATAAAAATCGCCTCGGAAAAAAGGCTTCATTTCTGAGCAAATCTGATGCCATTTACCCAAGTAAATTTTCAGGGTCACATGTTCCAAACTGAAAATATTCAAGAAAATTTAATTATTAAAACGTTGCCTAGGCCAGCTTTCGCAGGATTTATGCAAAAGGGAAAATGCTCTAAATCAGCAACCACTTGGAGTTAGATGCTCAAATTTTCAGAATTTCTTAGTTTTTATGATGTCCATTTGTGGTACAAATTACAAGAAAATCTTATGATACAAGTTTTAAGACCTGCATAATTTGATATGGCATAAGATGTGACGAGTTGCATCAGAGGAAACGCCCAACCAAGAAATGTCTATACACATAGATACTTTTTTACTTTTCATTTTCGATAAAAGAGAAACGTTTTCAGCTTGTTAATCACTTTTGGAGAAAGATGTCAAAACTATTGAATCCATTACATAACAAAAGCTCTATAGCATTTACATTGATTAACTTATGGATGCTATCTAGAGAAGGCGCTGACAATAATTCTGACTGATGGTTGGAATCAGAATCTGTCCTGCTCTATAACTCAACAGCTTAGACACTGACAAAACAACAAGAAACTTCACTTGACAAAAGATACAAAGATTTTTTTAATTTCATTGAACATGGTCAGCTGAAGAAAACGCTCAACTGGACACGTTTCTCCTATCTTAGTTTCGCTAAGAGAAGGAAGGTTTCGGTCAATCCTGGGGAAGTAAGTCAGAATTTGTGACCACCTCCTATGAAATCCGTTACACAGCAAAATATCAATTGGAAGACCTGCCAACAAAGATGGTTGGAGGGAATGAGTCTGAAGAATCTGGACGCTTTATGTACCTTCTGGGAAAGTTGGGCGTTGGGCCAGCACTCTCACCCCGAATAAAGAACGCCTTGATACAAAAGCATCTACAAAGTTGTAGATGGCTTATGCCTCTCCGATCTTATTGAAAATTAATTCAAATTTTTAAAAACAAAAAACCTGTAGTACAAGGTATATAAAATTTTTAATTATCTAATGAAGAGTACAAATAAATTTGAAAGACCTGATTCCACAGTTTCGAAAAATGCAATTCTTCTCATCAGAAGAAAGACGTATACAATAAATTTTGCAGGTTAATTACAAATATGAAATGAATCATATTTGCATAAAACAGTTATTAAACAGTGAAAGTTTATAAGGAATTAAGAAAGCAGGAACAAGGAAAACGAGTTCCTTTAGCTATAACCGAAACCAAAACTTATAAAGAATTTTTGGTAAAATTATTTATAAAAAAAATAGATGACTTGAGTGCTATCTGCTATAACCAAAACTTATGAAGAATTCTTGGTAAAATTACTTATTACAAGAAATGGAAGGTCATAGCAATTAAACGACAGTCATGGGGAAGAAAAAAGATGAAAGTGTTACACACAAAATAACACACATGCTATCGTATTAATATATAGATTAAAATAACTGACTTGTTTTGGCTATGCATTCTGATTCTCGCATATTTTATTATTTATTTTTTTTATTTTTAAGCCTTTAAAGTGCCAAATAGAAATTAATTTCTGGTTCAGATTAAAGTCAGTAGGCTCAAATAAAGTATTATTGTCGAGTTGTGACCTGAAACGAAAAGGAAACCTTAATTTTCTCATGTGTCATTGTTGTATAAAAAAAAAAAATTTTCAAATCTATTTTCAGGCTAAAAAAAAAAAAAATCCAGGATTGTCATTTTGTTTATTTGAATGGAAATAAAAGAATCTTTCCTCTTTACATAACTGACCTCCTCTGGAAATACATTTTAATAGCAATTTCCTTCCTGTGGCACTGTTTTTGGTTGAGTGGATGTTTTAGATATTATTCTATAAGAATGCATATTTGTCACTAAAACTTCTTCCAAACTCTCCAACCTGTGCTTGGCCATAAATCTAAATTATAGAATGTTTCGGAAATCATCCCACACATATTTGATAATCACTTATCTTTTAGACAAATGTTAATGAGTGTATGCATCTTCGAACATTGACTCTGTGTAGGATTTGCTATGTGTGTGCGATTAGTTTAGTTACAGGGTGCGGCCAATATTTGTTTGTCAGATTAACTGGAATTGATATGTGACCTGTTCTTGTAGACATGTAGTTGTTTTTACACTATTTCCCCAATATTTCAAAGATGGCCGTTCTATGTTGTATTATCATCCTGAAACATTTTTTTTTTTCCTGTACAAATATTATTGTACCGGGTGGAACAATAAAAATGTCGCCCTAAAAAAAAACAACACTATAGCTTTATTTTAAAACTTTTAATGAAAAAAATCAATTCAGGTAACTTGATTATGTAGTAGAGCTGACATCTATTCTATGTAGCCGCCATCAGCCTCAATCACCACCTCAATACAGGTGAGGAACTAGGAGCATGCCTTTTCTACAAATGCTGGCTGGAGACCAGTGAATACACAGTGGATGGCAGCGATCAGGTTGTTGTGGGAGGTCATGTTGGTGATGTTCTCGACGTATAACTAAATAAAGTAGTCCTCTGGGTTCAGGTCAGGGGAGTAGGTTAGGAACAGTGAGAGACGGGTACAAAATCGTAGCACTCCTTCTGAAGCCAAGCCTGGGTCTTTTTGGACTTGTGGACTGGCACAGTCCTGCTGCCACACTCGTGGTCTGCTGGCAGCCACCTGATTGCACCAAGGGATCACCACATTCTTCAACACATCCAGGCATACTTACTTTGGTGTTGACTTTCAAGCTGACTTTGAAGATGTGAGGTGCATGAAGTGGCCATCACTTGAAAACACACTAAAGACCATAAGCATGATCGGAAACGTTTTAATTACCCTGGGCATGTCGCTGTTATTCGTGGTAATCTGGCGATGCATTTTAAGTTGCTGGCAATGGTCCTGTTGTTATAACTTAGATCGGTAGAGAGCATGAGTTGTACAGCGGCGCGTCTCCAATCTCGCTCGTTGAACATTGTCACTTTCAGAGATGATAGAAAGTTCCTATCGCTCTTGGGATTTGTGTGTACACAACTGGCCAACTAAGAAATGGAATCATGTCGCCTTTTCTAGGGTGTAGAAAAACAAGTGTACAAATTTTGGAAACTTCCAAGACTATTGTAGAATAGGGCTTCATTCTTTCAAATTTTTTTTTTTTTTTCTGCAAATTTATTTAGTTGAGGGGTAGGGATTAATCAGTTGTTTTTTTTTTTTTGTATTTTTTTACTTTATGAATTCAATATTTAAAGAATTTTTTTTTTTTTTCTAAAATTGAAGGTTTGAAAAAAAAAAAATTTAAGTTAGAAAATCTTGCTTAATTGGTGTTTAATGATCATGGATCAAAATTAGATACAAATGTGAAATATTTTATGTTTCAAATGAGAATCTAAAAAGAGGGTGGAATACCTTTGTAAAAATTCAACAATATGCGTTAGACATCAATTAATAAATATTCTTCAAATTTCAGTTTCTGAATATTTGAAAGGGTTTTAGGGAATATAATGAATTCCATGAAATCTTTTAAAATATACTAAAGAAACTGAAACTTGGCGAATATTAATTAGTGTCTCATATTTATTGTTGAATTTTCATAAAGGGATTGTACTCTCTTATCCTTTTTGCATTAAACTGTATATAAACCCCCTATTTGAAACCTTATACCTCGCAGTTGTGTTCCAAAATTGATAATGGTCCATTAATTATCTCTAACGATCCATATAAACGCAGATCTAATTCTTATATAAATATATACACACACACACACACACACACACACACACACACACACACACACACACACACACACACACACACACACACAATATATATATTGATGTTGGCATTCTGTGTATGCTGAATGTAAATGGAAACGCCCTGATATTATTGTAGCTCTTTTAATTTAAAACTGCAAAAGTATTTATCTAACCTAGCAGGGATGCCCTGCATAGCCCGGCCATAAAATATGTTTAATATGATATTTTAATTAATGCAGATTTTGTATATATTATTATAATCAATTTTCTATCGATTCTTATATAGGATGACCCCAAAAAAAAAACAGGGCATTCAATTGTTTTTCCGAGCATTTTACAGTCAACGAAGAAAAAAAGGTCAAAGACCCTAGTGTTTTGATGTGATGTTTTGAATATAATAAACTAGTTATGACCAAAGTTTCATTTCATTCGGACAAAACACTAAGAAACGGGGCCTAATTAGAGTTAGGTCTGTTTTATTATTTTTTTTGGGGGGGGGGGGTCACCCTGTATATTAAAGTTATGATTTCAAAATAAAATAAAAAATATCCATATGACTTGGGTGCATCAGCTTGAATCGAACTAAAAAAAAAAAAAAAATGGAGTTCCTTCAGCTATAATCGAAACCAAAACTTATGAAGAATTCTTGGTAAAATTATTACAAGAAATGGAAGATCATAATAATTATTCGGCAGTCACTTAAAAAAAAGATGTAAGCATGACACAAAATAACGCATACGCTGTCGTATTAGTATAATGATAAATGAAAGTAGATTCTTTTTAATGTTTGTATAACAAAACCTTTTTTTTTTTTTTCAAATTTATTTTTCAAGGAAATAGAAAATAAGTTCAAGAAAAGTTTTTTTTTTTTTTTTTTTTTCATCCCTACATGCCACTTTTTTCTTTTGTTTTTGATCTTTTTTTTTTTTTTTTTTTTTTACTCTTATTCATTGTAAACAAGGGATATTGCCACATGTACATAAGGAGCTACTATTTGAGACCATATCTACAAGGGCGTTATGTAGTGAGTTGAGCAGCGACATGTCTGTTAACATTACATTTAATTTTCTGTTGCAGTACTTTTGCTCTATAATGGGGTAAATATTTAATTGCTGCCCACCTCAGCAAAATGTGGCACAAGACCGGAAAGTGGGAACCCCGCAGGCTCCCCTAAAGAAGGGGTACTCCTGCAATTTTAAAAATTGGCTGAGTAACCCCGTCGGCATTCTCTGGTCAGGGCAGGCAGCAAGCAATAAACTTGCCCCACCGGAAAGCCCAGTGACAAGGTCTGGGAGGGTGGACCTCCTAGGTATTACCCAGGCGGTGTACCTCAGTCCGACAGGTGCTGGGCCGGTTCCCAGCCCCTCACCTGTCGGGCTGACTGTCAAGTGACGAATCCTTGTATACTACCCTGTCTCCCTGCAGCCAAAGCCGCTAGGAGACCTTCCCCATCAGACGATGGGGTATGATCCCGAACAGTCGGGAAATTCTATTTATAAACAATGCTGCTAGGAACTGACGAATCGAATTAATTCACGTTCTGCTACCAACCAATCAGAAACCAGAATTGCTCCATAAATATTAAACCTTTCTGTAGCAACTTTGTATATGTTTTCTTCATGTCAACACGGGAAGAATCTTTTGCACTGGATTCCAACACGAGAACTGTCTACTGAGAACCAGTCACCTCCAGGACTTGTGTAGAACAGCTAACCATCGGAAACTGTTCTGAAACTAAACATGGCTTACACTTCTAGAATGGTACACTCAGTACATTTCTCTCTGGTCATAAACACTTGACAGAAATTGAAAAAAGGTTGTGCTGATGAAAGAGTAACAGGATCGGCCGGTTGCCATTTCCCATTTAATCTTCATTGCTACTGTTTAAGTGTGTCAAGTGAGAAGAAATACATTTTTGGTGGACGGAAGTAAAATGATTAGAAAGTTTATTTAGTTTGCTATGCTTATGGGGTGCGCAGCATAAGCTCACATGTAATGACTATGCATTTTGAAGAAAGCTTGGGTTGCTGATGGAGTGGATCTCTAATGAATTCTAAATCCTAAAACTTATTGTGAAACTAATGCATCACTGATGACTTATAGTGGATATAAGATGTAGCTTAAGATTAACAATTAAAAAAAAACGACTATATTTAAAATTTTTTATAAAAAAAAGTGCAATGTATACTTTTTATAAGGAAATTTGTTGATTGGTGATCTTTTTAAACCAGCGCATTTCGGGTGGCAACATTATTACATACTTAAGTGTACTATAAATTCCAAAATGTATCAGAAATGATCCAGTAGATGTGCTAAATGTATTAAATATATATATATATATAATCGGCCACAATTAGGTTCTGAGATTGTGTTTAAAAAATGGAGGATCCTTAATTTAAGTTGAAGGTTATCTCCCTTGTTTGTCATACTGAATTGGTCACACAACTCTTCCACATTAAAACCTACAATAAATAAATGCATACTTATGTAAGTGGCATAAATCTGTCTTTTCAAAAAAAAAAAGATCTTTCATTAGTTTGTTTAAAAAAATATTTTTCAAAGCAAATACATTTAATCTATAAAATAAGTTAGTTGTTGTTTCTTGAATCAGTCTCAGTAATATCAATGTTTGATTCTGGTTAGTAAGTTTCTTTTGTTAAACTTTTGCAATAAAATTGTTTCGATTCTATTCCTTTCATAAAATATTTCATCCATCTAGGAGCAAATTTCAAGTGAATATCATAACTAGATAGTGGTAGTAGCAGCAGAGGCCTTATGGAATTTAAAATGCTTAGACTTAGAAAACATGATTAGACTGAAGATCTAAAATTTCTGGTTTCCATTTTTTTTTTTTCTTTTCTTTGTTACAACTAACTTTAAAATTCTTAGCACATCCTCATTTCATTAAAACAATTTGATTCAGTTAATAATTTAATATGCCTATGAAAACATAATAGTTTTGAAAATTAATCAGCTTACTTGAAAATAAAAATATCAAATACTAGAGTGGTATAGAAAGGGAAATGGACTTTTAACAATTTTTTTCCCCCTCCTCTTCCTTAAGCTCTTCACCTGGGTACGGACAGCTAGTCCTCTATATATATAAAAGCCAAACGTCTGTGTGTATGTTTGTATGTAACGCTAAAACTTTTGAAAGACGGAACCAAACTTGACAAATTGTGTGTTTGTATGTCTTGCAAAAACTTTCGACAGAGGTGATGAACCTGACAAAAACTGGTAATATTTTAAACCTCGATCTATCGGACGACACATATGGAAAAATTGGTCAAAAACATTAATTCCTTTACCCTAAACTCGGTCATTTTGTACAAGAAGAGGTTGCATTTTTAGTCACTATTTTGGCAATTCATCGTTTTCTTTCCAATTGATTAGGCTTAATTTCAATGCTCTCCACTTCCGGTCGAACCATGGAGACATCGGCTAAGTCGTCACATTTTTTATTTTTTTAACCTTTTTTTTTTCTTCTTCGCATTACAGGTTCGAGCCTACCTACCTACTACTACTTTTTTTCAACACTTCTGCCTACTGTCGTTTTGATCCCCCCTCACTACCACTTTTTTACACCCCCTTCCCCTGGGGGTTCTTACTACACCACTTAAACACCTGGGCAACGCAGGGCACTTCCGCTAGTAAAATATAAAACCTAGATCTACCTTTTAAGAATTGTGACCTCAAAGTGTAACAATGTCATGTTAATCGATATGGTATGATTTTTGATTGACTCAATCTTGTTGGTTTCCTTCAATTCTTTCCAGAATCAGGTACTTACAGGAGTTGCCCTGAGGAAGAACTTATCTGCAAATTGGTAGCCTCAATTGCATTGGCCGGCTGTTAAAAGTGCAGAGGCAACCAACTGAAGACTTATATAGAAACAATGAAGAGACATGGAGCTGGTGGCTGACCTTTGCTTTTTTGGTGCTCTCTGCTTGAATTGAAAATGGCTGAAATATATCAAGGATTCAGTTGCCGATCAGCAGAGGTGGATCACCTTGATGTAAAATGCAGTGAACTCATTTAAAATCAGATCAACCCACTGAGTGAATGCCTTTGCAGTTGCGGTTGTATGAAGGTGACCAATATTGAAGGAAAAATGCGATCCAACAGAATTCGAACTTGGTGCACCAGTTCAACAATCCATATTGATATTTATTTTATCACGTTTCCGTTTCTCTAAGGAAGTAAACAAAAATACTTCATGATAAAATAAAAATGGATCTAAAGAGGAAATCAGTTGAATTCTGATCCATGGATTCATTTGATTGAAATAATTTGACCTTCTCCATGGTTTCAATTTTTATTATTTTGTGGGCCAGAGTGTGATAATCGGAGTGCGCTGGCTTTTTAAAATCGCACCTGACCTTGTGTCACACCTCCTGAAAAGTAGATAAATAAAATAATTTGATACATTTTCTTCATATCTGTACCTGTGAGCATTTAGAAGTCATTGCTAGAGTTGGAAAAT
This sequence comes from Euprymna scolopes, assembly GCF_053919585.1. NCBI lineage: Eukaryota > Metazoa > Mollusca > Cephalopoda > Sepiida > Sepiolidae > Euprymna > Euprymna scolopes. The sequence continues at coordinate 42,038,572 of NC_136491.1, read as the reverse complement.
GATTTTGGTAATAAGAATAAAAGACAGTTGTTTTAACCTCATTTTTGAGGAAAATCATACTTTCAGAAAAAAAAAATTGGTTGGGGGGGGGGGGGCATTTAAGAATAATACAGTTGGAATCCCTGCTGATTAAGGTAATCTAAGAATAATAGAAATGTATTCGTTAGTCAGAAGAAACCTTTGTCCATGTCCAAGTAATATTTTCTGTTATTGCATGCTTGTGTGTCTGGCTAAAAACTGAGAAACTACACAAGATTCACTTACAAAACATACAGAATTAGCACGACTCTGGCCAGGTCAGTCAAAAAAGGATACAGTAAATTATTACTGAAAAGTTTATATTTGCTAATAAAAAAAATTATGCACCATTAAAATCAAAATAAGCCATTTTTTACAGCATTTCAAACATTATGGATATATTTAACAAGTATGTGTATGCTACTGATACCACTTTTAATATAACACTAGGAAAAAAATGTGACCTGTTGAGTCATCCATTGAACCCTGATTAAATTGTTTGAATAAGGGGGATTGCAAAATCGGTTAAATATCTTTTTTAAAATATTTTAAATTTAAAGACAAAATTTCAAATTATCCTCTTTTGCTCTCATCTTTTTCTACTCCAACTGTAGGTTAAATGTGATGATATTCTTTGGTTTTATGGGCGATTCCAATTTTTATTGTCTCGTCATTATTTTTATTAATAAACACACGGAGAATAGCACTGAAGTTTGAAATAGATTTTTTTTTTTTTTAAACAAATTAAAATTTTATACAGTTTCTTAGACAAATATTTTTTTTCAATACTTAAAAAATGTACATTTTGTTAGGATGAATAAATGAGAGGTAAAAGGGAATATATTCAGCTCTTAATTTCGTTTCAATGATTTTAAGTAGTAAATAGAAATTGTAAAGTGATGGTGAGTAAGCAAAGCCAACTAGTAAAGAAATAAAACTGCAAAGAATGTATTAATTACTCGAGAGATTAAACTATATAACATTAACAATTGAACAGTTCATGTAATATTTTATGATAATATGCATTGAATAATAAAAGTACTGCTGTTTGACTTATGGTACATTTAACCATGCTAAAAATAAGTTTTTTGATAAACAAAACAAACAAGACATGTGATATTTCTGAATTTTTGAGATGAGGATTGGTTATTCATATTATTTGGATTCATCGGACTACTGTTCTCATCTTGTGTGTGATTTTCATAACGTTTCTGTTGATATAACCTCCAACTTTCTTCAGGTGTATCTTGTTAAACTTGGGAATGTTTCTATCAAACTCGAAAATTTGGACGGAATTTCAAGCGGAACCCTTTATTTACTTCCGTCAGCCATAACTCGCAATTGTATTTTTGGTTGCCCACACTGAGGATTGAACCATTTAACCTTCAGGAGAATATCACTTTTGACAATTTTTCCAAGTACTCTAACCACTGTGCCACGAGTCCTGTATTCAATGAAATCTCCGTCTTTCATAACAACTCTAAGGTCTTAAATGCCTACATGCTAGGATGAAGTTGTCTGTTCAATTGGCCATTATTCTGATTATGGGTTTTTTTAGAATATGGGTGCTTATTAGCTTTCTCAACTCTGTTCTATACATAGTTCAAGAGATTAAATTCTGAGGAGTTGGGAGACCAAATGTTAGGTTATGTGGCCTGGAAAATTATCTGCCACACAATCCTGCATTACTAGAGCATTGTGTGATGTGGCATCTTATTGAAACACATAGTCTTTGTTGCATATCTTATCCATCCATGATTTAACCATTCTATTCAAAACCTTTATGTAAGTAGCAGACTTTATTCAAAGACCTCAAAGGTATTAAATGTCCTTCATTGCTGATGGCTTCTAAAACCATAAGTTGCAAGGAATTTCGTATGCATTACTTTTGGAACATCTAAAGCATCAGAACATGGCCATCTGTCATATTGATACTTTTCGATCTTAAGCGTTTAACTCTTTACATATTTTGTAAATGAAATATTAAATGGTTTTCGAAAATAGTTCTATATCTAAATTGCTACATTCAGCCTTTATTTTATTTATGTTCTCTCTAGAAAGTTAGACACGATGTCAAATGTGAATTTCATGAAAGTGTTTCTGTGGGACAAACTGGATTTGAACTAAACCGTGACCTTCATAATAGTAGGCTCAATCACTTGAAAATGATGTCACATCTGAGGTGTTAGCAAACAAGATCTGTTGAACAATCAGATTGATGATAGTGAATGAGAGCTTTTTGATAAAATATTAGCAAACATAAAAACTTATGTTGAAAAATAAAAAATATCTCAATATTAATAAAAAAAAAAAATAATTTAAAAGTTGTTTCTGTGAAACAACATTCTGTAAATAAGCATTTTCATGGATTTGAAGAACTAAAATCCGTTTATTATTTACTTAAAAAAATTGTATTTTAAAAAAAAGAAAATAAAGGAACACTATTTGATTTAGACTAAAACTGAACTTTATTCAATATAAACTAAAAAGCAAAAACAGAATTATGTATGTAAAATTATGTGCGCTTGGAGCAAGAGCCAATCAAATATTGCAAAAACTGAATTATGAATTTAGGGAATAAACAAGCAATAATTAAACAAATTAAAATCGAACGATAAATAATTTTTCAAATGAAAACTATTTAAATTCAAAGAAATTTAAATACAAAGTTACTAGTGCAAAAATATTTATTTTTAACTCCAGCTTATAGAAAAATCTTCTAAAAAAAAAGGGGGGGGGTTCTAAATAACGTCATTATTTCAACACGGGCCACATTCTTCAGAAAACTGATTAATTAATGAATTTTGGGTCCTTATTTAGAATTCGACTTTATAATAATAAAAAAAAATACAGAAAATATAGACAAATCTTTGATGTACATACCCATCATTGACGATGTCATATTTCAAAAATCAAATTTTGTTCAAATAAAATCAAATTTTATGACTAGTAAGGTGGAAGAGCTGGGAGCAGCCATGTCTTTTAAAATATGTTAAAATTCAATGGCTTTTATAAGTATGGCCATTACAAAGGTCATGTGACAACTCAATTCGACTACTGAGATTTTGTTTGTATTCAAAGTAATTTACTTTTTGTTTCAGGAAAAATTGTAAATTTAGATTTTTTTTTTTTTTTCATAGTTTAAAAAAAACCCTATTTGATCAATTTATATGATATTTGGAATATGACATCTTCGTTCCTGATAAGTACATACATCATAAATGTTTTTCTGTATGTTTTATTTATTTATTTTTTTTTAAGTCGTATTCTAAATATGAACCAAATTTTATAAGTGTTATAAAATTTGATGCAAAAAATTCAAAACTATTTAGGAATAAATATATAGACAGTTTTAGTTTACACTTTTTAATGAAAATGCTTGTTTGACCTATACTTTTGAATGAAGATAAATATTACTTTTTCTTTTCTCTTTCTTTTTAATATTATTATACAAAAACTTCCTCATAGAAATGATAAACTTGAAACATTCTTTTTAGACAAAAGAAACCTTTAATGGATTTTAATAAATTCAAAAGAAAGAAATGAACAAGTTAAAATACTTATTGTCAAAACTAAACGTTTGCCTACAGTATTGACTTCCGATATCCAAAAATAAAGATCTCTCTAAAATATATGAATAGTACTGTGACAAGTTTTATTTATTATTAAGAGAACAAACTGGGAAAATATCCTGCAAAAAATTATTTGTTCTAAAAAAAAAAAAAAAAAATTAATTTTCAACTTTCTGACCAAAAATTTACTTGTTTGTTTTAATTATCAAGAAAAAAGATTGTAAAAAATTGCATTTGAAAATTATTTGACAATGGGTGCATTTTTAAATTAAAATTAAAACCGCATATGAATTAATAATTAAATACACTTTTAAAAAATATAAAACTTCACAGTATTTTCCTAGCAAAAATACTTTTAATTGCATGTGTCCAAATGTAAAACATTTTTTTTTTATCTTTCAGAAAATAAAATACAATCACTTTTGAACCAGTTTTATAAATTTCACAGCAATTTCTTTGAGAAAACAAGCAATAATTGAAACAGAAAATAACAATCCTTCATAATAGTCACTACTGTAGGTCCGTGACCGTAGGACTTCACCTATGACGTTAGCACGTTATGTGATTTTTAGTGATGAGGCCTACTATATTTATGTCAGTCTTGACTTAGCACACTCAGGTTTGCAGTTTGTTGTTAACTACTTAACTATCGTCAGCTTTTATAATCATCATAACTGTGTGCCACTTTATTTCTTCTGCAATCTTTATTTTCATGGCAGGTGTTCGACTGAGCGTTAACCTATGCCCCCCCCTCCCTTATAAACATTCGCACTCCTTAGTCTCTGTCTGTGCCTAAAACTAAACGAAAATTCAATAAGCAAGGTTTCTTTCCTATAACTTCCCCCCTTGTGGAACACAATACCATGGGATTACTTCTCAGCTGACTATGACATGGTCGTTTTTAAGTTAAATGTAAACAAGTTCTTGTTGAGTTTTCCTCTTAATCGGATCCTACCTGTTTTCTACCATTACCAATCATCAATGAAATGTCTAACCTTTATCCTTGAGTGGCCTCTGGGTCTTGATAAGCGGGTACCCTATAGAAAAAAAAATGAGAGCTTCCACTGATAATTGGGAAAAAAATCAAATATTCCTGCTATATTAAAAATAACTTATGTCCTCAAATATCTAGCACATTTGTGTGTGTGCATGTGTGCGCGTGCACGCTCGCGCTGGGTGGAACGATAAAAGTGTCGCCCAAAAGAAAACAACACTACAGCTTTATTTTAAAACTTTTATTGAAAAAAATCAATTCAGGTAACTAGATTATGTAGTAGAGCTAACATCTATTCAATGTAGTTGCCTTCGGCTTCAATCACCGTCCCGATACAGGTCCAGAACTGGGAGCATACCTCTTCCACAAGTGCCAAGAGCTTGGCAAATACTTAATGGATGGTGGCGATCAGGCTGACTTTGGTGTTGTGGGAGGTAATGTTGGTGATGTTTTCGACGTATGACCAAACGAAGTAGTCGAGTGTGTTCAAGTCTGGGGAAGAGAAGTGAGGAGGCAGTGAGAGAAGGATCCAAAGTCATAGCACTCCTTCTGAAGACAAGCCTGGGTCTCTTTGGACTTGTGGGCTGGTGCTGAATCCTATTGCAACACCCAGGATCTGCCACCTGATTACACCAGGGGATTACCACTCTTCAGCACATCCAGGTACACGTGATATTGACTTTCAAGCCAACTTTGAGGATGTGAGGTGGCATGATGTGGCCCTCACTTGAAACAACACTAAAGATCATAACTATGGCCAGAAACTTTGAGCTGTGCCCTCAAGCGTTGAACCATCAGGATTTGCATTTTGAAGGTGCTGGCAATGGCCCTGTTGTCATTACTTGGATTAGTAAAGAGCACAAGTTGTACAGTGGCACATCTTCGATCTCGCTCGTTGAATATTGTGTCACTTTCAGACATGATAGAAGGCCTCTATCACTCTTGGAATTTGTACACAACTGGCCAACTAGTAGATGGTCTGCAACAAAAAAAGAAAATTGGCTTTCATTGAATGGAAATGGAATCCTGTAGTCTTTTCTGTGACGATAGTTTTATTGTTACATTTTGTATTATCTGTTATATTAAATGTGAGTCAATTAACTTTTTTTTTTCTTTTTTTTTTTACACAAAATACATTATGTTTGAAACAGAAAATTCTGTTTTAATTAGCTGAACTAGTCATCCATTTCTCTTAGCTATTTATGTATTGCTATCACCCCCCTCTCACTCTCTAATATTTCTTAACGTCTATGTGAGCATTTGAAGAAAGAATGGCTGTTTTATGTTTCTGCATTCTTGAGATGAGGATTGATAATTTGGATTATTGTTCTCATCTTGAGTGTTATTCGCACAACGTATCGTCTGATGTAACCTGCAACTTTCTTCTCAGATTATTTAATACTTCTTCCTGATTATGGCTGACAAAAGGGTTCCGTACAGATTCCCAAGTTAAGCAAGATGAATCTGAAGAAGGCAGATTACATCGACCTAAACGTTATGAGAATAACGCTCAAGATGAGAACAGTAATCTGAATAATACAGACGATTCTGTTTTTTTTTTTGTTTTTTTTTTAGGGGGGGGGGGTTAAGTGTCATCCTATAACTTGCATATTAATGTCTGTACATGCCACAAGCATGTATGTAAATTAAATGGCAAAATGTTTTTACTTCAATATATGGATAATAAACTATAATACTTCTATAGAAAATTAATAAGAGTCTTATAATAAAGATAATATAGAACAAAGACTTATTAATTATGCAAGATGGACATCTTAATTTCATTTTACTAAAATCGAAGTTCTCAAAAGCTAATGCTTGATCTCTACACAACATGCATAAATAATCAAATATTCTATTAAAGTTTTTCTTTACGTCTCAAATGTTGAGTTAATAAATAATACTAGCTGGACCTGTGGAAATTCCACAGGGGACTAATTCATATGTAATATATTGATGTTGGTATTCTGTAGATATTCAGCGTAAATCGAGATGCTCTGATATTATTGTAGCTATTTTGTTAAAACTGCAAATGTATTTATCCAAGCTAGCAGGGATGCCCGGCATAACCAAGTCGTAAAATATTGCAGATTTCGTATATATTATAGAGTTAATGTTCTATCGATTTTTTTTTACATATTATAAAGTTGCGATTTCAAAAATAAATATGACTTGGGTTCATCAGCTTGTATTGAAACCGAATCCCAAACATAACTTTAGTTCATTCAGCTATAATCGAAACTGAAAGCAAGAATTATGAAGAATTCTTGATAAAATTATTTTTTAAAAATAGATTGAGTGCCATTAGCTATAATCAAAACCAAAACTTATGAAGAATTCTTTGTAAAAATTATTTATTACAAGAAATGGAAGTACATAACAATTATACGACCCGAATGTAAACGTGACACAAAAAATAACACACATGCTATCGTATCAATATATATTGATTACCTTTTCTCTCCCAATTGACCAGTTAAATGTTATTGTATATCTTTCTTTTTGTCTTACTGGTGGACTCTCCAGCTTGGTGATGATATCAACAATATCACTTGAAGGTGCATTATTTTTCATATAAGCCACTCCGGGTTAGCCATACTGAGGAGATCTTATGTATCAGTTTATGAACTTTTAATAAAATTAAAATAGAATAAACAGTGATAGTGATTGTGACCCAACAATTCACATGTGTATGTGTCTATATCTATCTCTATTATTATATAAAAGGAACTTTGTGCGTTCGTTCCCTATGGACTCGAAAAGGGTTGGGCGGATTTTTTTTTTTAAATTCTCACTAATGTACTTTATGCGCCTGGCAGTGTTCTTCAGTAGGTTTTGTATTGGAATATCCTCAATAAGTATTGATAATTCAAAAAAAAAGAAAATCCAATGAACGAGGGAATGGGCAATTTTGACTAAAGTTAATGCCTAATACAGCCTAACATCACAAGTACATTCGAGAAGTTTTATTACTACACAAGCAGAAAGCCCCGGTATATAAAATAAACAGTAACGTGTGTGTGTGTGTGTGTGTGTGCACCTTGGAAGTTTTTCAACCTTAAAAACTATATTTAAATAAAAAAAAAAAAAATTAATTCCAAGTACTTCATTGGAAAACTATTTTACTTGTTAATCGGTTTCGCTTCCAAGATTTCATGCTAATCTTAATATTATTTTAGGGATCATCAGTTGTTTACCATGAAAAGCTGTTTCAAAAATTTAAAAATAAAACAATATTTTATATCATGGCTCCCAGCTGTGTTGATCAAACACCACCTCCCTTAAAAAAAAAAAAAAAAAAAAAAAAAAAAAAAACAAGGACAAAAATGTTCTGGATATCTGAGCTAGTATTTTTCTCCAGATTAATTATTTTACTAACCTATTCATGTAATTAAAAAATAAATCTTTTTCATTCGTCTATTTACAAAGCCACTGTATTTTTATAAGGTTCGGACAAATCCATTAATTATCCTCCCTTCCCTCTTTCTGTTTGTTATTTATTTATATTATTTATTATTTAATATTTTTATATTTATTATAGTTTATTGTGTGTGTGAACAAATGATAAATTAGTTTTGTTTAAAAAAAAAAAAAAAAAAAAAAAAAAAAAAAAGGTGTTTAATTTAGTTTAGTGAATGTGCTTGTCATTGAAAAAACGTGGAGGCGGTGGAAAAGTCCAATAAAGCAAACCATATATGCAATGTATACAACATAAAAGGTTGGGCTATGTATTTTCGTAACTTGGAAGTAATTAAAAATTCTTTGCAAACAAAAGGTTTGGTATTTTGAGCAACATGAGCGTTCATATCATAATTGCTCTATTGTCTGAGATCGCTTTATATTTAGTTAGAAACTGTTTTTAAAGAATTGTACTTTATTTTTTTTTTACTTGAATAATAAAAATAAAAGAATGATTTTAACTTTTCAAGGACATACAATTTTCATTAATTTTTTTTTTTTTTTAATTGGTTTAAAATTTAAATATTTAATATTTTATTTATCAAGATTATCAACACATGGGTAAAGAGTTTACAGATGTTAAAAATTACATCTGAAAAGAGGGCAAAAACATTTTGTTTAATAATAGTTTATCTATGACAAACTATAAAGATAGTTTTCCTTTTGGGATTACAATGTTTCGTTTACTGACAGAACGCCTCTTCACTAACGCCGTAATTCATGCCAACAATTCTCAGTTTTGATGTTTTCTATCCACTGTCAAACACTCGACTGTCTGTCCTCTCCAATTCTGCTTTCTTATAATAGTTATTCCGCCCATATGCAAATTAATGTCATATAATAAAAAAAAATCTATCTATAAACCAAAGTTCTTTACTTTTTCTTTCTCTGATTTCCACATCTGGCATATCAAATATATATGCTGTCACTTGTGTGAGTAGTTTCTTCTATTACAGACATATATACATAGATATACAATTAAATACATTGTTCCTAATCACAGCACAATGCAGCCACATACACCTAAGAAAGTAAAAAGTTTATATGCTAAGCACAAAGACATTTAGGTTTTTTATGGCATCTTTTCTGTTAGGATTTGCCTTTGTATCCTATCTACAGGATAGTAGACCAGCAAGTGAGGAAGAATTCTTAATTCTAGACCATGCGTTGCCACATGATTTTTCTTTTGCAAAGTTTGGGGATCTAAAACAAAGAGGCATAACTCTTAGCCTTGTACTAGTTGTCTCATTTTATCAATAACAGTATTTTTCAAAATTCTTAGACTATTTGAAAACAACTGTTGAGTCAGAGCAAACACAGTATTCAGATTCTGGCTTAAAATCTTTTTGCATTATTAATGTTTATAGGGCAGAATGTGTATGATTGCATGTTCAGCTAAAATTCAAAAACTACAAAGAAAAGACCTACAAAGTTTGTATATGCTTTAATCGGTATTGCCCTGGATGAATATCTCAACTTTAGGAATAATATTCATTCTTCAGTAGTGAATTGACTTGGGTTTCCTTGAGGGAAAGGGGACGGTATTATAATGTACTAATTTGAAAAGAAAATGCTAATTTTCTGAGAAATTTATTATATAAAGCAAATTTTTGTGTGTATATCCAGCTAAAGGGATTGGCAGGACAGAGGAGAAAAGGCAGTCGGGGAAAACATGATGGGGGGGGAGAGAAAGGTAGAGATAGAAGTTTTAATAAAAAATGTTGCACTTTTACCTTAGGTAATTCCAGTTAGCCTTGCTAGTATATACTATATATTACATATTGACATGTTTACTTTTAAAGATGGCAGGCTTGTTTTTCAAAACTATAAACTCAGTAATTTATGATTTCATTTTTTTTTCTTGTATATAAGCATATTTCAATTAGACAACAATTAATACATGATAAAAACTTAAGCAGTGTTTGTCTTTTAAAAGATAACTGTAACAGTATTGGATGTGTAGAAAACCAAATGAGGTTAGACGATAGAGAAAATTTGAAATTCTATTAGAAGTTAAAGATTAGAATTAGTGTTCAGGAAGTTTCCAGTTACATGCAGCAGATAAAAATCTTTTATTTCTGAACTGCAAAAGATCGATCATGTTTAGGGACAGTTGTTTCCTCCCTTTATTAGGTAGTTTGAAGAGACCCAGAGGGTATTATGCATGTTGTATTCTGTTTAAAAAACAAAATAATAGTAATAAATAAAAAGAATTGTTAAATCTTAATTGATCATCTGCAGCTATTATTAATTTTTACAACCATTTTTGTCAAAAAGAAAATAAAGATTGCAACAAAAAAGGGCAGGGCTACTATGATGCTTAATACTGTTATCATCTACATGACAAGAGTCTCTGTTTATATAATGAGTGTTAAACCCTATTTTTGGTGCCATGACCAGAATCCCCACCTTCACGCATTTATTATATATCTTTTTTCAGACAATTTTCGCTGACTTTAACTCCTAAAACTATGACATTTCTCAATACTGACTTTACAGCTGTGTTTGAAAAGATAAACTTTTTTTTTTTTTTTTCAGGAACACAAATCATTTTGATTTTTATAAATTAAATACAATCTAAAATAAAAATTTTACAATTAAAGAAATATGAATAATAATCCAAGGTTTGCACAGACTTGAAAAATCCTTGAATTTAACTTTTGCCTTGAAAAGCTTTTATTTCTATTATTACCTTAGAAAAGTACTTGAAAATGTCGAAAATATCTTAAATAGAATTTTCAAGGCCTTTTATGTCCAGTAAAAATTTGTCACAAAATATTAAAAATAAAATCGAAATAAATACTATTAAATAATTTAAGTATTAATGAAATTAATTAAAATATTTTTAAATATGTAAAATAAAATCGAAATACATTTTGCAATTGCATAGTGGTGTTAGAGATACAAGAGTTACATCCCTTTATCACAAAAGAAAACTACCTTTATTTTTTTTTTTTCGATCCCGACGGCCTAGTTTTCAATTCTTTTCTTTTTTTTTGGGGGGGGGGGGGAGGGGGGGCTCTATTTTTGATTTCATTTATAATTCTTCCCCTCCCCCCCAACAAAAAATTGTGATAACCTAAAATGAGACTGGCCGAGCCAAAAGAAAAATGGACATAACAGTAGCTATCTTGGTTGGAAAGTTAATAGCGACAAAGAGACTTAATATTTAAAATGAAATAAAAAGCGTTTTAAACTACTTAAAAACACCAAAAACTGATGTAGGTAGATTGCAAAATAACTTTTATTGGCTATAGTAACATTTGTTGTATATTTTTGTTTTTGTTACCACTGTGGATTGTAAAACGAAGCCAAAATTTTGTTTTGAAAACTTGAATTTTGTCTGGATAAAAACCTTGAAAAACTTTCTTGAAATTTCCTTGAAAATGTTTATGAACCCTGTTATCAGTACAAAACTTTGAATATGCAATTTTTTTCTTCATAAGTCTTCTGTTTTAATTTTCTTTTATAAGTAAAATACAAACTTTTTTTAAAGACTCTGAAGTGAAAGTCTGATTTATTTTCATTCAACTCTTCACTTCTAAAAAGAAGGAAAAAATAATTTTTTTTTTTCCTTTTTAATATGTCAAAGCGTTTCTAAAAAGATCTGTTGGTCAGTTGGTAACACTTAAGTTTTAAGTAGTACTTTTTTCACCAGTGTAAAGCTAAGTTTTTAATGACATTTTTTTTTTTTTTTTTTAGTTGTGTCCATGCATCACTATAGGATTTTCTGTGCATCAGTCTGTCACGTTTTTCAACTTGAAATTTCATTGCTAAACTTGCAGATTAACAAACACATCTTCAGACTGAATCTGCTGTTTTGTTTTATGCTTTTAGAATCCTATGATTTATGTTGGGATCTGCATTATGAAAGCAATATATTCAACATTGTTCAGTGAGTGCAGTATCAAAATAGCTATTTGTTAGATAGAAATGGCGGGGGATCTCCCAAAGGCTCTGATTTGTTGAGTGATCAGTTGATTTTAAGCAGCAATGGCATATGTAAACCCATCTGGGCTCTCTATCAATAGACAAACGAAAATATTAATGGGAAACTTGTTAGAATGCTGAGCCACAACTATGGCTGAAACTGGTGGTTTTCAAAATTAGATCAATTAGGCCAGCTTCCAATCACTGAAAGAAACAAAACAAAATGGCGATCTAGAAGATTGGGGTCTAGATACCAGCTAAAACTACTGAGAAACCACTGCAAGTGAGAATATAACCATATTCTCATTTAGTGCATTTTGTCTTCTGGAAGTGATTTGTGTTTGAACATTTGAATGTATTTCTTATCGTAGAATTACCATATCTTAGATTATGTATTATTTAACGCCTGCAAACATCTAGTATATAAAATAAAATCGGTCTTTTTCTTGATTTTGTCAGATTTTTTTTCTACAAAATCAGTATTTGATTTTGATTTGTTAGTTCTTGTGGTGGATTATTGCAGTATTTTGAGAACAATGAAATGCAATTTCATTCTCAAAATTACTTTGTTGGAATTATTTTCATTCAGATGCTACCGTTAAAAAAATTTTTTTTAATAGTCATAACTCTGTACTCATCAATACAAACTTGCTTCCGTTTGTGACAAAAATATTTTGGAAATGAGTAAAAACGCTCGCAAACAATGCCATGTAGGTACATCTGAGAATACAATAATGCTTGCTTTATTTATTTATTTTTTTTTCTTCTCTGTGTGTATTGTTTTCTGGACATTTGAGAATGTTTGGTAATCTTGTATGAGCAAGAGCTAAGAAATAAAAAAAACAACAAAAAATATCACAACTGTGTGGTAGTTATGTCCCTTGTATAACTCGAAAGTAAAGACTTATTGCCCTTAGTTATTATTGATTTTCTTGTAATGGCATTTCATAAATAAAGCATGCTATGAATCAGCTCTCGTCTTATCCACTCGTTATCACAGCCATCTTATCCGATAAACCCCATAACATAACTATCAAACATGTTAAAATTTAAATTTTTGCTTTTGTGTAAACTGATTGTAAGATTTCTCTTAATTTATTATCGTTTTGTTAACTTAATGACACACACACACACACACACACACACACACACACACACAAAAAAAAATGGCATCATGTTTGTTTTTTTTTTGTTTTTTTTTCTTAAAAATTTTTTGTGCCTGCTTAGCTTCAAATTATTTGTGAATGAAAACATAGTTAATAAAATGAATGCTTTTATATTAAGGGGAGTGCCACTTTGAATAAGGATTAGTGTACTGCAATTTTATTTTTTTTATTATTTCCGGAATTAAGCTCTAACCCACCTCTTCAGCAACATAATTAAAGGCAGACATTTTGTTTCTCTTATCTTCAAAAGGCAAATTTTGAAAGATAAAAACTTGAAAACAGTTTCAGAATGTTAAAAGTATACAGGTCCATAGAAAATTCAATTTGGATGCGTTTAGTTAGGTATTTATTGCATTTTTTCCCCTCAACAATTAACTATACTGTAAAATTACCAAATGTTTTAATTTGAATTTTACAAAACCTTGTCTCCCTACTTTTTTCTATTTTTATCTTCCATAATTCTTTGGGGGGGGGGCATTGTCTCTTGAACATTTGAGAATATTGAGTTTGTTTTCTTCTGAAACATGAATTTAACATGAAGTAGTCAAACGTTAAAATTGTCCGTCTCTGGTGTATAATAATTTTTCTTTTCTTTTTCAGTATGAACAACCGGTTCAGACATTTGGAAATTATCTGCTCTATGTTCCATTTTATTCGACAGAGAATTTTGGTCGTGTTCCCGCGTAAGTATAAATCCACCATCTTTGCATATTTTTTGTTTGAAGGTTTCTCAAACTGATTAATCTAGTATGAAAGTAAGCTGCGCATTCAGTTTTACGATTAATTTACAAGTGGTGGGAAATTATGTACTCTATGAGATATTTCCTACTCAAATCGCTGGAGGACGTGTGACTGACAGGGATATTACTTCCTATATTGGAATGGAAAAATTGCTGATCTGATTAAAAAATCAATAAATTTGAAGATTAAATTTTAAAAAATCTTGTACCAGTAATAAGTATGTTACTAATAAAACCGATTTATTTATATATATACACACACACACACACACACACACACACACACACACACAGGGTGGACAATAAAATTATCACCCTAAAGAAAACAATATTACAGCTTTATTTTAAAACTTTTATTGAAAAAAAGATCAATTCAGATAACTTGATAATGTATTAGTGCTGAAATCTATTCAATGTAATCCCCTTCAGTCTCCATCACCGCCTCGATACGGGTCTGGAACTGGGAGCATGCTTCTTTCACAAGTGTTGCCGGGAGCTCAGTGAATACTTGGCGAATACTCAACAGAGGCGGCCATCAGACTGACTTTGATGTTGTGGGAGGTTATGTTGGTGATGTTCTCAGTGTATGACAAAACGAAGTAGTCCAGCAGGTTCAGGTCAGGAGGAGAGGGGGGTGGCAGTGAGAGAAGGTTACAAAGTCATAGCACTCGTTCTGAAATCAAGCCTCTTTCGACTTGTGGGCCAGTGCCAGGTTCTGCTGCTAAACCCAGGATCTCCCAGCAGCCACTTGATTGTATCAGGGGATCACTACACTCTTCAGCACATCACATTTTGGTGTTGACTTTCAAGCCGACTTCAAAAATGTGAGGTGGCATGATGTGACCATGCTGTCAAAAAAAGATCATAAATTTCTGTCTGACCTTCTTGGGTCTGAGAGAGCCAGTATACTTCCACTGGGGAACTGTCTCTTGGACTCTAGGTCATAGCAGTAGATCCAGCTTTCATCGCATGTCATCAGACCATCTCCCTGCTGTCATGATGTCTTATTTTCTAATCTTATCTAAGCACTCTTGAGACGAACGTTACACAAATCTGCCACATTTTCAGTTTTTTGTGAATAATTGTGTGTACAGTTCCCACAATGACCTCAAACTGTACAGTTTCTATGGACACACAAAAGTCCTTATATATGAAATTCTTTATTTGGCCAATCGACTCTGATGTTCTGACTTCCTTACTCCTCCCACCCCTCATATCATCTCTCACAGACTTCCTGCCTTCCTTGAATCTCTTAATCCACTCAAAAACTGATGCTCGATTCGTGCAAGATGGTTCAAAAGCTGTCTGAAGCATTCCATACGTTTCTGTGTCATTTTTCTCAATTTTAAAACAGAATTTTATTGCATATCATTTTTCTAAAGTGTCGTCATGTTCAGATTGCATTTTTGAAATTCACCAGCTGTGATGGTTAGGCTTTAGTAAGGTGTATTCCAATCCTTGTTGTAGCTGTTCATTTGAACCTGAAATCATATGAATTAGTCAGTCATCTCCTAGTATGTATAGCAATAACATACTGAATTTTGAAGAGTCTTCGACAATTTTAAATGCCTGTGCAAAAAAAGTCTGGAAACTTATTTAAGGCACCTCCTATCCTGCTGATTCTGCGTCATTATCATCAGTAGAAAGTATAACCAGGTGTTAAAATGGTGTGATGTATGGATAAAAATGGACAAACGAAAAGGGTCTTGTTAAGCTTGTTTCTTTATATCTTTTTTATATCCATTTGTTTTCCAGATCAATCATAGATACAAAACAATAAGATAGACTTACTGTTGGAAGTAACTGGGATGGTAGAAGTAGTTGATATTTCAAGAATATAATCTTTTGAAAAGAAAGGGACCAAAAGAAATGTTTTAAAAAATAGAAAAACTTGTAAAACCGGAAATGAGTAGGTAGTTGAGATGTCATGCAGAAATAGAATTTAAAAAAAAAATAAATTAGTTTGGATTTCCAATCATTGTGTTATTTGCTCATACTAATGTAATTTTATCATCTCTGTTAGCCTGCATTATAGCTGCAACATTCCTCACTGCACCCTTCTTATATAACTTCACCACGCCATCCTCTTCTGAAACCCATTTATGTCTCATGCCGATATATTTTGTACTTTACATCTGATCTCATGCAATTTTAGACTTAATAGTTAGAATAGCACATTTACAAGGATACGATATGACTGTGCGTGCGTGCATGTGTATATGTATATATGATGCGATTAGGTTATTTAGTAGTATATTTCTAACAAAAACCTAAAAACTTAATACTGTCAGAAAAACGTTTAACATGTACACACATATATGTGTGTGTATGTATGTGTATAATATATATATATATATATATATATATATCGGCACATACAAGTAGAAAATTGTGCACGATTGACACGCCATCACAATCAATCTCTATTTAATTACATCAGAGACAATCCCATATGAATAAATAGAATATTTATATAAGAAATAAATAAATATGTGTGTATACATAAAGGAAAAAAAGATAATATATATATACACACATAAAAAAAATAGCTAGATTGAAATTATGCATATAAACATGTTAACTATACAATATAAATTAAATACGATTAAAAAATAACAAATAGGAATAAATACATTATAAATACATAAATTAAATCAAAACAAAATAATATCCAAAAATAACAGTATTATTAAAGATGCTTAATATTAAAAACGCTAACGCTGTTACTAATATATAAAACACATAAGAAAAATGAATGAAAAAGTAAAAAAAACATAATCTGAAAAAACTGAGTAAATAAACATAAAAAAAATATAAGATAAAAATAAATAAAACAATTAGTAATATATAAACAAGATCTTATTATATATAATATGAAATACATGTATAACAAATTAATCTATATATAAATGAATTATATTAATAAACAGTTCATTTGAGCTCATTATTAGAGCACCCTATTGACATCTAAAAAAATGAATTCACAAAATGTACTAACTAAATTAAAAGAAAAAAAAACTTAAATAAGAAAACATATATTAGTGGCCTGGCAAGGCCACAGGGCAGACAACCAAGCCAAAAAAAAACCTAAGTAAAATCCATCTCAAAGCAGCAAAACTAAAGTTTTATATATATATATATATATATATATATATATATATATATATATATATATATATATATATATATAGGTAAATTTGGACATATTTTATTAGTTTGAAAATATAGATTCTTTTTTACCAATTGTCATAAGATTTTAACCATAGAATAGTGTTATTATCTTAAAAAAAACCTGCAAATTTTCATGTAATTTCGTCCTATAGAACGGAAGATATGGGCATTTCAATATTCAGTTTGGCTACGAGTATGTACACACACACACCACCTTTTTTTTTGACAATTTTATAAGTTCCAAATCTCAGCAACTATTAATCAGAATTACACAAATGAAAGCTCATTGGAAAGCTAATGACCTGAATTGTGTAATGGGCTATGTGATATTTGCCCTTAAGGTGACACATTAAGGGGATCCATCATCCAGGGTCTATTTTTGGCACTTTTTTTTCACAGCGATAAAATGTTTGTCATAATTATTTGTTTTCCTAGTTTTACTTATGAATTACAAAATATCTGATATTTCCCTAAAATCTATGGCCTTGATGCAGGGGAGATTAAAATTTGCTGCTATTTTTTCAAATGATCTGAAATAACAGCAAGGGGAGACTTGATTCTAAATATTTCTCATATGTTATATCTCCCCTCTTTGGTTTTCTTACATCAAGTAAATTTCACAGTGTATAAGGATTATTTGATACTGGAGGCATTCATAATCGTACCCTATTTCCAAAAGAGGGGAGATATAACATGAGAAGTATTTGGAATCAAATCTCCCCTTGCTGTTATTTCAGATCATTTGAAACCATAGCAGCAAGTTTTAGTCTCCCCTTAATCAAGGCCAAAGGTTTTGGGGAAATATATAAGATCAGCAAACTTATTACAATACACAGACTAAAACTATTGGATTTAAATTTCAATATTAAACTCTGTTTAATTAACACTTTAACTTCTGGTTTGGATTAAAACTCCTAACTGGTTTTTGAGTCCTTAAAATTAAACCAGATAATAAACTAACAAATAAAAATAAAATAAGAACGAATTTGATGATATGGGTGAAATAAAATTACACATCAGTATGAACAAATGACACAATGATTGGAATACCAAACTAACTTAAAAAGAAGTTCTATTTCTTCATGATATCTCAACTACCTACTCATTTCCGGTTCTGACTTCTTGATATTTGCCATTTCCTTTTCTTTTTTTAAATTTTTTTTTTAAACATTTCTTTTGGTACCTTTCTTTCTAAAAGAGATTATATTCTTGAAATACAAAAGACTTTTACCATCCTGGTTATTTCAAACTGTAAGTCTATTTTACTGCTTTGTATTTGTGATTGATCTGGAAAATAAATGGATATATGAAGATATAAAAAAACAAGTCCTACAAGACCCTCTTTCGTTTGTCCATTTTTATCCATACATTACATCATTTTAACACTTGGTTCCTTGCATTGCTATAGTCTTCTCATACTCTTCCTCATTTATGAACAATGCTTCAAGCAAACTATCTTTCCCTTGTGTGTGTATATATATATATATATATATATATATATATATATATATATATTATTATAGATATGCTCTTTGTGTAAACAAATTTAGCTTAGGTGCTTTGGACAATGTCAAGACATTGTTAATTCACTACCCGCATAGCAGCAACCATATAGTGCAATGGTTAGAAGCTCTGATCCTGGCTTGAGGTAGTTATTTGTCTAGTCGCACTGATGAGCTTTGAAACAGCAAAACAGTACTGTATGTGGATGACTATATATATATATAAAGAATAAAACCTGTTAAAACACTTTAAGAAGAGTTAAAAAACATTTAATTTTCAAGAAAGAGACACAAATTAAATGAATTTTCCTTAATCCGCAGAGTTTTGAAAGAAATACTTTCCTTCTCATCAGTGGGTAGGAGTTAGCAAAATGCGGGATCGGATTTTGCTTGCAAAGTATTTAATGAAACTACAAGTAAGCCATAGAGCTTACTTGGTAAAAGTTTTTAAAAAAATAGTGAAGCAGAGGGAATGGGGGAGGGGGGGAATGATTTCATGTGAATGGATGGTCCAGAGAAGAGTAGAATATTCAGTAATGGTAAAATTCAAGAAAAGTTGGTAGAAGTTTGGTATCAAGAAGTAAACATCCAAAGGAATTGTGTTACTGAAAGATATTTCGATGTCATCCAAAAGGCAAAATTCTGTGAAATAAGTTATAAATGGATACAAAGAAAAAAAGAGCGAGTTCAATGTATTATTATAAAAAGATAGATAAATTATGCATAGAATAAAGAAATGGAGAGATTTCAAGATGCTTCTGCTGAGGCCGCGTTTCTGAATACGAATAAAGAAACACTCATTTGTAAATTATTTCACGGAATTTTGCCTTTTGGATGAGATTGAAATATCTTCCAGTAACGTGATTCCTTTGGATTTTTACTCCTTGATTGCTCTATTGAGTTACTTTAAACAATTTGATTTTCATCTATATTTGAATACTAAATTAGATAACTTTTATCTCAGTTGGTAAAAATATATATTTGTACATGAGTGTGTGTGTGTATATATATATATATATATATATATATATATATATATATATATATATACACACACACACACATGAGAGCAGACCTGAAGGACATGTTCATTACAAGAGCTATGCACGGAGCCGACTGCTAGACCGACTACTGCATGATTTTGACAAAAGTCAGGATGCATATCTGGCCCCAGCACATCATGGTGGTCCAGAGAGGAAAACCCTCAACTTTGCTGGACTCTCCAGTAGTGACACCTGTGACAACTTCCATTGACTCCTAGTTGAGAAACTGGCAGACATAGAGCAGCTGATCAGGTCTGCGATGGATGAGAAGTGAAACTCTCTGTCCACCATCCTCCTTGACGCTCCAACCCAAGCCATTGGTTTCAAAACCAAAACACACCAGAACTGGTTTGACCAAAATGCCAGTGAGATCTCTACTATCCTGGACAGACTGCACTAAGCTACCTTTAACAACCCACAATCTCAACTCCATAAAGGGGTTATGGCAATCGCTTCATTCTGAGGCCCAAATAATTCTCAGGACGCTGCAAGATGCGTGGTGCTTTTCAAAAGCCAATGAGATCCATACTCATGCTGATAGAAGCAATATGCACAGTTTCTATGATGCAGTGAAAACCATCTACGGCTCCAGAAACTGCTCACTGGCATGTGTTAGACCTGCTAATGGAGCATCTCTAATCAAGGATCAGACTTTGATAGTGAAGCAATGGACTGAGTATTTCAATGCCCTGCTCAACTAACCCGCCCTAGTGGACCAAACTGTCCTTGCTGAGCTCCCTGAACACCCCGCCATACCAGATCTCTACCTCTCCCTAACCTTTGAAGAAATCCTGCACGTTGCTAAAATCCTGAAAAACAAATCCCCCGGACTTGACAACATCCCAGCTGAGCTTCTCAAGGAAGGAGGTTACCTCTGTACACGGACACTGCATTGCTATATTTCAGAAGTGTGGAGACGAGAGTGTGTCCCGCTGCAGTGGAAGGATACTAACATTTTGACTAGCTACAAGAACAAAAGAGATAAATCTATCCGCTCCAATAGGGTATTTCTTTGTTGACCATTGCTGGAAAAGTCTTTGCCAAGGTCATGCTCTATAGACGACTCCTCCATAATATCGGAGTTGGTCACCTCAGAGTCGCAGTGTGCTTTTCTAGAGAGCAGAGGTACAGTTGACAATTTTTGTGACACGTCAGCCCCAGGAGAAATGCCAGGAGCAGCACAGGGACCTCTTCATTGCCTTTGTCGACCTCTTGAAGGCATTTGAAACAATTAACAGGGACTTACTGTGGCAGGTCCTGAAGAGATTTCAGTGCCCACTCAAGTTTCTTGATATCCTTGCACAGTTCTATTCAGGGATGATGGCCCGAGTGGTAGTTGAAAGGCACAGCTTGGAATCCTTTGATGCGGAAACTGGAGTGAGGCAAGGTTGTGTACTGGCTCCAGTTCTCTTTAACACTTTCTTTGACAGTGTTACAATGTCGTAGGAGGATGGAGAAGCAGGCTGTAGTTGCAATCAACTTCATGTTTGATGGTAATCTATTTAACATCAAGAGGCTGCAGCCAACAACCAAGCTGACCTTGGAGATCATTATCAAGCTGCAATATGCCAACGACTGTGCCTTAGTTTCCCATACACTGGGGGTCCTGCAAAATCTCCTTTTGGCAGCTGTAATTGCATACACTAGAATGAGATTGACAATTAACACTCAGAAGGCAGAGGTACTCTTTCAGTACAATGCTGACCTCCCATCAAATCAAATAACTCTCACAGCAGCAGGGCAACACCTGTATTCAAATATCTGGGGAAGATAATGTCTAACGCCTGCTCATTGGCTAATGAGATCCAGAACCGCCTCAATCAGCATCCTTTGGTCAGCTAAGGAGAAACGTTTTTCAGAACAGCAACCTTAGACTCCACACCAAAATGCTAATGTACAGAGCAGTATGCATCACCACACTGCTGTATGGATGTGAGTCTTGGACAACCTAAAGCCGCCATATGAGATGTCTGGAGATTTTCCATATAAGATGTCCCCCAGAACATCTTTGGTATCTCATGGAGGGAGAGTGCCACAAACGGGTGTTGGGGAGAGTAGGCAACTGCAGCATGGAATCCATCATGATCCAATGCCAACTCAGATGGTTGGAGCACATCATTCGAATGGCCAGCCACAGACTAATACATAGAATCCTCTATGGTCAATTGCTCCAAGGCCAATGCAGTGCTGATGGGCAGAGGAAGCATTTCACAGACCTTGAGATGAAGAGTTGTTGAATAGACCCCTCTTTACTAGAGGAATTTGCATCCTGCCAAGATCTCTGGCGCTCACTCTGTTCACAGGGAGTGGTCTGTATTAAGAAACGAGTACAGGACCATACAGCTGGCATGCTTGCCAGACCATCCCTGCTCCACCCAGCACCTTCACATGCCCGATCTTTACCGTAACCTGTGGGTCCAGGATTGGACTATTTAAACATCAGCAGACTTACAAGAACATCATCATTGGATAACGATGGACAACCAAGAGAGATATATCTCATAGCTTTTTTGGTAAGGAAACTATACTTGTCATGGGTACAGGGGAATTTCTTACCCTATTTTATATATGATTAATTATCTAACGAAATAATAATTAACTTGTGCAACCTATGAAAATTCTGATTAATTAAAAAAAAAAAAAAAAAAAAAAATGAATAAAAAAATTAGCTTTTAATTTTAATATTTTTATCACCACGAATAACTCTGAACCATCTGTCCTGAGCCAGCCTCATCCAATTCTCCCATCCTGTTATAGCAAATAATGCCATCTTGTTGCTGGTCAGCTTTGCAGGTGCTTGATATCAATTGGTAGAACTCTGTCACTGTCCATATCCATCGATAGTCTGTCTTTCAGGCAAGATGACTGGCCTATCTCTTCAATTTGTTCACATAATTTACTCCATCCCTACCATTTTCATCACCTGTAGCTGACCATTGATGACTTGGGCAGCTAGATCACTTGTGGACAATCACCCAAGTGGGCAGACCTGTCTGCATTTCCCAGTGAGAGGGGCTGCAGATGATCAGTAACAAACCCCATCCTCCCAAAGGAGAAGGTAATTGAAGAATTAGCCACTAATTTCCACATAGTTTAATATTTGAACTTAACTTTGACAAACTGACCGATCAAATAAGCTTTTTGTAATGATTAGAATTCTTAGTGAAAAGTTAATTTAGGTTTTCTGATATTCTGTTTTTTGTTGTTTTATTTTTATTTATTTTTTTTACTTCAGATTTTTGCTTCGAGCTTTTGAATATCTTGAAATGAATGACCTCTTCAAAGTTGAAGGTATTTTTAGACGATCAGGTTCTCACCAGCGTCAGAAGCAAATTTTGGTAAGCTATTCCATCTAAAATTTTCTTTGAAAATACTCATTTTGGTTAAAAACGGTTGGGTCAGTCAGAAAACCATTTGGAATTTTCATTTTTTTTTTTTTTTTTTTTTTTTTTTGACAACTCCTTTCGTGTGTGTGTGTGTGTGTGTGTGTGTGTGTGTGTGTGTGTGTGTGTGTAAAAATTAATCTAAAGTGCGTTGAAAGTAAAACTTTTTTTTTTTAATTCTTTGATGAATTAAAAAGAAACACAATTTTTCTACCATTATGTTTAAGGGTTTTTATTATTTAAGGGTTTAGGGATTTACTTGAAAGGACAGAATAAATATGGAAAATAAAGCAGAAAATATTTTGAAAGGTAAACAAAGGCATAAAAAGTAACAAATTTACTTGGAATGAATATTCTTCTTGCAACCAATATTGAACAAGGCCGATAGCCATTAGTCGCGTGCTCTCGTGTAATGAATGAATGCGTGAATGTAGGATTGACATGAAATTCTTAAAGATAAACTAAAATGACCGAAAAATGGGCTGAAATGATTTAAATGAATAAAAAGTCAATGACTTAGAATGACTTTAATGAACTTGAGGATGAATTGAATGACCTTAAGAATGACTTGAATGCTTAAAAAATAACTGGAATACTTCAAAAACAACTTGAATGATCTGGAGAATGACTTGAATGGCTTTGAGACTGACTGGTTGTAAAGTGGGTGATCATTTTACATTAAATTAATACATAAAATTGATCCCCCACTTTATATCACAAAAATTATTTGATTTAGGGAATTTGAAACGTTATATTAGCTATGTGGCCAAGGAAAAGTTATAAACATAAGTACTGCATGTAGTAAGAACAGATACTACACTTTGATCTTGGCCAAAAGGCCAAGAAAAGGGTATTTATTTGCTCCCCCACCGAACAAATTAGGCACAAGGCCGATTTTTAATGTGAGGAGTGAAGGGGAAATGGGGACCAACTCCCCAGGGAGTAGGGGAGCTGGATAGTGACAATTGGTATGAAGGGTTGCTCCTACATTGACCAAGGTTGCCCCCACATATGGTCTTTGCTTGCAGTATCTGTCGGAACATATACTACACTTTGATCTTGTTTATATAGTTTATTTCCGTAATGAAAAAATTTTACAATTAAATAATGAGAAATTCAAAAAATAAAAACAAAAAAAAAAAATCCAAATAAAACAGACCTTTGATCTTAATCAAAAAGGCCAAGCACAAAAGTGTTACCGACAGACGGACTGACTTATAGAGTCGCTTGCATGCGACTAAAAATGATAAAATCCTAACTTTTATGTTAGTTTCAGAATTACACCGTAAGCTTTTATTGAATAAATTCTTTTGCTATTGAGTTGTTATTCTTGTTTCTGATTTATCTTCAACTCTTTGTACATTATGCAATTGAATGTATTTCTATGTTAAAAAATAGTTGAGTTAAAATTTTATTTTCCCCTCTGTCACTTAACCTAATCAATGGCATAAGTTTTGAAAACAAAAAAAAAGTTAATTTACAAATTAATCATATAAAAAACATGTCTGTTTTCAATATAAAATGAACCAATGATGGTTAACATGCCATAAAACTTAAGTCAATCAATTTCTTAATAGAATTAGACTATTTTCTTGTATACATCAGATTGGCTTACAGGAAGCTGTAGACTTATAAAAAGAAAATGACAAAAAACTAATAGTTACTATTTGCTTGTGTAATAAATATTTCAAATTGCATTTCTTTTTATTTGTGTTGGGGTATTGACTCTACTGATCAAGGTTTGAAGTGTATAGATTTTAAATTAACTTCTATTTCTGTCTATAAAATATCAAGATTCTTGCATTAAGACATTTCAATTGTAATTTAATTCTGTCATTTTTCTGTGATATTTTTTTTTTTTTTTTCCAGGCTGATATTGAAGCTAATATGGATTTATCTGCTGCCACCATCTTTGATGTCACCGACCTTGTGAAGACTTTCTTCCGCCTCTTGAAGGAACCTCTTCTAACCACTGTCTATTATGACAGCTTTTTGTGCGCCATTCAACACGAAGACTCAAAGTTTGCTGATGCTTCAATTTTGTTGTTGTGCTTGCTTCTACCACCGGAACACCTCTACACTCTGCGCTATCTGACCCTATTCCTAGCCAAAGTCGCTTCCTATTCTGATAAGAATGGTATGACTGCCAGAAACCTGGCCCTTGTCCTCACACCCAGCATTATCAATCAGGGGGTACATAATCATCCTTCAGATGTAACAAAAGCGGCTAAAAACTTAACAGCCGAAATAAAAATCATGGAGAAGCTCATCTGCAACGCTAATCATGTCGGGGTTGTTCCTCAGATTCTGCTCGATGAAATTCATATAGAACTTGTTTTTCACAAAAAGAAAGCGAGTTTAGCCCAGGAAATCATCAAACATCTTCCATGCATTTGTTGAATGGTCAAATTCATCTTTCCTTTTTGTTTTTTTTTTATGCTGATGCAGTGCAGTTTTGCTGATACCCATCCCACCCAAAACACCACTGCTAACAAATTCCAGTTGTCAATTTTGATTGGACAAAACCAAATGTTTCGAATGAATACAGAAACACTGTATCTTTTTTTTTATTAAGGTTTTCAAGAGTTACATTGAATTCTGGAGTTCAGAAAAACTCCTAAATTCCAAACACCAAATTTATTTCATTTCTTATTGTCCATAGAATGTCATTCTTGTCCTCTGAAGGTTTTTAAGCCCTCTCCCCCTTCTAATCTAATAAAATAAATTTTTACTTTTGTTTAAGCTTGGGGATGGGGGTGTAATTATCAAAGATTTTTTTTTATTATCTTCTCTTTATTTGTAATTTTTCATTTAGTTGGTGTCGCCCTCATAAAATCATTTCAGTTGATGTAGACCTTGGGCAAGTCTTTCAAATGTTATCTATTTTAAGGGACCAAATTTGGAGGTAGAGTGGGAAGAGGTAATTTTTTCTTAACTTTTTTCTAAAATAAACCTTATGACATCTTTTTACCCTTAATTCTCACAGCATTTTTCACTGCTAGCAAAGGAGCAATTTTTTTAATTAAATTTTTTTTTTATATATAAAATGAATTCTCAATATAAGAGTTCAATGAATAAATGGTATTTGTTAACCCCCCCCCCCCACCTCTCTCTCTCTATCCCCAATCTTAACTGAAAACACAAATTGAAATTAATGCCGGTTTGCTGCTCAAAGATATGTTGTCCATGTTTGTTTATCCCTTACACAGGATGACGCATCTAACAACGGAGTGGTCACTGCTGACCTCGAAGGTCATTTCCAGCTTTTGTCATTCATCATCATCATCATCAACATCCACCAATAAGGGCAACAATCTTAACACTTCCTTCATATCCATTCCAAAGATTTGTGCTTGACAAAAAAATAATCTTTTTTGTACTGCAGCTGAAGCAACATGGTTCTACCAATCTCGTCATGTCTCTTTGAAGTTTTCAAGATCTTTATCCTGCTTTTGGCAGTAGTGGTTGATATTGTTATCGAAAAGGCTGAGGTAAATGTACCAACCATTTAAAAAAAACAAAAAAAAAACAAAAAAAACATAATATATATATATATATATATATATATATATATATATGGCTGCTGCTAATTGATCATGCTGATGATGATGACTTTGATGATGATGATGATAATAATAAACAAAAATGCTTCAAGTGGCATATTTTATGCCCAGCCTACTGAATTAAAAAAAAAAAAAAAATGGAACTAAAACCTTGCAATATGAATTAACTCTTTCATTCCAGTCTTGCTATATTTATGTACGAAATGAAAACTTATTTTTTACCACTCATTGAGTGGAGAGGGAAAAATAACTTTATTACAAAATATTTAAAATTTTGTATTTGAAACTGGCTTGTTCTTGATGTTTATTTTTTCTTTAATTTTTTTTATTTCAGTGTAAAATTGTTGAACTTTAAAAGAAAAGTACTGTATTGGTAAAGACATCATTTGTTTTGTTTTTTTCGTCACATTTTTTTTTTTTTTTCGTTTTAAATTCAAGTTTTTGTTTTTGGTTATCAAGAAAAGAAAAAACACATGTAGAGTAGCACCCCAGCACAGTCATTTTTTTTTTCTGTAAATTTGTGACTACAACTAATATATTCCATTCCTGTTATTTATACAATTGTCTGATAGAATCGGCAAAAAATAACTTTTTAATCACTGCATCATTCTGTTGTTCATTTGTAGATCATCTGGCCAAATGCAGATAAACAACAGCAAAAAAAAAAAAGTTGCGTTGCTTCTGCAATATAATGGAATTTCAAACAAATGCATTTCAGAAAATACTATTACCTACTCTCGTGTCATATTGAGACTGTTATAAATTTCAATAAATGATCTAGTAGAAAAATGATTACAAATAAAAATGAGGTTTATCAAATTATAGTTTATCATATGTTTTAATGTAAAAGAATTGTGCAACCAATTCTGCATTACAAACAGACTTATCTTTGTTTTTCTTGAAATTCACCATTAAAAAGATTTAGAAAATTGCAGATTGTTAATGTCAACAAGTTTTTTTGTGAAAAATAGATCCAGCACATCTTCAACTAGATCAACATTTTTTTCTTTTTTTTTTTTTTTTATAACTTTTGAAATTTATACTAATTTTGACATGACACATACATCATAGTATTTTTTACTTGAAATGCAGAATTTCATTTTACTGTGCGAGCACCCAAAAAAAAAAAACATATCTTCTGTATCTTAACAGTCATTCCAAATTGCCTATTGCTGTGATATTCTTCGAAGGATCGACTTTGTCATATCGTCTTTTGTTACGTCAAAAACTGTCTTCACTTTTGAAATTATAGTCTGCAAAACAAACCTATTTTCTTAGTTCAAGTGGCATAGAAGATTCAAGGTAAATTTAAAAAAAAAAAAAACCCTCATGTCGGCCTATATTGGCTTGGAATTTAGTAATTAATCAGAACTGCTGAAAGACAACACAAAATGAAACCCCAATTCCTGAAATAGAAAAAAAAACAGAAAAACATTTAGTCAATGAAATGCAACAATTTACTAAAGAATGAAATACAATGTTCATGTGACTGGAATACACACACATATATATATATATATATATATATATATATATATATATATCTCAGAAAAGCAATTTACAAATTAAAAAAAAAAAAAAAAACTACAATGAACCAATGTAACTAAATAAGTAAATGTTTTTTTTGTTTTCTATTTGAGGAACTCTAGTTTCATTTTGTGTGGTTGTCTTTCAGCTTCCAACCTAATTTATCTCATTTGCCATCATTTAGTCTGATCAAATAAATGCTTTTGAGTTTCCTATGTTAACACTACCCCCACCCAAATATTTGTATTGTGCATTTCGGAACACTTTTTGACCATGTCATATTTATTGTGTGTACAAACTATCATATATGGCCCCTATCGCAGCACTGAAACAAGTTTTCTTGACGGTTCATCTGCCCAACCTGTTTTTCAGCCTACCTTCCCTAAATAAATTTTTTTTTTTATCCATTTCCATTAAAAAAAAAGAAAAGTTTTTCTCACATAACCATGACTTTTCATATGAAATGAAATAATCATAAATTCTCATCCAGTCATTATTTTCAGTTGTGCAATCCAACATGGCTTTGTTTCTTCATTTGGGGAAAAAAAACAAAAAAACTTATCAAATCCCTGCATCTTTTATCAAGTATTTGAAGGCATTTCTGAGATAAATATTTTTTCTGACATATTTTGATGAATTGTTTTTCTTGTCTTAATTTACATTTTCATAGCATTTTGACTGTTGGGTTCACCAGTAATGATTATGACACACTGTACCTGGAGAAGGGAGAGTGCAGTGGCAAAGACGTTTTAAAAATTGGAAAAAAAAAAAAATGGGATGGGAGGATAAAAACATGAATATTACAAAGGATATTTTTTTAAGTCTTCGTAGAAATTTGATCATTTACCTTCTTGGAGAAAATTAAGTTTCTTTGAAACAATAATTGTTTTCTAGAATATTTTCAATCTTCAAATTTATTTAGCCATTTGCTAAAATGAAATTTTCAATATTTCCTATTTTTTAATTTAAAAAAAAAATGTTTTCTTCAGATCCAATAAGGATCTTAGGATTTCTGCTCCATAATCTTATAGACGTGTACAGGGACAATAGAAGAAGAAAATAATCTTAATTGGATTAAAAAAAAAAACTTTTTTTTTTTTTAAATTTAAAGGAAAATATTTTTATATTGCAATAGAAAATCTTAAAATTTATATTTAAGATCAGAATGCGATATGTTTTCCTTGATTCAATAAAGAAAAAATTTGAGATAACTTTTACAAAATTTTTGATTAGTTTTTCTAAAATTTTCTATTGAAATATTTCTAAAAAAAAAAAAAAAAGCTAACTTTTTATTGGTCTGTTTCCAATAAAAATTGTGTTGGATTTGAAAAGTTCTTTGTGTTTGGTCTAAATTTTAGCTACAGCCCAAAACTGTCACCTGAATGAAGAATCTTTTGCATGTGACTGTAAATATGAAAGCAAGAAAAAACTTTTTAAAGTTATTTTTGCTTATTTAAGAAACCTTTATATCTACAGCAAATTTTTCAAACGAGTTTAGCTTTTCAAAATGTTTTCAAAATGTTTCTGGAATTTTAATGAGTTGTTTTATAATTCAAAGAATTTCTTTGTACGAATTCAATTCCATTCTACTCTCTAAAATTAGATAAACCTTTTTAAAAAATTTTTCTAATAGTTTAGTTGAATATCGGTCTCCATTGCTTCTGCAAATGGTGGACAGATTGTCTCTTTATCAAATTCATTGTTGAGCTACTTCACTTTGCATCCTATGACAAATGCAAGAAATGAGACCTATGGAATCCAAATTATCTGAGATATAAAGACTTCTCTGTAAAACTCACGTGTTTTATATTAAGAAAAATGTTTGATTTTATTGAAGTGTTTCCATGAAAAAGAGAAAAATCCAATTTTTTTAAAGTAACAAAATAAGACTATTTCAAATCTAGAATTCGATTTTATAAAGTTTATTTTAATTTAAACAAAAAAATGAAGATTTTGTATTCTGGTAAAGTGATGAATTGCAAAACTTTTACTGTTAGCAATTTTGAAAATTTTCTATTTTGAAAATTTTTCTATTCAAACATATATATAGTCTTATTTATAGTATTCCGAATTTTACTGGGTTTATATAACTGAAAATTCGGTAACCGTTCATATATCAATAAGTTTTAAGACAAAATGAGAGGACATAAACTGTAAGCTACAAAATTATCATATTTCATAATTGAGTATTCATATATTGTTGTAACAAAATCAAGACATCAAGGAATAGATTGATAGCAACAAATAGTGTATTTCATCGTTAGTTATAATTGTTTCAAGACTATTTGGACAAATTCAAACCTTATGTTGTTTGAAAATTTTCACAAGAACAGCCTTTCGTTAGACGTATTGAATAAAAAACACTTTAACAATGAACAATATCGAAATCCATTTCCCTTATAAGGAAAAACATGAGAAAATATTTTACCTACATTTCATCCTACCAAAGTTTTTTTTTTTTTTTTTTTTTTTTAGAGATTTTTAAATCTTTCAAAACTTTGGTAGGATGAAATGTAGATAAAATATTTTCTCATGTTTTTCCTTATAAGGGAAATGGATTTCGATATTGTTCATTGTTAAAGTGTTTTTTATTCAATACGTCTAACGAAAGGCTGTTCTTGTGAAAATTTTCAAACAACATAAGGTTTGAATTTATCCAAATAGTCTTGAAACAACTGTAACTAACGATGAAATACACTATTTGTTGCTATCAATCTATTCCTTGATGTCTTGGTTTTGTTAAAACAATATATATATATATATATATATATATATATATATATGTGTGTGTGTGTGTATAAAGTTTCTAGTAGTCTTTGTATGTATACTGCTTGGTTCATTCTTTCAATGAATCTTATTCAACAAAATATATAATCGTTAATAAGATGCTATATAACAGCAATGCTATCTTATATAGCAGTTTCATCTCCAAAACGATCAACAAATTGATATGAATATGTGTGTGTGTGTGTGTGTGTATAGCATATCAAAAATTGTTGAAAAGAAGCTAATAGGGCAGTTTTCTAACTTTGAAACCATTTGTCTGCAACAATGAAACTGATTCACCCAATAGAACATGCTTGTCAATTAAAAAAAAAAATTAACATTATATATATTCTATTTTCCAGAGCAGTAGATGTAATGTAAATATTCATTTATAAAATATTATCAATTTAAATGTAATTGTGTTCAGTATTAGGCTTAAGTAATAAGAACAATTAAGCCAATTTGTCAGTATCTGATTATTTTTATAACAGAAATACTTTCACAGTAGTAAAATATGAATTGATATTCACAAAAAATGGAATTGTTGAATGAGATTGAATGTTTATTCTTGTGTGTTGCTGTTGAAAAAAGGTGCAAAATAATCAAGTTTCAGATATAGTATACTTAATGTATGCATATAAGTCTCATTTTTTGGATTCAATATATCATGTGATTAAGTGACAATGCATGTAATATATTATATATAAGAAAAGTGGGTGCATGGTTTTTGAATTATAAAGCAATTTATATGGCTATTTTAACCATTTAAAAAGGTTTAGAATATCATTGCCTTAAAAAAAAAAAAAAATTTACCCCCAAATGATTGGTCATTTGTAATCATTTTTTCTTTTCTTTTTTTATGTGTGTAAAATACTCTATTGTAAGACAAAAGAGAAGATTGTTTCTTTGCTAAAAAAGATTGTTTTGATATTCCCCGTGTCATTTTTTTTCCAATGTATTTTCTGCTAATGCTTGTGATTATTACTTGAAAGTTAATGAAACACTTTTTATAATAAAAAGAAAAAAAAAGTTTTCTAATTTAAAAAAAAAAAAAAAAAAAGATCTCATTTCATTTAAAAAAACTTTTTTTTTTTTTTTCTGATCTGATATTTCACTTCATATCTTATGTCCTCATTCAGTGAAGGAGAAATCCTTCTCGATTGAGGCAGTTTTTTTTAATTTTTTTGTCTTAATCCAGTGTGCCTCTTTTTTTTTTTTTTTTTTTTTAAGGAGCTGGATTTTCTCTCGCATTAAAAAACTGACCTTGTGTCTAACTCTGCTCTTGTGGGAAGCAAGTAACTATGGACACAACGAACAAAATTATATAAACTGGTTTAGACAAATGAAGAAATAACAAATACATTAATCTAAATCAGTTAACAAAGATAATTTCTCACACATCAATGAAATTATTGCTGGAATTCAAATTTTTTTTTTCTATTTTAAAAAAAAAAAGAACTCTTTTTGCATTATTCACATATAATATCGCATTTTTTTTTTTTTTTCTAAAATTGATTTTGAGGTTCCCAGTGTGTTGATAATTTAAATACACCTGAAGAACACTCAAAGTTACAGTGACCGAAACATTATTAATATTAAATATATATATATATATATTATATTTCCCTTTGTCTGTCCATTCCACTTTTTCTAAAACTATTGGGCTGATCTGGCTGAAATTTTGTATGGACCTTTATGTTAAGGTGCAGCGAACTAAGTATTATAATATCTGTTCAATATATTATTAAGAATTAATAGGGATTAATAGAAATTATTATTTAATGTAAAAATAAGCACAAACTTAACCATATTCAATTATCAGTTTGGCATAAAACATTGATTCTAAGTCAACGGATTAAAAAGTCTCTCTCTCTCTCTCTCTCTCTATATATATATATATATATATATATATATATATAGATAGATAGATTTCTTGATATTTTTTTTTTTTTTTTTTTTAATGATATATGGTTAAGTAGCATCTTCACTTCTAAGATCGTTTTACTTAGAGAATTGTCCATATTTGGATGTAGATAAATAATATTTTTATCTACTATTTTTATTATTTTTAAAACGGTAATCTATGAATATACATATTTCGAGGTTCTTACCTCTCTTCGGCGTAGCTTGACTGTGTCTGGTGTTCGATTTCTAGACACAAAGTCAAGCTACGCTGAAGAGAGGTAGTAACCTCGAAACATGCGTGTCCATAGATTATTGTTTTAAAAATAATATATATATGAGATGGCTTCCATTGCCGGGTTCAGATCTATCAACTGGTGTTAATCACGACACCCTGCACTGATAATTCCCAAAAGGATGAAACACTAGTGTCTGTAGGTATTTAATAATTATTATAGTAAATAATTATATATTTTATTTATTTATTTTTTTTAAGCACTTGTCCAAAATAGAATCAATGTGACTGGCCTAGCCGAAAAAGCAATAGTGCTTTTCCTAACCTGATTAACGTCATTTATCTTGACAAATGGCAATATTTTTATTTATTTTTATATAATATAATATGTTGTTTTTTTGTTTTTTTTGTGATACTGTTTTGAATAAATTCAATTTATACGAAAGTGCATATTTACTTAAATGGGAGTCTATTACTTAAATGGGGTGCTATTTTTTTTTAATCGTATTTCCACGTTTAATTAAAGTTTTATGCTTTTTGTTTTTTTTATTATTCAATTGTAAGACTAAAGTACAGAATAGGTACAAAACAGCTTCCCCTCCCCATGTTAAGAATGGCTTTTTAAATAATGTTATTATTTCAGCACGGATCACTCTCTGCATGAGTACCCAATTTAGTACGTCCAAATGGGGAGCGGCATATGTCTTTTTTTTTTTTTTTATATATAATTATTCACTGACACGTGTTTTGTAGTCTACGATTCATCAGAGTGGCTAAATCTCGCTAGATTCAGGAACTCTGAATCGTAGATGATGAAACACGTGTCAGTGGATAATTATATTTAAAAAAAACCATATATATATCATATTACTTTTTATTACATTCTCTATTATTTTATAGATATAGAATTGCATTAGTTTAGAAATAAAATCAAAGGGATTGGGTATTGATTCAGCATTCATCCCCTTTCAACTGGTATTTGAAAGAGTTGGTTTTACCATTATACTAAATCTAATGTACTATTTAATGGAGGGAAACATGCTAAGATCAAGTTCGTTTGGACGAACATTTTTGTATTCTGTTCAAATTTGAGAAGTCGTAGCACATTTGAGTGACATTAGATTTGGTGTCTTGCAAAATCTGCTCCTTTCATAAGTTAGGTGATGAATTTACACTCGTCTGGTCATCCTAAGAAAAAGTACATGATAGACCAATCTTTCTTAATCAAATATTCAGCTAGGAATTAAGTTAGAAAGAAAAATATAATTTAAAATTGCCTCAATGTACATTCCAAAAGTCGAACTAGTATATATATATATATATATATATATAGATGCACACATTTCATTTTGATTAAGACTTATCAGTGTGGCTAAATATAACTATCCCATCAGTTGCAAGATTTGAACCCTGTCACTTGACTTTTATTCGACATAAATAACAAATGTTTACATTTTTTTCTTTTATTCTAAAATACCTTATTGTTTGACC
Source organism: Euprymna scolopes (assembly GCF_053919585.1). Classification (NCBI taxonomy): domain Eukaryota; kingdom Metazoa; phylum Mollusca; class Cephalopoda; order Sepiida; family Sepiolidae; genus Euprymna; species Euprymna scolopes. Next base: position 42,004,110 of record NC_136491.1, on the reverse strand, counting down.
ATCATGGTTTATTTGTATATTTTTGCACTTTAAGCTTTTGAAAAAAAATTATATTTAAAATAGAAAAGATATTTGTAAAAATGAACTCGAGTTAAGACAACCTAAGACAAATTGATTGCTTATATTTGAAAATTTTTCTACCCATGTTCATCAACATTTATTTCTTCAAATATACCTTTTCCTCCATTTTGTTAAAAAAAAAAAATTAAATTTATTGACCGAAAATACAATCATCAGTTTTGAATGCAACCAACTTTATGAGTTAATAACATCACAAGCAAATTATGGTTGGCTGAATTTAAACCAAAAAAAAAAAAAAAAACCCTCGGATTTGTGTCAATCTTGTAATTTGGCAATAATACTCTGATAGAAACAATATATATACAATAAAATGTATTTGCTATTTATCAACTAATAATCTCATCACCGTTTTCTTTCTACTGTGAACATTTTATGATATATATACAAACATTTTCTTTGTTATGAAAGTAATTAATCAACTTTCAAGTAATAATAAATAGCAGTTTTAAAAGCAAAAATTTTTTCTTGTATAATGTTTAGAGTATTTGTACAAATATGTAATTAAACTCTCATTGAGAACTATTAACCTGAGGCGGTCTAGTTAATTCATAGCTTTGACCAAAATATACCTGGAAATATGTATTCAAATGTTTGTATTATTAAGGTTTTATGCCTCATATATATATATATATATTCATATATATATATATATATGATGGCTTCATTTCATTAATCTGACATTTTAGTACAATTTATCCTTTCTTCAGATTTGTACTGAAATGTTATATGAACCGATTTCACACAAAAATTTTCCAGACATACCATACTTTCAAATACTCCCTCAACACACACACACACGGTAAATTAGTTTGTTTGAAGCATTGTGCGTAATATGTATATAAGAGGTATCATATGAACCTATCGCAATGCAAGAAATGAAAATGTTGTGAAGGAAGACAAAAACAGTGATTTTTTTTTTTTTTTTTTTTTTAATGAACTTTTCAACATTGGCATATTTCCACTACATTGTGACAGATTTCTTTCATATATATATATATATATATATATATATATATATATATATATATATATATATATATATATATATATATATATGTGTGTGTGTGTTAGAAGGATGTTGTACTTGAAGAATTGTGTATAGTATGTAAGATGTGTTTAGAGACTATGGCCCTGCAGAAAAACACTGGACTGGATACAAGACTGGGTAAATTGAATAAATGCCAATATTGAAAAATTTCAATAATTTTCAATTATTTATTTATTTACCAACACAGCATAATGTGTTGAACCAGGATGGTATTAGCAGTGTTATATATTAAAATTAATTAATATTGCTTTTCTTATATGAACATATTGATGATTCAGCATCCTCAGTCTATCCAATGCTAGACTTCGGTTCATATTGGATAATTACCTATGTCAGTGTAAGCAAAAAAACTGTACTAGATGTGATATTTTAGTTTCAAGAACTGTTTGAATGAGAATATCAAAGTTAATACCTTTATATATATATATATATATATATATATATATATATATATATATATATATATATATATATATACACACACACACATATATATATATATATATATACTTGTCCTATATATATTATATTTCAATTATGTAAAATTTTTTTCCCCCCTCATTTCGATCAATCTTTGGCTGAGTGCATTATGATTATACAGCCGTCAATTTCATGTTGCCATGATGGAGATATAAAAACAAAAAAGAAAAATTTTGATAGGATGTGATTTACATCATTTACAGTTTTGACTGTTATTCTTGTCTTTATTGTTATTGTCCCAATCTTTTGATCATCGTATCCAAAGACATTTGGATGGTACCGCGACCCATGACTACCAAAATGAAGAAAATTATCCGACTGGAAGTGATGTGAATTTCACTTCTAATCAAGTTTACATTAATCTTTATTATTCTTTTGCTCTCTACCCCGTGAAGAAAAACTAACAAGGTATTTTGATCAAAAATGTTATGACCACAACAAACACTCAATGAGGACACTTGTCCATCTGTAAATACGATATAAATCAAATTTAGTTTCCAACATTTTAAATATTCGTTCTTGCTTCATTTTCATAAAATTGCTTCTTTTTCTCTCTTTCTCTCCTTGCTCTTTTCTTTTGTGAAAAAAAATTCTTTTATTCTATAATAATTGAAACCTACCTTTCTTTTTTGCCTTTTTAAATGGAAACCCGTTCTCTCTCTTTCTCATATACAGGGTGTCCCAATAAAATGTATACTCTTTAAATAACCATAAAACCAAGATTTATTATAAAGTTTCATGCATCCAAATTACTGTGAAAAAATATAGAAACCAGCTAATTATCGAAAGTGTTCAATTTATTGGCCATTGTGATCCATGAACAGCTGACAGTGCTCACTGACTGAATTCAAAACATTCCTAATTAGTTCAATTGGTATGTTGGCACATATTCTTTCAATGGCTGCTTTCAACTCCTTCATTGTAGCTGGTTTTGTGGTATTAACCTTGTTTGACATTCATCACCCCCCCTCCCCAAAAAAAACCTCAATGAAGGTCAAGCATGGACAGTACTCATTACTTCCTCTCTATCCTATCCATCTGTTTGGCAGGTGATCATCAAGATAGGTTCTTATATTGTGATGATGGTGAGGAGGTGCTCCATCCTACTGGAAGTTCCATTCTTTATTCCTAAACATCACTTGGAAACATGGCATAGTGAATTCATGTAGTAAGTTAGGATAATTTAAAGAGTATAGATTTTATTGGCATACCCTGTGTGTGTGTGTTAGGATTATGAGAAATTTCATAAATTATGTTTAGAATTGTAACAGATATTAAACTCAATAGAAGTGAAATTTTGAGCATGTATACCATTAGTTATCATTTCAAATGCCATTATTTTGGGGGATGAACTTCTATGAATATTACCTTACGTGTTTTTAGATTTTTTTTTATATAGCTCCCTTTCTTCTTTCCATCTCCAAATTCTTTTCATTCCATATATTAAAATTTCTAGCGGTTTTTGAGGAATATCCATTCGTCTCTGAGGAATTGTTTAGTGATATTTTGCTAGCTAACAAAACATGCAAGACATATAATGAAAATTTAGGCATCTGCCTGAAAAAAAAATTATAAATTTACCAGTGAAATGATTCTCTTTTGGCATTTGAAATTATAACTAATTGTGTGTGCATATATAATATATATATATATATATATGAGAGAGAAAGGGGTTAATATAGTTTTCTTGAAGCATTGTTTAGTTTTGTATACAAAGGAAATTTACATTTAGAGAAGGCATTATAATGCAGCCATGTAACGATTAGACACAAACTGTATTAATAAAAGGTGAGTCTGCATAGCTTATTCCACCATTATAATTTGCACAGTTTGCGTTTATCCGTTGCACCTCTGTATTGTATTGCCTTCTATAAATTTAAATTTCCTATTTATATACATATAAAACATTTTCTTTTCATTTCTCACCCTCTCCTTAAAATGAAAACCAAGTTTTTTTCTGAACGTTTTCCTTGTTTATGAAAAGTTAACCTTTTTTATTATTATTATTATTATTATTATTATTATATATGGAAGTAAAAACTTCCTGTTGGCTTCCTACAAAATTGCCATCATATGACTTGGCAACACAATTTAAAGAGTTTATTCTTTTGCATAATTTTATTAACCAGTTCGTCTGCCATTTCAATCTCATTAACACAAGGCATACATGACTGATTTGCTCAATCTATATAAAAAAAATGAAAGACGTTGCTGAGAATTTACTATGAAAAGAAGAAGAAAAAAAAACTTTGTACTTTTGCTTGTATATCCAACATTTGCACTTTATTCAGATTGACTGTTTTGTTCTTCATTCTGTATTCATTTCTGTCATTTAGAAACGTTTTGCGAAAATTGTCATTTTTCAACCATCTTTTTCATTTGTTAATAAAAACAAAAAATACGGAATCTTGGAAGAAGACTGACCCCCCTCCCGTTTTAATTTCAGTGACGGATTTGTTTTTTGTAAATACATTATGTGTTAAAAGTTGAATTTGTGTTTGTTATTATTTCAATTATTTGTTGATGTTTTTTATTTAAAATTTTTATTTTTTATTAATGCTGATTGCTACAGAACTTTAATCTATTTCTCTGGGATATTGTTTTAAAGTTTTTAAAATATTCTTTCAACTTATCGGGTGCTACCCAATCAGACTCTGATGATACTGGCTCCAAAAATGCACCAAACATTGTGTGTGTGTTTTTTTTTTGTTTTTTGTTTTTGCAAAACTCAGTGTTCTACAAAAACAAAACAATTTTCATCCACAAAACAATCGAACCAACACCATAAAAATTTTTTTGAAGCATAAACATTTCTTCCAATATTACTAAATTCAGCATTAAATACCCCCAATTTTTTTTTCTTTTTTTTTTTTCTTTTTTTTTTTAAAGGAGTCAACACTTATCAAGGCCTGGAGGCCACTGAAGGATAAGGGTTAATAAGTGTACAGTAGACACTGGGACAATATCGTAGTAATTGTTAGTTGTGAAAATTTGGTAAATTGGATTACTTAAGGGGACGGCTCATCAAGAATTTGTTTACGTTGGACTTGAAGACTACTATATTATTGGAAGGCAGGAAAACAGAACAGTTCCATAGGCATGCAGTTCTAAGAAAGAAGCTTTGTTTATGGAATTTAGGTTTAGGCACAGATTGATATGCCATAAAATAAAAACCAACTTTCAAATGGAGCTACAGCGTGCACGTGCATACGCATAAACACGAAATCCCAACTTCTAACACAAATCCATACTCTCTGGTTTACTTTTCCCACGTTAGACATCTACATTCCAACCCTCCAGGTGTTGAAATCTATTTACAAGAGACCAAGTGACCTGTTTCTGTGCAAAACTAGCATGAGCCCGTCAGTCTCTATAAATGACTTCATGGTCACTCAAATAATGATCCCTAAGATCGCCATGGTAATGGAATGTGTTCCTACATCCGGGATGGTTTTCTGTGTCGCAGAGATACCTTCTATGAAGACCTTGATTTTTCCCTCAATATCGCCCCCCCCCCCTTTACCAACAAAGTTATTGAGCAAATCTGACAAGATCCTGTCTGTTCACCCCTTTTGCTAGCATTCATTTCTATGATGATTTTAATTTTCACCATGTTAAGTGGCTTGTCCACTCAAACAAGATTAATGACTAAGAGCGGTTTTGTTGCAGCTTCTCCCTTACCTATGAGCTTACTCCAATTGTTGACATACCTGATCCTGATAGATATTTTGCGACGTTTTTTTTTTTTTTTTTTTTTTCTGACAACTTTCCCTGAACAATGCCCATCTATAATCCTATCTCCCCCATGTTAAAAAAAAAAAAAAAAAAAAAAATTCCATTATTTGCTCTGGGATTTGGTTTACGTTTCACAGCAGTTAGATGCATCTAGATGAACTGCACCTCACTGGCATGTTACCCTGTTAGTGAAGGCCACAAATGCACTAATTGTAACCCTTGCTTTGTTGTTGAGGCTACGAATTCAGCAACTGCAATCTCATGCTGAGGGTAACACTCCTCCCCAAAAAACGGTACCACCCGTAGGTCATGAGTGGCAACTTGTGATGCCTTAAGACAGGATTCTAGTGACTGAGCCACTTTCTCATTTCAGCCCTTAATTCAGCTAAAAAGGAGATCAAAGAGACACAATCAACTAGTCACGTCATGCCTTATAGTATTTATAAGTTCCCCTCCAATCTGATTCTTCAAAAAATCAAAATCTTATTTCTTCTTTTTATTTTTCTCTCCAAATAAATACTAGAAGGCAAAAGCTGAGCATCAATCGTGTTGGGAACAAAGAAAGTTACCAATGTCAACGAGTACAGGGTAGAACGATAAAAGTGCGACCCTAAAAAAACACTGCTACAGCTTTATTTTAAAACTTTTATTGAAAAAAATCAATTCAGGTACGAGGGGCGTGCAATAAGTAATGCCCCTGACCCACTTCCAGTTGTCTGATCAAAAAGTCAGGTAACATTTTAAAGAAAAACGATATTAGCAATACACGTATATTTAAGTACCATACATTGAAATATAAAATGAAACAAACATGAAATATGTTTATTTTGTTAATTGTCGTCCATTTCTCTCTATCAATCGCTGGAAGCGATTAACCACTGATTGTGTAACACGTGTAATTACCTGACTTTTTGACCACCCTGTAGCTGAAATTTTGCATGTGCAATGATTTATATCTCTAGTGGTTATGTGGCAAATTACAGCTCTGAACTAATTGTGGTTTCTGTTTTACAGGTGTTTGACCTGTTGAATGTCAAGCAGTGATCCGGTTTTTGTATTTGAAAGGACGCACACCACAGGAGACTTGATGAAATGAAAGAAACTTATGGTGATAATGCCCCATCATATGATCTTGTAAAATGCTGGCATCGTGAATTCAAACATGGCCAGAAGTCTGTGGAAACAGCTCCCAGACCTGGTCGCCCCCCCCCCCGCTTCTGCCATTGATGAGGCATCTGTCCGTCAAGTTGAGGCTGCTATTTTGAAAGATCAGCACATTACTATTCACCAAATAGCCCAAGATGTCAAGATTAGTACAGGGTCTGTGGAAACTATCATTCATGACCATTTGCATATGCATAAGGTGTCTGCTAGATGGATTCCCAAGTTGCTCACACCATTCCAGAAGCGAGAACATGTCGAGTGCTCGAAGATGAATTTGGAGATGTGCCAAGAAGATAAATTAAAGATTTTCAAAAGACTGATTACACAGAATGAAACCTGGGTCCATCACTATGATTCAGAGACCAAAGCCCATTCAATGCAGTGGAATCACTTGGACTCACCACCTCCAAAGAAGGCAAGGGTGCAGCCCTCCGCTGGCAAGGTCATGTTCACAGTCTTCTGAGATCAGGACAGAGTAGTGATAACAGATTTCCTAGCAAAGGGTACCACAATTACAGAAGCCTATTATGCTTCACTTTTGAGGAAATTAAGGGAAGCTATCAAAATCAAGAGGCGGGGCAAAATAAGCAAAGGTACCCTCCTCCTGCAGGACAACGCTCCGGTCCACAACTCGCATGTCGCCAGATCAGAAGCACGGGCATGTGGTTATAAAATCCTACCCATCCTCCTTACTCTCCTGACCTTGCACCCTCTGACTTTCACCTCTTTCCAGCCATGAAGTTGTTTTTGAAAGGAAAGCGTTTCCCAGATGATGCAGCCTTGATTTCTGAAGTTATGTCGTGGTTGGAGGACCAACCTGGGGTGTTCTACAAAAACGATCTCCACAGCTGCATCAAACGATGGGAGAAATGCATAATTCTGGGTGGTTCCTATATAGAGAAAGACTAATAACTGTGCCAAGTTTCGTTGCTCTACTCCTATGAGAAGCGGGTCAGGGGCATTACTTATTGTACGCCCTCAAAACTTGATTATGTAGTATAGCTGACATATATTCAATGCAGCCACCTTCAGTCTCAATCACCGCCTTGATAGGGTTTGGAACTGGGAGCATACATTTTCCACAAGCGCTGGTGGGAGCTTGATGAATATTCAGTAAATACTTGGCGGATGGTGGTGATCAGGTTGACTTTGGTGTTGTGGGAGGTCATGTTGGTAATTTTCTCGACGTATGATCAAACAAAGTAGTCAAGCGGGTTCGGGTTCGGGTTGGGAAGGAGAGAGGGGGCAATGAGAGAAGGGTACAAAGCACTTCTTCTGAGGCCAAGCCTGAGTTTCTTTGGACTTATGGGCTAACACCGAGATTTGCTGCCACACCCAGTCTACCAGTGGCCACCTGATTGCACCAGGGATCATCACACTCTTCAGCACATTCAAGTACACTTTAGTGTTGACTTTTAAGCCAACTTTGAAGATGTGAGGTGGCATGATGTCGTCCTCACTTGAAACCACACCAAGTAGCCGTAGCTGGAAACTTTCTTTTCATCACTCTGGGCACGTCCCTGTTATTCATGACAATCCAGCGATGCATTTTGAGGGTGCTGGCAATGGTCCTGTTGTCATAACTTGGATCGGCAGAGAGCAGCAGCGCAGCTCCAATGTCGCTCATTGAACATTGTGTCACTTTAAGACATGATAGAAGGCTTTTATCACTCTTGGGATTTGTACACAACTGGCAAACTAGTAGATGGTCTGCAACAAAAAATGAAAACCGGTTTTCATCAAATGGAAATGGAATCATGTTGTCTTTTCTATGGTGATAATTTTATCATTCCACCATATATATAGATATATGTATACATACATGCATATTTTTTTTCATACAGACCCCTCCGCTTATTCATTTTTACTCTTACCCTTAAAATAAAAAAGCCGGACTTTGACATATACTTCCAGGATGAGGAAGAATCTAGAAAAACAAAAGAAAAAAGAAACAGAAGACCTTCAAATTCTAAGCATAAAAACCCGAATTTTGAATGTGTTTAATTTTTCACCTTTGTGTTTTGAATTGTAAAATTCGTTTAATATGTTATAAATAATTGTTATCTTTCAGATTAACATTAAAAGATATATATTTTTTAAATATTTTTTTACGAAAAACACATCTTTAATTTTATTTTAAATAGATTTGATAATTTTCTTTTTGAAAGCCCAATGTTGTCAATATACCATCAAATAGAGAATGCTTTGACGAAAAAGAAAAAAGCAAAACAAAAAAAACAAAAACAAATACATACAACTGTGGAAGTTTTAAAATTAAAATAATTATTTTGTCAATTTGTAGTTTATGTGAGATCACCTGAAATATAGTGTCAGATAGACACTACAATTTTCTCATTAACACCCAAATTTCATTAAAAAAAAAACAACACACAAAATCATAAGACTATCATCCCCATGTTTGTTGACATCACATGACTCAAATCATTCAATGGAATGATCATACGAAGGCAAGCATTCAAAAGTGAACCAAGAGCGATCATCTGACCATTATTTTCAAACAAAATTCAATAAAATATTGAATCCATTAAGAAAACAATAAATTTTACAATCTTTTTACAAAACTGAGGAAAAACACTGTGTAATCTGGTTTATAGAAAAATAATGTGATTCACGTTATCTATAATATAAACTCCACCTGTCTGTTTAAATGTATGTATGTATGTATGTATGTATGTATGAATGTCTGCCTAAACTTTCGACAGAGGTGACAGATTTTCACAAGATCAGTATCGTTTTGAACCTCAACCCTTCGGACAACAAATATCAAAAAATTGGCCAAAAACATTAATTCCTTCACCTTCAACTGGGCACTTTTCTACAAGGAGGTGTCGCTTTTGTCGCCAATATTTTCGAAAGTAATTCTCTCTTTTCAATTGACTAGCCTTAATTTAAGCCATTGCCACTCCCAGTTTGGCGATGGATGCAATGGCAAAGACGTCACTTTTTTTTTTTTTTTAACATTCCCTTCCTCTTTTGCAGTACGGGTTCGAGCCAACCTGCCTACTACCACTTTTTTTTTTTTTTTTCAACACACACTTCAAAACACTGGGCAATACCGGGTGCCCAGACTAGTTAATTAGAAAATAAGAAATAGAAAATGATTTCATGAAATTAAAAATAAATTCAATTTATGAAAATAATAGAATTTATTCTAAATAAATAAGAAATAAAAAAAGTTATTCTGGAGAAAAATTTTGAAATTATAAAAGCAAACTAAAAATGATATTAAAAATGAAATATATAATATCACAAATTTATGATTGATATAAAAAAAAATATCAGAAAACAAAGCAGTTTTAGTTTAGTTTTTGTAACCAGTATAGGGATCCATAGCTGTAAAAAAAGATTATAATTCAAGATAGCATCTCTCAATTACATTATTGACCCGTCATAAAAAAATGGAATTATTTGAAATTATTTTAAATTCAGGTATTAATATTCTAACATTTTCGCATATTATAGCAAATAATCCTAAATCTTATTTAGACATAAAAAAATTAGTTCAATTGATTCAAAAACATTTTTTTTTTAAATATTTAAAGTTTTGTTTACCGTTAACGTTTTTAAGCGAAAAATTGGTCAGCTGATGTACGCCCTTATTTTTACAAGAACTCTAAAAATATTCATGAACATTCTATGTTTTCCTATTGATTTTCATTTTAAACATACATAAAATATCTCTTTTGTGAACAACCTTTAATGAATTATAATTTATTTAATTGAGTAGAGAAACTTTGAATACAATTTTCCTGACTTCTGAAACTGACAGCCCTTAATTGATCCAGACTTCTTCCAATGTATCAGCTAATGAACCCTCTGGTTTTTACAAGAACTCTAAAAATAATTCATGAACATTCTATGTTTTCCTATTACTGTAAATCTTCCATTTTAAACATATATAAAATATCTCTTTTGTGAATATATGACTTCTTAACTCATTATTTTGTTTTGTTTACCATATGACAATATGTCTCGTTTTTCTCACATTTAATTATAAAACCTGAAAACCTGTTCACTGAAAAAAAGATACCCTTGAGATTCAAGCCTGGGGACACATGCAATGGGAAGATCCTTATGAAAAAAAAAAGCAAGATCATGCAAATGGATGCAAAGAGTCTAAGCAGACAACAGGCAAATAACATTGTCACTATCAATACAAGTATCTAGATTAGTCTCACAATGAACAAGATTTTCCCAAGAGAAAAAACTGAACATCAGGAAAGTCTGACCTGAGTCCTCTAATGTTACTATAGAAAATAGTAAGGTTTTATTTTACTGAGAAAAACATTTGATGAACAAATAATTTCACAAAATGAAACCGTCAGCTGTCCACCTCATTCATGCGATTTAATCGAATTAGATTATTTTCTTTGGGGATATGTAAAGTACCATATCTACGCTGATAAACCAAACACAATAGACCACTTGGAAGAAAAAATTCGATGCATTATTGGCGAAATAAAGCTTAATTTAATGCACAGAGTTTGTGAAGTTTGAGGCTCTAGATTATGCCATGTACGCACGAGCCGTGGGACAATATGCCTAAAATGGTATTTAAATTATGAATGCCAAAACTCAATCTTTGGAATAAACTACATTTAAAAATAGAAATATTTTTCTGCAATTTATTTTAATTTAAAGTTTTCCGCCTCTAAAATAAACACCCTTTAGAAAGAAAAATCACCTTGACAAACCAAACCCAAAAAGACCCCTACCACCAGCATTCAATCACTTGGACTTCTTCTTGTTCTCGTTATACTGTCCCCTTAAATGATCAATTTCCATCACTAACGATCACTACACTGTTGTATCGATAATCACCGTGCACTCATTAACCCTTATCCTCGAGTGGCCACTGGACCTTGATAAGTGGTAACTCCCTTATATATATTTAAAAAGAAAAGCGTCTATATGTTAACCCATAATACTCCTTCCAGCTTCCAAGCAAAACACTAACTGAACTGAGTGGAGATTTCTTTTTGAGACAAAGATAATACCTCAAAAATTATCTATATAATAAACATGACACCAGGCTATACGACGCTTATTTGATACACTACGTTGGTAAAAAGAATATTTAATTGAAAATTATTGAATTCTTCTATATTATCATTTGATCGATTGACTTTTGTTGCGTGTGATTTGTAGAATAAGAAAGACTGCTAACATTTAATAACAACACAGGGTAGACCGATAAAATTGTTGCTCTAGAAGAGCCACATCATGCCACCTCACATCTTCGAAGTCAGCTTGAAAGTCAACACCAAAGTGTACCTGGATGCGCTGAAGAGTATCGTGATCCCCTGGTTCAATCAGGTGGCTGCTGGCAGATGCTGGATGTGGCAGCAGGAATCAACACCAGCTCATAAGTACAAAGAGATCCACGCTTGGCTTCAGAAGGAGTGCTACAACTTTGTACCCGTCTCTCACTGATCTCCCCTCCTCCTCTGACCCAAACCCACTGGACTATTTGTTTGGTCATATGTCGAGAACATCACCAACATGACCTCCCACAACACCAAAGTCGACCTGATTGACGCCATCCGCTGAGTATTCACCGAGCTCCCACAAGTGCTTGTGGAAAAGGTATGCTCTCAGTTCCAGACTCCTATCGGGGCGGTGATGGAGACTGAAGGTGGCTACATTGAATAGATGTCAGCTCTACTACATAATCAAGTTATCTGAATTGATTTTTTTTCAATAAAAGTTTTAAAATAAAACTAATGTTATTTTCTTTAGGGCGACAACTTTATCGTTCCACCCTGTACTGATTATCTTCGTTAGTATGACTTGTAAGAAAAAGGGTTAGTATTGGTAAGGGTTCTGGTGTAGTGACGTAGATTAAAGATTAGACAGTACCATGGGAGGAAGAGAGTTGTGTGTACTGCATTGAATTCCATCTGCTTTGGTAGCCATGTTGATTTGTTTGTTTTCTTGCCAGCCCAAGGCTAAAGGGCCCAGGCAAAGTCACACCCAGACAGAGGAGTATGCTGTCAGAAGAGCCGAGAAGAAAAAAAGAAAGAGTTGCTGTGGTATAAGCTTTATGCACTTCGTCACATGTTCAGCTCGTCAGAGAGATGGCATCTGATTGGGCAAGCCAGAAAGGATGTTGACTGCTACAACCAATCAGCAATGCTGTAGCAAAACATATTCAAAATCATAAGCCACAAGTATCTCTGCTCCTCCTGCTACAGATTCCTTCATCATATCTATCATACTAATACTGGATCCATTGTTGAGTATCAAAATCACAGTCCACCAAATCTTGGTCAGTACAAGTCGGTCCATCACTAAGGATGTGTTTTATTGTTTTATCTGAGATTTCCACAAAGGCAGTGTTGCTGGTCCCTGCTTATAGAAGTTGCTAGCTGTCCTTCTAACTTTTGCTCTCAATTGGTTCAAGGTTATTCATTTCTTTCTTGGTAGATCTCTTCCATGGGGGAGATGTTTTTTGGATTCTTGGATAACATTGTTTAAATAGTTATTCAAATCAGTCTGTCTATCAATGCAGTAGTTCTTTGACGGTGCAAGGCCAGGGTTCTGTTTGGTTATGAAACGGCTTCTTGATTTTAATCTGCCGCTTGATTGTCCATGATCAAATAAGGTTTGTCTTCTATCGATTTTCTATTTGTGGTTTTGGACTTTTCATGGGCGTCCCTTCAGATATGAAGAGGCGCCATTCCAACTAATCTGTATGCCAGTAGTAGTGGAGTTGATCTTAGTGCCTCAATAATTCTGCAGCATGCATTATTTAATTCTGGAATGATTCACTTTGCATGGCACGCTCCCTATCAAATAGTCTCCTCGACCAAAATTGTATTGACCTCGCCTTAAAAATAAATAAATAAAATGCAACTTAAAAAAAAAAAAAGAAAGAAAATGCAACTTCTTACCCACTACTCACAATGCTTTAAGCAAACTATAACATCCTTTTTATAAAAACAATGTTTATCTCCTTATGATAGGAAGATATGATACAAGGTTAGGAAAGTGGGATAGAGAAAGAGCATTCTGGCCTGCAAAAAAAAAAAAAAGAAAAATGCCTGGGAAGCCCATCAACATTCTCCGGAAGGGGCGCCTCAGGCTATTGGCAATAAACAAACAATTTCCCAAAGAGTGAGAAGTTAAAACCTGGAAAAGTAGACCTTCTAAAACTGCACAGGACCATACCTTAGACGAATGAGAGCAAGAATGGCCGAGATTCTGGTGGCCTTAGAGCTGAAGGAACCCCTCCCTTGGCTGGAATAAATAAGAATCTAATAAAAACTATCATTATTACTTTTCGAAATACAATAAGTTTAGAGAATTCAAACTAATTAAAAGGTAGAAAGGGAGATAATTCTGCTAAACTTAATAAATTATGTATTAAATTGGTTTCCTTTAATCCAGGATTTTAAGACATGGTCTAATTATGATGCACGATAATGGAGACCATCATGCATTAAATTGACTCTACAAGTATCTATCTATCACCATTATTCATCGAAAGGCTTTGAGTCTTCCCCCAGTCTGCCAATCCAACACAACATTTGATGATACTTCCCAATGCTTTGAATGTAGGCTTTCTCAAATTTGGTGGTTAATAAAATTTTTTCATATACTTTAAATTTAAATGCAATATTTTATCAAATGTTGAATTATGCATTGATTAAGTAAAGTTTGCTTCCCACCTTTTATTTTTTTAAGTAAAAATCATATATATATATATATATATATTTCACATCACCATCACTACCCGGAAAGATATCTGTAACAAAGTACTTAAGAAAAACAACAAAATCTTTTAAACTTTAAAGTAGATGATCACATTACTTTTAAGGTAAAATGATTATTCACATCCTGACTAAAAAGAATAAGAACTATCATGGGCAGGCTATGGTGGTCACTCGTATAACTTTTACATACAAAGACCATATGACATTGGCAAATAAGAATGACAAATGCAGGAATCCAGTTGAATATACGGTTCTTGTCCAGAATTCTCCCTATGTAGAAAAAAAAAAAAAGAAAGAAATGTGTATAGCGTATGTACCCATGACAAAACTAAAATATCATATTCCAAAATTGTAAATTGATCAAGTAGTTTTAATTTTATAAAGAAAATAATTTTAAAGCAATTAATGTGAATTCGTAGGCATAACAACATGAATCTCTCAAGTTTGAATTATTGTTGAATTATCTCCCTTTGTTCTTTTGTATCTTTTGTAAGATCGTTTTCAAAATAGAGTACAAGACAGCCTGTCTTCTGTTACTCATAAAATTTAATTTCCTGCATAAAAATAAAACTACTTGATCCATTTACATAATTTTTGGAACATGATATTTTCATTTTGTCATCATACAGCTATTTCTTTCTTTTTGTTTTTTTTTAATATGGGAGGAATTCTGGACCAGAAGCGAATATAGAAATAGCCAGTTTATTTTACCAAGCTGTACATTTGTGAAAGGTTAGTGATGTTGAGTGCATGCTCAGCTTGCTTCTCTTAGAATAATGATCAAAGCACTGATGTCACACTATTGTTGAGTATCATCAATGATGATTTTGTGGTCATTCATTTCTCTGATATCTTTCTATTAAGAATTTTTTCTAGAAGGATATCAAGTACTTACGCAAGGCACTACATGAAGGTTGTCAATGTCCCCAAGTGAAAGTGTTTTTGTGGAACAATCTGGATTCAAACTTGCCACACCCAGGTTATCAGTCTGTATTTTTAACCACTTAGCCACCATCATTTTTCTGCAATTGATGTACAGCTTAGTAAACAGAAGAAAGCATAGTCTTGTTATACTACAGTTGAGATATACAGATTTAAACAATTTTTTTTAAGGTACTAGAACACTTTGTGACCCATGCTGAAACCAACTTTTTGGCCGCATCTTCCAGGAATTTATGTGAACAGCCAGAAGAT
The DNA here is from genome assembly GCF_053919585.1 of Euprymna scolopes. Lineage (NCBI taxonomy): Eukaryota > Metazoa > Mollusca > Cephalopoda > Sepiida > Sepiolidae > Euprymna > Euprymna scolopes. The sequence goes on along the minus strand of NC_136491.1, from coordinate 41,988,672 downwards.
GCTGTTTGTAGCAGACGGCAATTTGCAATTGCAAATTGAATAAATCATGAAACTCATAAAGTTAGGACAAGTTGATTTAAGCGAGAATTAATTTCAGCATTTTAGAATGCACAATTCAATCTCTTAAAGGACTTAAACAATGTAAAAGAATGTTTTTTATGCAACAATTAAAAGTGAATTTGGACAGGTGTTCGGCTACCGTTACCCTAGCCTCTTATATATATATTTCCATAATACAAACCTTTCTCCTACATCAGAAAGGAATCATGCTGGTTTTATTTTTCACCAAATAAATTGAATTGACTCACTTGCAATATATAAATTCGTTTAAGTAGTTACCACAAAGCAGCTTAGAGCTTACAGTGCAAAAATCAGTAAATATAGTGAAATTCCTTTAAATTTCCATTTGGAATAACTCATTAATTTTTTGGGGGGTAACTTTGATAAAATCTGGATATAAATAAAGTGAAAACACGTCTTATTAGTTATTACAAACCAGCCTAGAGTTTAGTGTGAAAAAAAAATAAATAAAAAAAAAAATAAAAAAAAATGGATAAATATACTGCAAATATCTTCAATTTCAGCTTGAAATAACCTATTTATATTGGGGAGTTATTTTGATAGAATTTGGATGTAAACAAAATGTAATGTTTTCTCTTTATAAATGGACAATTCTTCTTTTGTCAGTAATAGTTTTTTTTTTTAGGTTATTTCAAATTGGGTAACTATCTTTTGGTGCTTTTCAAATTTTTTGTGAATAAATATTGTGTATATGTAAAGATTGTTCATGCTAAAGAAAAAATCCAACTTTGCTTTTCACAAAAAAAAAATCAGATTGAAAACCTTAGAAATGAATATTTTTACCATATTATCAATTTGGGTTTCTGTCTATTTTTAGGCTCTATAATAATTAATAAAAAATCTGTACGAATTAAAATATAATATTTATGCATATTTTATAACTGGGCGGCCTGCTAGTATATATCGTTATGCTACCTCAAAATCCGCTGGGAATAGAAAATGATGATGATATAACAAAATGTATTAAAAAAAAAAGAAAAGAAAGTCCCCCAGGTTTGTAGCAAAGTGCTAACATAAGGAAGAGGGAATATCCATTTCTCATGACACCAGTAAAATATATATATCACAGTGGAATACACACAGAAATAACAAGACGAAGGCAGATGGAAAACTAATAAAACTTTATTTATAAAAAAATAAAATTTAGTTAAAAAAAAGAAAGAAAGAAAATATATGCAATTATGTTTACAGAATGAAAAATTATCCAACATGCAACAAAGTCAATATTCATAAAAAAAAATAGTCTGCCAACATCAGACAGATGCAGGAGAGAGTGTAAGGGATAGAAAGAAATAAAATTTGATGGAAACTCACATTTTCTTTTCATGTGTCCTTTTTTTTTTTTGTCTTTCCTTTTATTTGTTTACATGTTCATTTTTTTCTTCAATATCATTTTTTTTCTTCAATATCATGCATAATTTGTAACGATAATTTATTTCATTCTTGTTATATTTCATATGTTCGCAGTGATTTGTGATTCAAGATTCTTGTCTCAATGCATTCGTTTCAAATTTTCATCTGCTTTGACATTCATATACAAAATTCCTTCTTTGATTCTTAAAGCTTATTTCCTCATTCTTTGCTGAAAAAAATTTGTACAATTTCTTTACTTGGTTCATTTTTCTTTTGTTTCCATCATGAACAGATTTGTTCTTTCACCGTTTTTTCATCTTTTTGTTTTACTTAATAGCTTGATAGTTCGTATTTCCCATCATACAGTTTTGTCGTCAATTACACATATCAACTCCTCTCGCTTGCCTGTCATCTTGACTCCTCACCTAACCTCTGCTACTGTTGCGTTCAGCGACTATCACTAATACTGCTGCTAATAGGTTCTCTCTATTTTACTCTCTCCTTTCTCCCATTACTAGGTTCTCTCTTTCTCTCTCTTCTGTTTACATTTTATTTTTCAGACAGACAATCTCTTGTTTATAACAATGTTTTCTGTAGAAAATGAATAAATATAATGAACAAGAAATTTGGATATTTCCTTCTCAGTTTAGAATTCAAATAAAAGAACTTAGTTATATATATATATTTTTTTTGTAATATATAACAATATATATATAGATTACAAATCAATGTGCTTTCTTTTGATTCTGAAAATAGAAATATCACGTCCAGGTTCATAAAGCAGTCGTTTAACAGTGAAATAATCGTTTAACTTTTCCAAAAATTTAGAATCTTTTTCGTATCTGATCTTGCAAGAAAGAAGAATCGTGCAGTTTGGTCGATTGCTAAGGTAAAGAAGAGTCCTTTCAAGATCTGGAAATGTCTTTTCAATATAGATGATATCTGCTCCCAGGATGAGATCATATTCAAGAGGAAAGGAATCGCGGAGATCATTTGCCGTCCAGTCTAATTCCAAGACCTTGATCCGAGTTTCTTGGTCATCCTGCTCTACATTTGCCTTGACGACAGAACGGAGATAATCCAGAACTGACTTGCGCTCTGTTACTGTTACATGGCCACCTGACAAAACAGACAAAAGAAATTAACAACATATCCAATCCAGAGTGCTCCTTTTTTGAGGAGGTGGATTTTCCCACACATTAAAAACCAATCTCATGTAACATTTTCAATAACATAAACATGCGAGATCTTTATATGCAGTCTTTTTATTCTCTTCATCATTGCCATTTCGTCTAGTAGTTGCTATAGAAATAAGCTTCTTTTCATGAAGATAGAAAACATAAGGAGATGTTTGCTGAGAGTTTTCACAAATGGTTTTATTTTGGAGAGAACTGACTCAGGAAGGAAAGAGAGACATATGTTATCTTAGCTAATTATTTAGTTCTTTAATGTAACCAAAACGAGTAACACACATGGACAGAGACATCAAAGTAACATTAGTTTTAGATTACAAGATTTCTATATTAGCGGGGTCTCATTCGCACAGCTTTGACGGAGAGACACATCTAAAACAAACTTCTCTCAGATCAAAAGCGTAACATCATTCTTCATTGTCTCTCTGGTTTGTCTACAGCATTCTACCTCCCCCCTCTCTCAACTTTACATCACACGTTTCTGGGAACAATTCTGTTTGCAGATTAAGCTTATCTTGACATGCACTAAATGTGACCCTTCACAAAATTCACACTAGCTAACTTAATCGCTACTGATGTACAGCCTCTAATATGTAACATTTATGTCTAACTCTGCTCTCGTGGGCAGCCAAGTAAATAAAAACATATTAATTTGATCAATTTATTTTACTAACGAGTCCCTGCTTATCGAGGATAAATGCTGTACTTAAGATGATTTTGGTTTAATCGTCAGGTGATTTTTTTTTCGGTTTGGCTTGAGTCACTACTATGTGGAAGCTTGCAGATATGCAAACAGTTCAAGATGGTGCTGGATGCATCATGGCCGCTGATCTTCAGATAATTACTCCTCACTTGAACAGCGGAGGATGCATGGAGTGTGGGGGACACGATTTTGACATAGAACATCATTAACAAGGATCTAAATATAGTTTTCAAAGAATTTTTCACACTAGTGCCAAGATCATATACATCTTTGAATTAAAGTTAAACACACATCTGATGAAGGGAATGTTCCTGAAATATCATATTATACAGAACTACCATCAGATTGCACTGATGTTATGAAAGTATATATAAAAAAAATGTACACTTATATATATGCATATTGTATGAATAGAAAGGTGAATCTACACAATTCATTCCACTGTTATATGTTGGTTATAGTCAACTAATGTACTTTCTAACTTCCGGCATAGCACTACTGGAAGCGGTGACAAGGCAAATCAGTTCCTTAACTTATTGTTCTTCCTATTATGAAGCGATTTATTGAAATAAAATATGAGAAAAGGGCATTATTGAAAGATATACAATAAAAATTAACAAAATTATACAGATAAAAATAACACAATTAATCTTTATTAAGTAGTTCATTACTTATAAAGATTTCAAAAAGTGTTTTCAATACTTAAAAAAAAGATTTCAAAATTTCAATAATTCTTAATTAAAATAAGACTGAAAAAACCTTTCAATGATTATTAAATAATAAAAAAAGAAAGCTTGGAAAAATGTAATAAAAAAAAAAAGAGTACATGCACAGGAAAGATCTAAGTGTGAGCAAAAAAAGTGAAGGAACTGATTTGCTTTACAAACGTTTCTTGTAGCACTATGCCGGAAGTTAGGAAGTATGTTAGATGACTATAACCTCTATATCTTAATTTGCTTCACTTTGTGTCTATTCATTACACCCTGTATTGTATTGCCTTCTATCACTTATCTTTGTATACACATTAAACAATGCTTTAAACAAACCACATTAAATTCTTATGAATTTCTATAATAAAGGTGCTCAATAGGAGTGATGGAACCCTCTGACTGAACATCTTCCCTTAGTCTTTTTAAATGAAATTCAAACCATAGTTTAATTACACAAAATTAAACGCTGAAAAGTTGATCATTTTAATATTCATTTTTCTAATCCGATAATTTTAGTCACACTTTAACATGATGAGCACAGATGCTTGGATCTTAGTAGACTATTTAAATAGTGGTGCGTAGATTAGGATTGCAGACTTAGAATTAGACTTGTAAGAATGCAAGAGGACAGAGTTGGAGTCATATTGTTGAAATATCCAACAAATCAACAGACTATTGTTGCAATTTCAAACATTGGTGGTATCTGAATTTTAACAAACGTTTCTATCCCCCCCACCCCGCTTTTACCACCTTTGCATAAAACAAAATCAAACCAAATATAACCCAGATTACCTTTTCCTATGACTAGTAGCTGTGTTTCAAAATTCATAATGATCAGTTCAGTTAATTAGTTTAGAAGTGAATCTTATAAATAGAAACATGCAAATACATACACATACATAACATTATATAAGTAGAAATAGATTCATGTTGAACTATATTATAATACATTTTAGTACTTATATAGTTTTGGACGAAAGTGAAAATTGCATCCCAAGTGAAAACCTTTGTGACACGCTTACAAATCATGCAAAAGTAAGTATCGTTACGAAAAATTATTGAGTAGAATTTAATAAAAGTAAGTTCTCATATTTTGCTAATCCGTCATTCATTATTACTTGGTTAAATTGACAAAAGTGACTTATCTCCCCTTGTTTTATGGGATTTCCTTCCACTCTTATAAATAGCAGATTGACAAAATATGATAAAAAAAAAAAAAAAAAAATGATTTTTATTTTTAATTAAAAAATTCAACTTATGATTTTTTCCCAATTTTTGGTGCAGATACCTATTTTTTCCCGATACATAAGTATATGAAAGTTTTCCTGTTAATTTAATTGGAACTGTGATTTTCACTTGTGTAACTTATTCACTTGTGTCCAATAAGCATGAATTTTTTTTTTTTTTTTTAAATTTTTAACTGCATATTAAATTAGTAAACTTTACTTACCTAAATAAGCAGCTACTAAACCCACCAATCCAGTACCGGAACCAAGTTCTATGATATTCTTGTTTTTCACTAAATGTTTTTCTCGCTCCAAGAACTCACAGAGGACAATTGCCTAAAACAAAAGAAAAAGTAACAATGAAAAGGTGGTAAAACCGCAATTTAGTGGCCTAAATATAAAGCAATGAAAAATTGTGTACAAGTGATAAATATTGCTTAGTTTTTTTTTTTGTTTTTTTTGTTAAATATCATTAGATGAGGAACCATTTTGAATTAAAATCTATTTAGTATTACACATGCAATAATAAGAACACACTTGAAATGTATACATACGCTGAAATAATTGATAACTTCCATTCGCATGAAGACTTTGTTTTTTTTAGCGATTACTTCATATGCACATATTTAACGCGTAATACTAAATCGATTTTAACTTGAAATGGTTCCTCATTTACCAATTTTTAACAAAAACAAGATAAAATATATATTGCCTGTACATAATTTTTCATCAAATGTTCAGATTTTACCCTTGGATATATTCATGAACAATATTTGGTTCTTGTTCTAAAATTGAAATATTGAATTTCAAGTAAAACTAATGGTATCTACCGAATTATCACAGTAATGAAAACATCTAAAACTTATGAAAAACGATCAGGTAGAAAATTAATTATTCAAGAAAATAGTTTTTGAAGAAATTAGCAATTTTAGCTTACATAATAGCTGAAAAGCATACATGTAAGCAGGGGAAATAATTAATTTGTGAAAACTCAAAAACTTAAGCCAATTCAAACTATGAATTATTTCCCTTGTGTTTATGTCACACATGCTAAAACAAAGAATGATGGAAATATGTGTTTTATGTAATCCCGGCGTTGCCCGGGTGTTTGGAGGTGTGTGTAGGGGGGGGGTTTAAAAAAAAAAAAAGTAAGTATGAGGATCGAACCCAAACCCTTGAGACAAAGTTGTAAACTAAAGTGTGAAAAAAAAAAAAAACTTGCGGCGTTAACCATTGCCCCACTGCGAGATGCTAACGGAAACACGTTTGAATTTATTTAATTACTTGGATTTGGCAGGTGCGCGTTTTAATGAGTTAATGAGGTCAAGTTTGACTTAGGGATAGTAATTTACTGCTGAACGCTTTTTTCTCCCCCCCCCACCTCCCCCCAGATATTATAGGAAAAAGACTAACCCACATGCGGCGAGCGACAAATGTTGAATATTTATCTTCCCGAAATCGAGCAAATTAAATAGACAGGCGAGCTTTGTTGTTAACTGTGAGATATTACGATTTATATATGATATAAAAAGTTTTAAAAAGTTGTGAACCGAGCGACCGCTTCTCTGAAAGAAGCCTTTTGTAGACACACAGAAAAAGTGAACACACATACATAGATTTTCGCTTTTATATTTATAGATTCCAGAAATATTTAACTAATTGTGACATGACAATTAGATAATATTACTTAACATTGCTTATTGTTGTAATTGACAAAAAACTAAGTGGTTATTATCTTCTATATACATACTAGTGAGGGGGGGTGTATGCAGCATTGCTCGGGTGTTTGGAGGTGTGTGTGTTAAAAAAAAAAATGTTGGCCGGGTGTTTGGAGGTGTAAAAAAAGAAAAAGTTTTAGTGGGAAGGTAGGATTGAACCCCAAAGCCTTGACATGGAGGTGGAAATGAAAGGGGAAAAAAGCCAGCCACCTAACCATCTCGGCCACAAGGGGAGTGGACTTAATAAGCATGTTAAGTTAGGGCTTATAAAGTGAAATATACAGGTGCGAGGAAGTTAAGTGGCATGATGTTTGACCTAGTTTTGTGCTGCAAGCCAGTTACTGTTTCCCCCTCCCCATCATTCACTTTTCGAAGTCGCGGCGATCGAAAATAGTTGGTAAAAGTCGGGCAAATTAAAGATAGCCGCGACTCCCGTTCTTAAGTCGTAGTTATTATGATTTAGACATGATATAAAAAGTTTTAAGAAGGAACGAGTCGACCCAGAAGGCTGACGAAAAAAGCCTTTTGCAGACATACAGAAAAAGTGCACACACATACACACACATTTTTGCTTTTATATTTATAGATAACACAAAATGTTTGTGTGTATGTGTGTGTGTTTGTATATTTCACAAAAACTTTTGACACACGTGACGGATCCTGACCAGATCGATATCATTTTGAAGCTTGGTGCCTTGGACGACAAATATTGGAAAATTAGTCAGAGACATTCATTCCTTCATCCTCAACTGGGCAGTTTTGTACAAGGAAGGATCACTTTTTTGCCGACATTTTTGCAAAGTCATCATATGTGCTTGCAATGACTAGTCTTAATTTGAATGGCAGCAAAGTCGTATTTCATAGTAGCCATGGGGGTTAAGCGGTTTTTTTTTTTTTCATCTTTTCCTCCTTCATGGTTTGAGCCTGCCTGCCTACTCCTTTTTGTTTTCTTCTTATTTCAAGGCTTATGTAATGGGATTTTTTTTCCTCTTAAAACAAAAACTGAATTATTTTACTGTTCGATTGTTTTTTTTTTTTTTTCACACGTCTCTCCACCCAGGTTGCGTCTTTTTTTTTCTGGTTGTATTGACACCTTACTACACTACCTCTCCACACCCGGACAACGCTGGGTAACCTCACTAGTTTTCAATTTTTTAGTTGTGGATTTCACTACAATAATGAAGAAGAACTCAATATCTTTCATAATTCAAGTTTAAAGTAATCTCTCACATATTAAACATATAATGAAAGTCTATTCAGGTCAATTGTGATATGAGCATCGTACAGATTTTACTAAAATTAGCAAGGCAAGAAGTGCTCCAAATTTTTTACCCTTTATTTACACTATGCTAGAAATTTGCCATAAAGGGAGATAATTTTCTTTGTTTATTTTTCATTTCAACTGATTTTTAGATTTTTTCAACAATTGATTTTTATTTAATATGTTTTGGAATCCATAAATAAAAAGCAAAATCTCAAACTTTGGACATCCTGATATCACTAATGAATATATTGTGTATTAAAGATTTCGATTTTTACTTTTTTAGTTGATAATGAAACTAATGGAAATTGAGGAATAGTGCATTACAGTTAACAAGAAGGAAAAAAAAAAAAAAAAAGGATATTCAACAAAATTTACTTTTCTACCTACCTGCATGATTTTTTTGTGTTTTAAAGTTTTCCAACATGTCTTTATTTCAATTTAAGATTTTGTTCAAATATATCAATAAAGTCACATTTTTATTATGGCAACATTAAAACTTTCCTGTACATCACTGAAATTTGATTGATTTGGAGGAGGGATATATATATATATATATATATATATATATATATATATATATATATATATATATATATACATATACACAAGAATTAGCTCTTGCAAAAAAAAAAAAAGTAATTGATCTATAGTGATTTCAGGATTTTAATTTGTGATTGTGACATTATCATATTTAAACAACAACTTAAATTGAAATAAAAATACTTACAAAGATTTTAACACACGCAAAAAATATGCAGTTAGGTATAAAAGTAGATTTTATTACCTTTAGTAACAGTTATGTGTTGAATACTTGTTGGGAGGGGTTTTCACCCCCACACCCCCGTTTTTGTCAATTATAATGAATCATTGCTGTTGGAATATGAAGTTCATATCACAGCTTCCCTCGGTATACTAAGCAGTTCTAGCAAGTGTAGAACATGTGAAATACCAAGGATTTTGAGAAAACTAAAAGCTTTAATTTCAACTGGTCTGTATGAATATATATATGGTCCATGACAACATTCAGAGTCTGACTTTTATTTATTTATTTATTTTTTTTTTTTATTATTTATGAATTATAAAAAATATTGATGTTTCTTGACAAAATGCTCCTTAGTATGAAAAACATGCTTACATAACATTCTAATTCAAAGAAATAATTTTCATAGCTAAAAAGTTAATAAATAAATAAAAATGGTAACTAAATTTTAAGGTAAACAATCCAGTAATTTTTTTATAATAAAGAAATTCAATTCTTATTCAAAATCATTAGAGGACTTCAGAACCACCATTTTTTTTTTTTTTTTATATCAAGGGGAGTAATTGCTTTTGATGCAAATGGTGTTGCATCAAGAGAAACCAAAATCTAAACGAATAAATGTGAAAGTTTTTTTCCCCGCCATATCTAACTATATTAACATCAAAATGGATTATGTTCATTTAATTCTGTGGTACTATATACCGGGTGTCCAAAAAGTCACTGAAGGCTTGAAAATCTTCGTCATTTTACAATTAATGATTATTTTTTTCTCCATTTCAGATCTTTTACAGATAACATTTTGGAAATTCCTTATGGATAAGTATAGCAAGGAGCTTCTCGGCCAATGCTTTGGCGACAACATTATCTTTTGCGATGGCAATGTCAAATGGTCACCATGTTCCCCAGACTTGACTAGCCCTAACTTTTTCTTGTGGGGATATCTTAAAGAATCTGTTAACAAACCTTGCAAGAATTGGAGGAAAATATCAGGAACTAAATAAGAGAGTTAAATCGCAATCCAGAGATTCTGCAATCTGTCATGAATAATGTTTTGGAAAGAGCATAAATATGTGAAGCTGAAAATGGACAACATTTAAAAGACATTAATTTTCATAAATAAAAATTGTTTGAATTTTGCCTTTGCATTTAAAAATTTCTCAATGTCTTAGTCAGATTGTGTTAAAATTATAGAAAGATATCAAAAATAAAGAATCTATTTAAGTTCAAAATCCTTTAATGACTTTTTGGCTCACCCTGTATATACAGGGTGAGCCAAAAATAAGTTGGGCAATGTTGTAAACCTTCCTACCTGTGAAAGTAGCATTCTATTGATATACAATCCATCGGATTTACTTGCGGAGGGAACATCATTATAAAAGATTCCAAAGATTTGGATGCAAATCTTTATACATTTAAAAGAAAAACAGATCAAGTTAAATTATATTTGTTTTAGTTGCTGAATATCATGAATATCAGTAGCCGGGACAATTCTTATAGAGGCCGAATGGCTGACCCTAGTTGGCCTCTATCATGACAAGACTACCACTTTCACAGGTAGGAAGGTTTATAATATTGTCGACCTACTTTTGTGTCAACCTGTATATACTGTTTATGTATATATTATTTATGTATATATTGTTTACATCCTTGCTAGAAGGTTAGACACAAGGTCAGGCATGCTTTTGAGAAGCCAACTCTAGCTTACAAAAATACCCAGTCGACATTCCCTGGTAGAAGCGACTCAGGTGATTAGCAATAAACTAACTCCTTCTCAGAGAAAAAGTAAAACCCTGGAGGGATGTTCTTCTAGCACTTGATCATCAGCAATGTGCCACTATCATGAGTACCAGGCAATATCTGATGAGCTGCCAAAACCCAAAATCGTACATCAACATCATGAAATGAGAGGCAGCAGAACAACCTTCATCACGAAGTTAGCCAAACATTTTGAACAAGACAGCCTTATAAATGAGACAGAATCAGAAAACAAGTCTGTTATGGAAATAGCCCAAAAAGAGTTAAAAATTACATTAAAAACTTCCATTACAAAAAATTGGAAAAAAAAATGGACCAACTTACAGCATGCCAAGTATTTTCTGGGTGAATTCACCCAGAACTATATTTACCTTACAGATATAGATAAGGAAGGCTCTATAGAGTGACAAAAAATAGGATTGCTTCACTATGATGCAGAGAGAATTATAATGGCTGCCCAGGATCAAGGCTTGATGACAAATGCTTTTAAAAAGATGAGTGGTCTCAGCAATGACAAGTCCAGGTTCTGCCACACAGAAGTAGAGATTGCGAACCACCTGATCTCCACCCGTAAGGTTCTGCTTGGAACAGCTACTATATAATGTGACACAATGGTGTGTGTAAATATCTCCACTGGACAATCTATAAAAAGTTGAATATCGAATGCAGCAGCAAATCCTGGGAACATGTTTACCAGAAAGAATAGTCGGTAATAAGTCATACACCATTCACTATGACTACGAAATTTTTACAGTTGCGAACTTTGAAAACAGAGCTACGAGGGGCGTGCAATAGGTAATGCCCCTGACCCACTTCCCATAGCAGTAGAGCAACGAAATTCGGCACAGTTATTAGTCTTTCTCTATATAGGAACCACCCAGAGTTATGCATTTCTCTCATCGTTTGATGCAGCTGTGGAGACCGTTTTTGTAGAACACCCCAGGTTGGTCCTCCAACCACGACGTGACTTCAGAAGTCAAGGCTGAATCATCTGGGGAACGCTTTCCTTTCAAAAACAACTTGATGGCTGAGAAGAGGTGAAAGTCAGAGGGTGCAAGGTCAGGAGAGTAGGGAGGATGGGGACAGATTTCATAACCACATGCCCGTGCTTCTAATCTGGCGACATGCAAGTTGTGGACCGGAGCATTGTCCTGCAGGAGGAGGGTACCTTTGCTGATCTTGCCCCGCCTCTTGATTTTGATAGCTTCCCTTAATTTCCTCAAAAGTGAAGCATAATATGCTCCTGTAATTGTGGTACCCTTTGCCAGGAAATCTGTCATCACTACTCTGTCCTGATCCCAGAAGACTGTGAGCATGACTTTGCTAGCGGAGGGCTGCACCCTTGCCTTCTTTGGAGTCCAAGTGCTTCCACTGGGCTTTGGTCTCTGGATCAAAGTGATGGATCCAGATTTCATCCTGTGTAATCAGTCTTTTGAAAAACTTTGACTGCTCTTCTTGGCACATTTCCAAATTCATTCTCGAGCACTCAACGTGTTCTCACTTCTGGAATGGTGTGAGCAACCTGGGAATCCATCTGGCAGACACCTTATGCATATCATGAATGATAGTTTCCACAGACCCTGTACTAATCTTGACATCTTGGGATATTTGGCGAATAGTAATGTGCCAATCTTCCAAAATGGCAGCCTCAACTTGACGGACAGATGCCTCATCAATGGCAGAAGGGGGGGGGCGACCAGGTCTGGGAGCTGTTTCCACAGACTTCTGGCCATGTTTGAATTCACGATGCCAGCATTTTACAAGGTCATATGATGGGCATTATCACCAGAAGTTTCTTTCATTTCATCAAAAGTCTCCTGTGGTGTGTGTCCTTTCAAATACAAAAACTGGATCACTGCTCGACATTCAACAGGCTCCATTTCACACCTGACTCAGTTCAAACACCTGTAAAACAGAAACCATAATTAGTTCAGAGCTGTAATTTGCCACGTAGAGATATAAATCATTGCATATGCAAAATTTCAGCTAGATCAGACAAATGGAAGTGGGTCAGGGGCATTACTTATTGCACGCTCCTCGTATTAAACATCAGTAATAAAAAATGTAGAAAAAGGTTGCTGCAGCTTCCTTTTTAAAGGTTCTCATCTAATGAAAATATTGTTGGTTTTTTGGTTTTAGTGTCATAAATTATGATATGAAAACAGAAACGAATAGTCGCGTAAAGACTACATTTTATATTATTGTTTACAATTTCTCTCCAACTATCGTCGCATTTTCGTTTTCTGTAACGTTAAAAACTAGATGTTGGTGTTATCATTATTAATTAGCTTTGTTACAGTAAAAAAAAAAAAAAAGTTTCCTCTTTGTTTTATTAAAAAATACAAAGAATGAAACTCTTTAAGGTTAAAGACTAATTTTTTTAAAACTTACCATAACATTTACTTTTTAATTAAAAAAAAAAACAAAACAAAAAAGTCGCCGCAGCTTGTTTTTTTTTTAATGTTTTCATATAATGAAAATTTCGTTGGTTTTGGCGTCGTAAATTATATGAAAGCAGAAATGATCCCCTTAAGAGACGCATAAAAACTACATTTTATATTATTAATGTTATCAACTTTGTTACATTAAAAAAAAAATGTTGCAGCTTTTTTTAATGCTTTGAGTTAAAAAAAATATTGCCGCATTGAGCGTCCTAAATTATGAGATGAAAAAAACTGAACGAATCTCTTAATAAATGAGAGTTATCTCCCTCTGCACAATGACAAATTGTAAAACAGCGTCATTTCGTTTTTGTTAATAAAATTTTATTTTTATAAACAACAAGTGAAGCATGCATGGTCCCCCATGAGTGCACAGTGAACGAGGCATAAAAAAATGACTACGTTCAGCATTTGCCCTCCCCCGCTCATTTAGCCTCAAAAGTCCCCAGGGGACATCAAATCCTGGTGAAAATTCACAAACAGTGCAGCTTTAGGTCTTCACATATATAAATTTGAATTCTGCACCTTGCAAAAAAGAAATGACTAAATCCATCATTTGCACCCCCCTTTCCATTTAGCCTCAAAAGTCCCCAAGGCCTTAACATACTTAAATTTGAGTTCAGCACCATGCAAAACTGCTAAATAGACATACACAGAAAATTTGACAAATATGGTAAAATAGTCCCAAAAATAGAGTATTTTTATTAGTCCTAAAAGAGCCCCTGAGGCACACCCAAAAGTTATTGCAAAGTATAGACAAACAAAATTATATAGAAATCAGTTAGTTACAACTTTACAGAAAATTTTATAAAAACCCAAGGCATCAATTTTTTTTTTTTTTAATAAGCACAAAAGTGTCAGATTTAGCCATTTTAACCTGAAAGCCACCCCCCCCCTGAGGGGGGGGGAGTCCCGGAAAATCTGTTCTGTTACTTTTTTACTCATATCATGTTTAATGTTTGTGCAAAATTTCAAAAAATTCCAAGGCGCAGTTATTGAGAAAAGTGCGAAAGGACGAACAGACAAATGGACAAGAGTGAATTTACAGGTTCACCCTCCTTTTGTTGAGGGACCAAAAATCTTTCTTTTTTTCTTTTTTTTTTTTTAAATATAAATATTAAGATTGGTGAATGTTATTCTTTCGATTACTTTCGTTTTTTTTTTGGGGGGGGGGGGTCACAATAAAAACAAAAAAGATTAAAACGGAGCAAAATTTAAATTTCCATTCCATTTTTACAACAACCATAAAACAGCATTCTCCGCAAGTTTTACCATTACAAAAAATATTTGCATCTTTCTTTTCTTACGATTAGCGTCCCAAATAATAAAAAATAGTTATGTCCCTTACACGAATTTGATTTGTCTGCATAGTGAACGGTTGTAAACAGCGCCACTATCTTTCTTCATGATTGCCGTTGTTATATTTTGTGGGTTTATATTATTGTACACATAGGTTCGAAAAAGTTGCCAAAAAACAATCTATAACAAATAAATGTTCTCAAAGGCAAGATAAGTTACTTTTCTACCTGACTGGATAACTTTTTAGTGTTTTTATTTAATGTAACATGTTTATTCAGCTCGAAAAACAGTGTTTACTGCTGTATTGGAAAATTTAAAATGGCACCCGACTCTCTCTTTGACACGATAAGTTTGGGAAAAGAAGTTATAAATACAAAACTAGACAAATACTGTTAGAAACTCGCTCAATATATGTTACCGTGACATAGGCTAACATATTCGGTGGGATTTTAGCAGTATTTTGCATATTTTTATATTTTTAACTCTTTTTCCCACACTGACCGCGTCAAAGAGAGAGTCGGGCGCAATTTAAAATTTTACCTTGCCTTTGTTTTTTGACTTTTTCGAATCTATGTATACAGTAATACGAACCCTATTTTGTTTTATTGCTTTTTCATTTGTGTGTGTGTTTTTTTATTGTAATTCGTATTAGATGAATGTTGCGATTTTCTGTGTGTTATCGCTTTTTAAGATTTGCTCGGCATATTCCGGCGGTTTACGTCAGGCAAACCTGAGTGTACATCCGGTTCACAAAATGCACTAGCACTAAATAAATAAATTAAATAAATAGTACTCATGCACTTATTGATCCGTGCTGAAATACTAACGTTATTATCTAAAAAGCCATTCTTACCATGAGGAGGGGAGGGTGTTTTGTACCTATTCTGTACTTTAACCTTACAATTGAATAATAAAAAAAAAAAGGTAAATATAGGGTCACGTTACAACAGGCTTGGCCTTTTGATCAAGATCAAAGTGTAGTATCTGTTCTTCAGATGCTGCACTTCCATTTCTTGTTCTCTTTCGGTGAAGGAGCAGTCCGTCACGACTGAGACAATTTTTTATTTTTGTACCTTATCTCCACGTTAAAAAACGACCCTGGTGTCTAACTCTGTCCCGTGGAGAGGCATTGTAAATAGGTACAACAGAACACCGACCACTCTAATTTAGTTTTTAAGGGGTAATCGAGGTCGCTGACAATGAATCTGATACTCAAATCGGGGGCAAATTTACTGTTTGCATATTAACCTCTGAACCCACAAACTACTTCCCGCCATTTTACAGCTTCCGTTTACGCTACGCGCGTGCGCGCGGCAGCATAAACGACAGCTTGCTTCACCTAGCAAACTGCCTTCTCATATGGCGTACCAATCTTCCGTGGAAAATTTAAAATTAGATGAAAAAGAAATAAAACAAGAAAAGAAAATCACACCAAGTTGTGAGGGGGGGGGGTATGTAATTTAATTTTTTTTTTTCCAGAACATAGAATTTTCTAATTTTCCAAAATACATTATAGCACTTTTTGGGTGGAAAATTTAAAATTATCTGAAAAAGAAATAAAACAAAAAAAGGAAAGCACTGAAATTTATTTATTTATTTTTTTCCTGGAACATAGAATTTTCAAATTTTCCGTAAGTAACGCACCGACATTTACCGATTAGAATACTATTCAACATTTTCAGAGATTTTACTGTTTACATTGGGGGTCGATCGTGCCCCCAATGTAAACAGTAAAATCTCTGAAAATTGTTAAGTGGTTTTCTAAAACGGTTATGTTTTTTAAACTGCTCATGAAAACTGAATTTTTTAGATCAATTAAAAAGCATTAAAAACTACGTAATAAAAATGAACCACATTTGTTTTGAAAATGCCCGCTAAAAATTCATCCGCAATGCTACAAGTCATTTTACGCTTGTGCGCACGTGAACGAATACAACGACGCATCGTGATATTTATTTTTTACTTATGGAAACAAATAAAATACTGATTTTTTAAAAATAAATGTGATTTCTCTTCGGTCTGTGCGCATGCCATTATAGCTGAGTTTATAAAGAACATAACCCATTGGAAAAATATTAATATCTCCGAAACTATTAATTTCCGACGGATACGGTTTTCAGATTCTTTTTTAGCACACCGAAATCTACAAGAAAAATATTTTTTTTTCTTCTAATTCGAGTTCATGTTTTTCTAAAATTTGACTATTTTTTCCACCCAAAAAGTGCTATAATGTAATTTTTGAAAATTTGAAAATTATATGTTTCAGAAAAAAAAAACAAAAAAACAATTACCCCCCCCCCACTTGGAGTGTTTTCCTTTTGTTTTATTTCTTTTTCAGCTAATTTTAAATTTTCCGCGGAAGATTGGTACGCCATGTGAGAAGGCAGTTTTCTAGGTGAAGCAAGCCGTCGTTTATGCTGCCGCGCACACGCGTAGCGTAAACGAAAGCTGTAAAATGGGGGAAAGTAGTTTTTTTTTTTTTTTTTTTTTACATGGAGTTCACCACTTATCAAGGCCCAATGGCCACTCAGGGATCAGGGTTATTGTTTGTACAGTAATCAAAGGGATAGTGTACCAATAGTATTGGAGAAATTGTGAGGTGTCATTACTTAGGGGGCGGTTCATCAGAAATTTGTTTGTGTTGGACTTGAAGACATCCAGGTTGAAGTCGGGAGGGAAACAGGCAAGCGGAACAGAGTTCCACAGGTGTGCAGTTCTAAGAAAGAAGCTTTGTTCATGGTATCTACGTCTTGATTTAGGCACAGATAGGGAGTGGGGAAAATTATTGACGGTGGTTTCAGTTAGTCGGGTGTTTTTTGAAAAAGATTGGCGAGGGGGGACCAGAGAATGGAGCTCAGACGAGCACCTGCCATGGAAATAACGATAGAACAATGACATGTTCGCTACATCTCTTCTGTGGGAAAGAGGTTGCAGGGTAGAGAAAAGGGCATCCCCCACCAAGCCACGGAGTCTATTTTGTACTCTGTCAAGGCAAGATAGGCTGTTTTTAGCAGCCCCCGCCCAGATGTGGCAGCAGTACTCCATCTTTGGACGTACTTGGCTCTTATATAGATAGAGAATTGCATCATTAGTGAGATATTTCCTGGAGCGGTAGAAGGATCCCACCATTTTCCCAGCAACCTTGGCCACAGACTTGATGTATGTGTTACATTTAAGATCAGGTGTAAAGGTCAAACCCAGGAGCTTATCAAAGCCTGAGGCCTCACTTAGACAAGAGCCATCCATTTCAATTGATGCCAGATGGGGATCAGAGCGTTTATGATGTAGAGATAGGAGCTTGGTCTTAGATGCATTAAAGGTAACCAGCCACCTCTTTCCCCACTGTACCACGCGCTCAAGATCAGAGGAGAGTGAATCAGAGCAGAGAGAACATCATCATTTACAGCCTTTGATGTGTTGCCATAGATGGTCGTGTTATCAGTATAGATGTCAACGAATGATTTTAGTATATGTTTTGGGAGATCATTGATGTAGATCAGGAAGAGAGTTGGGCCCAGTATGAACCCCCTGAGGGACTCCAGCATTAATACTGTGGGCCTGTAATTTCTGCCCATCAACCACTACTCTTATGAGCCTATCTGAGAGAAATGACTTAATGATAGAGAAAACATTTCCAGTTATACCGTAGCTGGAAATCTTGTGTAGTAGGCCTTTATGCCAAACCTTATCGAAGGCCTTTGATATGTCGAGAGCAATTGCCCTAGAAATGAAGCCTTTGTCGAGAGATTCACTAATCCTATGAGATATAACCATTAGCACATCTGCTGTAGATCTAGCAGAGTGGAAACCATATTGCGTGTCACTAAGAAGGTTATTTCTGCTGAGGTGGTTGACTACTTCTCTATTTATTGTGGATTCCAGCAACTTACTCATGACACACAGGAGACTTATTGGTCTGGACTGAGAGGGGGGTGACTTATCTCCTGAATTCTTAAATACAGGGCATACTGATAAGGTATTTCCAGGGTGTTGGGAAGCACTTTTCATTAAGGCAACGCTTAAACAGTTTGGAAAGTATGGGGGCAAGTTCTGGTTGTAATTTTTTTAACACTATAATTGGAATACCGTCGGGACCAGTTGCTTTACTGGAGTCAAGGTTCTTGATTAGATTGGCGACTTCATGCACAGATATTTGTATGTTGCATAGCGTGTTGTCTGTTATAGGAGGGAATATGAGGAGTTGATGGCCTTCGTCACACAGAGTAGAATTTGCCGCAAAGTTTTTGGCAAATAATTTGGCCTTGTCGGATGCTGTCGAGATGACCTCTGGTCCATTGATAATGGTTGGGATAGAACGCATGTTTCTGTTCAGGATCCTATTTGCTATTTGCCAGAACTGGTGGGAACCAAGCCACTGCTCAGCTACTTTGGACTTAACGGATTGCGCATATAGTTCTCTTGAATTTTTTATTACTCTTTTACAGTGGTTGCTGGCGGTTCTGAAAGCAGCTTTAGTTTCAGTGCATCTATTACGTTGGTAGCTATGGAAAAAGTGATTTCTGTGTGCGATGGCAGCAGCACATTCGGGGGAGAACCATGGCTGGCTGTTAGGTTTTTGTTGGAATTTTTTGGATGGTATGAATTGGTCTATGCCTACAAGTAACCATTCAGTCAGGTCTGATACTATAGAGGACACATCCTTTTTATACATGGAATGGAGAGGGAGATCAGATATGAATGTACGGAAGCTATCCCAGTCCGCCATAGAGTATCGGTATACAGTACGGTGGAGAGGTAGATTTATTATATTTCATTTTTATCTTAACTGATACGACGCAGTGGTTGGAGGATCCCAGAGGAGATAGAACGGAACACGAGCATAGCTCAGGGGATGCGGATAGAAAAAAGGTCTAGGAGGCTTGCGAACTGACCGGCACTATCAGGCACACGGGTGGGCTCGTGGACAATCTGAGTGAGGTCATAGGCAATGGCAAAATCATGACAGAACCTCCCCTCATCATCAGTCTTATTTGAGTGGGTCAGCCATTCCACATTATGTACATTGAAGTCACCGCAGATGTGAATGTTAGCTGAGGGATGAGCAGACAGGATGTGGTCAATTTTTTCTGATATACTCTTAAAGACAGTAACTCCACTGTTGTGGGGGCGATAGAGGGCAAATATAAATGCAGTGGTGTAAGCAAGTGCAACCCGGAAGCACATATAAGGTAGATTAGGGTCTTCTCTGGAGATATCCCTGCCACATGGGAAGCCATCTTTAATGTAGGCACATATTCCATGCCCGTGGCGATCTTGGGGGTCAGATTTAGATATTAGGTTAGAGTATCCTTTAACTCATCTAGGGAGGTGGTCGGCCCTATTCCAGTTTCGCTTAGGAAGAATATGTCAGGTTTCTTCTCCTGTAATTGGGTTTCAACCTCTGGGTTCAGGAGTTAATACCATGCAAACGGTAAATTTGTCCCCGGTTTGAGTATCAGATTCGTTGTCAGCGACCTCGATTACCCCTAGAAAATCAAATTAGAGTGGTCGGTGTTCTGATGTAACGCAACCCTATATTTACCAATAAATAAAATAGAAATTCGGAAAATATTTGTTATAATCAAATGCTATAAAAGAAAAAAAATAAATAAAAGAAAGAAATTGAAATTTAAACAAAATAAACAAAGAAAAGTAATCTCCCTTGATATGACAAGTTGCCACCTTAAAGTAAAAAGAGAGAGAGAAAAAAAAAAAAAAAAGGCCGAAATTTTATTGTGACGCAAAAGGAAAAATCATGTGATTCCCTCCAGAATATGAAATGTAACATACGGAATCCCAGACAACTGCAGCTACGCCGTGGTCATCCCATTTCTGTTGAATGGTCAGGGTTCGATCAGCAAAATGGAAAGTTCGGGTCGGAATCTTAAATCTTTTTAATGGGGTGTTTACTTCTGGTTGATAAAGCACAACCGCATTATTCGGCGATGGAGCCATGTGAAAATCAGAATATTGTTTGGGGTTAGGGTTTCCCATGTTACAGGTGCTCATAGTACTATCGGCATCACAACGGAATATCTCGTTATCATGGATAATGTCTTTTGTGTTTTTTGCCTCATCATCATCGTTCGACATTTTTGCAGGGTTTTCTTCATTTATTCCATTATTTCTGGTTGTCGGTTTGATGTCAGCAAACGTTCCATACAATAGAATTAATGCAAATATCAATGAAACGGCCCTTATATACATTGCAGACAGAAAGATTTTGTGTCCATTTTTTTTTTCTTTTCTTTTTTACTCGTTTAAATTTACTAATCAAATCAAATAGGAAATTAACACGTCAGCCATGTGCTCCGGAAAACGGAGAAGTATAATTTCATTTTTCATTTAATAACAAATATTAGTTGTCTCCCTTGATTTATTTACTTGAGTATTTGGCTCTCCACGAAGAAAGAGGTCATGGTCGATTTTTGATTTAAAGGGCCACTCTTTATTAGGACAAAAAAAAAGGGAGTAATTGATGAGATCGTCGTCCTAAACAGTTAAAAAAAAAAAAAAAAATTAATAAAAATATAGGTTATCCTGACGCTTCGCACTTCTTTGTTTACCTTGGAAGTGACGTCACACAAATCTTATAATACGGAAGCTACAATTGTAAAAATAATTTGTTTTATTTTTCTTTCATTTTGAGCTCCTTTTTTCTCCCGTTTGTTTTTGTTTGTTTTCTACAATTAATAAACCAGTTTACAAGTAAAAAATAATTTGTTTTACTTGTATAGTTCTTTAACAGGTGCTTATGCAGTTTAATTAACCGTTTTAACATAAGTAACGTGGAACGTGCCGACATTAACCAAGCAGAAGAACTGTTTATTATTTTACACCGCTTCTTCCCGCCAAATGTAAACAGATAATTTTAAAGAATTTTCCGATGGTAGAAAGGAAGCCCCCCCCAAAAAAAAAAATCGAGGCCACAAAGTGGGTGATCATTTTACGTTAAATTATTATAGAAAAGTGAAACCCCACTTTTTAAAACTAACATTTCTTCATATCTTGGAAACTACTCGTTTTCCGTAATTTTAAACGTTATTTTCGTTTTCAGCGACCCCGAAAACCTGTAGAGTGGTAATTTTTAAGGAATTTTCGAGGGTGGAGTCCACTGGAGTAATTCTTCATATTTACCTTTTTTTTAATTGAATTGTTAGGTGAAAGTACAGAATAGTTACAATACACCCTCCCTTCCCCATGTTAAATAATAGGTTTCTAAATAATAGCGTTAAAAAATAGCTTGGGGCGTAAAGTGCAGGAGTACTGCAGGAGGAGTACCTATAAAAGGTAACGCCGGATCGGAAAAGAGCTCAAAATGAAAATAAAATAAATTCTCCGCTCAAAATAAGAAATGTGAGAAAAAAAAAAGAAGCTAAACGGGAGAAAAAAGGAGCTCAAAATGAAAGAAAAATAAAACAAATTATTTTTACAATTGTAGCCATCCGTATTATAAGATTTGTGTGACGTCACTTCCAAGGTAAACAAAGAAGTACGGAGCGTCAGGATAACCAAAATATAATAATTTATAGGCGATTATAGGGTAAATTTTTACTTTGATCCCACCTTAACAATTGCCTTTAAAATAACGACTTTTAGGTTTTCGGGTATGCTGAAACGAATATTGCATTTAAATTTTCCGCAAATAAATAGTTTTCCAGATATTAAGCAATGTAATTCCTGATATCATCAGTGGGGGACTGGGGGCCATTGTTGTACGTGCAAGTGCGCATATTTATAACACGCTGAACGCTTTGGAGTTAAAATCAGTGCTTAACAAAAAATATTGAATTACAAGTAAAACAAATGATACCTACGTAATTGTCATGTCGCAAATAGTAACATGTCTAAAAATTACGGAAAACGATAAGGTAGAAAAATAATTATTTATGAAAAACTGTTTTCGATAAAGTTGAGAGAATAAATTTTGTCTGACATTTTGAATTACGCTCATCATGTGGCGTGAGCAACAGACCTAAATTATCTCCCCTGTCAACTTAGCTCTTTAGTGAACGTAATATCAGTAATTTCGCTTCCTTCCAAAAAATTTTCTTTGTTCATTAATAATTATATTTCTACCTTATTGTTTTTTGTAATTTTGGATATGTTACTATTTGAGACCGGCAATTATATAGGTACCATTTGTTCCACTTGAAATTCAATATTTTTTCGTTTGTATAATATAAAAGCGCATTAAAATCAATTTAATGTTATATAGTGATAGGGAGAAACATTTTCACACTTATTCATCTTTTAGTGATACAAAAAAACAAAATAATTATTGTTCTATGAGCAATGTAAAAAGTTGCAACGTAAACGATGTTGTGTTTCGACCAGACACTTAGGACTCAGACGAAAAAGAAACATGAATATACAAGTCGGAGAACAAAAAAGTGTATTTAACTTCAAATAAGTACAAATATAAAATGAGCAGGTTGCAAAACAATTGCGTTTGTGGCTTTTTAAGAAGTCCAAAAAGTTCTTATTTTAACGTCATCAGTTTGACAGCCCCATTCAAGTTCGGAAAGAAGAGAGATGAAATAATAAGTCTTTCTTCCACAGAGGTGTGAACCAAAGAGGGAGTTTAAAGGGAATCTCTAGTCCCACTTAATAAATAGGTTGCCGTGATTGGTCGATGACCGGCATCTTTGGCCAATGAGACAGGGCCTTATTTAAAGTGTAAGGAAAGGAAATGAGAAGACGAAAAGGGAGGTAACTCTAGTTTTTTTTATATTCTCCCAACAACAACAAAAATGCAACAAATTAATTCATTGCATGTCCCTTTAGGACTTAATATTTAAACATAAATGCTTAACAAGAGCTAATAGCTTGCTTAAATAAAGTATCAGGCATTATTATGACCCGATTACAAGAATGTATATATAGTTTTTAATAAAAAATTTTTTTGATTTATGTCTCAGGCATTATTATGGCCTGATTACAAGAATGTATACACAGTTTTTAATACAAAAATTTATTTATTTTTTTTTATAATACTGATACTCCGGATTAAACATTGGTTTCTTGATTCTTTTAGATTTGTAAGTAACAAATTCTTCTGAAGCATCTGCTGGTCCCATGTTAGGATTCTTACAAACTTCAATAGAAGAGGGTGCGCCTTCATCGGATTCCTCTTCAGCTGGAGTGTCAGGAAAATAGTTATGAGTTAAAGACAACTCTAATGGAAACAAATGTTTGAGGCTATGTGTTTTCACTGCACCATTTATTCAAGAAGAACAAACTTTGCCATCGCTCCCACTAAACAGTTCAATAACTCTGCCCAGTTTCCAGAAAGGTCTAGCCTTGGCCAGATTCTTTATAAGAATCACATCATTTACATTGATTTTATTGTGGAACTCAATTTCATGCAAATCCTTGCAACTTTCCCTTAGACTCAGCAAATATTCCCCATGCCACAGGTCTTTGAATTTAGAAGTCAATTCTTCTCTGTTTTTCAAGGTACTTACAAGGAGAGATCTTGTGACTGGTTCTGTTTCAACTAAACGGGGGTTGTCAGCTTGAAAGGAAAGTTCAGAGTTTATGTCAAGATGAATAAAACAGTTGGGTGTTAAAGGGAGTAATTCAACATCAGTAGAACATCTGTAGGTCAGAGGCCTGGAGTTCACTGCCCTTTGGACGTCTGATAGAAGGGTTAAGAGTTTACCGATTTTGGATCGACCCAATGTTTTAAACAAGCATGATTTTATTACCCTGATCATTTTCTCCCAAGTACTACCAATCCAAGGGGAGTAAAGAGGTATTTTTATGCGTATGATAGCAGAGCTGGTAAATGCATTATTGAATTCATTGTTGTTGATGTGATGTTTAATTACATCGGCACCTAAAGCAGCATTAAAGGAACGTGCATTATCACTGTATATATGAGTGGGTAATCCATAAATATTAGAAAAACGAATTAATGCGAGAATGAAAGTTTCAGTGCTCATATCCGGCACAAGCTCAATGTGAATAGCTTTCACATTCATACATGTGAAAATCAACAGATACATTTTTGTAGACTTTCCTTCTCTTTGTACCCAGATGTGACCCGTGTAATTAATACCGGTATGTTGAAAGGGATTTATTAGCCTAATTCTGTGTTTCAGCAGATTTGTTAACTTGGGGTATTTAAAAGCCAAGCTGTTGAATTTTTTACAGATATAGCAGCTCGAGATAACAGACTTCACCGACTGCCTTGCTTGGGGAAGCCAATATCCAGACAACCTTAATTTTGTTATTGTCGTGCCTATGCCCAAATGTCTGCACTAATGATGGCTATCCAAAATTATTAATTTCGTTAGTGGATGTTGCTTGGCAATCAAAATTGGAAAGACCAAATTATAGTCATATCTTGAATTGGCAATTCTGCCATCCACTCTTAAGATCCTGTTGGAGTCGAGAAAGATGTTAAGATTCTTAACCAGCAAGGGAATCTTCTTATCAAGGGGGTCTTTCAGATAAGCAATCTCGACATTAAAGGCTTGTGATTGCATCATTTTAATCAAGTAAATTTTAGCAGCCTGTTTTGGATTAGATTGTTTCGTCACTCGTTTACATGTATTCACAAATTTGAATACGAAGGCAGTAGCACAGCATAACTTGTCCAAACTTGAGAATCTGTGGTTTACAAATAGTTCCACCTATTGTACGATGAAAAACATATCCACACATCACTGGTTTTCCGGACTCAGGCAGCTCAAGGTACTTGTAGGCCAATTCTCTGGTTCCTGAACTAGCCATGTAGGTCCATAAGTCCAGTTGTCCAATTTCTCTTTAAATTTTTCCAGGCTGACACCATGAGAAAGCAGATCCGCCAGGTTTTCTGCAGAGGGGACATATTTGTAGTGAATGTCCACTCCAAATTCTTTAATAAAATTCTCTTTCATATCATGAATGTCTCTTATTCTATTCCTGGTATATAGGTTTTTTGCCTTTACATTGCCATGACAATAAAACTTGCGCATCCACAGAAACAATAATGCTCTCAATTTTAATATTAAAGTATTTTCTCAGCAACATGCTTAAAGCTTTGAATGCAATGTATACAGCAAGCAATTCCATCATTGGCAAAGTTTTAGCTTTCATTGGTGCTACTTTCACTTTAGAAAATATTATATGGGATTTCCCATTTTGCACCCCATAAATAACAAACCCATATGCAAGTGGTGAAGCATCACAGAAGATCTACAACTTCAGTAGACCATCACTGTCTACAGCCTATCGTGAGAAGGAGAGATTCTTCAAACCAGAAAGATCCTCAGCTAAGTTTTACCAGACTGTCATTATGTCTGTTGGTACCTTTTGATCCCAACTTAATTTGAGCAACCAAAATTTTCTGAGAAGGATTTTCGCTTTAACTGTTACAGGAGCACAGAGTGATAAAGGATCAAATATTTTTGCTGTCTGTGCCAAAATATCCCTTTTAGAGAGTATATTTTCCTGAACTGAAGTGTCAGAGATGCTGATAGTATCTGATTCAGGGTGGTATTTATACCCAAGAACCTTTTCATACTCACAGTTATGTTGCACAATTCTACCATCCTCAATCATGATTTCTCGTAGGACTCTATAATTGGAATTACACGACCTCAGTTGGAAGTTTCCCTTTTGCAGTCGAGGCACTGTATTTTTATAAAGGCTGATTATCTCCCCCAAAGAATTGCTTGTCATACACAGGTTGTCAACATAAAATCGACTTTTCAACATCTTAGTACATGTCATTTAGAAAGTTACTCACGTGATGCTGCAGGACATAATTTAATATAAAAGGGCTTGCATTGAAGCCAAATATCAATATACAATAACGATAACAAATCAACTCGTTTTCATCTTTCACAAAAAAACAAAATCTATTTTTATCTTCATCAGACTTGAGTCTGATTATAAGAAAGGTTTTCTTATGCCACTTAGCAGAACATATTTATCAGTGACGAATAAAAGTAAAAGTTCAAGCATATTACTCAATATATTAACATCCGGATAACATGACTCATTAAGAAAATAACCACCTCCAGCCTTTAAAGAACAATTAAAAACAGGTCTTATTTTGGTAGTTACCTGTTGATCAAATTTGAAAACTGGTCTATGGGGTATCCATATATATTTGTGAAAATCCTGTGGGGCAACTTCAATTCTCTCGATAATTCCTTCAGTCTCTTGTTGATGAAAAAGATCAGTATAGGCCTCAGCCATTTTTTACTTTTCCAAGGAAAGCATAGTTCTGTCAAGTACCTTCAGAGCGACTTGGAAGGCACAGAATTGATTTTATCTTTATGCCAGGGTAAATCCACAAAATATGAGTTGTTTTTTAATTCAATAGACTTCTTGAAGCTATTGATTTTATTTCGGTCATAATCCACGATTAATTCTTCATCAAGAGAAGTGCCATCAGTTTCCACAGCAAACATCCTTTCTAAATTTCTCTCCACATTTGAAGATTCAAATATATCAGAGAATGGATCCTCGTAGGTTAATTTGGGTTCCAATGTAGTGTTCAATTGGCGCTCTGGGCAATGAGCATGTTCCGATATTATTGTATGACAATTGGCACAATAATTGGATCTTCCAGTTCCTACAGGAAAGATTTGATCGGCATATAAAAAATGCTGAACATTACCAAATAGAGCAATCCCTTAAGGTAAATCCCATGCATGTCCATTCATGCATTTAATAATTCTGGAGTTAGTCATGAATTCAACTATATAAGACCCCTTACACCCTTCAATGTCTTAAAATTCTCCATTTTAGGATTCACTTTTATTTATTTTAAATGAAACGTGAATCCAGTTTCTTCTTCTTTTCTCAATAGTGACAAACAATTCATAAAACAGCCTCGCTGGAGAATATCAGCTTTTGAAACACGTGGAGTACCAAGTAGACGAATAATGTTTTTATTTTCTTGTCTCCCCACGAGAGCAGAGTTTAACTCAAGAATAGTAAAATCTATATTTTTTGTTGGTCGGGGAGGGGGGGGGATAAGCAATAAATTAGCTTTGCTTTAAAAGGGTTTATTTTCTTGTCACAATGACAAATAATAGTGAAGAATTTTTTTTCTCAACAAATATTTTCAAGTCTGCACGAGGTCATAAAGATGTCTACTCGTTCGCGCCTTGAGAATTTAAACAGTTCGTTCATGTGTATGCAGAGATTTTTTTTTTATATATATATAAATAAGAGACTTCTTTAAAAGTGATCGCCTGTATTTTATTTTTTTTATATGTTTTCTTTTTTCGCAACAACCAGCTAAACTCGAGAATTGTTTTGCAAAATGTTGTGTTTTGACCAGACACTTAGGACTCAGACGAAAAAGAACCACAAATATACAAGTCGAATATAAAAGTGTATTTAACTTCAAATAAATACAAATGTAAAATAAGCAGGTTGCAAAACAATTGCGTTCGTATTTTTTTAAGAAGTCCAAAAAGTTCTTATTTTAACGTCTTCAGTTTGATGGCCCCATTCAAGTTCGGAAAGAAGAGAGATGAAATAATAAGTCTTTCTTCCACAGAGGTGTGAACGAAAAAGGGAGTTTAAAGTAATCTCTAGTCCCGCTTAATAAATAGGTTGCCATGATTGGTCGATGAGCGGCACCTTTGGCCAATGAAACAGGGCCTTATTTAAAGTGTAAGGAAAGGAAATGAGAAGACAAAAAGGGAGATAACTCTAGTTTTTTTATAACAATGTCTAATGAAACGATGCAAAATGATGTAGTGAATTATAAAAAAAGAATTATTAAAAAAAGAAAATATTTATAAAATTGTTTGTTTCACAACCTTTGCTTGTAAATACTAAAGTTAATTTGTAAACACTTCTTCAACACATTCTTTGAGCAGTAGCCATTATTGAATACTATTCTGAGAATTATTAAAAATTTGGTGCTTGTTAAGATAGTCAACAGATCGATGTTTTAAATATGTCGTTTTCAGCGAAAACAACATAATGTACTTAATTGTCATATCGAAATATGCAAAAATATTAAAAAAATGAGAAAATTCATAGATTAGAACAACTGCTATCGTGTTTTTAGTAAAAAAATGAGGATATTGCTATGGGCTACAAATGTCTGCGTAATCTAAATTTTGAGTTCTATTGTGGTTTAAATATGGAAAGAAAAATGAGAAGGCTTAGATACAGTGAAATAAAATATATATTAACAGAAAATACAGAAATGTATATTGGTTGAGTGGGACTCTGCTCAACTGGAAAGACAAAGTAAGATTACGATCCACTCCCACTGAGTCTCAGGTCAGACTGCTTGATCCACTTCCACTGAGTTTCAGGTAGATTGCTTGATCACAGAAACTGGTTACCAGAGGTGACGTCAGGAATAGTCCATCGTCAGAATCTTCCACCTCAATACCCCTCTCCCAAGCCTTTTCTTTCTAAAAACTGTTAATATCTCTTACATTTAGGATCGATCATTAGCGGATTAGTGACTTTTCCTTTTCCAAACCAATCGTCATAGTTCTGGTGTTGAGATTGAATATCTCAAAAATAGACTTGATCGGTTCTTCCTCCAATCTTCTTCTTAATTGGTTCTGGTGGCATTTTTGGATATGTCTCAGTCCTTGCACGATATATACCATGTCCCCGACTCTCTTACTGATCGTATCCACATCCCAGAATGAGGTGTTATTCTTGTAACTCTTGAAGAAAACTCTCTCTTCTGGGATGAAATATTTCTTACTTATGCAAGTAGTCACTTGTGGTTTTGTCTACTTTGGTAAGAATTTGTCAAAGACGGATCTCACCTTCTGTGTGAACATGGCTTCTGCCGGTGAAACTGCTGTTAGAGTATTAGGGTTAGGTGTAATTCTGTACACATCTAAAAACTGTTAGAGAGCTTCGTCTATCGGTGTACCTTGAGCCTTCTTCAGTTCTCTTTTGAGTGTATCCATGAATCATTCTGCCTGCCCATTCGATCAAGGGTGATATTGGGCTATGGTGATGTGTTTGATCTGAAACGTATTGCAAGAACTTTTGAACTCTGAGGATGTGAACTGAGTTCCATTCTCACTCATGATGCAGTCTACTAAACCGAAACGTGCAAACAGTTCATGTAAAAAATTTATTGTTGTCTCTGATGTGGGTCTTTTGTATCTGAATACCTTCAGCCACTTGGTATAGCTATCGACTATGATAAAGTAATAGTGGTCATCGAGAGTACCTGCAAAGTCAGTGTGAATTCTTGACCATAGCTGTTCAGTTTTCGACCAAGTTTTGATTGTAAGAGGTGGTGCTTTTGCAGCTAGGGCACAACCTCTGCAAGAGTCGATCATCTCCATTATGTCTTTGTCCATCTTAGACCAGTAGACATAGCTTCTCATCCAGTTTTTTCCAGCGTGTCCTGTGTGAAAATCTCATAGAATTCTTTTCTGAAGACTCTTCGGAATTACCACTCTTTCATTATATACTAAGACCTCATCACAAAGTGAGAATACTTTTGGAACATTGTCCTTCATAGTGGTCTTACTCTTGATATCGCAAATAAAGTTATCCTTTTCTGCTTCTCTTTTAATTTTAGGTAAAGATACTGGGAGCTCTCTAATTGTTTTTATTTTGGAATTGGTATGAAATGCAGCAATTATGGAATTCTCAAAAGGTTCCCTTTTCTTTGATATCAATCTTGATAGACCATGCACATAGCTAATTTGTTTCGAAGACAGGTACTCCAATTTTAAGTCATAATTTAGTAGGATAGTACCCAATCTCAGTAGTCTATTTGCAGTATACGTTGGTAAGCCTTTTTTTGATCCAAAAATCGTCAGTAATGGTTTATGATCGGTTTGTAACGTGAAAGTTCTGTCATGTAAGTACCTATTAAATTTCATTACTGCGAATATGATACTTAGTGCTTCTTTTTTGATTAGTGAGTACTTACTCTCATCTGTCAGTAGCGTTCTCGATGCATAGGTGATGTTTTTTTTTGGTATCATCGAGCATTATATGTAGTATACAAGCTCCAATACCATATAGGCTTGCGTCATTTCCTATTATTATTTTCAGCTTTGGGTCATAGTGCATAAGAAACAGTTCCGATGTAAAAGTATCCTTGACATTCAGGCATCCACTTCCAGGCTTCTCCTTTCTTTAGTAGTTCATTCAGCAGGGTGCGCATTCCTGCATGTCTTTTATGAAGACCTGTTAGAAGTTTACGAGTCCCAGAAAACTTTGGAGCGCCTGTACATTATTGGGAGCAGGAATGTTCGTTATGGCTTCTGACCTCTCACCATCAGGGCGTCTTCCATTTTTGATCAGTTATGTGACCTAGGCACTTTATGTCGTTCATGTGGAAATCACACTTTGCATCTTTTAATTTAAATCCAGTTTTGAATTCTTGTAAAGACCTCATGTATATGTTTGGGATGCTCATCTGCCGATTTACTGGCAATAACGATGTCATTCAAGTAAGCACATGTGAAGTCAAGTCTGCCTAGCATGGTATCCATGACCTGCTGGAAAATCGCAGATGCGACCTTGACCCCAAAGGCTAACCTATCAAACTGGTAGAGTCCCCTGTGTGTATTGATGGAGAGGAGTTTAGAGCATTCCTCCTCGACGGGATCTGTAGATATGCGTCAGTTAAATCCACCTTAGAGAATATTGTATCACTGTTTGTTGAATACTTCCTCTGGTATGGTCTGATGTGGGGAAGGGATAGTGATAATCTTTCAGAGCCTATTCCGGTCTATGGAAAAATCCACATAGACATGAATTTGGTTGTTTTTTTTCGTAGTTCAGTCAGCGCGCGAAATTCCTGCATGTTCTTGGTATATGGCAGGGGCAGCACATTCAATGTTGCTTACTTTCCATAGTTTTCCAGCCTTTTCTTGCCGATCCAGTTCCTTATCAATTTTCTTGACTGCTGCGAATAGGATGCTTTGCTTCTTCTGGAAAATGGGTAGAGCATTTCCCTTCTATGGTTATAGGCTTGGTTCATCTTCCTAGTTCTGATGAAAAAACTTCCGGAAATTTTCCTTTTAACTTGTCCTTTAATTGCTGTGCCCCAGTAGAGTTTTCTACCTTATGGCAGAAATTGTTTATCGATTGGTGTCAGTTTAAACTGCTCCATCCAATCTGTTCTGAAGAGATTTTGGGATGTCTTGTGCACAAAGACTCTTACTCTTTTGGTTGCACCATTGATGTTATACAGGAAGTATCAGCTCTCCCTCAAATTTTATCTTATTGCCTGTCACTGCACGAGCTAATTTGTTAGTTCTCCTCATGGTTGGTGTCTTCAACCTTTTTCACGGAAATCAATGTCAGATCTCGTTTGTCGGACCCTGTTATTACTTCTGTTCTTTCTGCAATGTGTTCTATTGCTTTTGTCGTATTTCTTTCTGTTCCTTGTGCAACTGCAGGAAAAGTTGTTGTTGTTGCTGAAGCTGCTGTTGAAATTGCAACTGGAGCTGTCTATTTTGTTCTTTTAAATTTTCTTCTGTTTTTTGCTGTTGTTCAAGCTGCACTTTGAGCAGCTGTGTGATAATGGCCTTCCAATCCTCCAACTTGGATATCTACTCCAAGTGAACGACAAAAAATAACCCCTTTTTTTTATATTAACACTGGAAAAAAAATCTCGGAGGAAAAAAAAAATGTTCTTTTTTGTTTTGTGCGTGTAAATGCTATAAAAATTTTTTGTATATATATCACTTGAGGTTTTCAAGCCTAAAACATTGAAAGCTGAAATAAAAATGTGGAGAAAACTTATTCAAATATTTAACAGTGAACAAAAATGGCGTCTTTGCCTTCAAGCCCTACTCCCCCCCCCCAAATTTCCTTGTTTCATAAAATAAAATGTTCTTTCTAATAACAATCAGGAAAAAATATACAAAACTTGAGGAGGAAAAAAAATCTTGAGCAAATTAAAAACGTCGTATTTCAGTTTCCCAGTTTGCAATAAATGTAATCAATGAATGATTTAATGTAACATACGAGTGCAAAATTAGGTCAACTTTTAAAAATAGACAATTTCTTTGTTCTTTAAAGGGGATAGTTGTGTATTTTTCTTTTTTTTTTTGCAAAAAATAAATTGTTCACCCTACGAAAATGCTTTGTAACAGAAGTCGGGGTTTTTTTTTTCACTTTTTTATTCTCAAGGAAAGAAAAAAGAGATTTTAACTTACGATTTGTGGGAGCTTTAAGAAAATGTTGTTTTTTCCTTTTTGTTTCTTCAAATTAACACTAACTGGATTTTGCTTGTGAATTTCCGCACATGAATTCTTTTTGAATTACCATTAATTGTTATTTTGGATACAAATTCCTCTGTCGTCAGTTTGCTGTGGTTTAAATATTTAAAGAAGAATGAAAAGGTTTGGAAACAGTGAAATAAAATATATATTAACAGAAAATACAGAAACATATATTGGTTGAGTGGGACTCCGCTCAACTGGAAGGACAAAGTAAGGCTACGACCCACTCCCTTTGAGTCTCAGGTCCAGACTGCTCGATTGCAGAAACTGGTTACTAGAGACAAAGTTTACACGTCCTGCACCAGTGGACAACGAAACCTCAACTGGGAAAATAATACAAATCTTCAAAAAACAAGTGGGAACTTCCCAAACCAATCAGTGAGTACAATTCAGTCACGTGATACAACAATCATCATCATCACATCAGAAATAGATAAAAAGAGTAAGAAAGACGAATAGAGGAAGAAAGATTAAACAGAAATAAAATTTCAACAGAGATATAGGTGTGAGAGAAAAAAGGGGAAAGGAACTGATTTGCCTTGTCACTGGTTCCGGTAACATTATGCTGGAAGTTAGGAAGTATGTTAGCTGACCATAACCAGAATATGTAGTTCTCAGCGTGGAGTTGGGTGCCGGGTTCGAGTCATCTGAACAATTCGGAATTCTCTCTGACCTGGCGATTGGCCCAAAACGCACTTCCCCTCATAAACATACAATGCAGTTCCAGTTTTTTGGAGTCACCTGCTTGTCCCCGTTGTGGAATAACGGCTGTAGAAACGACTGATCATGCTTTCTTCGATTGTCGCGAACTCCGCCAGTACTAGTCGTATGTCAGCGAGGTGACAGCTTGTATTGATCCCGAGCATCCTCCCCCAATTACCGTATCCAATGTTGTTGACGACGTGAGGCTGCTGTGGGACCGGGAAAGAAAAATGATCTATATTATGATCTTGGCCGTGACGAAAATGGTGATTTGGACGTCATGACTGCAGGGTGGCTGGGGGTGTAGTCTTTTTCTGATCAGGATCTGATCGCTTTCTTTAAATACCAACTATGGGTGACGATCAGATGTGATAGAAGAAGGCTGCATTGCGCGGCATTTGACAGAAGATGAATACATGTGGCAAGTCTGTGTGTACGAAAATTTGAATAAGTGTAGAACGCGCAGTTTCGCTAAGTATAACCAAATAATTAGCCTCTCAGCTAGTCAAGTGAGTGCTCCATCCCTCCCCAACTAGGAAGCCTAAAAGATCTCCACCCCCTCCTATCTGCAATTTTTCTTTTCACCCCTGCCTCTAAATTTCACCCATCTTGGAGAGAGAGAAATCAATAATCCCCCCCCCCACGCCAGCTCACACACCAATTTTTCTTTTCATCATTTCATCCTTTCTAGAGGACATCCCCACTTAGAGACTGTCCTGCAGGAGCTAAGGTTCATTTACAAACTGAAGTGGAACAGGCGGTGTATCAACTAGATGGGGTTAGGAGGATCCTACTAACCACTTTTGTATTTTCCTTCCTCTGCCCTCGACACAAATGAACTATTATTGTTATCTTTTTTGTTTTTACACGTAAATAAAAAATGTTTTAAATAATTGGGTTCTAAGTAGGAGGTCCCCCAGTACAAAAGGGTGAATGCGGTATTATGGTGAAAGAAGATACTAATTAAGAGAAACTTTTGTTTAGTTCTGGAGTGAAGGATGACCAATGGCTAATTTTAGTCTTAATAAAGGATCTAATATCTCAAAGTGTAGTATCTGTTCTGATGTTACTCTTAAGATAATTTCTCTCGGTCAATGGAGGGTGTGCAAACATTTTCTAGTCTCGCACAAAAACATGCGTTCACATCTCAAGCCATTTTTCTTGTCATATACATACGCACGCACAAACATACGCGCGCACATACACACACGTACATATATTCATGTTCACGTACATACACTCACATTCACGTGCATACACACACTCGCTAACGTACACACATGTACTCACATATACGCACACGTATGCACACATGGGCAACATCACTTCCCCTTTGAAGGAAATCCACACATGCGCAAAAGACCACCAGAAACAACTATAAAAGCAAGAGACAAGCTGTTTCCTTCCTTTTTCAATTCGGCTTCCGAGCTGAGAGGTCGACGGACCAGCCGCTTACCTTTCAGGGCGTGCGTACCTGCGCGCCTCATGCCACCTGCTACTGTGTGGGGCAAGAGCTAACAGACAATACCTACACTTTATACGCTTTCTCTCTCCATGAACTGGATTGACTTTCTCACTCTGTTTTCCCTTTTGCTTTGGTCCATCAACCAGACAGGTTCGCGTTCACAGCTAGTGGCCTGAAAACATTTCCAAGTGGACAAGTACCAACATGTGTGCGCAACCCTCTATCTTTATCTTTGTCTACATGCTGGACTGCCATTTCTCGTTCCACTACATTACTCACTCCTTTTTCCACGCACGGACATGAACACGGGTTACGCCTAAAACATTCATTTTTCAACAGAAAATAAACAACATGTTTATTTTATCCAGCAATTGAGTTTTTGTTTCCTTCTTTCTATTCGTTTCATTATTTTCTTTTGTAGCGAGTTAGAATATTTATACCCTGGCCCGCAACAAGGGGAAATCCTCTATACTGAGACAGTGAGACAATTATTTTTTTTTGGTTCCAACCAGAGTGGCCCTTTTGCCTTCTTTTTGGGGAGCTCTGGTTTAACCCCACGTTAAAAACGCCCTTGTGTCACATTTTGCTTTCATGGGGAAGCAAATAAATACTAATAGAAAAAAAATGTTTTTGATATGAATACGAATGCACAAAAAAAAAAAATAAACAAAAACACAAATTTATAGGAGTATAGAAAAATTTTGTGCTTTTCGTTTTTAGAGATTTTTTGTTTTGAATTAGTGATTTTTGAAAATTTCGATTAGCAACAGTAACGAAAAGTTAAAAATCTAGCGATTTTCTGGACCCCACCCCGATCTGGCGGGATTTTTAATATCTCAGTTGGCAACACCGGTAGCCAATACTAAAACGAATTCAGTGATTCAACACGCCGCTGTTTATCATCCGCGACTTACTGGTCGGTACACTTCTAGGTATCAATTTTTACTTTTTTTTATTTACTCCTATTCACTTTAAGGCATATTGCCACTTATGGACGTAAACATATTTACCTGGGCTATTCAAGGAGATGAACAAGATGTAGGTTTACTTTGGACCACCAACGCCTGACACAGACCTCCCCCATGTACTTATGTGGTGCGTGCTGGTGCTTGCTTCTACACTATTAGGACGAAATTTCGGAAATCGTAAAACTAAATTTCTCATGAAAACAACGGTATCTACGTATTCCTCGTATCTTTAAGATGATTATTGATTATATCCAAAAATTACGAAAATCAATAAGGTAGAAAAGTATTTATTAAAGAAAATAAAAAATAGAATTTGAAGAAAGCGCCGTAAAGCACAGTTTAAAAAAAAAAAAAAAGGAAAAAACATAGGTAATTTTCCGTTTCGATTTAAAGAATCTGCTAGAAAGGACCTGTCCTGTCTTGATAGAGTTCAAAATAGACTTCGTAGCCTCGTAGGAGATGTCTTTTTCTCTTCTCTGCAACTTCTATCTCATAGAAGAGATGTTGCGAGTTTGTCTCCGCTTTATCGTTATTTTCATGGCAAGTGCTCGACTGAGCTTCAATCTATGGTCTCTCTCGCCAAACTTTCACAAGAAACACTCGTCTAGTTGAAAACACTAAACCTAAACGTAGATTCCATGAAAAATGCTTCTTTCATAGAACTACACGCGGACGCCTGTGGAACTGATCTCTCTTCCGTTTTCCTGCTTTCCAACTGACTACAATCTGATTGTCTTCAAATCCAACGTAAACAAGTTCTTGATGAGCCGTTCCACTTAAGTTAACAAATTTACCGAATTTCCATTAACAATTCAATTACTATATTGTTCAATTGACCACTGTACACTCTTAACCCTTATCTTCGAGTGGTCTTTGGGCCTTGAGAAGTGATGATGCCTATGTAAAAAAAAACAAAAAAACAAAAACAGGTACTCATACAGAGAGTGGTCCGTGCTGAAATAATAACGTTATTATTTAAAAAGCCATTCTTAACATGGGGAGGGGAGGGTGTTTTGTATCTATTCTGTACTTTAACTTTACAATTGAATAAAATAACATAAAACTTTAATTAAACTTGGAAATACGATTTAAAAAATAGCGCGGATCAAGCACCAAAATAAAAAGCAAGATGGTCGTAATTTTTCACCTGCTAACAGTTTTTTTTTTTTTTTTTTTTTTAATAATTCAGTAATATTCAGGTAATTTCAACTGCATAATTTGGAAGCTACCATTATAATTTATTAGAATTGACAAAAAAAAAAAAAAATCAGTAGAAACCATTGTTTTTTTTTTGTGTTTTATTTCTATTATTACCTTTTTCTTTTCTTTTTTTTTTAATCTGAAAACTCCATTTATCGACTACAAAACTTCGTCCTAATAATGTAGAGGAAGCGGCAGTAGCGGCACTTATGTACCATTAAAAAGAAGCTTCAAATAAACTAGAATTTTTTTTTTTTAATCGATCAATGTCGTCTACTCGTCTGGTTGTCCCACTGAAGACTTATCTACAAAGAGTTGCTTTTTAGGGGTATTATCCTCAACCCCCCCCCCCGGCCCTGTCGGTGGGGCATTAGAATACACCGACTGCCTCCCTGCATAGGGTAAAAGTCCCTGAATGGGGGTCCTGGAACCTGGATATGACCTTAAACTATATCCAGTGGTGGTGAGGCCCCAGCTTGCGGGCTTTGGGGAGTGTGGAGCCACCCTTTAATTACCATTGCCCCCAGGTCCACTCTGACTCGGAGTGCTAGTACCTGTTAGGGTTCCAACTATGGGTTAAATAGAAATCGACTTGAAAACAACAAATATATTCTATTAAAAATTTTTTCTTCAAAATCTTTGGATTCGGCATTAAATAACCCGAAAAGGGTTGATATGCCGTAAAACAAACAACGAACCAACCAACCTCAACCTCCCCATGTTAAGAACGGCTTTCGGAATAAACATCCTCTACAAGTAAGACTTGAATGGGACAAACCAGGTCACATTGACCTTGAAATCTTTTACAGCGTACGAAAATAATGAAAATGCGAGATTAAAATCGTGTTTACATTATCGACCTCTTAAAACAACGTTCCTGTGTAGTAGGGTCTGCCAAACGATTGTGAAAAATGGACCCCATGTTTCCGTGACGTCAGATTTATGTTAACTATACAAACTATGGAAAAGCAGAAGCGACTTAATGATTTTTTAAAACCTTTGTTTATCTTCTTCAAACTGCGAATTAATAATTAATCTTTGTTATAATTTGGTTAGGTTTTAAAATTTACACAGTTTAACGATTAGTAATATTATAAACAT
Source organism: Euprymna scolopes (assembly GCF_053919585.1). NCBI lineage: Eukaryota > Metazoa > Mollusca > Cephalopoda > Sepiida > Sepiolidae > Euprymna > Euprymna scolopes. The sequence continues at coordinate 41,950,545 of NC_136491.1, read as the reverse complement.
TTGTATATTAAATATGAAATACGGTTTTACTGAATGTTCATTTCGTTACCTACGGGATTCCATATTTTGTTCGGTAAAAAGAGACAAACAAAATATGAGGGGGGGGGTCTACAAAATGCTTAATATTTGTGTAATAATATTTTCAAATTGGTTTAAATCTGGCAATAAAATAGCTGACAAGAGTCATGTTTATATTAAAACTTAATATTTAAAAAAAATTTAAACACAATTAAAAATCTATGTTGTAACGGAACATTTTGAAATAATGGAATTTTAATCGTTTTAATCTTTTAAAAATTAATTAATGTTTACGAAGTTTCTTTTTCTTGGCAATTCAACTGATTATAGTATATATTAATTCGAAAAAACGGTATTTAAAAAAACATTAAGTTTATATCAATTTTTTAATTGCAACTTCAAGGTAAATTTTTGTTCAATATGTGAACTTAAATTTTTAAAAGATAAATATTTTTTACTTATTTGAACTCTTATGTTTCATGATAAATATAAATTTCGATAGATTTAAATATATTTTGTTCGAAATTCGAAAAAATAAATATTGGGGGGGGGGACACGCACTAAAAAAATATTTTCTCTCGTATATTTTATGAAAACTGCATTCTATATGTAATTTCATTCTAAAATGGATAAGTATTGAAAATTTCACGAAAATCTGACCATTAGTTGATTTTTGCTAGATTTATAAAATACGGGTATGTTTTCACGTTCGGAATGTCTACTTACATGGGAACGTTATTTTAAAGCGCCAATTATGTAAACACGATTTTCGTCTCGCAATTTCATTATTTTCGTTCGATGAAAAAAATGTTAAAAAATTATTACTGGTTTATTTTCCCCTTCTTTTAAATGGTACAAAAGTTATATTGATAATAATGATTTATAATAAAGTTACATCGTGTTACTATAGGGTGGGGCAATTTTGTGGTGAATTTTGGCAGTCCCTATTTTACTCATTTTAAAATGTTTATTCGGTTCGAAAAAGCATAGTGCCGAGCATTAGGTGAGAACAAGAAAAATGGCTGCAAATTGACAATTAAATACCTAAAGGTTTGATAGTGACTTAAAAAAATTATACAAAATACTGTTAGAACCCCCCCTTTTTTTTTCTTCCTTTAAAGATTGTAACGCTGGGTATGGGGCAACTAAACCAGCTGCCAACATTGCCCTGCTTCTTATTGAAACCAACCGAGAGCTCTTTTTAGTATCCTTTGTTCTCTTAAGTGCAATTGTCTGGATCTCTTTTGCATTTGGTTCACCAGGAATATTAGTTAGGTAGGACTTCAGGTTCTTCTTCATAAGCCCTGTCTGTGGCACCTATAATAACTGGTATGATTGATATGTCTCTTAAGATTCCAGTTTCTTTTCATATCCTACATAAGACCTTTACCGTGACATATATTGGGTCGATTTCTAGCAGTATTTTGTTTTATTTTTAATTTTTAAGTCATTATCAAGATTTCAAATATTAAGATGTCAATTCGCGGCCATTTTTCTTTTCTTTCTTTTCTTTTTTTTCTAACCTAATGCTCGCCACTTTGTTTTTCGGGCAAAATAAACGTTTTATTCAGCTAGGGATAAGAGTGACTTATCTTAATTTTGATAACATTTATTGGCGCTTCTTACACTATTGGGACGAAATTTCGGAAATCGTAATACTGAATTTCACATGCAGACAATCCCTCGTATTTTTTAAGATGATTATATCAAAAAATTACGAAAATCAATAAGGTAGAAAATTATTTATTAAAGAAAATAAAAAAGGATTTGATGAAAACAATCGTAAGACACAGGAGAGTTCAAAAGGGAGATAATTTTCCGTTTTGATTTAGACAAGATGGTATTTATTTGCTCCCCCACTGAGCAAATTAGGCACAAGGCCGTTTTTAATGTGAGGTAAAAACCAGCTCCCCTAAAAGGGGTCACTCTGGTTACCAAAAATAATAATTGTCCCAGTATAGAGACAAGATGGCTACAATTTTTCACCTGCTAACACGATTAAAGTTTTTTTTTTTTTAATTTTTTAATAATTCAGTAATATTCAGGTAACTTCGACTGCATAATTTGGAAGAACCATTGTTTTTTTTTTTTTAATCTGAAAACTCCATTTATCGACTACAAAATTTCGTCTTAACCGCGTAGCACTGTAGCAGCACCCATTCATTTGTTATATATTTGTTTTATGACTAAACAAAACTCCGTCTATGTTACCGTGCTAAAATAATGTTATTATTTAGAAAGTCATTCTTAACTTAGGGAGGATAATTATTTTTCCAGAGATATTTAAAGTTGATTCATTTGGATTGGGATTGGAAATTCAAATGGATTTTTGTTGTTTTTTTTTGTTTTTATTTTTTTTTTTTTATTTTAACATTTTTCACTGTAAGTTTTTAACACAGAATTATACATTTTTTTTTCCTTTTCTAGATTAATTTTGATTTATCTTTCAAATACAATGAAAATTTAAATGTGAACCTAAAATAATAAGTATGATATGCCTCTTTTATAGTATTTTTTTTTTCAGCTAGATTTGCTGCAATTTGAATTTTACCATCGTCCCATTATTTTGTTTGCTAAAGGACATTAATTTGTGTTCTTTTTGACATGGATACTGATAAGATTTATTGTCTACTAGTGGGGCTATCTATTGCATTATAGACAAGACACACGGTATATATAGATTTATTTGTCATAAGTAACGAAAAGCTATAATTGGGTGAGGTGTAAGATAATTTGAATTACCTCCCTTTTTCTGTTAAACCTTCTTTTCTCTTACTGAACTCTTCTTAGAAAAAAAGGCAGAAAAATATACATCATCTAGATCCACGAGGTCTGTAAGAGTCGGTCAATAAATTGTTATTCATTTTATATTTTCCCTTTAGTCTGTTTTTATTATAACAAATCCTTCAAAACATTACATGGTGTCAGAAGTGGGATAGGAAAAAATTATATGCAGAACAAAGAACTTATAAGAACAAAAAAAAACCCGGACATCTTGCACACACGCAATATTGGAAGTACAGAGAATGGAAAAGAAAAATTTTATTTTCTTCACAGAAATAGTGTTTTTATTAAAAAAAAAAAAATATATATATAATATATATATATATATATATATATATTCAAACTATGGCTCAAAGAAATTTGAATGCTAATATACCCCCCCCCCCCCGGCAAAAATGTCTTTGTCAGGAAATGTTGCGAGCAATTGGAAGAGATTTAGGCAGAATTTTGGTAGAATTCTCAAAGGTCAAATCATTGAACTTTGACTCCTTGACAGCCAAATTTCTGGCCGAAAACTGATTAAAAAATTTCTCCCAAATCTTAATACCCCTTATGTCAAATCTCGAGTCTGTAGACTGAAAATTGACAGAGTAGTTTGGTAGGGAAATGTACACACACACACACACACACACACACACACACACAAGACAATTTCACTTTTATAGGTATATAGATATATGTTTTGGTTTTCAAATATTTTTCTGTTCAGAAAAAAAATCTTCTTTGTTACTTATTTGCTGTGTTATTTGATCAAGAAGAAATTGGAGTTATTGCCCCCAAAAGATGGCCACCGTCTGTATACTGCATAAGTGTAGATTTAATCATTTCATATCAACAGTATGTTGCCTTAAAAAGGCCTTATTTCTATTATTACTTTGAAAAATACTTGAAAATTTCTTGAAAAAGCCTTAAAAATTGTATTGTTTATGTTTAGTAAAAATTTGTGTTGAAATATAGTCCTGGTCAAAATCATAAGATCACTTAAGAAAGTAAGCATTTATGCATAATATCGAATTTTTAATCAAACAAATGGTTGAAGCTATTGCCAAAAGGGAAAATATGATGGAAAAAAAAATGAAATCTGCTTCATTCGAAACTTTAACCCTGATCTACTAATTATTTTTTAAAAAACAAACATTTTCACCTGGTCAAAATGATAAGACCACTTTAATAAAATCGGCTAGTTTTGAAAAAATGAATACGAAAAGCTTTCTATGTTACTAAAAGCAACTTGCTAGTGGATAAAAAACATCTTACTAAATTATAAATGGCAAAAGGGAAACCATTATCAGAGTTTGAGAGAGGAAGGATCTTTGAGCTTAATGGGGGTGGACTCTCCCATAGATCCATTGCAAACGAAGTGAATTGTAGCAAAACGGTCATCACATATTTTTTAAGAAATCCAGATCAGTATGGGCACAAAAAGAGTCCAGGTCGACCAAAAAAAAAAATAACCCCATCACTGGATCGCCGTAAGCTTTAAAAAACACTCTAGTATGAGCTCAAGTTGATTGAAAAACCAAACAGCAGCAGAATGTAGTCCTAAAACCATCAGAAGGCATCTGAAAATGAAGAGTTTCAATCATTTAAAGCGACTGCAGAAACCACGTCTTCTTGAACAGCACAAAACTAACCGAAAAATATGCCGCCAAATACCAGACTTGGAATGAAGAGAAGTGGGAAAATGTAATTTTCTCCGATGAGAAAAAGTTTAATCTAGATGGTTTAGATGGATTTCAACACTATTGGCATGATAATTTGGCCAAAGAGACTTTTTCAACTTGGCATGTGGAGGAGGGTCTTTAATGATCTGGAGTGCTTTCTCGTCAGCTGGGACCCTAAAGTTGCAAGTAGTGAAAGGCCGGCAAACATCATTGAAGTACATTTCAATGCTTGAAAATGCTTATATCAGGACTGAAGGTCCACGTCTGTGTGGAAGAAATTGGATTTTCCAGCAAGACAATGCTGCGACACACACTTCTCGACAAGCACGAGAATACTTTTCTTCAGATAATATAGAATTATTAGATCATCCAGCATGTTCTCCGGACCTCAATCCCATTGAAAATCTTTGGGGATGGATGACAAAAGAAGTGTTCAAAAATGGAACCCAGTATGATTCGATAAAGGAACTTTTTGATTCAGGTTTCAGTACATGGGATATTCCTTCTCAACTGATAAAAAACTTAGTTGCAAGCATGCCGAAGAGAATTTTTGAAGTAATTCGTAATAATGGAGGCTATACTAAATACTGAGACCCTTTTTAGTAATTTATAATTGCCTTTTGTTAGATAAATTATCAGTGGTCTTATCATTTTGACCAGGTGAAAATGTTTGTTTTTCAAAAAATAATTATTAGATCAGGATTAAGATTTCAAATGAAGCAGATTTCATTTTTTTCCATCATATTTTCCCTTTTGGCAATGGTTTTAACCATTTGTTTGATTAAAAATTCGATAATATGCGTAAAAGCTTACTTTCTTAAGTGGTCTTATGATTTTGACCAGGACTGTATTAAAAATAAAATCGAAATATTATTTTTTAAGTATTAATAAAAAATATCATTAAATTATTTTTTTAACTTTGATAAGGTTTTTCACAAAGAAAAGAAGCATTCTTCCAGCATTCCTTGAAAAATATCAGGGATTCTTTTTAAAGAGTTTTTTTTTTCTTAAAATAAATCACAGAAACAATTTTATCATACAAATATGTGATTTATTCCAAAGATTAATTTTTGGCATTTATAATTTTAATACAATTTTGCATATATGACTCCCCCTCCCCACAGTTCTAATTTTCACAAACTATATGCATTAAATTGGGCCTTATTTCGCCAATAACGTGTCGAATATTATCTTTCAAGTAGTCTGTTGTGTCTGGTTTATTAGCATAGACATGGGACTTTGTATATCCCCAAAGAAAATTATCTAATTTGGTTAAATCGCACAAACGCGTTGGCTAGTTGGCAGGTCCATTTCATTAAATTATTCGTTCATCAAATGTTTCTCTCAGTAAATTGATCGTATTATTTGCAATTTGTAAACACTGCTTGGGTATCCAGTCTCTTCATGATGAATTGCCAAACCAAGTTGAACTCAAAATAACCAATAGTTGCCAAATTTACAAATTAAAGAAAATAGAATTATCTTGCCGCCTCTAAAAAAACACCTATATTTCTTTGTAATAAATTTATTTATTTCTAAAAAAAATTTGGTTTCTGGTCTTTCCTGTTTTTATATGTTAATTCTGCTTTATTAATTTAATTGACTAATACTTTTATTTTGGACAGTGCTATTTTCTTAGAAAGGATTTTTAAGTTAAATTAAATTTTTATGATATCTCGGGTTTGTACAGACTGTAAAAATCCTTGAATTTTCACTGTTTTTTTTTTTTTTTTTTTCCAAAGTCACCACTTATCAAGGCCCAGAGGCCAATCGAGGATACGAGTTAATAAGTGTACAGTGGTCAATAGGACAATGACATAGTAATTAGTAGTGGAAATTTGGTAAATTGGATTACTTAAGAGGAACGGCTCATCAAGAACTTGTTTACGTTGGACTTGAAGATGACCATATTATAGTCAGCTGGAAAGCAGGCAAATGGAAGAGAGTTCCACAGGTGTGTAGTTCTAAGAGAAAAGCTTTGTTCATGGAATCTAAGTTTAGGTTTAGGCATGGATAAAGAATTGATAGTGTTTTCAGCTAGATGTGAAAGTTTGGTGAGATAGATTGGAGCTCAGACGAGCACTTGCCATGAAAATAACGATAAAGCAGAGACAGGCTCGCAACGATTCTTCAGAAAAAGGTTGCAGAGAAGAGAAAAGGGTATCCCTCAATAGGCTATGAAGTCTATTTTGAACTCTGTCAAGGCAAGATAAGGTCTTTCTAGCAGCTCTTGCCTAGATGTGGCAACAGTACTTCATCCTTGGGCGTACCTGACTCTTATATAGGTTGAGAATTGCATCAACAGTGAGATATCTACTGGATCAATAGAAGGATCCCACCATTTTCCCAGCAACCTTTGCAACAGATTTGATGTATATGTTCCATTTCATATCAGGAGTATGTTGCTTTAAAAAAGCCTTGAAAAAGCCTTGAAAATTGTATTGTTTATGTCCAGTAAAAATCTGTGTCGAAATATTAAAAATAAAATCGAAATCAATACTATTATTTTTTAAGTAAAAATATAATTAAATTATTTTTTAAATATTGAAAATAAAATCGAAATATATTGTTCTGAAATTACATAGTATTGTGGATACAAGAGTTACTCCCCTTTATCACAAAACTACCAAGGTAGTTTTGTGCTAAAAATTAAAATCTCCATCTATTTTTTTTTTTTTTTTTTTTTTTTTTTTAAGGGAGGGAGAAGTACAAGGGAGGGTAGTAGTGGCGACCACCATAAATAAAAAAATCCTTCCCCCCCCTCTGGAAATTGTAATAATTTAAATTTAGGCCAGCCGAGCAAAAAAAAAAAGAATGGACAGGACGGCAGCCATCTTGATTAGAAATTAAAATCCATAAAGAAATTTAATATTTGAGATGAAATAAAAAACATTTAAAATTACTTGAAAAACTTTAAAACTATTACTAAAAATGATGCAGGTAGGTTGCAAAGTAACTGTTATTGGCTAGGGTAACATTTATTTGTTGTATATTTAATTTTTTACCACTTTTTCAAATTGCTGTAGATCGTAAAAGAAACCCCATATTTTGTGTTGAAAACTTGAATTTTGTCTGGAGAAGATCTTGAAAAACTTTGAAAAGCCTTGAAAATGGACATTGAAAATCTGTATGGACACTGGTTTATTAAATTGTTAGGTGAAAGTACGGAATAGTGAACAGAACTCCCACAATCCCTATGTTAAGAATGGATTTTTAAATAATAATGTCATTATTCCAGCAGGTCCATATTCTGCATGAATACCTTTTGTTTTGTTCCTATTTACAATGACTCCCCACAGGACAGAGTTAGACACCAAGGTTGTTTTTTAATGTGGAGAAAAGGAACAAAAATTTAAAATTGTCTCAATCGTGAAGGATTTCTCCTCCACTAACAGAGAACAAGAAATTGAAGTGTAGCATCTGAAGAACAGATACTACACTTTTGTTTTGTTTGCCCAATATAATTTGGATTTAATTGTCTTCTATTCTTTTGAAAATTTATGGTTGAAATAGCGGCTAGTATTTTTAGATGAAGGTATGTTACACCATCAAAAAAATATCACATGACCTAAATTTTCCAAGACCAGAAACTTGATACTATTGAAATACACCAGAACCAGTTAGGGTTTATGGTTGTGTTTTGTTTACAGATGCTCTGTGAACTTCAGTGCAGACAAATAAAATTCTTCTAATCTGTCACAATGTAACAAAATACTGGTGGAAAAGCATTCAATAAATGTCACCAATTATACGAAAATGTCATGTTCTATCAATATTTTGTTTAATTTTCAATTTTTGGGCAATTATCAAGGGTCTCGCTTAAGGTGGCAATTGTGTTTCTTTTTGTTGTTTTAATCGAACAGAGTGGACATGTAGTTTCTTTCTTTTTTTTTTTTTTACAAGGTAGTCACCACTTATCAAGGCCCGGAAGCCACTTGGGGCTAAGGGTTATTGCCTGTACAGTACGTTAGCATTGGAGATTTGATAGTGTCTTAGTTAAGGAGGCGGTTCATCAGGAATTTGTTTATGTTGGACTTGAAGACATCCAGGTTGTAGTCAGGTGGGAAACAAGCACATGGAACAGTTCCACAGGCGTGCACTTCTAAAAAAGAAGCTTTATTCATGGAATCTACGTTTTGGTTTTGGCACAGATAAAGAGTGGGAAAAATTTTTGACAGTGATTTCAGCTAGACTGGGGTTTATCGTGAAATATTGGCGAAGGGGGGGACCAGATATTGCAGCTCAGACGAGCACTTGCCATGGAAGTAATGATAAAACAAAGACTGGCTCGCAATGTCTCTCCTGCTTTAAGTTTGTCAGCAGGGAAGCGTCGAGATCGTGAGAATACAGGAGCACCTATGGTCTCAATATGGTTAGCTGTTGAGTGAGGTGGTTCAATCACAACAAAATTCAAGTTGGGTAGGAGTTTAATAATGTATGATATGGATCATCGGCAAAAGCGATGAAAAATACAGGACCGATAGATGTGAAGTTCGATTTTGAACCCATGACAGGAAGTTCTGTACTAGCATCTATCAACTGTTGTCTGCGTATGTCAACTAATAGGTTGAAGTAATGAGATAGGGCAAATCAGCTATCGTACAAAACCCACGTAAAAGCTCTACGTAATTCCAAGTCAAGGGAACGAGAAATTTGACTGTACGTGGGAATAGACGAGTGATTTACCACTTGCAGTGTGATGAGTGAAATTGACGGCTTTTCGGTGAGGAGTTTCAGTGGCCAAATGCTGCAAGCTGCTGCTGTATCAACCAAGTAATGCGCTTGGGATAAGGAGTCTGTGATAAAATAGGCACGGTTATGGGAGGTCTGTGGAGAATGTGCCATGTTCAGTTTTACAAACGATCATTTCCCTGGTTCAAATACGAACAGGGCATTGTACAGCGCCGTGCGTCCTTGCCAAAACGTCTATGATAAAAGCATAGTCCTGGCTTGCTAGAGTGACGGTGGTGGTGTGGGAATGGCGAACGGCTCTTGTAGCGGCGTCTGGGTGATTGTGATCTAGCCACACTCAGCTTTCTCACCTCTCTGGTAAGCCGCTCGAGAGCGTCAAGTATAGCCAACGAAATGGCTTCTTGACTTGTGTCCCTAACTTTGGCTGAGAGCGTAGAGACTTCAGCCAAAGTCTGGGGAATAGCTGCGGTGGTAGAACCCTTGGTAAAGTCCATAACTTTATCTGCCAATGCCGCTACAACGTTGGTAGAGTTTTTTTTTTTACAACATAGGAGCTAAAATGGCTTTCACCTGTGCCGGCAGACTGGAAAACAAAAGCTGTTTTATAAGGGCACTGTCAGCAGGGACGTCTTCAGCTAACTCTCTCATTCGCCGGAGTAGTTCACTAGGCCAACGGTCTCCCAAGAGCTCGTCATAGACTAACGTTTGGAAGTGTTTTTTCTGCTGACACTGGCGTCCGGAGCAGGAACTCCTGTTTTATCGAGTCATATGTGGAGTTAGGAGGAGTGTCAGTGATCAAGTCTTTGACCACTGGCGTCAATGACGCAGGGAATGTACTAAATAATATCGGCAATTGCCGATGCTCTTTAACGTCGTTTGCTGAAAAATACGACTCAAGCTGAGCGGATCAAACTTGGACGTCACCCGCATAAGCAGACAAGGTGGTAGACATTAGATTAATAAGTAAAATGAACAGACCAAAAAATCAAAAGTCGAAAAGTGGAAAAAAAAAAAAAAAAAAAAAAAACTTCTTCAAAGAGACACGAATGAGAAAAACGAAGAATTACAAGTAAGATAAAAATAAATAATAGAAATAGTATGGATTGGGAAAGGAAAGATTTAAGAATTGTGTGTGTGTCTGTGTGTGTGAAAAAATAAAGTGAGTACTGCACTTACAGTGTAGTTGGCCATTAAAAAATAAATAAATAAATATTTTTGGAACAAAGTTCTTCAGTTTTTTTTGTTTTTTTTGTTTATATATATATATTGCTTCCCATCACCCTGGAAAATCTCATCAGTATGCCCCGTATTAAAGAGTTCAGGTAATCGGTCATCTCCCTCACAGTACAGGCCAATAAGTCTCCTGTGCGTCATGAGTAAGTTGCTGGAATCTGTGTTAAATAGAGAAGTAATCAACCATCTTAGCAAAAATAACCTCCTTAGTGACACGCTGTATGATTTCCGTTCTGCTAGATCTACAGCAGATGTGCTTACAGTTATATCTCATAGGATTAGTGAATCTCTTGACGGAGGCTACCTTCCTAGAGCAATTGCTCTTGACATATCAAAGGCCTTTGATAGAGTATGGCATAAAGGTTTACTTCACAAGATCTCCAGCTATGGTATAGCTGGAAATGTCTTAATTATTAAATCATTTCTCTCTGATAGGTTCATAAGAGTAGTGGTTGATGGGTAGAAATCAGAAGCTCTTAGTATTAATGCTGGAGTCCCTTAGGGGTCCATCCTGGGCCCTACTCTCTTCCTGATCTTTATTAATGATCTTCCAAATCACATCCTTACATCATTCGTAGACATCTATGCTGATGACTCTACTATCTATGGTAGCACATCTAAGACCGTAAACGACCAAGTTCTCTTTGATTCTCTCTCCTCTGATCTTGAGCAAGTGGTACAATGGGGAAAGAGGTGGCTTGTTACTTTTAATGCATCTAAAACCAAGCTTTTATCTTTACATCATCAACACTCTGATCCCCATCTGGCATCAACTGAAATGAATGGCTCTCGTCTTGAGGAGGCCTCATGTTTTGACAAGCTTCTGGGTTTGACCTTTACTCCTGATCTTAAATGGAACATATACATAAAATCTGTTGCCAAGGCCGCTGGAAAAATGGTGGGATCCTTCTATCGATCCAGTAGATATCTCACTGCTGATGCAATTCTCTATTATTATAAGAGCCAGGTATGTCCAAGGATGGAGTACTGTTGCCACATCTGGGCAGGAGCTGCTAGAAAGGTCTTATCCTGCCTTGATAGGGTTCAAAATAGACTTTGTAGCCTTGTGGGGGATGTCCTTTTCTCTTCTCTGCAGCCTCTTTCTCACAGAAGAGATGTTCCGAGTTTGTCTCTGTTTTATCGTTATTTTCATGGTAGGTGCTCGGCTGAGCTCCATTCTATGGTCCCCCCTCGCCAAACTTTCACCAGAAACACCCATCTAGCAGAAAACACTATCACTAGTTTCCCCCCCACTCTTTTTTTGTGTCTAAACCTAAGCATAGATTCCATGAGCAAAGCTTCTTTCTTAGAACTACACGACTATGGAATTGTCTTCCATTTTTCTGCTTTCCAGCTGACTACAATATGGTTGTCTTCAAGTCTAACATAAACAAGTTTTTGATGAGCCGTTCCATATAAGTTAACAAATTTACCGAATCTCCGGTTACTATATTGTCCAATTTCTACTGTACACTCTTTAACCCTTATCCTCGAGTCGCCTCTTGGCCTTGATAAGTGGTGATGCCTATGTAAAAAAAAATGTGTATATGATATATATATGCATGTATGTGTATATAATGTATATATACATGTATGTGCAGATGATGTATATATGCATGTGTATATGATGTATATATGTGTGCATGTGTATATGATGTATATATGCAGGCATGTGTATATGATGTATATATGCATGCATGTGTATATGATGTATATATGCATGCATGTGTATATGATGTATATATGTGTGCATGTGTACATGCATACATATGTATGTGTACATGAGTATATGCATTGTGCGTGTGAATATATGGATGTATATGTATGTGTGTGTATGTATGTATGTATGTATATATATATATATATATATATATATATTAATAAATGTAAGAATAGAAAGAGGAAAAAAATTTATTTCCAATAATGAAAATAAAAAAACTTAATACACACAATGTAAATAAAATTGATATAAAATTCAAATATATATGCACATAACAAATCATCTTATAATTAGTGAGGATGTTAACAAAATTAATTGAATTCTGAACTATTTAGTAATCCTTTGAAAAAGTAAACAAAAGATAGAAATGTAGCATAAAAATAATTATAACAATAATAATTCACAAAGGTACGAAAATAGTCGAAATTAGTTAAGATAAATAATGTATGATCGTAATCTTTGTAATTGTAATAATAAAAAAATTGTCAGTTTTGTTGGTTTTAGGAAACATGTAAGTTCAAAATAATGTTTTTTTTTCTATGTTTTTTAAGTTGAACATCTTATGAGTAAGTGACTAAAAATGCAACAAAGACATAATTTTGCCGCATTGTTAGTCACAAATAAAACAATATTGTATTGGTTACCTTTTGAAAAGCAATAAATTACTAACTGAAAAAAAACTTGATCTTTGGAACTTTGAGAACTATTTTATTACACTGGATTATCTGCTCTGGAATTAAAAAAAAAAAAAAAAGGAAGACATTCATTGAGCTTGGACTTTTTCTAACTTTATATAAAGATTTAAAAAAAAAAAAAAGGAAGACATTCATTGAGCTTGGACTTTTTCTAACTTTATATAAAGATTAAAAAAAAAAAAAAACTGTTTAATTATGAAAAATCTGTTTTAATCCATTATGATTTGTATATAAAAACTGATTAACATTTCCAGTAAATGATCAACCTCTCTCTCTCTCTCTCTCTCTCTCTCTCTCTCTCTCTCTCTCTCTCTCTCACTGTTTCTCTAAATGGAAATATGTGGGGATCATTTGTGAGCATTGATCCTATGGGCCGATGAGTAGAACTGCCGACTATCAACGCGATGGTTGTATGGTTCAATCCCTGGCTAGGGAAAGGTGCACTCTAGCTGCACTGATAAGTTGTGATACAAGGAAACAGTACTGTATGTGAAGGACATATATATTATATATATATATATATATATATATATATATATATATGGGTGGGGGAAACCACCAGCGAAAATGTGCTACCCAGCTCTATCCGATTAAATGAAAACCTATAGGGAAAAATTTCCAAATAATACCAAGCTGTGTATAGGCTGATGATCCTTATACTATGTGATTTTGAATATGTAGTCAAGGTTGTGTGTGTGTGTATATATATATATATATATATAAGTAGATAAATGCAACTTTGTGTGTGCATGTGTGAGTTTGTTCCTTATAAACTCTGAAATACCTGAATAAATTTTCTTTAAAATTTACATAACTTCAGTCTAGGAGTGATCTTAATTAAATTTGGTCTCAGAATAACTGCAATAATTATCGATAATTGAAACAGTTATTTTAATTTATCTATCATTGGTAAAGCCATTTTTTCCTTGCCGTTGCTTAGCAACAATGATAGAACCATGGGGGATGAAAATTCTGCTGTGGGTAAGTTGATAGCATATTATTTTGTTTTGTTTTGCATGATGTAGTCTGTAGGTTCAAACCCTGCACATAAATTTCTTAATGTGTTTTTTTTTTTTTCGTTAACTGGAAAGAAGTTTATATAAAATAATTTTATAAAAGAAACAGTAGGTTCTCTAGAGCGCAATGTAGAATAACATATATTTTGGACTAAGTTACTGCATGGAGGCATGTGAAGCTTCTGCTCGGGTGATTTCATGGATTTCGATGACAATAAAAAATATAGGTGTGTGAAATATTCATTGATCATCTTTCAATCCCAGGAAACAATCATGTCTCTCTGCTAGTATATATATATTATATATATATATATATTTATATATACACACACACGTACACCCACATTGTATTAATAAAGGTAAATCTGCATAGCTTATTCCACCATTTATATCTTTGCTTTAGTTTGTGTTGATCACCTCTGCATTGTATTGCTTTTTTTATAAATTTAAATTTATTTTTTTGTTTCAGTAAATCTCAAATATGAGGCGCTCTAGTTCATGTGATGGTAGAAAATCTATGGCTCCTGGACGAGTAAGCAAACCATCTACAGCTAAAACACCACAGCCCCTCAAAAGGTTATCGTCACTTGACCGATTATCATCTGGACAAAATGGACGCTTCTCGACAGGACAAAATAGACAATTTTCTCTTTTGGGACGAACATCAGTTGGAAAATCCTCAATTGGGGGAACCATGTCGAAAAGGTAAGAGTAAATATAATGTTTTTAGTTTGATTTAATTGTGATGCTATTGACGTCCCCCCCCCTTGTATAACGATGTGGAAAACCACAGTAATAAGCGCCAACAGTTGGTGTGTCCCCTTTGTAGAAAAGCAGTGGCACTCGAACCTGAAACCTGTCAGATACAAAAAATAAGAAGATAAATGCAAATTTAGGCGGTATCATGATTTGAGGTGGCAATATAAAAATGTTTTGTTTTTTGAGGGCAGTGAGATTTTTATCTTGTGTGTATGAGGTGGCTGTCATGTTGGAAAGCGGATGAAAAGAGAATTATGATAGCTGTGGCGAGGAAAAAGAAATAGAATGCTGATTATTAAAAAAAAATTCTGAATCCGCCCCTTTTTTGTTTTCCTGTTTTCACTGTTTTGAGAATAAGCCAATGTTTTGTTGTGAAGGAAACACAAACACAATTTTGACATCATTTTGTTGTGAAAGAAACACACACACAATTTTGACATCATTTTGTTGTGAAAGAAACACAATTTTGACATTTTGATGTGAAAGAAACAATTTTGACATCATTTTGATGTGAAAGAAACAATTTTGACATCATTTTGTTGTGAAAGAAACACAATTTTGACATCATTTTGTTGTAAAAGAAACACAATTTTGACATCATTTTGTTGTGAAAGACACACACAATTTTGACATCATTTTGTTGTGAAAGACACACACAATTTTGACATCATTTTGTTGTGAAAGACACACACACACAATTTTGACATCATTTTGTTGTGAAAGACACACACACACACAATTTTGACATCATTTTGTTGTGAAAGAAACACAAATGCTATTTTAACATCGTTTACTCTAAGCTCAAATGAATATACATGACTAAAATAGAGATTAATTCCTGGAGAAAAACTATAGACAATCTTTTACCACTGTAACCCCCCCCCCCCCAAGTCTTAGGAATTAAAAAAAATGAGGAAAAGCTATAACAGAATTAGTGAAAATAAGTTGATCAGCAGAGTAAAGGTTATAACGAGTGAGCTTTTTTTTTTTTTTTTTTTTTTTTACAAAGGCATCACCACATTATCAAGGCCCAGAGGCCACTCAAGGATAAGGGTTAAAGAGTGTACAGTAGAAATTGGTCAATATAGTAATCATTAGTAATGAAAATTTGGTAAATTTAATAACTTATATGGAACGGCTCATCAAGAACTTATTTACTTTAGACTTGAACACAACCATATTGTAGTCAGCCGGAAAGCAGGAAAACGGAAGACAATTCCACAGGCGTGCAGTTCTAAGAAAGAAGCTTTGTTCATGGAATCTACGTTTAGGTTTAGGCACAGATAAAGAGTGGGGGAAATTATTGATAGTGTTTACAGCTAGACGAGTGTTTCTTGCGAAAGCTTGGCGAGGGGGGACCAAAGATTGAAGCTCAGCTGAACAATTTCCATGAAAATAACGATACATCAGAGACAAACTCGCAACATCTCTTCTGTGAGATAGCGGTTGCAAGGAGGAGAAAAGGACATCTCCTACGAGGCTACGAAGTCTATTTTGAACTCTATCAAGGCAGGACAAGTCCTTTCTAGCAGCTCCTGCCCAGATGTGGCAACAGTATTCCATCCTTGGACGTACCTGGCTCTTATATAGGTAGAGAATAGCATCAGCAGTGAGATATCTACTGGATCGATAGAAAGATCCCATCATTTTTCCAGCGGCCTTGGCAACAGATTTGATATACGTGTTCCATTTAAGATCAGGAGTAATGGTCAAGCCCAGAAGCTTGTCAAAACTTGAGGCCTCCTGAAGACGAGAGCCATTCATTTCAATTGATGACAAATGTGGATTAGAATGTTGATGATGTAAAGAGAGAAGCTTGGTTTTAGATGCATTAAAAGTAACCAGCCACTCCTTTCCCCATTGTACTACGTGCTCAAGATCAGAGGAGAGAGAATTGGAGAGAACTTGGTCGTTTACTGTCTTAGATGTGCTACCATAAATGGTAGTGTCGTCAGCATAAATGTCTACAAATGATGTAAGGATATGATTTGGAAGATCATTAATGTAGATCAGGAAAAGAGTTGGGCCCAGGATGGATCCCTGAGGGACACCGGCATTAATACTGTGAGCTTCTGATTTTTGCCCCTCAACTACTACTCTTATGAACCTATCAGAAAGAAATGATTTAATAATTGAGAAGACTTTTCCAGCTATACCATAGCTAGCGATCTTATGAAGTAAACCTTTATGCCATACCCTATCAAAGGCTTTAGATATGTCAAGAGCAATTGCTCTAGAAAGATTGCCACCGTCGAGAGATTTGCTAATCCTATGCGATATAACTGTAATGACATCTGCTGTAGATCTAGCAGAACGGAAACCATATTGAGTGTCACTAAGAAGGTTATTTTTGTTGAGATGTTTGATTACTTCTGTATTTAACACAGATTCTAGCAACTTACTCATGACGCACAGGAGACTTATTGGCCTGTACTGAGAGGGGGATGAGCGATCACCTGAATTCTTAAATACAGGGCATACTGATGAGGTTTTCCAGGGAGATAGGAAACTATTCTCCTTAAGACAACGTTTAAACAGTTTTGTAAGTATGGGCGCTAATTCAGGTTGAAGTTTTTTGAGTACTATAATTGGAATACCATCAGGGCCAGTTGCTTTACTCGAATCAAGGTTTTTGATTAGCTTCGCAACATCATGTACAGATATACGTATATCACATAGCGTGTTTTCTGATACAGGAGGAAATATTGGGGGTTGGCGGTCTTGGTCGCAAAGGGTAGAATTTGCTGCAAAGTTCTTGACAAAGAGTTTGGCTTTGTCTGATGCTGACGAGATTACCTCAGGTCCATTGATAATAGTTGGGATGGAGCACACGCTTCTGTTCAGGATTCTGTTTGCTATTTGCCAAAACTGGTGGGAACCAAGCCGCTGCTCAGCTACTTTGGACTTAACAGATTGAGCATACAACTCTCTTGCGTTCCTTATTACTTTCTTACAATGGTTGCTGGCAGTCCTGAAAACGGCTTTAGTTTCCATACATCTATTACGTTTGAAGCAGTGGAAAAAGTGATTTCTGTGCGCAATGGCAGCAGCACATTCTGGAGAGAACCATGGCTGGCTGTTAGGTTTTTTCTGAAACTTTTTAGAGGGTATGAAATGGTCAATACCTACAATTAACCATTCAGTTAGGTCTAATACTATAGAGGACACATCCTTTTTAAACATGGAATGCAGAGGTAGATCAGATATAAATGTACGGAAGCTATCCCAGTCAGCCTTAGTGTATCGATATACTGTACGATGAAGAGGTACATCTGGGGACTTATTACATTTCATTTTTATCTTAATTGATACAACAGAGTGGTCGGAAGATCCAAGAGGCGACAGAACAGAAACTGAACATAGTTCAGGGCAAGTTGTGAGAAAAAGGTCTAGTAGGCTCGCATACTGGCCATCATTATCGGGCACACGGGTAGGTTCCTGAACAATCTGAGTGAGGTCATAGGCAATGGAGAAATCATGACAGAACCTCCCCTCATCATCGGTCTTGTTTGAGTGGGTCAACCATTCAACGTTGTGAACATTGAAGTCTCCACATACGTGAATGTTAGCTGAAGGATAAGTAGAAAGGACTTGGTCAATTTTCTCAGATATGCTTTGAAAGATAGTAACTCCACTGTTGTGGGGGCGATAGAGAGTAAATATAAATGCAGTAGTGTGAGCTAAAGCAACCCGGAAGCACATATAGGGTAAGTTAGGATCTTCCCTGGAGATGTCCCTCCCACATGGAAAGCTATCTTTAATATAGGCACATATTCCATGCCCATGGCGATCTTGGGGGTCAGATTTAGAAGTTAAGTTAGAGTATCCTGAAATTGCAAACTCATCTAGGGAAATAGCCTGTCCAATGCCAGTTTCACTTAAAAATAAAAGGTCTGGTTTAGTCTCCTGTAATTGGGTTTCAACCTCTGGAAGGTTAGAACGAAGACCCCTGATGTTGGAGAAGGAGACATGGTAGTAGGGGTCTACGTTGGAAGTTGGGGAACCGGGTTTAATCGTGTATTTTTTCTTGAAACTTGTCATGATGAAATTTTGGAATTTGTGGACTAGGTCGACAGATTTACTTAGAGCAGGACAGAGAGGGGAAATTAAGAGAGAAAAAGAAACGAAGAATTTTTTTTTTTATTTGTAGTTAATGATAAGGTAAAGCCGTAACAATTACCCACTAGTATGGCATCGAGAGGCCCCACCAGAAGCTACTGCATGGTCCAGAATCCATTCACCAAATGGCAATACAGCAGCCCCAGTACTTTGCACCTGCTGATAGGACAGCCTCCTTAGTGGTTAATCCAAGGTTCGGGTCCCTGACTATCAGGCGGATAACGTCAGCCCAGACAAAACGTTTACCTCCAGCACCCTTACTAGTGACATGGCTACAAGGATAGACATAGAAACAGAAAATTTCCGCCATCTCAGCCAACTGTTCGCAAAAATACTGTCAACCTAGAAAACAGCTTTTTCTTCTCCCTTTGTCCGAAAAATCACTCATTTAAAAAAATGAGGACTGAGGGACAAATAAGAAGAAGCGAGAGTAACAGGAGCTGCCGATAACGCATCCACAATGCGTTTTCTACTCTCCATTAAAAAAAAAAAAAAAAAAAAAAAATCACTATTAAGTATTGTACTTAATAAAAGTCCAACGGACGTGTTTAAGGGAAAGTATGGTGATAGATTCCCCTCACACGAACTAAAAATGAGTATAATTCGTAATTTTTGCTATCAACTCGGTGGATAAATAAACATATGTACGAGGAAAAAAAAAAATAAAAGGCTAGCATTTAATAAAACAGAAATACACAAATTAAATACTGAAATAAAATGGAGTTGTTAATATTTTAAATCTAAAATAAAAAGCATGATTGAAATCACTTATCTCAACAAAAACAATTCCGTCTCCGAATTGCAAACTGTGTTGAAAGAACTTCAGTTAGTAGCGTTCAAAACATTTTTTTTTTTAAATTAGCCGTTAATAGAAAATCGTGATTTTATTCTGAACTTAAGCTAGTAACGTTTTAAGAAGCTTACGATATAAAAGAAAAGGCTGATGGGGGGGGGGTTCTTCAGAAAGTAAGTTGGTGCCGTTATAAGTAATTTCGAGATAAGATGGAAGCCGGTATTGGACTAGAAAAAAAGCTAGCATTTAATAAAACAGAAATACACAAATTAAATACTGAAATAAAATGGAGTTGTTAATATTTTTAATCTAAAATAAAAAGGATGATTGAAATCACTTATCTCAACAAAAACAATTCCGTCTCCAAATTGCAAACTGTGTTGAAAGAACTTCAGTTAGTAGCGTTCAAAACATTTTTTTTTTGAAATTAGCCGTTAATAGAAAATCGTGATTTTATTCTGAACTTAAGCTAGTAACGTTTTAAGAAGCTTACGATATAAAAGAAAAGGCTGATGGGGGGGGGGGTTCTTCAGAAAGTAAGTTGGTGCCGTTATAAGTAATTTCGAGATAAGATGGAAGCCGGTATTGGACTAAAAAAAAAAGCTAGCATTTAATAAAACAGAAATACACAAATTAAATACTGAAATAAAATGGAGTTGTTAATATTTTAAATCTAAAATTAAAAGCATGATTGAAATCACTTATCTCAACAAAAACAATTCCGTCTCCAAATTGCAAACTGTGTTGAAAGAACTTCAGTTAGTAGCGTTCAAAACATTTTTTTTTTGAAATTAGCCGTTAATAGAAAATCGTGATTTTATTCTGAACTTAAGCTAGTAACGTTTTAAGAAGCTTACGATATAAAAGAAAAGGCTGATGGGGGGGGGTTCTTCAGAAAGTAAGTTGGTGCCGTTATAAGTAATTTCGAGATAAGATGGAAGCCGGTATTGGACTAGAAAAAAAGCTAGCATTTAATAAAACAGAAATACACAAATTAAATACTGAAATAAAATGGAGTTGTTAATATTTTAAATCTAAAATAAAAAGCATGATTGAAATCACTTATCTCAACAAAAACAATTCCGTCTCCAAATTGCAAACTGTGTTGAAAGAACTTCAGTTAGTAGCGTTCAAAACATTTTTTTTTTGAAATTAGCCGTTAATAGAAAATCGTGATTTTATTCTGAACTTAAGCTAGTAACGTTTTAAGAAGCTTACGATATAAAAGAAAAGGCTGATGGGGGGGGGTTCTTCCGAAAGTAAGTTGGTGCCGTTATAAGTAATTTCGAGATAAGATGGAAGCCGGTATTGGACTAGAAAAAAAGCTAGCATTTAATAAAACAGAAATACACAAATTAAATACTGAAATAAAATGGAGTTGTTAATATTTTTAATCTAAAATAAAAAGGATGATTGAAATCACTTATCTCAACAAAAACAATTCCGTCTCCAAATTGCAAACTGTGTTGAAAGAACTTCAGTTAGTAGCGTTCAAAACATTTTTTTTTAAAAATTAGCCGTTAATAGAAAATCGTGATTTTATTCTGAACTTAAGCTAGTAACGTTTTAAGAAGCTTACGATATAAAAGAAAAGGCTGATGGGGGGGGGGGTTCTTCAGAAAGTAAGTTGGTGCCGTTATAAGTAATTTCGAGATAAGATGGAAGCCAGTATTGGACTAGAAAAAAAGCTAGCATTTAATAAAACAGAAATACACAAATTAAATACTGAAATAAAATGGAGTTGTTAATATTTTTAATCTAAAATAAAAAGGATGATTGAAATCACTTATCTCAACAAAAACAATTCCGTCTCCAAACTGCAAACTGTGTTGAAAGAACTTCAGTTAGTAGCGTTCAAAACATTTTTTTTTTTAAATTAGCCGTTAATAGAAAATCGTGATTTTATTCTGAACTTAAGCTAGTAACGTTTTAAGAAGCTTACGATATAAAAGAAAAGGCTGATGGGGGGGGGGGGGTTCTTCAGAAAGTAAGTTGGTGCCGTTATAAGTAATTTCGAGATAAGATGGAAGCCGGTATTGGACTAGAAAAAAAGCTAGCATTTAATAAAACAGAAATACACAAATTAAATACTGAAATAAAATGGAGTTGTTAATATTTTTAATCTAAAATAAAAAGCATGATTGAAATCACTTATCTCAATAAAAACAATTCCGTCTCCAAATTGCAAACTGTGTTGAAAGAACTTCAGTTAGTAGCGTTCAAAACATTTTTTTTTTTTGAAATTAGCCGTTAATAGAAAATCGTGATTTTATTCTGAACTTAAGCTAGTAACGTTTTAAGAAGCTTACGATATAAAAGAAAAGGCTGATGGGGGGGGGGTTCTTCAGAAAGTAAGTTGGTGCCGTTATAAGTAATTTCGAGATAAGATGGAAGCCGGTATTGGACTAGAAAAAAAGCTAGCATTTAATAAAACAGAAATACACAAATTAAATACTGAAATAAAATGGAGTTGTTAATATTTTTAATCTAAAATAAAAAGGATGATTGAAATCACTTATCTCAACAAAAACAATTCCGTCTCCAAATTGCAAACTGTGTTGAAAGAACTTCAGTTAGTAGCGTTCAAAACATTTTTTTTTTGAAATTAGCCGTTAATAGAAAATCGTGATTTTATTCTGAACTTAAGCTAGTAACGTTTTAAGAAGCTTACGATATAAAAGAAAAGGCTGATGGGGGGGTTCTTCAGAAAGTAAGTTGGTGCCGTTATAAGTAATTTCGAGATAAGATGGAAGCCGGTATTGGACTAGAAAAAAAGCTAGCATTTAATAAAACAGAAATACACAAATTAAATACTGAAATAAAATGGAGTTGTTAATATTTTAAATCTAAAATAAAAAGCATGATTGAAATCACTTATCTCAACAAAAACAATTCCGTCTCCGAATTGCAAACTGTGTTGAAAGAACTTCAGTTAGTAGCGTTCAAAACATTTTTTTTTTGAAATTAGCCGTTAATAGAAAATCGTGATTTTATTCTGAACTTAAGCTAGTAACGTTTTAAGAAGCTTACGATATAAAAGAAAAGGCTGATGGGGGGGGGTTCTTCAGAAAGTAAGTTGGTGCCGTTATAAGTAATTTCGAGATAAGATGGAAGCCGGTATTGGACTAGAAAAAAAGCTAGCATTTAATAAAACAGAAATACACAAATTAAATACTGAAATAAAATGGAGTTGTTAATATTTTAAATCTAAAATAAAAAGCATGATTGAAATCACTTATCTCAACAAAAACAATTCCGTCTCCAAATTGCAAACTGTGTTGAAAGAACTTCAGTTAGTAGCGTTCAAAACATTTTTTTTTTTGAAATTAGCCGTTAATAGAAAATCGTGATTTTATTCTGAACTTAAGCTAGTAACGTTTTAAGAAGCTTACGATATAAAACAAAAGGCTGATGGGGGGGGGGTTCTTCAGAAAGTAAGTTGGTGCCGTTATAAGTAATTTCGAGATAAGATGGAAGCCGGTATTGGACTAGAAAAAAAGCTAGCATTTAATAAAACAGAAATACACAAATTAAATACTGAAATAAAATGGAGTTGTTAATATTTTAAATCTAAAATAAAAAGCATGATTGAAATCACTTATCTCAACAAAAACAATTCCGTCTCCAAATTGCAAACTGTGTTGAAAGAACTTCAGTTAGTAGCGTTCAAAACATTTTTTTTTTGAAATTAGCCGTTAATAGAAAATCGTGATTTTATTCTGAACTTAAGCTAGTAACGTTTTAAGAAGCTTACGATATAAAAGAAAAGGCTGATGGGGGGGGGGTTCTTCCGAAAGTAAGTTGGTGCCGTTATAAGTAATTTCGAGATAAGATGGAAGCCGGTATTGGACTAGAAAAAAAGCTAGCATTTAATAAAACAGAAATACACAAATTAAATACTGAAATAAAATGGAGTTGTTAATATTTTTAATCTAAAATAAAAAGGATGATTGAAATCACTTATCTCAACAAAAACAATTCCGTCTCCAAATTGCAAACTGTGTTGAAAGAACTTCAGTTAGTAGCGTTCAAAACATTTTTTTTTAAAAATTAGCCGTTAATAGAAAATCGTGATTTTATTCTGAACTTAAGCTAGTAACGTTTTAAGAAGCTTACGATATAAAAGAAAAGGCTGATGGGGGGGGGGGTTCTTCAGAAAGTAAGTTGGTGCCGTTATAAGTAATTTCGAGATAAGATGGAAGCCAGTATTGGACTAGAAAAAAAGCTAGCATTTAATAAAACAGAAATACACAAATTAAATACTGAAATAAAATGGAGTTGTTAATATTTTTAATCTAAAATAAAAAGGATGATTGAAATCACTTATCTCAACAAAAACAATTCCGTCTCCAAACTGCAAACTGTGTTGAAAGAACTTCAGTTAGTAGCGTTCAAAACATTTTTTTTTTTAAATTAGCCGTTAATAGAAAATCGTGATTTTATTCTGAACTTAAGCTAGTAACGTTTTAAGAAGCTTACGATATAAAAGAAAAGGCTGATGGGGGGGGGGGGTTCTTCAGAAAGTAAGTTGGTGCCGTTATAAGTAATTTCGAGATAAGATGGAAGCCGGTATTGGACTAGAAAAAAAGCTAGCATTTAATAAAACAGAAATACACAAATTAAATACTGAAATAAAATGGAGTTGTTAATATTTTTAATCTAAAATAAAAAGCATGATTGAAATCACTTATCTCAATAAAAACAATTCCGTCTCCAAATTGCAAACTGTGTTGAAAGAACTTCAGTTAGTAGCGTTCAAAACATTTTTTTTTTTGAAATTAGCCGTTAATAGAAAATCGTGATTTTATTCTGAACTTAAGCTAGTAACGTTTTAAGAAGCTTACGATATAAAAGAAAAGGCTGATGGGGGGGGGGGTTCTTCAGAAAGTAAGTTGGTGCCGTTATAAGTAATTTCGAGATAAGATGGAAGCCGGTATTGGACTAGAAAAAAAGCTAGCATTTAATAAAACAGAAATACACAAATTAAATACTGAAATAAAATGGAGTTGTTAATATTTTTAATCTAAAATAAAAAGCATGATTGAAATCACTTATCTCAACAAAAACAATTCCGTCTCCAAATTGCAAACTGTGTTGAAAGAACTTCAGTTAGTAGCGTTCAAAACATTTTTTTTTTGAAATTAGCCGTTAATAGAAAATCGTGATTTTATTCTGAACTTAAGCTAGTAACGTTTTAAGAAGCTTACGATATAAAAGAAAAGGCTGATGGGGGGGGTTCTTCAGAAAGTAAGTTGGTGCCGTTATAAGTAATTTCGAGATAAGATGGAAGCCGGTATTGGACTAGAAAAAAAGCTAGCATTTAATAAAACAGAAATACACAAATTAAATACTGAAATAAAATGGAGTTGTTAATATTTTAAATCTAAAATAAAAAGCATGATTGAAATCACTTATCTCAACAAAAACAATTCCGTCTCCGAATTGCAAACTGTGTTGAAAGAACTTCAGTTAGTAGCGTTCAAAACATTTTTTTTTTGAAATTAGCCGTTAATAGAAAATCGTGATTTTATTCTGAACTTAAGCTAGTAACGTTTTAAGAAGCTTACGATATAAAAGAAAAGGCTGATGCGGGGGGGGGGGGTTCTTCCGAAAGTAAGTTGGTGCCGTTATAAGTAATTTCGAGATAAGATGGAAGCCGGTATTGGACTAGAAAAAAAGCTAGCATTTAATAAAACAGAAATACACAAATTAAATACTGAAATAAAATGGAGTTGTTTATATTTTTAATCTAAAATAAAAAGGATGATTGAAATCACTTATCTCAACAAAAACAATTCCGTCTCCAAACTGCAAACTGTGTTGAAAGAACTTCAGTTAGTAGCGTTCAAAACATTTTTTTTTTGAAATTAGCCGTTAATAGAAAATCGTGATTTTATTCTGAACTTAAGCTAGTAACGTTTTAAGAAGCTTACGATATAAAAGAAAAGGCTGATGGGGGGGGGGGGGTTCTTCAGAAAGTAAGTTGGTGCCGTTATAAGTAATTTCGAGATAAGATGGAAGCCGGTATTGGACTAGAAAAAAAGCTAGCATTTAATAAAACAGAAATACACAAATTAAATACTGAAATAAAATGGAGTTGTTAATATTTTTAATCTAAAATAAAAAGCATGATTGAAATCACTTATCTCAACAAAAACAATTCCGTCTCCAAATTGCAAACTGTGTTGAAAGAACTTCAGTTAGTAGCGTTCAAAACATTTTTTTTTTGAAATTAGCCGTTAATAGAAAATCGTGATTTTATTCTGAACTTAAGCTAGTAACGTTTTAGGAAGCTTACGATATAAAAGAAAAGGCTGATTGGGGGGGGGGTTCTTCAGAAAGTAAGTTGGTGCCGTTATAAGTAATTTCGAGATAAGATGGAAGCCGGTATTGGACTAGAAAAAAAGCTAGCATTTAATAAAACAGAAATACACAAATTAAATACTGAAATAAAATGGAGTTGTTAATATTTTAAATCTAAAATAAAAAGCATGATTGAAATCACTTATCTCAACAAAAACAATTCCGTCTCCAAATTGCAAACTGTGTTGAAAGAACTTCAGTTAGTAGCGTTCAAAACATTTTTTTTTTTTAAATTAGCCGTTAATAGAAAATCGTGATTTTATTCTGAACTTAAGCTAGTTACGTTTTAAGAAGCTTACGATATAAAAGAAAAGGCTGATGGGGGGGGGGTTCTTCAGAAAGTAAGTTGGTGCCGTTATAAGTAATTTCGAGATAAGATGGAAGCCGGTATTGGACTAGAAAAAAAGCTAGCATTTAATAAAACAGAAATACACAAATTAAATACTGAAATAAAATGGAGTTGTTAATATTTTTAATCTAAAATAAAAAGCATGATTGAAATCACTTATCTCAACAAAAACAATTCCGTCTCCAAATTGCAAACTGTGTTGAAAGAACTTCAGTTAGTAGCGTTCAAAACATTTTTTTTTTGAAATTAGCCGTTAATAGAAAATCGTGATTTTATTCTGAACTTAAGCTAGTAACGTTTTAAGAAGCTTACGATATAAAAGAAAAGGCTGATGGGGGGGGGTTCTTCAGAAAGTAAGTTGGTGCCGTTATAAGTAATTTCGAGATAAGATGGAAGCCGGTATTGGACTAGAAAAAAAGCTAGCATTTAATAAAACAGAAATACACAAATTAAATACTGAAATAAAATGGAGTTGTTAATATTTTAAATCTAAAATAAAAAGCATGATTGAAATCACTTATCTCAACAAAAACAATTCCGTCTCCGAATTGCAAACTGTGTTGAAAGAACTTCAGTTAGTAGCGTTCAAAACATTTTTTTTTTGAAATTAGCCGTTAATAGAAAATCGTGATTTTATTCTGAACTTAAGCTAGTAACGTTTTAAGAAGCTTACGATATAAAAGAAAAGGCTGATGGGGGGGGGGTTCTTCAGAAAGTAAGTTGGTGCCGTTATAAGTAATTTCGAGATAAGATGGAAGCCGGTATTGGACTAGAAAAAAAGCTAGCATTTAATAAAACAGAAATACACAAATTAAATACTGAAATAAAATGGAGTTGTTAATATTTTTAATCTAAAATAAAAAGGATGATTGAAATCACTTATCTCAACAAAAACAATTCCGTCTCCAAATTGCAAACTGTGTTGAAAGAACTTCAGTTAGTAGCGTTCAAAACATTTTTTTTTTTAAATTAGCCGTTAATAGAAAATCGTGATTTTATTCTGAACTTAAGCTAGTAACGTTTTAAGAAGCTTACGATATAAAAGAAAAGGCTGATGGGGGGGGGGGGGTTCTTCAGAAAGTAAGTTGGTGCCGTTATAAGTAATTTCGAGATAAGATGGAAGCCGGTATTGGACTAGAAAAAAAGCTAGCATTTAATAAAACAGAAATACACAAATTAAATACTGAAATAAAATGGAGTTGTTAATATTTTAAATCTAAAATAAAAAGCATGATTGAAATCACTTATCTCAACAAAAACAATTCCGTCTCCAAATTGCAAACTGTGTTGAAAGAACTTCAGTTAGTAGCGTTCAAAACATTTTTTTTTTGAAATTAGCCGTTAATAGAAAATCGTGATTTTATTCTGAACTTAAGCTAGTAACGTTTTAAGAAGCTTACGATATAAAAGAAAAGGCTGATGGGGGGGGGGTTCTTCAGAAAGTAAGTTGGTGCCGTTATAAGTAATTTCGAGATAAGATGGAAGCCGGTATTGGACTAGAAAAAAAGCTAGCATTTAATAAAACAGAAATACACAAATTAAATACTGAAATAAAATGGAGTTGTTAATATTTTAAATCTAAAATTAAAAGCATGATTGAAATCACTTATCTCAACAAAAACAATTCCGTCTCCAAATTGCAAACTGTGTTGAAAGAACTTCAGTTAGTAGCGTTCAAAACATTTTTTTTTTGAAATTAGCCGTTAATAGAAAATCGTGATTTTATTCTGAACTTAAGCTAGTAACGTTTTAAGAAGCTTACGATATAAAAGAAAAGGCTGATGGGGGGGGGGTTCTTCAGAAAGTAAGTTGGTGCCGTTATAAGTAATTTCGAGATAAGATGGAAGCCGGTATTGGACTAGAAAAAAAGCTAGCATTTAATAAAACAGAAATACACAAATTAAATACTGAAATAAAATGGAGTTGTTAATATTTTAAATCTAAAATAAAAAGCATGATTGAAATCACTTATCTCAACAAAAACAATTCCGTCTCCGAATTGCAAACTGTGTTGAAAGAACTTCAGTTAGTAGCGTTCAAAACATTTTTTTTTTGAAATTAGCCGTTAATAGAAAATCGTGATTTTATTCTGAACTTAAGCTAGTAACGTTTTAAGAAGCTTACGATATAAAAGAAAAGGCTGATGGGGGGGGGGTTCTTCAGAAAGTAAGTTGGTGCCGTTATAAGTAATTTCGAGATAAGATGGAAGCCGGTATTGGACTAGAAAAAAAGCTAGCATTTAATAAAACAGAAATACACAAATTAAATACTGAAATAAAATGGAGTTGTTAATATTTTAAATCTAAAATAAAAAGGATGATTGAAATCACTTATCTCAACAAAAACAATTCCGTCTCCAAATTGCAAACTGTGTTGAAAGAACTTCAGTTAGTAGCGTTCAAAACATTTTTTTTTTTGAAATTAGCCGTTAATAGAAAATCGTGATTTTATTCTGAACTTAAGCTAGTAACGTTTTAGGAAGCTTACGATATAAAAGAAAAGGCTGATGGGGGGGGGTCTTCAGAAAGTAAGTTGGTGCCGTTATAAGTAATTTCGAGATAAGATGGAAGCCGGTATTGGACTAGAAAAAAAGCTAGCATTTAATAAAACAGAAATACACAAATTAAATACTGAAATAAAATGGAGTTGTTAATATTTTAAATCTAAAATAAAAAGCATGATTGAAATCACTTATCTCAACAAAAACAATTCCGTCTCCAAATTGCAAACTGTGTTGAAAGAACTTCAGTTAGTAGCGTTCAAAACATTTTTTTTTTGAAATTAGCCGTTAATAGAAAATCGTGATTTTATTCTGAACTTAAGCTAGTAACGTTTTAAGAAGCTTACGATATAAAAGAAAAGGCTGATGGGGGGGGGGTTCTTCAGAAAGTAAGTTGGTGCCGTTATAAGTAATTTCGAGATAAGATGGAAGCCGGTATTGGACTAGAAAAAAAGCTAGCATTTAATAAAACAGAAATACACAAATTAAATACTGAAATAAAATGGAGTTGTTAATATTTTAAATCTAAAATTAAAAGCATGATTGAAATCACTTATCTCAACAAAAACAATTCCGTCTCCAAATTGCAAACTGTGTTGAAAGAACTTCAGTTAGTAGCGTTCAAAACATTTTTTTTTTTAAATTAGCCGTTAATAGAAAATCGTGATTTTATTCTGAACTTAAGCTAGTAACGTTTTAAGAAGCTTACGATATAAAAGAAAAGGCTGATGGGGGGGGGGGGTCTTCAGAAAGTAAGTTGGTGCCGTTATAAGTAATTTCGAGATAAGATGGAAGCCGGTATTGGACTAGAAAAAAAGCTAGCATTTAATAAAACAGAAATACACAAATTAAATACTGAAATAAAATGGAGTTGTTAATATTTTAAATCTAAAATAAAAAGCATGATTGAAATCACTTATCTCAACAAAAACAATTCCGTCTCCAAATTGCAAACTGTGTTGAAAGAACTTCAGTTAGTAGCGTTCAAAACATTTTTTTTTTGAAATTAGCCGTTAATAGAAAATCGTGATTTTATTCTGAACTTAAGCTAGTAACGTTTTAAGAAGCTTACGATATAAAAGAAAAGGCTGATGCGGGGGGGGGGGGGTTCTTCCGAAAGTAAGTTGGTGCCGTTATAAGTAATTTCGAGATAAGATGGAAGCCGGTATTGGACTAGAAAAAAAGCTAGCATTTAATAAAACAGAAATACACAAATTAAATACTGAAATAAAATGGAGTTGTTAATATTTTTAATCTAAAATAAAAAGGATGATTGAAATCACTTATCTCAACAAAAACAATTCCGTCTCCAAACTGCAAACTGTGTTGAAAGAACTTCAGTTAGTAGCGTTCAAAACATTTTTTTTTTTAAATTAGCCGTTAATAGAAAATCGTGATTTTATTCTGAACTTAAGCTAGTAACGTTTTAAGAAGCTTACGATATAAAAGAAAAGGCTGATGCGGGGGGGGGGGGGGTTCTTCCGAAAGTAAGTTGGTGCCGTTATAAGTAATTTCGAGATAAGATGGAAGCCGGTATTGGACTAGAAAAAAAGCTAGCATTTAATAAAACAGAAATACACAAATTAAATACTGAAATAAAATGGAGTTGTTAATATTTTTAATCTAAAATAAAAAGGATGATTGAAATCACTTATCTCAACAAAAACAATTCCGTCTCCAAACTGCAAACTGTGTTGAAAGAACTTCAGTTAGTAGCGTTCAAAACATTTTTTTTTTTAAATTAGCCGTTAATAGAAAATCGTGATTTTATTCTGAACTTAAGCTAGTAACGTTTTAAGAAGCTTACGATATAAAAGAAAAGGCTGATGGGGGGGGGGGTTCTTCAGAAAGTAAGTTGGTGCCGTTATAAGTAATTTCGAGATAAGATGGAAGCCGGTATTGGACTAGAAAAAAAGCTAGCATTTAATAAAACAGAAATACACAAATTAAATACTGAAATAAAATGGAGTTGTTAATATTTTTAATCTAAAATAAAAAGGATGATTGAAATCACTTATCTCAACAAAAACAATTCCGTCTCCAAATTGCAAACTGTGTTGAAAGAACTTCAGTTAGTAGCGTTCAAAACATTTTTTTTTTGAAATTAGCCGTTAATAGAAAATCGTGATTTTATTCTGAACTTAAGCTAGTAACGTTTTAGGAAGCTTACGATATAAAAGAAAAGGCTGATGGGGGGGGGTTCTTCAGAAAGTAAGTTGGTGCCGTTATAAGTAATTTCGAGATAAGATGGAAGCCGGTATTGGACTAGAAAAAAAGCTAGCATTTAATAAAACAGAAATACACAAATTAAATACTGAAATAAAATGGAGTTGTTAATATTTTAAATCTAAAATAAAAAGCATGATTGAAATCACTTATCTCAACAAAAACAATTCCGTCTCCGAATTGCAAACTGTGTTGAAAGAACTTCAGTTAGTAGCGTTCAAAACATTTTTTTTTTTAAATTAGCCGTTAATAGAAAATCGTGATTTTATTCTGAACTTAAGCTAGTAACGTTTTAAGAAGCTTACGATATAAAAGAAAAGGCTGATGGGGGGGGGGGGTTCTTCAGAAAGTAAGTTGGTGCCGTTATAAGTAATTTCGAGATAAGATGGAAGCCGGTATTGGACTAGAAAAAAAGCTAGCATTTAATAAAACAGAAATACACAAATTAAATACTGAAATAAAATAGAGTTGTTAATATTTTTAATCTAAAATAAAAAGGATGATTGAAATCACTTATCTCAACAAAAACAATTCCGTCTCCAAATTGCAAACTGTGTTGAAAGAACTTCAGTTAGTAGCGTTCAAAACATTTTTTTTTTGAAATTAGCCGTTAATAGAAAATCGTGATTTTATTCTGAACTTAAGCTAGTAACGTTTTAAGAAGCTTACGATATAAAAGAAAAGGCTGATGGGGGGGGGGGGTTCTTCAGAAAGTAAGTTGGTGCCGTTATAAGTAATTTCGAGATAAGATGGAAGCCGGTATTGGACTAGAAAAAAAGCTAGCATTTAATAAAACAGAAATACACAAATTAAATACTGAAATAAAATGGAGTTGTTAATATTTTAAATCTAAAATAAAAAGCATGATTGAAATCACTTATCTCAACAAAAACAATTCCGTCTCCAAATTGCAAACTGTGTTGAAAGAACTTCAGTTAGTAGCGTTCAAAACATTTTTTTTTTGAAATTAGCCGTTAATAGAAAATCGTGATTTTATTCTGAACTTAAGCTAGTAACGTTTTAAGAAGCTTACGATATAAAAGAAAAGGCTGATGGGGGGGGGGTTCTTCAGAAAGTAAGTTGGTGCCGTTATAAGTAATTTCGAGATAAGATGGAAGCCGGTATTGGACTAGAAAAAAAGCTAGCATTTAATAAAACAGAAATACACAAATTAAATACTGAAATAAAATGGAGTTGTTAATATTTTAAATCTAAAATAAAAAGCATGATTGAAATCACTTATCTCAACAAAAACAATTCCGTCTCCAAATTGCAAACTGTGTTGAAAGAACTTCAGTTAGTAGCGTTCAAAACATTTTTTTTTTTGAAATTAGCCGTTAATAGAAAATCGTGATTTTATTCTGAACTTAAGCTAGTAACGTTTTAAGAAGCTTACGATATAAAAGAAAAGGCTGATGGGGGGGGGGTTCTTCAGAAAGTAAGTTGGTGCCGTTATAAGTAATTTCGAGATAAGATGGAAGCCGGTATTGGACTAGAAAAAAAGCTAGCATTTAATAAAACAGAAATACACAAATTAAATACTGAAATAAAATGGAGTTGTTAATATTTTAAATCTAAAATAAAAAGCATGATTGAAATCACTTATCTCAACAAAAACAATTCCGTCTCCGAATTGCAAACTGTGTTGAAAGAACTTCAGTTAGTAGCGTTCAAAACATTTTTTTTTTGAAATTAGCCGTTAATAGAAAATCGTGATTTTATTCTGAACTTAAGCTAGTAACGTTTTAAGAAGCTTACGATATAAAAGAAAAGGCTGATGGGGGGGGGGGTTCTTCAGAAAGTAAGTTGGTGCCGTTATAAGTAATTTCGAGATAAGATGGAAGCCGGTATTGGACTAGAAAAAAAGCTAGCATTTAATAAAACAGAAATACACAAATTAAATACTGAAATAAAATGGAGTTGTTAATATTTTAAATCTAAAATAAAAAGCATGATTGAAATCACTTATCTCAACAAAAACAATTCCGTCTCCAAATTGCAAACTGTGTTGAAAGAACTTCAGTTAGTAGCGTTCAAAACATTTTTTTTTTTTAAATTAGCCGTTAATAGAAAATCGTGATTTTATTCTGAACTTAAGCTAGTTACGTTTTAAGAAGCTTACGATATAAAAGAAAAGGCTGATGGGGGGGGGTTCTTCAGAAAGTAAGTTGGTGCCGTTATAAGTAATTTCGAGATAAGATGGAAGCCGGTATTGGACTAGAAAAAAAGCTAGCATTTAATAAAACAGAAATACACAAATTAAATACTGAAATAAAATGGAGTTGTTAATATTTTTAATCTAAAATAAAAAGGATGATTGAAATCACTTATCTCAACAAAAACAATTCCGTCTCCAAATTGCAAACTGTGTTGAAAGAACTTCAGTTAGTAGCGTTCAAAACATTTTTTTTTTTAAATTAGCCGTTAATAGAAAATCGTGATTTTATTCTGAACTTAAGCTAGTAACGTTTTAAGAAGCTTACGATATAAAAGAAAAGGCTGATGGGGGGGGTTCTTCAGAAAGTAAGTTGGTGCCGTTATAAGTAATTTCGAGATAAGATGGAAGCCGGTATTGGACTAGAAAAAAAGCTAGCATTTAATAAAACAGAAATACACAAATTAAATACTGAAATAAAATGGAGTTGTTAATATTTTAAATCTAAAATAAAAAGCATGATTGAAATCACTTATCTCAACAAAAACAATTCCGTCTCCGAATTGCAAACTGTGTTGAAAGAACTTCAGTTAGTAGCGTTCAAAACATTTTTTTTTTGAAATTAGCCGTTAATAGAAAATCGTGATTTTATTCTGAACT
This sequence comes from Euprymna scolopes, assembly GCF_053919585.1. NCBI lineage: Eukaryota > Metazoa > Mollusca > Cephalopoda > Sepiida > Sepiolidae > Euprymna > Euprymna scolopes. The sequence goes on along the minus strand of NC_136491.1, from coordinate 41,916,799 downwards.
TAAGCTAGTAACGTTTTAAGAAGCTTACGATATAAAAGAAAAGGCTGATGGGGGGGGGGGGTTCTTCAGAAAGTAAGTTGGTGCCGTTATAAGTAATTTCGAGATAAGATGGAAGCCGGTATTGGACTAGAAAAAAAGCTAGCATTTAATAAAACAGAAATACACAAATTAAATACTGAAATAAAATAGAGTTGTTAATATTTTTAATCTAAAATAAAAAGGATGATTGAAATCACTTATCTCAACAAAAACAATTCCGTCTCCAAATTGCAAACTGTGTTGAAAGAACTTCAGTTAGTAGCGTTCAAAACATTTTTTTTTTGAAATTAGCCGTTAATAGAAAATCGTGATTTTATTCTGAACTTAAGCTAGTAACGTTTTAAGAAGCTTACGATATAAAAGAAAAGGCTGATGGGGGGGGGGGTTCTTCAGAAAGTAAGTTGGTGCCGTTATAAGTAATTTCGAGATAAGATGGAAGCCGGTATTGGACTAGAAAAAAAGCTAGCATTTAATAAAACAGAAATACACAAATTAAATACTGAAATAAAATGGAGTTGTTAATATTTTAAATCTAAAATAAAAAGCATGATTGAAATCACTTATCTCAACAAAAACAATTCCGTCTCCAAATTGCAAACTGTGTTGAAAGAACTTCAGTTAGTAGCGTTCAAAACATTTTTTTTTTGAAATTAGCCGTTAATAGAAAATCGTGATTTTATTCTGAACTTAAGCTAGTAACGTTTTAAGAAGCTTACGATATAAAAGAAAAGGCTGATGGGGGGGGGGTTCTTCAGAAAGTAAGTTGGTGCCGTTATAAGTAATTTCGAGATAAGATGGAAGCCGGTATTGGACTAGAAAAAAAGCTAGCATTTAATAAAACAGAAATACACAAATTAAATACTGAAATAAAATGGAGTTGTTAATATTTTAAATCTAAAATAAAAAGCATGATTGAAATCACTTATCTCAACAAAAACAATTCCGTCTCCAAATTGCAAACTGTGTTGAAAGAACTTCAGTTAGTAGCGTTCAAAACATTTTTTTTTTTGAAATTAGCCGTTAATAGAAAATCGTGATTTTATTCTGAACTTAAGCTAGTAACGTTTTAAGAAGCTTACGATATAAAAGAAAAGGCTGATGGGGGGGGGTTCTTCAGAAAGTAAGTTGGTGCCGTTATAAGTAATTTCGAGATAAGATGGAAGCCGGTATTGGACTAGAAAAAAAGCTAGCATTTAATAAAACAGAAATACACAAATTAAATACTGAAATAAAATGGAGTTGTTAATATTTTAAATCTAAAATAAAAAGCATGATTGAAATCACTTATCTCAACAAAAACAATTCCGTCTCCGAATTGCAAACTGTGTTGAAAGAACTTCAGTTAGTAGCGTTCAAAACATTTTTTTTTTGAAATTAGCCGTTAATAGAAAATCGTGATTTTATTCTGAACTTAAGCTAGTAACGTTTTAAGAAGCTTACGATATAAAAGAAAAGGCTGATGGGGGGGGGGGTTCTTCAGAAAGTAAGTTGGTGCCGTTATAAGTAATTTCGAGATAAGATGGAAGCCGGTATTGGACTAGAAAAAAAGCTAGCATTTAATAAAACAGAAATACACAAATTAAATACTGAAATAAAATGGAGTTGTTAATATTTTTAATCTAAAATAAAAAGCATGATTGAAATCACTTATCTCAACAAAAACAATTCCGTCTCCAAATTGCAAACTGTGTTGAAAGAACTTCAGTTAGTAGCGTTCAAAACATTTTTTTTTTGAAATTAGCCGTTAATAGAAAATCGTGATTTTATTCTGAACTTAAGCTAGTAACGTTTTAGGAAGCTTACGATATAAAAGAAAAGGCTGATGGGGGGGGGGTTCTTCAGAAAGTAAGTTGGTGCCGTTATAAGTAATTTCGAGATAAGATGGAAGCCGGTATTGGACTAGAAAAAAAGCTAGCATTTAATAAAACAGAAATACACAAATTAAATACTGAAATAAAATGGAGTTGTTAATATTTTAAATCTAAAATAAAAAGCATGATTGAAATCACTTATCTCAACAAAAACAATTCCGTCTCCAAATTGCAAACTGTGTTGAAAGAACTTCAGTTAGTAGCGTTCAAAACATTTTTTTTTTTTAAATTAGCCGTTAATAGAAAATCGTGATTTTATTCTGAACTTAAGCTAGTTACGTTTTAAGAAGCTTACGATATAAAAGAAAAGGCTGATGGGGGGGGGTTCTTCAGAAAGTAAGTTGGTGCCGTTATAAGTAATTTCGAGATAAGATGGAAGCCGGTATTGGACTAGAAAAAAAGCTAGCATTTAATAAAACAGAAATACACAAATTAAATACTGAAATAAAATGGAGTTGTTAATATTTTTAATCTAAAATAAAAAGGATGATTGAAATCACTTATCTCAACAAAAACAATTCCGTCTCCAAATTGCAAACTGTGTTGAAAGAACTTCAGTTAGTAGCGTTCAAAACATTTTTTTTTTGAAATTAGCCGTTAATAGAAAATCGTGATTTTATTCTGAACTTAAGCTAGTAACGTTTTAAGAAGCTTACGATATAAAAGAAAAGGCTGATGGGGGGGGTTCTTCAGAAAGTAAGTTGGTGCCGTTATAAGTAATTTCGAGATAAGATGGAAGCCGGTATTGGACTAGAAAAAAAGCTAGCATTTAATAAAACAGAAATACACAAATTAAATACTGAAATAAAATGGAGTTGTTAATATTTTAAATCTAAAATAAAAAGCATGATTGAAATCACTTATCTCAACAAAAACAATTCCGTCTCCGAATTGCAAACTGTGTTGAAAGAACTTCAGTTAGTAGCGTTCAAAACATTTTTTTTTTGAAATTAGCCGTTAATAGAAAATCGTGATTTTATTCTGAACTTAAGCTAGTAACGTTTTAAGAAGCTTACGATATAAAAGAAAAGGCTGATGGGGGGGGGGTTCTTCAGAAAGTAAGTTGGTGCCGTTATAAGTAATTTCGAGATAAGATGGAAGCCGGTATTGGACTAGAAAAAAAGCTAGCATTTAATAAAACAGAAATACACAAATTAAATACTGAAATAAAATAGAGTTGTTAATATTTTTAATCTAAAATAAAAAGGATGATTGAAATCACTTATCTCAACAAAAACAATTCCGTCTCCAAATTGCAAACTGTGTTGAAAGAACTTCAGTTAGTAGCGTTCAAAACATTTTTTTTTTGAAATTAGCCGTTAATAGAAAATCGTGATTTTATTCTGAACTTAAGCTAGTAACGTTTTAAGAAGCTTACGATATAAAAGAAAAGGCTGATGGGGGGGGGGGGTTCTTCAGAAAGTAAGTTGGTGCCGTTATAAGTAATTTCGAGATAAGATGGAAGCCGGTATTGGACTAGAAAAAAAGCTAGCATTTAATAAAACAGAAATACACAAATTAAATACTGAAATAAAATGGAGTTGTTAATATTTTAAATCTAAAATAAAAAGCATGATTGAAATCACTTATCTCAACAAAAACAATTCCGTCTCCAAATTGCAAACTGTGTTGAAAGAACTTCAGTTAGTAGCGTTCAAAACATTTTTTTTTTGAAATTAGCCGTTAATAGAAAATCGTGATTTTATTCTGAACTTAAGCTAGTAACGTTTTAAGAAGCTTACGATATAAAAGAAAAGGCTGATGGGGGGGGGGGTTCTTCAGAAAGTAAGTTGGTGCCGTTATAAGTAATTTCGAGATAAGATGGAAGCCGGTATTGGACTAGAAAAAAAGCTAGCATTTAATAAAACAGAAATACACAAATTAAATACTGAAATAAAATGGAGTTGTTAATATTTTAAATCTAAAATAAAAAGCATGATTGAAATCACTTATCTCAACAAAAACAATTCCGTCTCCAAATTGCAAACTGTGTTGAAAGAACTTCAGTTAGTAGCGTTCAAAACATTTTTTTTTTTGAAATTAGCCGTTAATAGAAAATCGTGATTTTATTCTGAACTTAAGCTAGTAACGTTTTAAGAAGCTTACGATATAAAAGAAAAGGCTGATGGGGGGGGGGGTTCTTCAGAAAGTAAGTTGGTGCCGTTATAAGTAATTTCGAGATAAGATGGAAGCCGGTATTGGACTAGAAAAAAAGCTAGCATTTAATAAAACAGAAATACACAAATTAAATACTGAAATAAAATAGAGTTGTTAATATTTTAAATCTAAAATAAAAAGCATGATTGAAATCACTTATCTCAACAAAAACAATTCCGTCTCCGAATTGCAAACTGTGTTGAAAGAACTTCAGTTAGTAGCGTTCAAAACATTTTTTTTTTGAAATTAGCCGTTAATAGAAAATCGTGATTTTATTCTGAACTTAAGCTAGTAACGTTGTAGAAGCTTACGATATAAAAGAAAAGGCTGATGGGGGGGGGGGGGTTCTTCAGAAAGTAAGTTGGTGCCGTTATAAGTAATTTCGAGATAAGATGGAAGCCGGTATTGGACTAGAAAAAAAGCTAGCATTTAATAAAACAGAAATACACAAATTAAATACTGAAATAAAATGGAGTTGTTAATATTTTTAATCTAAAATAAAAAGCATGATTGAAATCACTTATCTCAACAAAAACAATTCCGTCTCCAAATTGCAAACTGTGTTGAAAGAACTTCAGTTAGTAGCGTTCAAAACATTTTTTTTTTGAAATTAGCCGTTAATAGAAAATCGTGATTTTATTCTGAACTTAAGCTAGTAACGTTTTAGGAAGCTTACGATATAAAAGAAAAGGCTGATGGGGGGGGGGGGGGTTCTTCAGAAAGTAAGTTGGTGCCGTTATAAGTAATTTCGAGATAAGATGGAAGCCGGTATTGGACTAGAAAAAAAGCTAGCATTTAATAAAACAGAAATACACAAATTAAATACTGAAATAAAATGGAGTTGTTAATATTTTAAATCTAAAATAAAAAGCATGATTGAAATCACTTATCTCAACAAAAACAATTCCGTCTCCAAATTGCAAACTGTGTTGAAAGAACTTCAGTTAGTAGCGTTCAAAACATTTTTTTTTTTGAAATTAGCCGTTAATAGAAAATCGTGATTTTATTCTGAACTTAAGCTAGTTACGTTTTAAGAAGCTTACGATATAAAAGAAAAGGCTGATGGGGGGGGGTTCTTCAGAAAGTAAGTTGGTGCCGTTATAAGTAATTTCGAGATAAGATGGAAGCCGGTATTGGACTAGAAAAAAAGCTAGCATTTAATAAAACAGAAATACACAAATTAAATACTGAAATAAAATGGAGTTGTTAATATTTTTAATCTAAAATAAAAAGCATGATTGAAATCACTTATCTCAACAAAAACAATTCCGTCTCCAAATTGCAAACTGTGTTGAAAGAACTTCAGTTAGTAGCGTTCAAAACATTTTTTTTTTTAAATTAGCCGTTAATAGAAAATCGTGATTTTATTCTGAACTTAAGCTAGTAACGTTTTAGGAAGCTTACGATATAAAAGAAAAGGCTGATGGGGGGGGGGTTCTTCAGAAAGTAAGTTGGTGCCGTTATAAGTAATTTCGAGATAAGATGGAAGCCGGTATTGGACTAGAAAAAAAGCTAGCATTTAATAAAACAGAAATACACAAATTAAATACTGAAATAAAATGGAGTTGTTAATATTTTAAATCTAAAATAAAAAGCATGATTGAAATCACTTATCTCAACAAAAACAATTCCGTCTCCAAATTGCAAACTGTGTTGAAAGAACTTCAGTTAGTAGCGTTCAAAACATTTTTTTTTTTTAAATTAGCCGTTAATAGAAAATCGTGATTTTATTCTGAACTTAAGCTAGTTACGTTTTAAGAAGCTTACGATATAAAAGAAAAGGCTGATGGGGGGGGTTCTTCAGAAAGTAAGTTGGTGCCGTTATAAGTAATTTCGAGATAAGATGGAAGCCGGTATTGGACTAGAAAAAAAGCTAGCATTTAATAAAACAGAAATACACAAATTAAATACTGAAATAAAATGGAGTTGTTAATATTTTTAATCTAAAATAAAAAGCATGATTGAAATCACTTATCTCAACAAAAACAATTCCGTCTCCAAATTGCAAACTGTGTTGAAAGAACTTCAGTTAGTAGCGTTCAAAACATTTTTTTTTTTTAAATTAGCCGTTAATAGAAAATCGTGATTTTATTCTGAACTTAAGCTAGTAACGTTTTAAGAAGCTTACGATATAAAAGAAAAGGCTGATGGGGGGGGGGTTCTTCAGAAAGTAAGTTGGTGCCGTTATAAGTAATTTCGAGATAAGATGGAAGCCGGTATTGGACTAGAAAAAAAGCTAGCATTTAATAAAACAGAAATACACAAATTAAATACTGAAATAAAATGGAGTTGTTAATATTTTTAATCTAAAATAAAAAGGATGATTGAAATCACTTATCTCAACAAAAACAATTCCGTCTCCAAATTGCAAACTGTGTTGAAAGAACTTCAGTTAGTAGCGTTCAAAACATTTTTTTTTTTAAATTAGCCGTTAATAGAAAATCGTGATTTTATTCTGAACTTAAGCTAGTAACGTTTTAAGAAGCTTACGATATAAAAGAAAAGGCTGATGGGGGGGGTTCTTCAGAAAGTAAGTTGGTGCCGTTATAAGTAATTTCGAGATAAGATGGAAGCCGGTATTGGACTAGAAAAAAAGCTAGCATTTAATAAAACAGAAATACACAAATTAAATACTGAAATAAAATGGAGTTGTTAATATTTTAAATCTAAAATAAAAAGCATGATTGAAATCACTTATCTCAACAAAAACAATTCCGTCTCCGAATTGCAAACTGTGTTGAAAGAACTTCAGTTAGTAGCGTTCAAAACATTTTTTTTTTGAAATTAGCCGTTAATAGAAAATCGTGATTTTATTCTGAACTTAAGCTAGTAACGTTTTAAGAAGCTTACGATATAAAAGAAAAGGCTGATGGGGGGGGGGGTTCTTCAGAAAGTAAGTTGGTGCCGTTATAAGTAATTTCGAGATAAGATGGAAGCCGGTATTGGACTAGAAAAAAAGCTAGCATTTAATAAAACAGAAATACACAAATTAAATACTGAAATAAAATGGAGTTGTTAATATTTTTAATCTAAAATAAAAAGGATGATTGAAATCACTTATCTCAACAAAAACAATTCCGTCTCCAAATTGCAAACTGTGTTGAAAGAACTTCAGTTAGTAGCGTTCAAAACATTTTTTTTTTGAAATTAGCCGTTAATAGAAAATCGTGATTTTATTCTGAACTTAAGCTAGTAACGTTTTAAGAAGCTTACGATATAAAAGAAAAGGCTGATGGGGGGGGGGTTCTTCAGAAAGTAAGTTGGTGCCGTTATAAGTAATTTCGAGATAAGATGGAAGCCGGTATTGGACTAGAAAAAAAGCTAGCATTTAATAAAACAGAAATACACAAATTAAATACTGAAATAAAATGGAGTTGTTAATATTTTAAATCTAAAATAAAAAGCATGATTGAAATCACTTATCTCAACAAAAACAATTCCGTCTCCAAATTGCAAACTGTGTTGAAAGAACTTCAGTTAGTAGCGTTCAAAACATTTTTTTTTTGAAATTAGCCGTTAATAGAAAATCGTGATTTTATTCTGAACTTAAGCTAGTAACGTTTTAAGAAGCTTACGATATAAAAGAAAAGGCTGATGGGGGGGGGGGGGTTCTTCAGAAAGTAAGTTGGTGCCGTTATAAGTAATTTCGAGATAAGATGGAAGCCGGTATTGGACTAGAAAAAAAGCTAGCATTTAATAAAACAGAAATACACAAATTAAATACTGAAATAAAATGGAGTTGTTAATATTTTAAATCTAAAATTAAAAGCATGATTGAAATCACTTATCTCAACAAAAACAATTCCGTCTCCAAATTGCAAACTGTGTTGAAAGAACTTCAGTTAGTAGCGTTCAAAACATTTTTTTTTTGAAATTAGCCGTTAATAGAAAATCGTGATTTTATTCTGAACTTAAGCTAGTAACGTTTTAAGAAGCTTACGATATAAAAGAAAAGGCTGATGGGGGGGGGGGTTCTTCAGAAAGTAAGTTGGTGCCGTTATAAGTAATTTCGAGATAAGATGGAAGCCGGTATTGGACTAGAAAAAAAGCTAGCATTTAATAAAACAGAAATACACAAATTAAATACTGAAATAAAATGGAGTTGTTAATATTTTAAATCTAAAATAAAAAGCATGATTGAAATCACTTATCTCAACAAAAACAATTCCGTCTCCAAATTGCAAACTGTGTTGAAAGAACTTCAGTTAGTAGCGTTCAAAACATTTTTTTTTTTGAAATTAGCCGTTAATAGAAAATCGTGATTTTATTCTGAACTTAAGCTAGTTACGTTTTAAGAAGCTTACGATATAAAAGAAAAGGCTGATGGGGGGGGGTTCTTCAGAAAGTAAGTTGGTGCCGTTATAAGTAATTTCGAGATAAGATGGAAGCCGGTATTGGACTAGAAAAAAAGCTAGCATTTAATAAAACAGAAATACACAAATTAAATACTGAAATAAAATGGAGTTGTTAATATTTTTAATCTAAAATAAAAAGCATGATTGAAATCACTTATCTCAACAAAAACAATTCCGTCTCCAAATTGCAAACTGTGTTGAAAGAACTTCAGTTAGTAGCGTTCGAAACATTTTTTTTTTTAAATTAGCCGTTAATAGAAAATCGTGATTTTATTCTGAACTTAAGCTAGTAACGTTTTAGGAAGCTTACGATATAAAAGAAAAGGCTGATGGGGGGGGGGTTCTTCAGAAAGTAAGTTGGTGCCGTTATAAGTAATTTCGAGATAAGATGGAAGCCGGTATTGGACTAGAAAAAAAGCTAGCATTTAATAAAACAGAAATACACAAATTAAATACTGAAATAAAATGGAGTTGTTAATATTTTAAATCTAAAATAAAAAGCATGATTGAAATCACTTATCTCAACAAAAACAATTCCGTCTCCAAATTGCAAACTGTGTTGAAAGAACTTCAGTTAGTAGCGTTCAAAACATTTTTTTTTTTTAAATTAGCCGTTAATAGAAAATCGTGATTTTATTCTGAACTTAAGCTAGTTACGTTTTAAGAAGCTTACGATATAAAAGAAAAGGCTGATGGGGGGGGTTCTTCAGAAAGTAAGTTGGTGCCGTTATAAGTAATTTCGAGATAAGATGGAAGCCGGTATTGGACTAGAAAAAAAGCTAGCATTTAATAAAACAGAAATACACAAATTAAATACTGAAATAAAATGGAGTTGTTAATATTTTTAATCTAAAATAAAAAGCATGATTGAAATCACTTATCTCAACAAAAACAATTCCGTCTCCAAATTGCAAACTGTGTTGAAAGAACTTCAGTTAGTAGCGTTCAAAACATTTTTTTTTTTGAAATTAGCCGTTAATAGAAAATCGTGATTTTATTCTGAACTTAAGCTAGTAACGTTTTAAGAAGCTTACGATATAAAAGAAAAGGCTGATGGGGGGGGGGGTTCTTCAGAAAGTAAGTTGGTGCCGTTATAAGTAATTTCGAGATAAGATGGAAGCCGGTATTGGACTAGAAAAAAAGCTAGCATTTAATAAAACAGAAATACACAAATTAAATACTGAAATAAAATGGAGTTGTTAATATTTTTAATCTAAAATAAAAAGGATGATTGAAATCACTTATCTCAACAAAAACAATTCCGTCTCCAAATTGCAAACTGTGTTGAAAGAACTTCAGTTAGTAGCGTTCAAAACATTTTTTTTTTTAAATTAGCCGTTAATAGAAAATCGTGATTTTATTCTGAACTTAAGCTAGTAACGTTTTAAGAAGCTTACGATATAAAAGAAAAGGCTGATGGGGGGGGTTCTTCAGAAAGTAAGTTGGTGCCGTTATAAGTAATTTCGAGATAAGATGGAAGCCGGTATTGGACTAGAAAAAAAGCTAGCATTTAATAAAACAGAAATACACAAATTAAATACTGAAATAAAATGGAGTTGTTAATATTTTAAATCTAAAATAAAAAGCATGATTGAAATCACTTATCTCAACAAAAACAATTCCGTCTCCGAATTGCAAACTGTGTTGAAAGAACTTCAGTTAGTAGCGTTCAAAACATTTTTTTTTTGAAATTAGCCGTTAATAGAAAATCGTGATTTTATTCTGAACTTAAGCTAGTAACGTTTTAAGAAGCTTACGATATAAAAGAAAAGGCTGATGGGGGGGGGGTTCTTCAGAAAGTAAGTTGGTGCCGTTATAAGTAATTTCGAGATAAGATGGAAGCCGGTATTGGACTAGAAAAAAAGCTAGCATTTAATAAAACAGAAATACACAAATTAAATACTGAAATAAAATGGAGTTGTTAATATTTTTAATCTAAAATAAAAAGGATGATTGAAATCACTTATCTCAACAAAAACAATTCCGTCTCCAAATTGCAAACTGTGTTGAAAGAACTTCAGTTAGTAGCGTTCAAAACATTTTTTTTTTGAAATTAGCCGTTAATAGAAAATCGTGATTTTATTCTGAACTTAAGCTAGTAACGTTTTAAGAAGCTTACGATATAAAAGAAAAGGCTGATGGGGGGGGGTTCTTCAGAAAGTAAGTTGGTGCCGTTATAAGTAATTTCGAGATAAGATGGAAGCCGGTATTGGACTAGAAAAAAAGCTAGCATTTAATAAAACAGAAATACACAAATTAAATACTGAAATAAAATGGAGTTGTTAATATTTTAAATCTAAAATAAAAAGCATGATTGAAATCACTTATCTCAACAAAAACAATTCCGTCTCCAAATTGCAAACTGTGTTGAAAGAACTTCAGTTAGTAGCGTTCAAAACATTTTTTTTTTGAAATTAGCCGTTAATAGAAAATCGTGATTTTATTCTGAACTTAAGCTAGTAACGTTTTAAGAAGCTTACGATATAAAAGAAAAGGCTGATGGGGGGGGGTTCTTCAGAAAGTAAGTTGGTGCCGTTATAAGTAATTTCGAGATAAGATGGAAGCCGGTATTGGACTAGAAAAAAAGCTAGCATTTAATAAAACAGAAATACACAAATTAAATACTGAAATAAAATGGAGTTGTTAATATTTTAAATCTAAAATTAAAAGCATGATTGAAATCACTTATCTCAACAAAAACAATTCCGTCTCCAAATTGCAAACTGTGTTGAAAGAACTTCAGTTAGTAGCGTTCAAAACATTTTTTTTTTGAAATTAGCCGTTAATAGAAAATCGTGATTTTATTCTGAACTTAAGCTAGTAACGTTTTAAGAAGCTTACGATATAAAAGAAAAGGCTGATGGGGGGGGGGGTTCTTCAGAAAGTAAGTTGGTGCCGTTATAAGTAATTTCGAGATAAGATGGAAGCCGGTATTGGACTAGAAAAAAAGCTAGCATTTAATAAAACAGAAATACACAAATTAAATACTGAAATAAAATGGAGTTGTTAATATTTTAAATCTAAAATAAAAAGCATGATTGAAATCACTTATCTCAACAAAAACAATTCCGTCTCCGAATTGCAAACTGTGTTGAAAGAACTTCAGTTAGTAGCGTTCAAAACATTTTTTTTTTGAAATTAGCCGTTAATAGAAAATCGTGATTTTATTCTGAACTTAAGCTAGTAACGTTTTAAGAAGCTTACGATATAAAAGAAAAGGCTGATGGGGGGGGGGTTCTTCAGAAAGTAAGTTGGTGCCGTTATAAGTAATTTCGAGATAAGATGGAAGCCGGTATTGGACTAGAAAAAAAGCTAGCATTTAATAAAACAGAAATACACAAATTAAATACTGAAATAAAATGGAGTTGTTAATATTTTAAATCTAAAATAAAAAGGATGATTGAAATCACTTATCTCAACAAAAACAATTCCGTCTCCAAATTGCAAACTGTGTTGAAAGAACTTCAGTTAGTAGCGTTCAAAACATTTTTTTTTTTGAAATTAGCCGTTAATAGAAAATCGTGATTTTATTCTGAACTTAAGCTAGTAACGTTTTAGGAAGCTTACGATATAAAAGAAAAGGCTGATGGGGGGGGGTCTTCAGAAAGTAAGTTGGTGCCGTTATAAGTAATTTCGAGATAAGATGGAAGCCGGTATTGGACTAGAAAAAAAGCTAGCATTTAATAAAACAGAAATACACAAATTAAATACTGAAATAAAATGGAGTTGTTAATATTTTAAATCTAAAATAAAAAGCATGATTGAAATCACTTATCTCAACAAAAACAATTCCGTCTCCAAATTGCAAACTGTGTTGAAAGAACTTCAGTTAGTAGCGTTCAAAACATTTTTTTTTTTAAATTAGCCGTTAATAGAAAATCGTGATTTTATTCTGAACTTAAGCTAGTAACGTTTTAAGAAGCTTACGATATAAAAGAAAAGGCTGATGCGGGGGGGGGGGTTCTTCCGAAAGTAAGTTGGTGCCGTTATAAGTAATTTTGAGATAAGATGGAAGCCGGTATTGGACTAGAAAAAAAGCTAGCATTTAATAAAACAGAAATACACAAATTAAATACTGAAATAAAATGGAGTTGTTAATATTTTTAATCTAAAATAAAAAGGATGATTGAAATCACTTATCTCAACAAGAACAATTCCGTCTCCAAACTGCAAACTGTGTTGAAAGAACTTCAGTTAGTAGCGTTCAAAACATTTTTTTTTTTAAATTAGCCGTTAATAGAAAATCGTGATTTTATTCTGAACTTAAGCTAGTAACGTTTTAAGAAGCTTACGATATAAAAGAAAAGGCTGATGGGGGGGGGGGGTTCTTCAGAAAGTAAGTTGGTGCCGTTATAAGTAATTTCGAGATAAGATGGAAGCCGGTATTGGACTAGAAAAAAAGCTAGCATTTAATAAAACAGAAATACACAAATTAAATACTGAAATAAAATGGAGTTGTTAATATTTTTAATCTAAAATAAAAAGGATGATTGAAATCACTTATCTCAACAAAAACAATTCCGTCTCCAAACTGCAAACTGTGTTGAAAGAACTTCAGTTAGTAGCGTTCAAAACATTTTTTTTTTTAAATTAGCCGTTAATAGAAAATCGTGATTTTATTCTGAACTTAAGCTAGTAACGTTTTAAGAAGCTTACGATATAAAAGAAAAGGCTGATGGGGGGGGGGGGTTCTTCAGAAAGTAAGTTGGTGCCGTTATAAGTAATTTCGAGATAAGATGGAAGCCGGTATTGGACTAGAAAAAAAGCTAGCATTTAATAAAACAGAAATACACAAATTAAATACTGAAATAAAATGGAGTTGTTAATATTTTTAATCTAAAATAAAAAGGATGATTGAAATCACTTATCTCAACAAAAACAATTCCGTCTCCAAATTGCAAACTGTGTTGAAAGAACTTCAGTTAGTAGCGTTCAAAACATTTTTTTTTTGAAATTAGCCGTTAATAGAAAATCGTGATTTTATTCTGAACTTAAGCTAGTAACGTTTTAGGAAGCTTACGATATAAAAGAAAAGGCTGATGGGGGGGGGGTTCTTCAGAAAGTAAGTTGGTGCCGTTATAAGTAATTTCGAGATAAGATGGAAGCCGGTATTGGACTAGAAAAAAAGCTAGCATTTAATAAAACAGAAATACACAAATTAAATACTGAAATAAAATGGAGTTGTTAATATTTTAAATCTAAAATAAAAAGCATGATTGAAATCACTTATCTCAACAAAAACAATTCCGTCTCCAAATTGCAAACTGTGTTGAAAGAACTTCAGTTAGTAGCGTTCAAAACATTTTTTTTTTTGAAATTAGCCGTTAATAGAAAATCGTGATTTTATTCTGAACTTAAGCTAGTTACGTTTTAAGAAGCTTACGATATAAAAGAAAAGGCTGATGGGGGGGGGGGGTTCTTCAGAAAGTAAGTTGGTGCCGTTATAAGTAATTTCGAGATAAGATGGAAGCCGGTATTGGACTAGAAAAAAAGCTAGCATTTAATAAAACAGAAATACACAAATTAAATACTGAAATAAAATGGAGTTGTTAATATTTTTAATCTAAAATAAAAAGCATGATTGAAATCACTTATCTCAACAAAAACAATTCCGTCTCCAAATTGCAAACTGTGTTGAAAGAACTTCAGTTAGTAGCGTTCAAAAAATTTTTTTTTTTGAAATTAGCCGTTAATAGAAAATCGTGATTTTATTCTGAACTTAAGCTAGTAACGTTTTAAGAAGCTTACGATATAAAAGAAAAGGCTGATGGGGGGGGGGTTCTTCAGAAAGTAAGTTGGTGCCGTTATAAGTAATTTCGAGATAAGATGGAAGCCGGTATTGGACTAGAAAAAAAGCTAGCATTTAATAAAACAGAAATACACAAATTAAATACTGAAATAAAATGGAGTTGTTAATATTTTTAATCTAAAATAAAAAGGATGATTGAAATCACTTATCTCAACAAAAACAATTCCGTCTCCAAATTGCAAACTGTGTTGAAAGAACTTCAGTTAGTAGCGTTCAAAACATTTTTTTTTTGAAATTAGCCGTTAATAGAAAATCGTGATTTTATTCTGAACTTAAGCTAGTAACGTTTTAAGAAGCTTACGATATAAAAGAAAAGGCTGATGGGGGGGGTTCTTCAGAAAGTAAGTTGGTGCCGTTATAAGTAATTTCGAGATAAGATGGAAGCCGGTATTGGACTAGAAAAAAAGCTAGCATTTAATAAAACAGAAATACACAAATTAAATACTGAAATAAAATGGAGTTGTTAATATTTTAAATCTAAAATAAAAAGCATGATTGAAATCACTTATCTCAACAAAAACAATTCCGTCTCCGAATTGCAAACTGTGTTGAAAGAACTTCAGTTAGTAGCGTTCAAAACATTTTTTTTTTGAAATTAGCCGTTAATAGAAAATCGTGATTTTATTCTGAACTTAAGCTAGTAACGTTTTAAGAAGCTTACGATATAAAAGAAAAGGCTGATGGGGGGGGGGTTCTTCAGAAAGTAAGTTGGTGCCGTTATAAGTAATTTCGAGATAAGATGGAAGCCGGTATTGGACTAGAAAAAAAGCTAGCATTTAATAAAACAGAAATACACAAATTAAATACTGAAATAAAATAGAGTTGTTAATATTTTTAATCTAAAATAAAAAGGATGATTGAAATCACTTATCTCAACAAAAACAATTCCGTCTCCAAATTGCAAACTGTGTTGAAAGAACTTCAGTTAGTAGCGTTCAAAACATTTTTTTTTTGAAATTAGCCGTTAATAGAAAATCGTGATTTTATTCTGAACTTAAGCTAGTAACGTTTTAAGAAGCTTACGATATAAAAGAAAAGGCTGATGGGGGGGGGGTTCTTCAGAAAGTAAGTTGGTGCCGTTATAAGTAATTTCGAGATAAGATGGAAGCCGGTATTGGACTAGAAAAAAAGCTAGCATTTAATAAAACAGAAATACACAAATTAAATACTGAAATAAAATGGAGTTGTTAATATTTTAAATCTAAAATAAAAAGCATGATTGAAATCACTTATCTCAACAAAAACAATTCCGTCTCCAAATTGCAAACTGTGTTGAAAGAACTTCAGTTAGTAGCGTTCAAAACATTTTTTTTTTTAAATTAGCCGTTAATAGAAAATCGTGATTTTATTCTGAACTTAAGCTAGTAACGTTTTAAGAAGCTTACGATATAAAAGAAAAGGCTGATGGGGGGGGGGTTCTTCAGAAAGTAAGTTGGTGCCGTTATAAGTAATTTCGAGATAAGATGGAAGCCGGTATTGGACTAGAAAAAAAGCTAGCATTTAATAAAACAGAAATACACAAATTAAATACTGAAATAAAATGGAGTTGTTAATATTTTAAATCTAAAATAAAAAGCATGATTGAAATCACTTATCTCAACAAAAACAATTCCGTCTCCAAATTGCAAACTGTGTTGAAAGAACTTCAGTTAGTAGCGTTCAAAACATTTTTTTTTTTTAAATTAGCCGTTAATAGAAAATCGTGATTTTATTCTGAACTTAAGCTAGTAACGTTTTAAGAAGCTTACGATATAAAAGAAAAGGCTGATGGGGGGGGGGTTCTTCAGAAAGTAAGTTGGTGCCGTTATAAGTAATTTCGAGATAAGATGGAAGCCGGTATTGGACTAGAAAAAAAGCTAGCATTTAATAAAACAGAAATACACAAATTAAATACTGAAATAAAATGGAGTTGTTAATATTTTAAATCTAAAATAAAAAGCATGATTGAAATCACTTATCTCAACAAAAACAATTCCGTCTCCGAATTGCAAACTGTGTTGAAAGAACTTCAGTTAGTAGCGTTCAAAACATTTTTTTTTTGAAATTAGCCGTTAATAGAAAATCGTGATTTTATTCTGAACTTAAGCTAGTAACGTTTTAAGAAGCTTACGATATAAAAGAAAAGGCTGATGGGGGGGGGTTCTTCAGAAAGTAAGTTGGTGCCGTTATAAGTAATTTCGAGATAAGATGGAAGCCGGTATTGGACTAGAAAAAAAGCTAGCATTTAATAAAACAGAAATACACAAATTAAATACTGAAATAAAATGGAGTTGTTAATATTTTAAATCTAAAATAAAAAGGATGATTGAAATCACTTATCTCAACAAAAACAATTCCGTCTCCAAATTGCAAACTGTGTTGAAAGAACTTCAGTTAGTAGCGTTCAAAACATTTTTTTTTTTGAAATTAGCCGTTAATAGAAAATCGTGATTTTATTCTGAACTTAAGCTAGTAACGTTTTAAGAAGCTTACGATATAAAAGAAAAGGCTGATGGGGGGGGGGTTCTTCAGAAAGTAAGTTGGTGCCGTTATAAGTAATTTCGAGATAAGATGGAAGCCGGTATTGGACTAGAAAAAAAAGCTAGCATTTAATAAAACAGAAATACACAAATTAAATACTGAAATAAAATGGAGTTGTTAATATTTTAAATCTAAAATAAAAAGCATGATTGAAATCACTTATCTCAACAAAAACAATTCCTTCTCCAAATTGCAAACTGTGTTGAAAGAACTTCAGTTAGTAGCGTTCAAAACATTTTTTTTTTTAAATTAGCCGTTAATAGAAAATCGTGATTTTATTCTGAACTTAAGCTAGTAACGTTTTAAGAAGCTTACGATATAAAAGAAAAGGCTGATGGGGGGGGGTTCTTCAGAAAGTAAGTTGGTGCCATTATAAGTAATTTCGAGATAAGATGGAAGCCGGTATTGGACTAGAAAAAAAGCTAGCATTTAATAAAACAGAAATACACAAATTAAATACTGAAATAAAATGGAGTTGTTAATATTTTAAATCTAAAATAAAAAGCATGATTGAAATCACTTATCTCAACAAAAACAATTCCGTCTCCAAATTGCAAACTGTGTTGAAAGAACTTCAGTTAGTAGCGTTCAAAACATTTTTTTTTTGAAATTAGCCGTTAATAGAAAATCGTGATTTTATTCTGAACTTAAGCTAGTAACGTTTTAAGAAGCTTACGATATAAAAGAAAAGGCTGATGGGGGGGGGGGGTTCTTCAGAAAGTAAGTTGGTGCCGTTATAAGTAATTTCGAGATAAGATGGAAGCCGGTATTGGACTAGAAAAAAAGCTAGCATTTAATAAAACAGAAATACACAAATTAAATACTGAAATAAAATGGAGTTGTTAATATTTTAAATCTAAAATAAAAAGCATGATTGAAATCACTTATCTCAACAAAAACAATTCCGTCTCCAAATTGCAAACTGTGTTGAAAGAACTTCAGTTAGTAGCGTTCAAAACATTTTTTTTTTGAAATTAGCCGTTAATAGAAAATCGTGATTTATAGCTTAATAGAAAGAATGACAATTTTTAGCTTAATAGAAAGAATGACAATGGAGAGCACGTAATTTACCAATGCACACAAGAAAGCTGAAATAGGATTGTTAATCCAGATATAACAGTGATTGGGACAAAGGACCGGACAATAGAGGTCTTTATATTTAGAGTTAGTGTAATGATGTTGCATGCCTGGGTAACACCAATTCACCCTACTTGCGGGCTAGGGGTTAGGTGGGGGTGTTTGACATGAGGTTTAAGAAATTCATTCCTTTCTCCTAAGACTGGAATATGTTTTTATTGCTGCTATGGTGAACGGCAAAGTGAAGTTGATGTTAGTGATGGGAAGTATGCTCTGATATCTAAGAAGATATTGTCATTGGGCCACCTGTTTTTATTTTAAGTATCGATGATGGGAATTAAACTGAAAGATGGAAGGGCATAGCTGATAATAGTTTCTTTAAGAAAAAAATGAGTTAGAGAGCAGGTAAAAAGAAAATTAAAGAGAAATATGGTTTAAGATAGAGAAAGAAAAGATTCAGAAGAAAAGAGAAAAGAAAAACAAGAGAGAAAGAAAAGAGTAATCTCCCAGAGGAGGAAATGCTAATCTCAAAGAGATTGTGGTCGGAATTAAGGTTCAATAAAAACCATTGTTTTTTGGGAATGAGAGGACTGACTGGCTGGTATCGAAGAGTATGCATCATTTTGGGCTCTGGCCGATGAGCCAGAAACCTCCCCAGAAGAGCTAAGTTGAAAAGCACTTGCCCTGGACTAAGAAGCTGTCTGAACGAACATGTTAGAAACATCCTGTATCATTAAGAACCCAAAGAATTAACTTTCCTTTGCACAAAGTGTACCCTGAATATCTTATGAATAATTATTCTCTTTTGTAAAAAAAAAAAAAACCCCAAAAAAATGATCTCTGAGTTATTATTAAATGTCTTTGATTTGAAAACTCAGTTAATTACAGTGCCGACACCATGGCCAACCTGGACTGCACTGAGAGAAGTGATATACCAGTGACACTAGAGCATCTACGAAAAAGAACCAACAAACAACCAACTGGCGTGCAAAAAGTATTGGTTCACGGACTAAGGGTCATATGCGTTTTGTGTGCACCAGAGCAGTAGTTCTAGTGACCTGTGAGAATGTGGTCACTCTTGAAAGGTCCACCACTAGATAAAGATAAAAGTGTATCCACAGAGATTTGGGATTTAGTGCACATTTTCTTGCCTGTATGTAAGATGAAAACTCGTCCAGGGTGGTGTTACATTTTTGGTCCCATGAACCAAGATTGCGACAAATACACCCCAAAATGGTATTGCATTAGTTTACGGGTAGTTTGTGGAGTGGTAATGAGTTTTGAAACAATTTATTATAGGAACAATTTATGGACTGTCTCTTAGTTTGTGACAAAGATAATTTCCAGCTGGAGGCAGTTGAATGAGCAGACTAGGATGATGAGTTGATGTCAACTAACAACAAAGAGGCCTCGACAGACTATGTAGATGCAGACCTTAGCGTTCAGAGGGTTGTTTTCCACAATAGCGTTGAACATGCACCCAGTTCCCAACTGATATCGAGTGTCCAACAGAATGTGATAGGAGTCTGTTTTCTCTTGTGTGTGTGTGCGCTTTTTTTTACAAGGTAGTTACCACTTATCAAGGCCCGGAAGCCACTCGGGGATAAGGGTTATTGCATATACAGTACGTTAGTATTGGAGATTTGATAAAGTGTCTTACTTAAGGGGGCGGTTCATCAGGAATTTGTTTATGTTGGACTTGAAGACATCCAGGTTGTAGTCAGGTGGGAAACAGGCAAACGGAACAGAGTTCCACAGGCGTGTGCATGCGCTTCTCAGAAAGAAGCTTTGTTCATGGAATCTATGTGTTGTTTACTTTTTATATTTGCTACCATGACATTTATTGGGCGAGTATCTAATAGTATTTTGTTTTATTTTTAAATCATTATCGAAACTTAAAAAATGTAAGAGTCAACTCGCGCCCATTTTTTTTTTTTTTTTTTTTTTTTTTTAGTGTTCTCGTGTAATGTTTTTGGAACCGAATAAATGTTTTAAAGTAAAAACACCCGGCTAGGTAGAAAAGTAAATAGAACATTTCATAGTGGTAACATTTATTTGCTAAATATTTCGTTTTTTTTTTTTTTTTTTTTTTTTTTTACCACTTTTCGTACCTTTGTCTATTGTATAACAAACCCAGAAATTACTTTGTAATGAGGACGGTATTAATTCTAGTCACCGTGAGCGACATGTCCATTGAATGTTGTTATACCTCAAATACCGACTGACCGAATGTAAGGGACACAACTCCAAAATGCACATTATCTAAACAAACTACAAATGGAAAAGAGTTACCTCCCTTCCAGGTACAAAACGTTTAATGCTTCTTGTATAGAAATCTGCTTCCATCTAACACTTCTGTTTGTATTTTTTATTTTTATTTTGTAGGATGTCTCGTGGGATGGATCGTGGCCGAGTTGAATTCAATGACCCAAGACGCGTTAATTCCAAGGCTTACCAACATCGATGTGTTAAAACTTTGCTTGAGGTTTAAAACATTTTTTTTTATCCACTGTGTATAACAATAAAGCATTTTTTAAATCATTATTTGAATTATTCAAACTATTAGACGCATCTTGAATATTATTCTCACAACGTTTCAGCTGGTATAACCTCTGACTTTCTTTAGGTATGTCTTATCGAACTCCACATTCTGTATGGAATTTTGAAACTTTTTATTTAATCCACAAGAATAGATTTTTCTTATCGCATCAGCCATGACCAGATATTAGTCTAAGTAAGTTTTTTTTTATTGTATATCCTTACTGAGGATCGAACTTTCAACCTCAAGAAGACTGTCACTTAGAACTGATTAGTAGCAGTTTTTATCCGTTACACCACAGATTTTTGTGAATGTAAAGATTGTTGGGTTCGAGAAGATGTTTCTCGAAAATTGTTGGAAGTTATATTGACCAAAATAATATTGCAGATGAAAGTATATAAATAATGAAAATTATTTATCTTTTAAAAAATTCCCAAATATATATTTTTTTAATTTATGACTTTTTTTTTATTTATACTGTTATACTTGAATGATCCGATTTAAATACCAGTTTATAGTGTCTGACCTTAGGAAGATAAATTTGGACCATATAGGGAGATGTGCGCAGAAGAGTAGACTTCGATGGTATGGCCACGTTGGAAGAATGGATGAAGGTTCTGGTGTTAGATGTAGAACAGTTAAAGTAGCAGATTTAGTTCATAAGGGAAGAACATTGCCAAGGCTGCTGCAAATACAGTGGGTTCACTCTATCATGCTAGAAAACTACTCATCCGAGAGCATCTAGTATTCATTCATGCATAGAGTATTATAGCCATATCTGGGCTGGTGCACAACTATTAGTCTTCCACTCTTAGACAGGGTCCAAAAAAGAGTCTCCAATCTAATAGGTCCTGCACTATCAACCAAGCTCCAACCTCTGTCCCATCACTGCAATGCTACATTCCTGTGTTTGTTTTACAAGTACATTGATGAAAGCGTTCAAGGGATTTGCAAACTTCACAAAACATGTCATTAGAAATATCAACTTTCAATTTCCAATTTCAATGCATCAATTTTTCTTGGTTTGATGCAATAAATTTTGTCTTTGAGATATTTCCACAAAGAAGAAATTCATGAGCATGAGGTCTGGAGGATATTACCCTTCGTATAGTACTCCTTTGTTCAATCCATGTGTCTGAAAAAGCTGCATCAAGGTGATATCATACATTGCGATGGTAGTGGTGAGGTGCTCCATCTTTCTGAAAGTAAATCTCTCCATCATCACAAAACATTTTAAATTTATGGACCGACAGACTGCTGAAGCACCAGTGACAATTATGTTTCGCAAATTCCCTTCTGAATTGTCTTTGCATTTCAGTGGCATTTTTGGTCTTCCGATGACATTTTGGGACAGACTTCCTCTTTTCTGAACTAAGTTAATTTGCGATTCTGTGATTAATTAATAACACTTGTAATCCAAAAATGGTAGCATGTTAGTGACAGTTAAAGTTTGAGTACATTTTTTTTTTAGACTCTGTGTGTGTGTGTGTGTGTATATATAACTACTTCATTTACTCACATAAAATTAATATACGAAAGTATAGATTTATGCGTAAACTTTAAGTATTTACTTCAAAAGTGCTTAATACGTAGGTAGAACTAGTTAGTAATTTATAAAATACTAGCAAAGATACCCGTGCTTCGCACGGAGCTTTGTTGCGCACTCAGGTACCGATTTGGAGAAGCAATTTTGAGAAGTCTGCTGTAGCTGTGTTATCAGAGATATAGGCTCTCATATTAGTAGTCAGTCTCTTCACTATAACGTGCCTCCAGAGATAGGATTGTTTCAAACTTGCATTGACAATGTTAGCCCTTGTGCGATTTTTAACCACTGGGAGGATTTGACGGAAATCACCGCAAAATAAGGTTGGAATGCCACCCATGGGATTCTTGTTTCCTGTGATGTCTTGCAGTGTTCGGTCAATTGCTTCATAAACACTCTTGTGCGTCATTGGAGCTTCGTCTACAATGATTGCAGAGGTGTCTCTAATTACATTTGCCAAGGCTGAGTTACCAGTAATTTTGCAAACTGGCTGATCCATTCGATGAGTATCCAAGGGTACTTTAAAAGTGCTGTGAAGAGTGCGGCCACCTTGTAGTAGAGTAGCAGCAATGCCACTGGATGCTGTTGCAAGCACAATCTTTCTCATGGATCTAATCTTTGCAAGGATCAAATTGATTACAAAAGTCTTGCCCGTACCACCTGGAGCATCAAGAAACATCATGTTTTTGTTCATTTCACCTTGTGCTTCCAACATTGCCATGAATGAATTGTAAACTTCTCTTTGAGAATCGGTCAGTTTTTCTTGCATATTTTCTGCTTGTAGGGAAAGTTCTTCAAGATTATAAGTAACTTCACGTTGATACTCTCTCGCGAGTCTTTCATCTCTCCCTTGCGTTGGTGCAGGTAATCCATAGCTTGCCAATGGTTGACCGCACATAAGGAGAACTTTTTCTTCAATTAGACAAAGAGTTTTATTGTAGATGTCCTCATTAAAATCTGCTTCTGGA
This sequence comes from Euprymna scolopes, assembly GCF_053919585.1. NCBI lineage: Eukaryota > Metazoa > Mollusca > Cephalopoda > Sepiida > Sepiolidae > Euprymna > Euprymna scolopes. The sequence goes on along the minus strand of NC_136491.1, from coordinate 41,893,921 downwards.
TTGTTAACTTCTTGCCTGTATCTGTGAAGAATGTCTTCAGATATTACATCACGAAAAGCCATCCAGATCTCAAGAGGATTTCTTGGCTCACAGGCTGTTAAAATTATCACAAATAGGCTTCGCAAATTTGAAGGTGATTGAGTGGCACTTGCCTCTCCTACTGCTTGATGCAAGTGATGGTCATTTTCTAGAAGGCCTCGAGCAAGGCACGCTGCTCTGTATGTTTCAAACACCTGACCATTGTATGCTCGCAAATTTTGAGAAAAAGTTGGACCAGCAACCTCATTGAGCAACAGGCGTAAGAAATAACACTCCCCTGCTTTTGGACTAATCGTGTAGATTCTCCCAATGCATGGTGCCTTCCATACATCATCATTTTCAGCACCTTCAACTTGTACCCCACGCATTCTTCTCATCCATTTCTTTGTCGATTTGTTCCAAGTGTAAAACTCAGGGACTTCTACGTATTTGAGACCCCTTGCAAAGTCATCCTCATGGCAGAGTTGAAAAAATGGTGTCAAAGTTGTGGCAGGCGGTGGACCTTGGGCTCGTTCCAGAGCAGTATCAGCTGAGAACATGACATTCTGCCCATTTTCAAGATGAACAGAAAGTTGTACAATTGGGGGGAAATGTTCATGGATGGGATGTTCCAATATCCTCCAGGCCGCCTCTGAACTGCCGACATACCTTGCATTCTGGAACTGCTGGATCTCATCCACAATGTGACTTTGTACTTGGCCTTGTTGGTTAGCTGCTCCATCAGTTCTTTGTAGTTCAAACACTGCTTGATCACATCCTTTATTCACGTATTTGAGGACATATTTGATGCTTTGGATCGAGCTGCAAATTTCTACGTTAATGTGAGCGTTGAACTGCTGAAGGAGGACCTTGTTGTACGGAACAATCCACTGGTTTGTTATTTCTTGATTAACATACCGACCATTTCTCTTCATCCTTATTGTACCAGTCTGGCTTCCATCTTCTGGTTTTCTTCGCCTGTACTTGGGGTAAGAGTCTTGGCCTTGCTCGGTACACTGAAGAAATTCTTTTGGGTATTTTTTGGAACATTTGTTGTCAATCGTACATGGACAATTTGGATTAAATGGTCCACAAGGTCCATGCACCATATGTGCCATCACTTTAGCATGAAGATCAGGATCTTCCTCTTTGTCAGGGATCTCTGCAGATATGCAGAGATCCATTTTTTCTGGTAGAAGTTTGTCCTCTGGGGCCTGCCAGGTGAGGATGTGTGCATGCGGCAGTCCTCTTTTTTGATATTCAATACTGTACAGGAAAGCCCTCAACCTGCCAAATCCTCCCTTTTTAATAAATTCAAGTAACTTTTTTAGCTTCTGCCTGAAAACCCTGGCAACAATATCTGGACGATCCTGAGGGTCTTGCCCTTGAAGACAATTTTCTGTAATTTCTGTCCACTTTGGATTTGTTGTGAACGTGATGAAGAGGTCGGCTCGGCCCATTCCCCGAACATATGCCATGGCATCACTTTGACGCTCAAACATGTATCGAGGGCCTCCTGTATAAGTTGCCGGAAGAACAACTCGTTGACCAAACTGTTCTGAATTCCCATCCTCCCTAAGAATTGAATCTCTCAAGTTGCTATAATTGTCAGCTCTCAGGGTCTGTTGCTCACGCCTCAGGAACTGTAAACGTTCTGTTTCAATCTTGCAGTACACATCCACCAGCCATTGTTGAAATAGCCTTCGGTACCAGAGAAAATAGTTTCCAGGCCGAGTCATTAAATGGTACGAATAAAATTGCTGTTGGGTAACTTTTCGCCCATTGGATGCCTTCATGTAGATGTTGTAAAATGGAGAACCATAGGGGTACATTAACGGGTACATTAAAGTATCGTAGAGGGGATGTAGTTCGGAGATCCATTTTAATGTATCATTTCTAAAACGCAAGACAATATCCCGGTTAGCTGTTGGTTCATTCTCCATTAATATTCCAATCTCATACGTTGTTGTTGGAGCATTGAATCGCCGTGGATGCTCTTCTTGCGGCCTTCGGTCTTCCCTTATGACAACTTTATGTTCTACCAAGTGTTCTTCTTCAATCCTCTCCTTTGTTGTTTTCAGCTGACAAATGAAGCTGTTGTTCTCATGTAAAAATTCAGTCAGACTTTGGAGAATGTCTCTATTGAGTCTACTGTCACGTCCCCGATTATGTAGTTCCTCTTCCAGACTATCCAAGAAGTAGACTTGAATAAACTTTGCTGCTTCATCTTCAGGTGGTAAAAGACTCCCAATCTGGTGGCAAACCTGGCCTCGAATTCTAAAAGAAGGATTCCACCCATGTACTGCCACAATTTTGTGACCAAATGATGTCATTGCAAAACAATTGTTATAACTGCGTAGATTTTGCAGAAAATCTTTAGAGATGGGACCATTGCCGGAGAGCAAATCTTGAAGCAACTGAGGCAGTGGTGGAAAGCTATCAAGCACAACTTTGCCAGAAGAACAACAACAACCAGGGGTTTCTCCTTTAAATTTTACAGCTGAGCAATGTTGACATACTTTGTCCATTTTTCCTATATCAGCTGTAGTGAGAGAGTCATTTTTGTTGTAGAGCAATCCTTTTCTATTGCAGTGTTCTATTTCATGGTGTCTCAAAGCAGTCATTCGTTGTCTAGCTGCCTCGTTTTCTGTCAATTGCTGGGGCAAAGTCATACTCTCTCTCCATGCAGCCTCTCGTTGTTGCCCTTGGTATAGGCGAAAGCTTCGTTGGGTTTCCGATTCATTCTGATGTCGTTGAGCCACTCTCAACTGACCTTGTGTACGTCTACTTACCTCATATAATTCATTCGATCGTAATATTGCTTCTCTTTCCAGTGCATATCTTTGCCTTTCTTGAATTTCATCTTGTGATGAATTTAACCGCCTTACAGCATGTCTAGTTCTGTCAGCTTCACGTTGGGTTTCTCTTTCCAAATCTGACAGTCTTGCTCTCCTTTCTCTTTGACGTATCCTGTTAAGTTCTAGACGTCTTTCTCTATCTGAATTGTTTTCATTGGAGCGAACTGCAGCAACTCTTAGTCTATTAGCTTCCAATCTTTCCATTCTTTCTTCCTCACTTTCGTTTCTACTTCGTTTGGGTGGCATAATTTCGGTTTTAAACGGAATTGTTTAACGATATTAATGATTGTAAATTAATTAAGCGTAAAGGAAATGTATACTAACTGAAATGGACGAACTATAAATAATATTTCTGAATAGTACAATTATAAACAATTATATTGTACCTATTTACTATGCCTCCCCACGGGACAGAGTTAGACACCAGGGTCGTTTTTTAACGTGGAGAAAAGGTACAAAAATAAAATTGTCTCAGTCGTGAAGGATTTCTCCTCCACCGAAAGAGAACAAGAAAATGAAGTGCAGCATCTGAAGAACAGATACTACACTTTGATCTTGACCAAAAGGAATGAATAAAAGCGACCTACGTGTGACTCATTACTTCCGGGTGTAAACGTCACAGTCTAAAAGTAATAATTAAAAAAAAAAAGTAAATGTAAAATAAATGTAATACCAACTTAGGTTAACTAAGTAAACAGTACAATTAAAACAGTTCTATTAAAACAAATAATTACTAAGATCTAGGTAATTGTTAGTCTCATTGTTATGGTTTTAAAGAAAAAAATGTGTAAAAAAAGTTCTGCTTTTGTGAGTACGTGTATTTCTTTTAAATTACATAACCTTTTTATTTTATTATTTATATCTCTTTTAAATTTATATATTTTGTTAGTAAACTGGAAGAAATTCAGTTGAATAAAACCTTGTTCGTGTTCTTTACGTTAAACTCATATTTTTATAAAAGGTTCATCCGGTTTAAAGAAAGCACTAAGTTTAAATAAGACTGGAAATAACTAATTCAATATATAAATAGAAAAATGAAATAAATATAAGCTTTAAGTCTTAAGATAGTAATAATCAAAATGTAATAAATTATTTGTAGTTCAAATCTATGATAAGACAGGCTTTCGAAATAGGCTCGACCAGAAAGATTAAATTGGAACGAAATTATAATCTCCGTGCCATTTTCAAAACAACCCCACAAAAGTAACGATATCCTGCAGTTGGTTAAAATGACAACGTTGGTTGTAAGAAAAATGTAAAAGAAAATGCGCTTATCTGTTTATTTTTACCTGTTTTATTTAATTAAAAAAAAATTGGCTATAACTGGAAGAGAGCGTTATGTTTTGGGGGTTGTTTAAAAAATAGAATGGAAATAAAGTTAGTTCCGTTTTAATTGTGTTTAATTGCGGCAAGCGCTAACAAAATCGAAAAATCACTGTTTACATTCGAAATGTTAACTTTTATAGGTTTACAGGTTTGCTGACAAGGCTGGGGGTGTTTAATACAATTATTTTACTAAATTGATTTTTTTCATTTAAAAATAAAATTATTTCTTTTTTAATAAAGTTTTATTTTAAAATATTTGTTTTTGTTTATTTATATAAAATTACGATAGTTGAATTGTATTCTTTCAATAATATTGGCAAGTAAAATATAAAAGATTAAAACGGAACGAAATTGAAATTTCCATTACATTTTCAATACAATCCCAAAACATAAAGCTTTGCTCGCCAATGAATTGTTTTGATAATATACGTAAAGTGAAATAAATCGAATATAAAATTAAATGAAAATATATTAAATGATTAAATGTTAAATAGATTTTGTAAATAGTACAGTTGAAATGATTAGAATATTTCCAATATGTAATAAGGTCGAGGTAATTAGTTAAAGAGATTTAATATAATGTGATATGCAAATGAGCATAAGTCATTCGATATGGGGGTGGTTTGTAGACTAGTATATAAAGAAATTAGGCATAGATTCTTATGTCTCCTATAACAGAAACATCCTAAAATGGGTTCTAATGTTTCTCTACCAGGAGAGATCTACCCTCTTACCTCCTTTATATTTCGTTGATGATGGAGAGCTGTACACACAGACAGAAACACACGAACCCTATTACTTTATAAAAATATAGATATATGGTATATATTCGGCATTTCATCCACTCTAGGATTCCTCAGGCTGAGGAATCCTAGAGTGGATGAAACGCCGAATATTCAGTGTAGCTTAATCGCCATATATATTTTATAAATTACTAATATATATATATATATGTGTATGTATGTAGTGATTTAAAGGTTATGAGGGTTTTTGAAGCATGAAAAACGATGTTACTTTTTGTATTAAATATTTTTATTATTTTTTATATTTCAAGCGGACCTCCGCTCTTGGTCACAAAAAAGTATCAGTATTCTGATTGACAGAAAGAGAAACAAAAATTAGACTCACAATTCTTTTTTTTTTGTCTTCCTTTTGTTTTTTTTGTTTTTTTTGTTCGTTTTTTCGATTTTCTTTTGACAACTTGTGAGCAGCACATTTAGCTTGGGAGGGTTTTTTTTTGTGTAAGGGAACAAAGTTCGAATAATGAATTCAGTTTTTCAATACTTTTTTTTTTTTTTTTTCATCCCCTTTTTCATATCATGCCTGTCGGCATTCGTTTTTGGTTTTCCAAAATAGCTTTTCCGCGGTTTGCCTTTGGCCGATATATTTTTTTCCTTCGGCTTTTCCACATTTGAAAATACATCATAATGCTTAAGGGTTCCAGAGAAGAATGAGACTGGACTTTAGTCGAAATGGGTGAGGGAAGGGGTTTCGCCTCCTGCTTTTTTTCTTTCTTTGTTTCACATCTCTGTCTAAAAACAGAGTCGACGAAATTGTTTTTTTTTCCTTTCTCGTGGCTGATGAAATATTTCTAGCTGGTTAAATCTTCGGTTTCCAAGATCGGATCACAGTGTAATAACTGTTCTGCTGTTGTACTTCACCTTTTCTGTCCTCGGTCAGTGGAAGAGAATTCCTTCAGACTGACTTTTATATTGGGTTTTAAAAGGATAAGGAATTAGTGGATCCTCACTCTGTTTCGATATGCAATTAGATATTTATCCTATCGCTAACAGATAAAGAAAAAAATACTTGATGTTGAGGTAGCCGTTTGTAACAATAAATACTTTTTTATTCAATTAAAAAATTAATGATTTCAAAATGATGTGTGTAGTGCAATCACTATTATCAGTTTAACGTCTATTACCTATTACTATTATCAGAATTTGATTTCCAAACTAAAAATATCTCTAGCCAGGTCATTATTTAACCTTTTTTTTTTTTTTTTTTCAAATCCATGCTTAACGCTTCCTTCTATCTTTCATGTGGTCTTCCCCTACCAACTGACCATGTTAACTTAACTGTTCTACATCTACTAACCCAAGAACTCTCATTCATCCTTTCAATATGACCAGATCAACAGAGTGTCCTGTTCTGCACACATCCCCTGATACTGTTCGTATTTCATTTATAGCAAGATGTGTGTAGGAGGAGAGACTTTATTGAATACACAGTACTGGAGAGTTAATAGACCTATTTTTTTTAATCTTTAATGTAAGATCTTAATATAGAAATAATGTTAGATACCCTGAGATGGTGGGTATTTGTGTTTTCTTGCCACTCTTCTAGAACTCATCATTGGTTTGAGAAGGGATCTCCATTTTACTAATAAATTCGTTTATTTTTCTTCCTATGAGAATTTAGAATTCTAAAACCAACACAACTTCAAGGAATTGTATAAAATAAAAATGCCAGTACTATGTGTTTTTTTTTAAATAAAGAATAAAAACATCACAAAAAAAAATAGTCACTTTTTTTGTCATGTTTTCATTGTGTTTTTTTTTTTAAAATGATTTCATTCTTTGTTTATTAATGTTATCAAGAAATGGTCACTGTTACTTTTTCTTTTAAACCATGACATTTATTTATTTATTTATTTATTTATTTTTTGATAGAAACAGTAGTTGCAAAAAGTTAAATAATTAGTTGTATCACAGTTTTCTTTTAATAAAAATTCCTTTTTTTTATAATGTTTTTATTCTTTGTCTTTTTTTTTTTAAATAGCCACATTTTTCTCTTCTTACAATTTCTTGAAGTTGCACTGGTTTTAGTGTCCTGAATTTTTGTATGAAAAAAATGAACAGAATCTCTTAGTAAAATCAAGTTATCCTCCTCAGACTAATAATGAATTCTAGAAGAGAATCGTTTTTTACCTTCTACATCTACTAACTCAAGAACACTCATCCATTCTTTCAATGTGACCAAACCAACAAAGTATCCTGTTCTGCACACATCTCCGTATACTGTTCAGATTTCATCTATAGGAAGATGTGTGCAGAATGAGAGACTTTGTTGAACACAGTGCTTGAGAGATAATGGACATTTTTCTAATTCTTTGATATACAATCTTGATATAGAAATAACATTAGATACCCTGTGATGGTGGGTATCTATGTTATTTTTACCTCTTTCTTGTCTGTCAAGGTGACACTGTTTTCCGCTCTACCAGGGAGCTGCAAGATGTTCATATATGAAGCAGACAGACCACTATGGTTTTAACTTCGCATTTATATTTGTCTGAATCGATTTTTCTCAAGACAAAGAGTTACTTCCGGCTAGCTTCACATGATAGGCGACTGGTTTACAAAATCTTACGTTGTTTCTGCACTTATGCTAAAACTGCAGCTGAAATGTCACTTCAAATCTTTCTATGTCATAATCAAATTAACCAGTTTTCTTTTTATTTTTCCACTTAGTTTTTGGCAGCACATGATTATCCAAACAATATCACCCAAAAGATGTTGTTATCACCAACAACAAAGGATTTTCTTAAAATCTTTGAGGTATGTTTTTATTTACCCTTTTCTTTGAATTTTCGAGGTGAAACTCCTTTTCAGAAAGGAAATGCATTTGTATTGCGACAAAATGTAAACAATATTTTATATTAAAGGTTAAAAGTACAGGGTTTTTTTTTGTAAAAATAGCATACTTAAATATAATTTTCTTATTAAAGTGATTTCCTCTTTATTTGCATATCTTCTTTCACATGATTTTGCTGTTTGCTTTTTCTTTATTTTCTTATTTGAATACTTTTTTTTATTTTATTAACATGCATTCCTGGCCACTTATTGCATTTGTCGTCGTAAAATTCAGTTGAATATAACCATGGAAAAAGGTCTTTCTGCTTGCGTCGTCTTCATTACATAAGAATACAATTTATTTAACTTCATTACATAGGAATACAATTTATTTAACTTCATTACATCGGAATACAATTTATTTAACTTCATTACATAGGAATACAATTTATTTAGCTTCATTACATAGGAATACAATTTATTTAACTTCATTGCATAGGAATACAATTTATTTAACTTCATTGCATAGGAATACAATTCATTTAACTTCATTGCATAAGAATACAATTTATTTAACTTCATTACATGAGAATACAATTTATTTAACTTCATTACATGAGAATACAATTTATTTAACTTCATTACATGAGAATACAATTTATTTAACTTCATTGCATGAGAATACAATTTATTTAACTTCATTGCATGAGAATACAATTTATTTAACTTCATTACATGAGAATACAATTTATTTAACTTCATTACATGAGAATACAATTTATTTAACTTCATTACATGAGAATACAATTTATTTAACTTCATTACATGAGAATACAATTTATTTAACTTCATTACATGAGAATACAATTTATTTAACTTCATTACATGAGAATACAATTTATTTAACTTCATTACATGAGAATACAATTTATTTAACTTCATTACATGAGAATACAATTTATTTAACTTCATTACATGAGAATACAATTTATTTAACTTCATTACATGAGAATACAATTTATTTAACTTCATTACATGAGAATACAATTTATTTAACTTCATTACATGAGAATACAATTTATTTAACTTCATTACATGAGAATACAATTTATTTAACTTCATTACATGAGAATACAATTTATTTAACTTCATTACATGAGAATACAATTTATTTAACTTCATTACATGAGAATACAATTTATTTAACTTCATTACATGAGAATACAATTTATTTAACTTCATTACATGAGAATACAATTTATTTAACTTCATTACATGAGAATACAATTTATTTAACTTCATTACATGAGAATACAATTTATTTAACTTCATTACATGAGAATACAATTTATTTAACTTCATTACATGAGAATACAATTTATTTAACTTCATTACATGAGAATACAATTTATTTAACTTCATTACATGAGAATACAATTTATTTAACTTCATTACATGAGAATACAATTTATTTAACTTCATTACATGAGAATACAATTTATTTAACTTCATTACATGAGAATACAATTTATTTAACTTCATTACATGAGAATACAATTTATTTAACTTCATTACATGAGAATACAATTTATTTAACTTCATTACATGAGAATACAATTTATTTAACTTCATTACATGAGAATACAATTTATTTAACTTCATTACATGAGAATACAATTTATTTAACTTCATTACATGAGAATACAATTTATTTAACTTCATTACATGAGAATACAATTTATTTAACTTCATTACATGAGAATACAATTTATTTAACTTCATTACATGAGAATACAATTTATTTAACTTCATTACATGAGAATACAATTTATTTAACTTCATTACATAAGAATACAATTTATTTAACTTCATTACATAAGAATACAATTTATTTAACTGAACATTTTTCAACCTAATTTTGTCTCATGGATAAAATTATTCAACTGAACAGATTTGATATTTTCTGCAGACCCTGAGGCTTACAAACTTTGGAAACTATCGTACCAAATTTTTACTTACTATTTGTCTATCATTAAGCATTTAAACTCAGACAAATTTGAAGCCCTTTATCTAAACATTTCTGCTACGGTTGCTGATGTTATTGAGGGTTGTTCTGAGTTCGAACATACCATTGAACTACTAAAATCTGTTTACAGCAACCCTCCCAACGTTATTCACGCATTTATTTTTTTAGATAGAACATATCTCTACAATAATTGTATTGTTCGTGCTATATCTGAATGATTTAAATGCAAAAGTTTTTTTTTTTTTCATTTATCACAACTGCGAGGTACCTTCAATAAGTTTCCAGACTTTTTTTCGTATGGACACTTTTATTGATAGTACACACATGAAACTCTATTCTCCTTTGAAGTAATCTCCTCCAGCTGTAATGCACTTGTTGTGCCATTCTAAAAACTTCTGGAAGGCTCTGTGGAAGTTCTCTTGTGTAAGTGTGTCAATGATCCTCATCACAACCGCTTTCATCTCTCCAATTGTCTCATAACAACAACCTCTAAGGTTTTCCTTGAGCTTAGGGAATAACCAAAAGTCACAGAGAGCAAGGTCTGGACTATAGGGAGGATGAGGAACTGTTTTGATGCCCATCTTGGTCAAGTAGTCTGTGACAAGAATGGAGTTGTGGACTAATGCGTTGTCCTAGTGGAAATACCACTGACCCGGTTTGAAGAATGCTGGCCTTTTCCGATGGAATCTCTCCTGAACTCCCTTAAAATCTAGTGCATATAGATTATGTCTGTGTTGTCAAAAAAGGGATCATTGTAAGTTTCTAGGTCTTGGAGAGCAAGCATGTTTTCACTGGGAACTCTGCCTCTGGGTCATAACAGTAAACCCAACTTTCATTGCAGGTCACCAGCACATCAAGAATTGCGGGATCTGAATTGATCAGCTCGATCATCTCCCTGCTGTCATAACGTCTTTCTTTCTGATCTTCTCTGAGCACCTTTGACAAACTTCATGTAAATCTTCAGTTCCTCACAAATAATTGTGTGTACAATTCTCACACTGACATCGAACTGTGCACTTATTGTCTCTATAGACACACGACAGTTCTTATCCATGAAATTCTTTATTTGGTCAATCAACTCTAGTGTTCTGACTTCCATACTCCTCCTACATCACCCATCATCCATCACAGATTCCCTGTCTTCCTTGAATCTCTTATGCCACTGAAAAACTAATGCTCAATTCATGTAAGATGGTGCAAAAGCAATCTGAAACATTTCATATGTTTCTGTGGCATTTTTTCCAAGTTTAAAACAGACTTTTATTGAATATTGTTCTTCTAAAGTATCCTAACGTCCGGATTGCATTTTTGAAATTCACCAGCTGTGATGATCAGGCTTTAGTAGGGTGTATTCCAATTACTGCTGTAGCTGTTCATTTGAACCTGCAATCATAAAAATTGGTCACTAATGTCTGAATGAATCCTATTTTCCTGGAGATAGGCACAAATGAGCGCCAATCCATATAAAGGCCGGTAAAGGTCGGTTTGTGATAAACAAAAGAACTTTTACTACGTTCAATCAAAACGTCCCAAAAAGGCAAGCAACCCTCATTCTCTTTCTCCATAGTAAATGATAAGAGATAATGATAATGTGTGGAGAGAATTTTCGCTTCACTTTCAGAAGCAAAGTTTGCAAAAGTGTCATTGGCGTATCAAAAATATATTGAAGGCTTCAATATATTACTAAATAGTACCGACTTATAGAAACCCACAAAAAAATCCGTTAATGCAAGACTTAGGGACTTCCCATTTGAACTCCCATATATCATGAATAAGCATATGGTGGCGAGAAGGAACCAGACAAACAATATGTATTTACAATTTAAATGATTGATTTCTCAATCGTTTATTTAGTAAAAAGTAAAAATAAACAAAGTGTTCAAAGTTCGTAAGAATGATGCGTGCGAGAGTGGATTTAATGTCGGGAAGGAATCCGACGGAGCCGATAATTATACCATGCTGTAGATTTGCTGTAACTCTGGGCGACTAACTTTTTGTCGCGACGGCTAGTGTTTTTATAGTGGTGTCGCTATTTTAATTGTGTTTGTTTATTGTGTCTTAATGCATTGTAGGGAATCGTCTGTTTGGTGTATGTATGCGTATGTTGTACCAATTTAAAGCTGAAAAAGTTGTGAATGTAACCTAGTGGTGTTGAATTGTTGCAATGTTTTGTGTAATACTTATTTGCATTAATATGCTGTCTAAGTTGTGTTTACTGCGATGCTTGTGTTTTAGATTTTGGTTTTCTCTTTTGTTGTGAGCCTTATCTGGCGGTTTTCTTGGTTGAAGTGATGTGCGAGCTATTCTATTGATGTGTGTATGTGAGAGAATGGGCTTTGAAATTGTTGTGTGTATTTATTGAGTTCATTTGTATTGCATCGACGAACATCTTTGTCTTAGCGTCGCCATTATTGACTGTCGCAGCTGCTGCTGCTTTTCTGGTTTATCATGTAAATATAGGGGGATATGCGAATATAACACACACACACACACACATATATATATATGTTGTCTACATAACGCCCAAAGTTAAGCAACAATGAGGTTGGCCAGTACCAGATGGGTGATCATTTTTGTGATTGCCAGGTGTCGTATATGTTGAAAACAATTCCTGCCTCCAGTATCATGCTTTGATTGTACATAATGTTATCCATGCTGAATTCTACTGATTTAGTACAGATCAACATGAGTCCAACAAACATATTTCTGGGAAAAGGTGGTGGTGGGGGGGTTTAGATTGCCATTATAAACTGAGTTGACACAAATACCAATTGGAACAGGACGTTTGTAAAAAAAGCTGGAAACATCAAATGAACACATAAAGTTGTTCGCAGAACTAGGTTGCAACTTATGTAAATATTCAACCAATCTATTTCGTTTTTTTTTTCTCATATATCCATGAGTATTTGCTCTTTTGTGAAAATTTAATTCATCTTTTGTATTTCTGTGTTATACCAACGATCAACTCCTGATGAGTTTGTTGGCAAAAGAGTCCCTAGAGTTTTTTTTTCATGCATTATGTTTAAAGCATCATTATTATGTTTATTTCGAATTATAAATGAAATGATTGTGAAAGAATTTTATTGGATGTAAAAAGTTTACAAAATTTACAATTTTTTTTTATTAGAATTTAAGAATTTTAACGCCAGTATTTTGTATTTAACACTTTAAAAGCTTTTAAATTTCTAAATAGTTTGTTTCTGTTTAAATTTTTTATGCTATGACATTTTTGTAGTTTTAGAACTGTGTTAAAGAAAAAAACAACAAAAAAATGATTTGGTTTTCTTCCGATTCAAAAGCTATCCTTGTACCACACATTTTTTTTTGTACTAGGTCATTTATTTAAAAATAGAATATTGTAAATTTGTAATTCACACACAAAAAAAACAAGCAAATAAATAAAAAAAAAATGATTTAGTTTTTCTCTTGTTCAAAAACTATACAAGTACCACACATTTTTTTTTTTTTGCACTGTCATTTATTTGAAAATAGAATGTTGTTAAATTGTAAATTTGTAATTCATAAAACAATACAAAACAAAAATTTGTTTCAAATCCATTTATAGAAAAGAGATTTTATTTTCACAAAATAAATTACAGGAAAATTTATTAACATGCTATTTCCTGATTACTTTTTTTCAGATTAACTCCACCTTAAAAATTTTTATGTCACATTGCTGGGTGTCAAATAATAACATGATCACCTAACTTCATTTTTTTTAAATGAGCTAATTGAATGCCTTATTTGTGAAGTGTTATTAAAATGTGAATAGTTTGTTGTTAAACTTATTAATAAATGAAAAACAAAATTTGATTTCGTCGGCAAAACATTTGCTTGTAGCCAGTAAAGTTAGAAGTTTTAAAGATGACCTGCGAATGACCATTAGCCATAAATGAACACCCAAAAAGGGAGAAAAATTGTAGAAACCTAACCATACATGTCTAAGTATTTAAATTTAATTCTTAAAAACTGTTAGGACGATAACATGGTCAAAGGGAAATAACTCTTTTCTGTAAAGGCATCGTTGCCCCCCCCCGCTTTAACTCTGAAATAAGTTATGTTTCAACAACATTTCACATACGAGCGGCATCTTGAGACAAGAACAGAGACATTGCATGCCATATGAAATCAATGATAATAGACTTAAGAACCTTTTCTTGCTTACAAATAACATACTTAATTCATACAGTTAAACCATTACAACTGACAACGAAGAGTTTCAAACTTTTTTAAATAAAAAAAAAAGGAAAAAGTGTCTATTTCTGCTGAAGTACTTAAACAAATCCTTGCACACCAGCAAGAACAATAAAAAAAACCCAACCAAATTTAATAAGAACATTGACATAAAAATTTTAGTTCCAAGACACCACTAATTCAGTTTATGTTGATCTTTCAAATGCAATATCGAAATTTAACTGTGACCCTGAAAATGGATGTACTTTCAATTCATGGTTTTCGCTATGGAAAGACACTTTTCGCCATGAATTTCTCAACAAAGATAATGATTGAAAAAAAAAAAAAACACTTACAAATCTAGAAGCTAGGCACAAAAGAAAATGAATGTAGCAATACATACGGACGATAAAACGCTTTGGATAATCACAGATTTCAAAGGGGGTTCTGCTAAAATCGTCATATTTTAAAAACCAAAGCACTTTAAGTCCTCATAATACCACTGTTTTGTTCGGAAATGAATATACTTTCAAATGAATTAATAAATAATAATGTACATTATATATTTTAAGAGTTTTAAACAAATAAAGTGATAAAAATGTTAAAATTATAAAACAGCGTTTTCAGTAAAGTTTTGTAATGACCCCCCTCCCTGATTTGTAAATGCTCGTAGCACGTTTATATTAAGAATTTTGTCATGAAATTTAGAAACTAATCAGAATAGAAGTAATTTTTAATAGTTTGGGGTGTCTGAAATACTTTTGACCACTTGTTTTTTTTGTTGTGTTTAAAAATAGACTTCAACATGACAAGTATTGATATTTTGAAAACCATTTTCTTTGGACACCCACTGTTAAATAAATCAATCTTTTTACTGTTTTTATCCATTAAAAATATAATTGCATGTTGTTTTCTCTTGTAGTAGCTAGCAATTTAAAATTGTTCCTATTTAAAAAAAAAAAAAAACTATCTGTAGCAGAAACAATACTATTAGCGATAGCATGGTTGTAAACATGTTGCAGAGGCGAGTGACCGATGATTAACCCAATCAACCGTGCAACTAAAATGTTAGGCACAAGACAAAGGAAGACAACAGCAAAGACAAAGAAGAATAACAAACACAAAGATTTCAGTTAAAAAAAAATGGTAGGAATCATCCTTTTTATTGACAACCAAAAATGTGAGCTCATCAGGCAAAAAAAAATAAAAATAAAATAAAGATAGATGATCAGGAGCTGGAAGGTAGGTGTCAGCAGGCTGCTGAGCTGGATGTCAGTGGGCTCCAGGAGGTGAGCGTCAGTGGGCTGCTGAGCAGGACATCAGTGGGTACTGGAAGATGAGCGTCAGTGGGCACTGGAATTAGTAACTGGACATTAGCAGGCTCTAGAGTGTGTAGCCTAGTGTCAACTGGCACTGGAAGGGGTAGCTTGACTGCTATTGGAATGGGTAACTGAATGTTGACAGGCTCCGGAGTGGTAGCCTGATGTTGACTGGCACTAGAAGGTTGCAGGAGGCATAGTGGGCTGGAAGGCTGCAGGAGACACCAAGGGCTGGAAGGCTGCAGGAAGCGCTATGGGCTGCTGGAAGGAGCTGGAGGAGTAAGCAGGTGTCTCAGAGTGCAGGCAGTAAAGGTAGTGGAACTTTCGGAAGGTTAGTCCTGAAAAGGGCTGTTTGTGAAAAACTTTCTGAGTGAGTTTGAAGAACTGCTGCTGAGAGCTTTGACTGGGTGCATCAAAGTTGACTCCTCACTCCCCCACTCTAAGCCTGGAATAGCAGCAAACACACTATATTCATGGAAGAGTATTGTTACAACAAGTGCCGCTCTTAAAAAAAACAACAAATGAATAGAATTAAATTCTCACCGAATCAATCACAATAGTTTCAGATTTAAATTTATCATGTTTATGTTTGATTTAGCTCGGAATCAAAGTCTCTTCTATTTTGTTTAATGAAAAAAAAAGGTTAAATTTAGGTTTCTTTCTTTTCAGTTCAAAATAGGAGAAGGGGATATTGCTATTTTTAGCACAAGGTCAGTAGTTCCATTTGTCTGTGAGAATGTTTACAAATAAAAATGGCCGGCGTATTAAAAATATGCACCTTGACATAAGTGCACTACGACAAGGCCCTCTCCCTAGATAATTGATCATTATCAATATATATGACGTACTTCTCTGCGAAAGTAACCTTCCTTCCTAAATTTGTCTGCCTGGTTGGAATGGTGGGTGCTTTTGGATTTGACACTGACTCTGCAGGTTGTGATCATGTGATTATTGGGTCAAGTGAGACTTCTGGATGTGTGGAGATTTCTCAAGACGAGCTGGGTTTACTCTGTCAGTCAAGATGGTGTCTGTCCGGTTCCCTTATTCAATGGTAAGATGTTTCTCCAAGCGTGTTAGGATTCTAAAGGGACTCTGGTATGTTGGTGTCAGAGGTTTCTTTACAGTCATTTTGGATGAAAATAGACTAATGGAATAGTTGTCTGAAACATCATATAACAACTATAAAAGATGAGGATAATAGTTTGCAAAATTAATAAAATATTCAAATTACTCATCTCAAAGAATTCCAATAATTAAATAATTATAATTATTATTTTATTTTTTTGTGAATTAGTCCACTGGGCAAATTATTCCTTGTAATATATAATAATTAATACAAAATTGAGTCTATAATAATGTATACGCAATCTGCATAAATTAAAAGATCATGTGTAAGCGTATTGTATGACTGGGCAACGCCGGGCTGCCAGCTAGTTTTATATATGAGGTAAAGTCAAGGATTAAAAAACATGCAGCAATTTTTCTATTTCTTTTGTTATTTCTCTTTTTATTTAATCAAATTAATGAAAAAAAAAAACAGAAAGACAAACAGATGCATGGTACTTAATTATGCAAAGAATGAAGAAAGAAAAATCTATGACATCAATTTTTATGATATGATCACATGAGTATTAACTTTTTTTTTTTTTTTTTTTACGTAGGAGTTACCACTTATCAAGGCCCAGAGGATAAGGGTTAATTACTTAAGAGGAATGGCTCATCAAGAACTTGTTTATGTTGGACTTGAAGACGACCAAATTGTAGTCAGCTGGAAAGCAGGCAAATGGAAGAGAGTTCCTCAGGCATGCAGTTCTAAGAAAGAAGCTTTGTTCATGGAATCTACGTTTAGGTTAAGGCACAGATAAAGAGTGGGGGAAATTATTGATAGTGTTTTCAGCTAGACAAGTGTTTCTCGTGAAAGTTTGGGGAGGTGGGGACCATTGATTGGAGCTCAGATGAGCACTTGCCATGAAAATAACGATAAAGCAGAGACAGGCTCGAAACGTCTCTTCTGTGAGAAAGAGGTTGCAAGGAAGAGAAAAGGACATCTCCTACGAGGCTACAAAGTCTACTCTGAACTCTGTCAAGACAGGATAATAATAGTATTAATAATTTTGATTCACTATGATTTTGTAAACTGTTTCTATGTTAGTACATTTTTTTACAGACCTTTCTACTAAATTTAAATTTCTGTTAATGATAATTTTATTTATAAACTGGTTCACACAACTCATATTTTAATCTGAAGACGGCAGTATTACCAAAATGTAAATTACATGAGCTAATAAAGACTTTTTGTTTTAAGCGTTTGAATTTGAGATGGGGATTGCTTATTCATATTATTTGGATTATTCAGACTACTGTACTCATCTTGAGTGTTATTTGCACAATGTTTCGGTCGATGTAACCTTCGACCTTCTTCAGGAGTACCTTGTCGAACTCTGCCATCCGCACAGAATTTTGAATAGATCCTTTTATTTAATTCAAGAAGGTTGGAGGTTACGCCAGGCGAAATAATGTGCAAATAACACTCAAGATGAGAAAAGTAGTCCAAAGAATCCAAATGATATGAAGACTTTTTTTTTTTTTTTAACTATTTGAATATTTTTTTATTTCTATATATTTAATATTATATAGGAATAGCCAAAATATAAAAGAAATGTAATTTTCTTGCTTTTTTTTTTCTTTAAACTTTAAATGTTTTTATTTTTTTTTGTTTTTTTCAAATTTGTTTTGTGATGATATTTGGCATAGTAAAACGTTAATCTTTAAACGTTAGTATTTTTTTTTTTTTTTTAGTTTATTGTGAAGACAATTGAATACAAGTACAAAGTTCCAGATAAATATGAAGAGGAAATACCTAAATATCTTCGTATGATTGGCTACCCATTTACCATTAGCCGCAGTTCCATGGTTGCTGTTGGTAGCCCACATACCTGGCCATCTGTACTGGCTGCACTCGCTTGGCTTGTGCACCTTATCAATGTGAGTCTATTTTCTTTCTTTTTTTTTTTTTTTTTTTTAATCATAAATTTTTTAAAAATCCTAATTTAAAAAATATATATAATAACTAGCAGGGTCATCTGGTGTTGCCCAGAGCAATAAAAAAAAACTAAATGGAAGATTTGAAATTTTTAAATGGCATTGAATCCCCCCTTCCTTTTTCTCTATAATAAGTGAACAAAAAGAAACTTAAGAGGCCTTCAAAGTGCTGCAAGTGGCAAATAAAATGAAGAATGCCCCCAGAGCACTGCTAAAACTAAGTTTTTCCTGTCGCCTTTCTTTGTAGAGAAATGACAATAGTTCAGAAACGATAAATCTGTAGTTAGCATCTTTCAATTTGAAAAAAAATACTGACTCATTTCCTGGGCTGTATTAATACATGATAGCACTAAAAGTTTAATTTATAAAACTCACTATTTCTGTCTGTCTGTCTTCATATTTTCAAACTCTATCTCTGCTGAAACTAAAAGTCTCAGAATGGCACTAAGGACCTGAAATGATTGGATTTTTTATGGACCATTCTTTTATGGGTATTTAGCCAGTTAAAATAGTTATTAAGAGGTAAAAAATGGGGTCAAAATTGAAAAAAATCGTTATACATTTTGTACATTCATCTTAGTTTATCACGGTACAGTGGTAATGTCACCAGCTTTGAAAGCTATAGTTTGCTTTCAGTTTCGATTCTAGCTGATGGCACCCAAATACTTTTTATTTTTTACTTTTGAAATCATGACTCTATAATAATATATACAAAATCTGTACAAATGAAAATATCATATTTAAGTGCATTTTACAACCGGGCAAAGCTCTCTTTGTCAAACTGGAAAAATTGGAACACTTGCTTACCACTTATTCTCACACGGCCAGATTGGGTTGCTCTTGTTTGGAAAGTTGAAGGTACAGATTTGAGAGCATGTCTAACTATTATTTCCAACTGCCTACATACAAGCCCTAACTTTTAGTAGCGGTTGCTCTATCATCAGTTGCTAATATCAGGATAACTGTAGTGCCATGTTATGCATGGAAAGAAACCTTGCACTTATCTCTGATGGGCTTTTCCGAGGCCACAATCCCATAGATAGAGACATAACTAATGGTCTATTTGTGTGAGCATACAGGCATTAAACAAACCTCCACATTTACCCAGCCCACTCTTTGCTAAAACTCAATTAACAATTATATGAAACTAGCCTGGGTGCCCGGCATTACCCGGGGGTTTGGAGGTGTGTGTTGAGCAAAAAAAAGTAGTAGGCAGACAGGCTCGAAACCGTAGTGCGAAGGAGGAAAAAAAAAGTGACACTTTAATTGTTGCGCCCATCGCCAACTGGAAATGACATAGGTTTAAATTAAGGCTAGAAAATCGAAAAGAGGCGATTACTTTTGAAAATATCAGCAAAAAAGCGACCTCTTCCTGTATAAAAGTGCCTAGTTGAGGATAAAGGAAAAGGAATTAATGTTTTTGACCAATTTTTCAATATTTGTTGTCCGTACCATGATTGTATGAAGAATTTCGTTATGAAATTTGGAAACCAATCAGAAGAGGTGTTAATCTTAATACTGTCAAGTGTCCGAAATATTTTTGACCATTTCTTTTTTTTGTTGTGTTAAAAATAAGACTTTAATATGACGAGTATCGAACATTTTGAAAAAAAATTTAATCGGACACCTACTAGTAAATAAATCATTCTTTTTACTATCTTTATCAATTAGAAGTATTATTTTATGTTGAGTAGGACCGCGGTAATTGATAATAATTTAAAAGGACCTACCCGAAAAAAATGTTTATTTTTCGAGTTTGGTCAAATTAAGTTAGTATTAGTAGCAGCAGCAGCACTACAGCAGTTGTAGTATTAGTCATAGCACAGTATAAACAACATGCGTTCTTTAATTTTTATTCACGAACGAATTAAGAAAAGCATGAAAATATGAATATAAATGGTCTGATGTGTTTAATTAGAGAATGTTATCAGAATAACATTAGTTTAGAATTATTCGGTTTTCAGAATGTATAATAACAACAATCCCAACCAATTCGGCATTATGAATCCATTATAATTTCTCACATTTCTGGTCAAATTTAAAAACATGGTTAAAAAACAAAGTAAACTTTTGTAGATATATAGCTTGCATGCACTTTTATTCGTTGCATTAGTTTTGAACAGCGAATTAAAACAATGTTTTACTGCGAACAGCCACAAATGTTTTTTTTTCAAAATCAAAAGATGTATGAAAATCTCGTTTGTATTACTATACACATAGATTCGAAAAAGTTGTCAAAAAATAAATATATAACAAATAAATGTTATCAAAGGCAAGATAAGTTACTTTTCTACCTAACTGGATATGTTTTTAGTGTTTATATTTAATGTAACATGTTTATTCAGCTCGAAAAACATAGTTTACCGATGTATTCGAAAATTTAAAATGGCGGCCGACTCTCTCTTTGAGGCGGTAAGTTTGGGAAAATGGGTTATAAATAAAAAAAAAATAGACAAAATACTGTTAGAAACTCGCTCAATATATGTTACCGTAGCATAGGTGGATATATATTCGGCGGGTTTTTAACAGTATTTTATCTAGTTTTTTTATTTTTAACTCATTTTCCCAAACTTACCGTGTGAAAGAGATAGTCGGTCGCCATTTTTAACTTTCCAATACATCGGTAAGCACTGTATGGTTTTTGAGCTGAATAAACATGTTACATTAAATAAAAACATGCTTTGCATAACATTTATTTGTTATAATTTTATTTTTTTATTTTTTATTTTTTTGGACAACGTTTTTGACCTCTGGCAAGTAATACAAACGCACAAATAGTGTTGACTGTTGAGCATTTCCAGAGAACAAGACAAATGTCAGTTGACACTTGAATATTTGAAGTCTTGGTAACGACTTAAAAATAAATAGTAAAACAAAATACTGTTAGCAACCCACCTACTAAAGTTATGTGTGGCAAGTCTCCTCCTAAAACACTCTTTAACCCTAACAATAACACTAAGTTCGAGTGGCAACCCCCCCAACAAAATACCTCTGTAAGCCACATACAAGCGTCTAAAACAAACAAAAAATAGATCTTTCCTTAAAGAAAAATGCACATAAAAAATAAATTGGTTAACTGCCCTAAAATGCTGGAAATGGTGAATTATTTTACATTACATTTTTGTGAAACTAACCGCCCCCCCCTCTAATATTGTTTTTGTTTCTGTCAAGTCTTCAGTATGTTCACACATAATTTTCCTTAGCCCTACAATTAATTCAAAGTCCGAATGGCAACCCTCCCCATATTCTCATTGCATAGAAACCCCCTTAAAACCACACATAATTGTCTTAAAAAAAAAATAAAACAAAAAGCATACAGGATTTATCTCCCATAAAAAAAAAACAGTTAACTGCCCTAAAACGCTAGAATGACCTGTAATGGGGAATTATTTTACATTAAATTCTAAAAGAATTTGTTTATCTTTCATTAAAGTTTTTCATAGCATTTCATACATAATTGCCTAAAAAGGTAGAATCACATTTTGGAGGGGTGGTCAGAAGGGGTTGGGTGGAGTTAAACAGAAGGTGTTAATCTACAATAATACCAAAGAAATATTGCAATATATTCATTTTTAAATGGTCCTATGTTTAGATTTAAGTTTTTTGTACGTAAAGCACATTACAATTCAACTTTGAGTTCTCCAACTTCTTTTCTGTACATGGCATTTTTAAGGAATTGCAGCATATTTATGCACATTTACTGCAGATTATTTGGAAACCATGGACTTTTGGATATTTTCAGTTGCATATTCTGATTCCTTATACAAAAATACACTTATACGGTAAATCTCATTGCTTAGTCTTGTGTTTTAACAAAGATATGACATTTTTACTGAAAAAGTAGTGTAAAAAATGTGACAAAACGCATATGGTCTTAAAGAGGGGAAAATATCCAAACGTGTGAGGCACAAAAATAGTCATAACTTCCTTAATTTTAATCAGACTTTTAAAATTTAAAAAGATTCTTTCTTAGCTCATCAAGCTCTTTCTATGCATACCAATATTGAAATACTTTAAGCTATTTCAATTTTTTCATGTGTATTGCTACTTTTAACTAGAGAGAACAATCTAGAATCAGATGAGCAGACTTTCATGTGCTTTAGACTTGCAACACAACATTAGTTACTTATAATTATTTTTTGTATTATTTGGACTATTGTTTTCATCTTAAATTTTTTTTTCACAACATTTTGGCCAAAGTAACCTCCGACCATCTTCAGGTGCACTCACATTGGATGTTATTGGTGAATGATGAAAAGTGTTTGGTTTTTTTTATTTCCCCAACAAACATAGCCATTAGAAATTCATTTTTTGTATTATTTGGATTGTTTGGACTATTGTTCTCATCTTGGTTGTTTTTTTTCACAACGTTTCGGTCGAAGTAACCTCCAACTGTATTCAGGTGCATTCGCACTTGATGTTATTGGTGAATGGTGAAAAATGTTTTTTTTTGTTTTTTTTTTTTCCCCAATGAACATAGGTGTTACTATTCAAAACGCGAATAGCACCAAGTCTATTTCTTATATTTCCTCAACTATTTTTCTTCAACCCAGGATTGTATCATGCTCGACCAAGTTTCTGACAGTACAAATGCAGCACTCTTTAAATACTAATATCCAAGTACACATACTTGGTGATTTTAATGTCCACCACAATAATTGTCTCTGTTTCTTAAACTATGCAGATACAGTTGTTAGCGGTGTGTATAGTTTCTCTATATCGCATTCCCTTCCATAGACTTCCGATTTTCCTGACCCATCTCCCAGATCAGGAAGATCAAGCTTCGCTTGTTAATCTATTCTTGACTACCCTACCTAAGGCTTGTGTGACAAATGCCCATAGCCCAATCTGTTGTATTGGGAGACATCACCCTTAACCCCAAGCTGACAAGCCATTGCTCAAAATGGCTAAGTACTTTAAAAAGATTGATTGAGAATCCATCAGAGACCACAACAGAGATGCTCCATGGAGTAATAGCTTTTCTCTCCCTGCTAAACAGTATGTAAATGAGGCAACTGAATGGATTAAAGCAGGCATTGAAGCACATATCCCCTCATCGAAATTTTGTCTCCTTGGTTCATTTAAATCTGTGCAACTGCCATTATGAAAAAACAAAAAAGCATTCCATCAATATGATTAGCAATACCACACCATTTTTTTCTTTACATCAAATAAACTGAAATCAGGTATTATTGAAAAAAGCATAAAAAAAGAAATATTATCTTTAGTTTTCTAAAATTGGTCCATCAGAACTGGAGTTATGACCATTCAAAGTATTAAAAAATGCATGGTTCACTGGACATTTTGCCTCAAGTCAGTCCTATTCAAATGCATGAAATTTTGAACATATAATACCATGATTGTTCAGTTGGCATTATTTACGATCACCTCACTTAGTAACTTGCATACTAATTAGCATATTTCAGGTTAATTTTAACAGTTTTAAGTAGAAACATCATAAAAACAGCCAACAAAAATGTAAGGAAGGTTTTAACTGGAATACAAACATACATAGACAAATAACTACTTTTCTGATGTCATCCATTTTTCAAAGAAATATAGCAATATTGATAGCTTATTAATAATAGCAATCCTACACCATTTTTTCTTTAGATTGAATAAACTCAAATTAAGCATTATTGAAAAGAGCATACAAAAACAAAGAAATAATATCTTTAGTTTTTTAAAATCGGTCGATTAGAACTGGAGTTATGACCATTCAAAGTATCAAAAAATGTGTGGTTCACTGGACATTTTGCCTTAAGTTAGTCCTATTCAAATGCATATAAGCTTGTGACTGAAAATTGTAGGAAATTTGCACAATTTACACACTAATCCATCTTTAAAAAGCTGTATTTTTAGATCTTTTTAAGATATGATGAAATTTTGGACATATTATTATAACACTATGAAGGGTCAGATGGTTGTATTTACGACCATCTCACTTGGTAACTTACGGACTTATTAGCATACTAATTAGCATATTTCAGTTTCATTTTAATGGCTTTAAGTAGAAATATCATAAAAACAGCTAAGAAAGATGTAAGTAAGGCTTTATTATCATATGAAGTATTATTCTGATGGACATTATCATTTGTTATTATCACATCATGAAAAATTCAAGATGGCGACCAGGAAATTGACTCTCCTTGGTTCATTTCAATATGTGCAACTGTTAATATGAAAAAATAGAAAGCATTATATGAATATGACTGCCATAAGTTAGATTCAAATAGGCAAAATCTTATAGATGTTAGAAATCATTGTAAGAATGAAATAGCTGCAGCCAAGAGAAGGTATACCAAAGTTACCAGAAAATCCTTTGAGTCCTAGAAATTAGGAACTTACGACTCCTGAAAAATTTATAATAGTAAAATGAATCCTGGACAATCAACAATTCTCCTACTATCTAACAACCATGATGTCGCCTGCCCGGCAACCAAGAAGGCTGAATTGCTTGCCTGGCGGTTCGTATCTAACTCCATTGCCACTTAGCTAGCTCCTATTCTTTCCAAACTCTACAACAAATGCCTTGCTGAATCGTTTTCCTGATAGCTGGAAAATTGCCTCTGTAGTACCACTACTTAAGAATTCTGATGAAAGAACTAACCTCCTCAATTATTTCCCTTTGCTAAAATCTTTGTGTACTTCACACTTTATAAATGTTAAACTTTTTTTTACTAACAGTATAGATTTATACAAGCTCGTTTTACTGCAGATATTCTAATGATCATCACCATACACCATGCACTGGACAAGGCAGGGGAAGCTAGGGCAAAGGTCTGGCACAAAGCTCTCATGAAAATTAAATCATACGGTATTAGTGGATTAATACTTAATATAATCAGATCCTCCTTAAACAAAAGAAAAATCCAGTTTCTTTTTTTTTTTTTTTTTTTTTTTTTTTTACACAGTGATCACCACTTATCAAGGCCCGGACGCCACTCAGGGATAAGGGTTATTGCAAGTACATTACGTTAGTGTGGAGATTTGATGAAGTGTTTAATTAAGGGGGCGGTTCATTAGGAATTTGTTAACATTGGACTTGAAGACATCCAAGTTGTAGTCCGGAGGGAAGCAGGCAGACGGAACAGAGTTCCACAGGCGTGCAGTTCTAAGAAAGAAGCTTTGTTCATGGAATCCGCGTTTTGATTTAGGCACAGATATAGAGTGGGAGAAATTTTTCACAGTGGATTCAGCTAGACGGGTGTTTTTCGTGAAAGATTGGCGAGGGGAGACCAGAGATTGGAGTTCAGACGAGCACCTTGTTCTTCATGGTTGTGCACCCAAACACTAACAACTTGAAATTAATGTGGGAGTTCCCCAGAAGTTGATCTCTGGACTTTATCATTCCTGATAAAATTCTCTGAGATGGATAGATTTGCTTATAACACTACGTTTTATACCAAACATGTGAAAAACAAAGGAAGTTTCATGGGAATATCAATCGCATCTATACCACCAGCAGGGAAAAGGATGATGCTTTGATGTTTGCAGTTCTTGCAGGGATGTGTTGGTCTCCTCCTGTATACAGCACCAAGTATTTCCAAATGGTCACCCATCTGGTACTGGCCAAGTTCAATGTTGCTAAACATTAGTGATATAATGAGAACCGGTATGTCAACACCATTATGCTGAAAGTGAACTAAGTGTAATGCCTTAAAAAACAAAAAAATACTAACTTTGTTTTGTTTTTTTTTGCTTGCAGACTGGTCTGACCCTGAATGAAGAGATAGACAAATTAATTTTCTCTGTAGATTTTAATGGTACATCTCAAACTAAGGTAAATATTTAAATGTTTGAGACAGAAAGCATTGTTAATGTTTACTACTTGGTTTTGTTTTTGTAAAGAAAGTATTTTATACACGGTGGAACGATAAAATTGTCACCCTAAAGAAAACAACACTACAGCTTTGTTTTAAAACTTTTATTGAAAAAATCAATTCAGATAACTTGATTATGTAGTAGAGCTGACATCTATTCAATGTAGCCGCCTCCAGCCTCAATCACTGCTTTGATATGGGTCCGGAACTGGAAGCATGCATTTTCCACAGTCATCGGCAGGAGTTGGTGAATACTCAGTGGATGGCAGCGATCAGACTGGTTTTGGTGTTGTGGGAGGTCATGTTGGTGATGTTCTCAATGTATGACCAAATGAAGTAGTCCAGCTGGTCCAGGTCGGGAGGAAAAGAGGGACAGTGAGAGAAGGGTACAAATTCTGAAGACAAGTTTGAGTTTATTTGGACTTGTGGGCTGCCACAGAGTTCTGCTTCCACATCCAGAGTCTGCCAGCGGCCACTTAATTGCACCAGGGGATCACCACACTCTTCAGCACATTCAGGTACACTTTGGTGTTAACTTTAAAGCTGGCTTTGAAGATGTGAGATGGTATGCTGTGACCCCCACTTGAAACCACACTAAAGACCATAACTGTGGCTTAAAACTTTGTTTTCATCATACTGAACACATCCCTGTTATTCATGGCAATCCAGCGATGCAATTTGAGGGTGCTGACAATGGTCCTGTTGCCATAATTTGGATTGGTAGGGAGTATGAGTTGTGCAGTGACACATTTCCAATCTCACTCGTTGGACATTGTGTCACTTTCAGACATGATAGAAGACTCCTATCATTCTTGGGATTTGTACACAACTGACCAACTAGTAGATCGTCTGCAACAAAAAAGAAAACCGGTTTTCATCAAATGGAAATGGAATACTTTCACTTTTTCTACGGTGAAAATTTTATCATTCTACCCTGTATATGTATTTTTCATGTTCTCGCTTTGTTAAATCGTGTACATCCAAATTCATAGGGATTGTCAGTGTGGTTCTTGGCATTTATTTACATCCCAGTGTGGTTCTTGGCATTCATTTACATCCCAGTGTGGTTCTTGGCATTAATTTACATCCCAGTGTGGTTCTTGGCATTCATTTACATCCCAGTGTGGTTCTTGGCATTCATTTACATCCCAGTGTGGTTCTTGGCATTCATTTACATCCCAGTGTTGTTCTTGGCATTCATTTACATCCCAGTGTGGTTCTTGGCATTCATTTACATCCCAGTGTGGTTCTTGGCATTCATTTACATCCCAGTGTGGTTCTTGGCATTAATTTACATCCCAGTGTGGTTCTTGGCATTAATTTACATCCCAGTGTTGTTCTTGGCATTAATTTACATCCCAGTGTTGTTCTTGGCATTAATTTACATCCCAGTCTTGTTCTTGGCATTCATTTACATCCCAGTGTTGTTCTTGGCATTCATTTACATCCCAGTGTTGTTCTTGGCATTCATTTACAATTCATATTGATTGTTAGTGTGGTTCTTGGCATTCATTTACATCCCAGTGTGGTTCTTGGCATTAATTTACATCCCAGTGTGGTTCTTGGCATTAATTTACATCCCAGTGTGGTTCTTGGCATTAATTTACATCCCAGTGTTGTTCTTGGCATTAATTTACATCCCAGTGTGGTTCTTGGCATTAATTTACATCCCAGTGTGGTTCTTGGCATTCATTTACATCCCAGTGTGGTTCTTGGCATTCATTTACATCCCAGTGTAGTTCTTGGCATTAATTGACATCCCAGTGTGGTTCTTGGCATTAATTTACATCCCAGTGTGGTTCTTGGCATTCATTTACAATTCATATTGATCGTTAGTGTGGTTCTTGGCATTAATTTACATCCCAGTGTGGTTCTTGGCATTCATTTACATTTCAGTGTGGTTCTTGGCATTAATTTACATCCCAGTGTGGTTCTTGGCATTCATTTACATCCCAGTGTGGTTCTTGGCATTTATTTACATCCCAGTGTTGTTCTTGGCATTCATTTACATCCCAGTGTTGTTCTTGGCATTAATTTACATCCCAGTGTGGTTCTTGGCATTAATTTACATCCCAGTGTGGTTCTTGGCATTAATTTACATCCCAGTGTGGTTCTTGGCATTAATTTACATCCCAGTGTGGTTCTTGGCATTAATTTACATCCCAGTGTTGTTCTTGGCATTCATTTACAATTCATATTGATTGTTAGTGTGGTTCTTGGCATTCATTTACATCCCAGTGTGGTTCTTGGCATTAATTTACATCCCAGTGTGGTTCTTGGCATTCATTTACATCCCAGTGTGGTTCTTGGCATTAATTTACATCCCAGTGTGGTTCTTGGCATTAATTTACATCCCAGTGTGGTTCTTGGCATTAATTTACATCCAAGTGTGGTTCTTGGCATTAATTTACATCCCAGTGTGGTTCTTGGCATTAATTTACATCCCAGTGTGGTTCTTGGCATTCATTTACATCCCAGTGTGGTTCTTGGCATTCATTTACATCCCAGTGTGGTTCTTGGCATTCATTTACATTTCAGTATGGTTCTTGGCATTCATTTACATCCCAGTGTGGTTCTTGGCATTAATTTACATCCCAGTGTGGTTCTTGGCATTCATTTACATCCCAGTGTGGTTCTTGGCATTAATTTACATCCCAGTGTTGTTCTTCGCATTAATTTACATCCCAGTGTTGTTCTTGGCATTAATTTACATCCCAGTGTGGTTCTTGGCATTAATTTATATCCCAGTGTGGTTCTTGGCATTAATTTACATCCCAGTGTGGTTCTTGGCATTAATTTACATCCCAGTGTGGTTCTTGGCATTCATTTACAATTTATATTGATTGTTAGTGTGGTTCTTGGCATTCATTTACATCCCAGTGTGGTTCTTGGCATTAATTTACATCCCAGTGTGGTTCTTGGCATTAATTTACATCCCAGTGTGGTTCTTGGCATTAATTTACATCCCAGTGTGGTTCTTGGCATTAATTTACATCCCAGTGTGGTTCTTGGCATTAATTTACATCCCAGTGTGGTTCTTGGCATTCATTTACATCCCAGTGTGGTTCTTGGCATTCATTTACATCCCAGTGTGGTTCTTGGCATTCATTTACATCCCAGTGTGGTTCTTGGCATTAATTTACATCCCAGTGTTGTTCTTGGCATTCATTTACATCCCAATTCATATTGATTGTCAGCGTGGTTCTTGGCATTCATAAATATCAATCCATCATGTTCCTGTAACTGCAAATAACATTATTGTTGGAGCAGGCAAAATCTGTTTTTGTCAATTTGTTTTCTGTTTTCTTTTTAGCTGACTTATGATTATATGGTAGAAGCGTATAAAAGTTATATGGCTGGTTCTGACTCATTTGAAGATATAGACAAAAAATTTTATGAATTGTTCAGTAAGTATGTTTTCTAAATATATAACTGTATCTCTATATTAGAGACATGCATGCGTGGCTGTTTGCTACTTTTAAACTGTTAGATATAAGAACATGAAATTTGGTAGGAATGTTTTCACATGGTTTGGAATTTTTTTTAGATGTAAAGCAATAAGTTGTATTGTTCATTTGATGTCATCTTTGATGTTATTCTCACAATGTTTTGACTGATGTAACCTCTGACTTCCTTGAAAGTCTGTGGCGCCATGGATAAATTGCTTAAGTGTAGAATGAATGGCTCTTGTCTTGGGGAAAATCCATGTCTTGACAACCTTCTGGAACTGACCTTCACTCCTGATCTGAAATGGAACACATACATCAGATTTGTTGCCAAGATCACTGGAAAAATGGTTGGATCACTCTACTGCTCTAGTATATATCTCACTGCCGATGCAATCCTCTATCTGTTTAAAAGCCAGGTATGTCCTAAAATGGAGTACTGTTGCCACATCTGGGCAAGAGCAACTCGGTGTGCCCTATACAACCTTGATAGAGTTCAGAACCAGCTTCGAAACCTAGTAGGTGATGCCCTTTTTTTTCCCCTGCAACCTCTTTCCCACAGAAGAGATTTTGCGAGCCTGTCTCTGCTCTATCATTATTTTCATGGCAAGTGCTCCAATCTGAACTCCAATCTATGGTTCTCACTTGCCAAACTTTCACAAAAAACACTTGACTAGCTACATCCACGATCTACAGTTTCCTCCACTCTCAACTATGCCTAAATCTAAAGACACATTCCATGAACAAAGCTTCTTTCCAAGAACTGCCCACCCGTGAAACACTTCTGCTGGCCTGCTTCCTGGTTGAATATGATATGGTAGCCTTCAAATCCAATGCAAACAACTTCTTGATGAGGTGTCATCATAAATAATCAAATTGCCTTTTTGGTCAAGATCAAAGTGTAGTATCTGTTCTTCAGATGCTGCACTTCCATTTCTTGTTCTCTTTCGGTGGAGGAGAAATCCTTCACGACCGAGACAATTTTTATTTTTGTACCTTTTCTCCACGTTAAAAAACGACCCTGGTGTCTAACTCTGTCCCGTGGGGAGGCATAGTAAATAGGTACATTCATTAACGCTTATCCTCAAGTGTCCTTTGGGCCTTGATAAGTAGTGACTCCCAAGTAGAACACAATACTAAGAATATTGCAAAACATTACTCAAGATTTCTACTCTATCATGGCTGATGAAACAAGACTAACCTAACCCCATGGATTAAATAAATGGTTCTGTTTGAAGTTCCATACAGATTCCTGAGTTCAACAAGACTCACCTAAAGGAATTTATTTATTTATTTTTTTTTTTACAAAGGAGTCACCACATATCAAGGCCCTGAGACCACTTGAGGATAAGGGTTAATGTGTGTATTGTAGTCATTGGGACAGATTGTACAAGTAATTTGATATAATTAGATTATTTATGAGGATGGTTGAACAATAACTTGTTTATGTTGAACTTGAAGATAATGATATTGTAGTCAGCTGAAAAGCAGACCAGCGGAATAGTTCCACAGCAGGCGAGCAGTTTTAGTGAAGAAGCTTTGTTTATGGAATCCATGTTTAGGTTTAGGCAATGGAAGGGAGTGGGGAACATCCAAGATGAGAGCAGGTGAATAAGTAATACCAGGTTCATTGATTCATTCTTTTATAACTATTACTACTCTCGATCAAGGGAAGAGTTCATCAAACGTTTCATGAAAATGTGAGAATGATGCAATGAATGTGTAATGCGAGTCTTAAAAACACACAGATCTCGTGATCTCAGAGGAAGATTAAATTTGGGGCCTAATAGGAAGATGTATGCAGAACTATTGAAAGAAGGGATGAGAGTGCTAGAGCCAGTACAACAGTTGAAGTATCAATCAATTGGGAGGGGAAGGTAAAGCATGGGAGGAAATGATGAGAATGGATCTGAGAAAAAGATAAAAACCAGGCCAGATGTTATTTTGGATGTCGATTTACAAAAACCATCCAAAACATGTCGGCATAAAAAACAGATATTAAACCAAATAACAAAGCTGATCTGCTTTGTTTTCCCTAAAACTTTTTTCTCATATAATTTAATAACACAAAATATATGCTGAAATATACTTTAGTTTTGGGATTGAATTAAGTTTAAAAAAATTAAAAAAAACAACAAAAAAAAACTGTTTTGTTCTGGTTCAGAGTATGATCTTAAAAGACCTACATTTTCCAGGTCCACTTTGGCCCATAATGATAATCGTTTTCTGCAAAGTCAAAAACAAAAACAATTTTCTTTCTACAAAACAATCAAACTAAACACCATGAATAAATATTTGTAGATATAAAGAACTTGAAGCATAAAACCTTTTTTCTAAAAATACTGGATTTGGCATTAAACAACCTAAAAATGGCTGATATGCTGTTAAACAGAACCAACCTATCAACCAATTAAATCGCTTGCAATCTCAGCATTTTAAAAGATGACTACTTTTCTAAGTGAAGAAACCAAATTCCGGATGGTCAAACCTTGAAACAGATATTTTTCCATTCGTTTATTTATTGCGGACTATTATCCTCATTTTTTAGTTGTTGTATCACGACGTTAAGGCCAACTATTCCTCTGGCCTTTGTCAGGTGGTTACCACGACAGGATAGGAACTCCAAGTCTCCCAACTGCATTCGCAGCAATTAAACGTAGTGAGACAACAACAACTATGGAAGGCAGTAATTGCTGAGAATGCAGTTCGGAGATTCAGAGTTCCTATCCTGTTGCGGTAACCATCTATCTGTGCCTAAATCAAAACGTGGATTCCATGAACAAAGCTTCTTTCTTAGAACTGCACGCCTGTGGAACTCTGTTCCGTCTGCCTGCTTCCCACCTGACTACAACTTGGATGTCTTTAAGCCCAACGTTAACAAATTCCTAATGAACCGCCCTTTTAAGTAAACACTTCATTAAATCTCCACACTAACGTACTGTACTTGCAATAACCCTTATCCCTGAGTGGCTTCCGGGCCTTGATAAGTGGTGACCACCGTGTAAAAAAAAAAAAAAAAAAAAAAAAAAAGGGCCAGAAGAATAGTTAGCTGAAACGTCGTGAAACAGCTAAAAAAAGATGAGGATAATAGTCCGCAATAAATAAATGAATAAATAATACTCATCTCAATAAACATTCCAATTAATTAAATAATAGATACTTTTCCCATCACATGTCTGCCATCTATAACACGTATGCTAAACATGTTCATACAAACTTGTTTTTATCTTTCTTTTCCAGGACAAAACATCTTTGGCGAAGATGACTCCATGGAAAAGCTAGAGCAGGAGAATGCAGATTTGAGTACGGCAATACAAGAATATGAAGCATATGCAGTAAGTTAATATGATGACCGTTTTAGTGTAGCACGTGTTGTTGGACTTTCTAATAGAGGCTGCATTGACTTTTAAGTTAATACTAGCCTGGGTGTCCGGCGTTGCCTGGGTGTTTGGAGGTGTGTGTTGAGCAAAAAAAAAAAAAAAAGTAGTTGGCAGGCAGGCAGGGTCGAACCTGTACCGCGAAGAAGAAAAAGTACATGAAAAAAAATGTGATGTCTTTGCTGTTGTGTCCATCACAAAACTGGAAGTGATGAAGGTTTAAATTAAGGCTAGTCAATCGAAAAGAGAAAAGATTTTCGAAAATATCGGTTAAAAAGCGACCCCTCCTTGTAGAAAAATGCCCAGTTAAGGGTAAAAGAATTAATGTTTTTAACCAATTTTTCGATATTTGTTGTCCTTTTCAAAACAATACTGAACTCGTGAAAATCCGTCGCCTCTGTCGGAAGTTTTGGGCAGACAGACATACAAACATACATACATTTTAACAAACAGGGGAGATTTATATTATAGACTAGTAAAAGAAAAAAAAATTTGGTAGGGAGGTAGGCTTGAACCTGAAGCTTTGAGGTGAATAGCCTGATAACTTACCACGATGCTACATGGGCAGAGAAGTGAGGAAGGGTGAAATTAAATGTTTAAAAAAGGAGGTGGTTAAACGAACGTGATCATGTGGTTTTCCAGGTCAAACATCACGCCATAGTAGTAGAAAAATGAGATTACAGCACAAATTTTATCACATAAAAGTCGCTGGAATAAAAAATACAGACGACCTCCTTTCGTAAATCGGACATATTATAATCTAGGGAGTATATAAAAAGTTCTAAGAAACAGCGACCATCATGAGCGTTCCCCCTCCTCCAAGCCTTTGGCGTACATACAAAAAAATGCACACACACACATAAGGACAC
Organism: Euprymna scolopes; assembly: GCF_053919585.1. Taxonomy (NCBI): domain Eukaryota; kingdom Metazoa; phylum Mollusca; class Cephalopoda; order Sepiida; family Sepiolidae; genus Euprymna; species Euprymna scolopes. The sequence continues at coordinate 41,860,069 of NC_136491.1, read as the reverse complement.
ACACATTTTCGCTTTTATATTATAGACTAGCGAGGGGTACCCGGCGTTGCCCGGGTGTTTTTCGGGGTATGTGAAAAAAACCCGAAGCGTTGACGACGCGCAGTTGGAAAATAGTAAAGTGTTAAAAAAACAAACAGGTGCGCGTTTTTGATTGACGTGACGGCGACAGGTATTCAGCAGTTACGATTTTGTGCGGGACAGTTTTGAATAAATCGGTTTGTTTGCTTTTAAAAACCCGCTCCCTGTTTATTAGGAGGAGCGAAATGAAAGCTACAGTCTGATATGACGAAGTCGACATTGAACAAACGTTACTTAGCTCTCTTGAGACAACTGGCTTTCGGCCTGTGGTTAGAGTTGAGTTTCACTTTTTTTTTATACCGAAAACCGAATGTAACGTGTGCTGATGCGGGAAATGTGAAATAATTAACGTTTGAAAGTCAATAAAATTAAATAGACAGGCGAGCTCCATGGATAACTCTGAGATATTACAATTTATAGATGATATAAAAAGTTTTAAGAAGTTGTGAAGCAAGCAAGCGCTTTTTTGAAAGAAGCCTTTCGTGGACATTGAGGAAAAGCGAACATACATACACACATACATTTTCACTTTTATATATATAGATGACTATTGGGTGTAGCAATTATAATTGGGCTTTCTGAAGCGAGACCTCATTAATTTTTGGTTTTGTTTTAAATATTTGTAAGAGTGGAGACTTCAAATATTTAGTTTTTAACATGGATAGAATAAACTTTGGAACATTTATTTTGTTTGTATTGTTTGAATTATTCTGACTGCTGTTCTCATCTTGAGTGTTATTTTCACAATGTTTCGACCAATGTAACCTCTGACCTTCTTCAGGTGTATCTTGTCGAACTCTGGAATCTGCATCGAATTTCAATTAGTATGCTCTCATTTCATCAGCCATAACCGAGTAGAAGACCTAAGTAATTCACTATTGCATTTTTAGTATCGCCTGCACTGAGGATTGAGCCTTCACCCTCCATTTCATGTTTTCGTTTCATGGTCTATTACTTTTTATGTCTCTGTTACAGGTGGCACAATAATAATACTGACAGTATTCACATAAATAATGATAGCTCAAGGTTTTATTTATATACAACTAGCAGGCTGCTTAGTGTTGCCCGGTTATATTTTAATTCATGCAGATTATGTATTCATTATTATCATAACAATGCTGTATCAATTGTCATATTAAACCTAATATATAGTAGTGAGATCAAAACTAAAAATATATATGTATATATGTGACTTTGGTGTCATCAGCTAGAATCAAAACCAAAACATACAACTCTTCACCCTCATTCCTTAGCCTCTGAGTCACGCCCACACACACACACACACACACACACACATACACACTCACAAAATGGTGTAATGTAAGCTAAAAGTAAGGTAATTTCGACTTCTCTTCCAATTTTTTGGATTTTGTAATCATGCCCAAATGCATTTTATTTTCTTTTGGTGGATTGATAGTTGCTATTTCTTCTGATGAGTTAAGGGCAGAATAGATTCATTGATTGATATAATATTAAATGAATGATTTTACGCTACAAAACAGTTACTGTCAAGAATCATAAATGTCAACAAAATCAAAGGAATAAATTGTAAGATGGTCAACATTATGAAATTTGGAATATAGATTTTTGTCACTTATTTGTTATATGCACTGTAATCACATTGAGCTTCTTAAATTAAGGATTTGTCTATATAAAAAGTGAAATATAATTGAAAAAAATCATATTTCCATAGAAATATATATATATATATATATATATTTCTATGGAAATATGATTTTTTTCAATTATATTTCACTTTTTATATATCATTGAACTTTTGAATAGTCAAGTCGCTGCCTGATGATATCTGTTGTTTGATTGAAACAAGTGGTTATATATATATATATATATATATATATATATATATATTTCTATGTATAATCTGAGGTTATTGTTTTCAAGAGGGTAAGTAACCAATGAAATGTAACGAGGTTAATACAAGAGTGCTCAATACCAAAGTAGAGCAGGGTATACTTTTTATTTGTTTTTACATAAGCAGTAATATGTTGCTACACAGGCTTTGGATATTATGTTGCTACATGTTTTGGATAAGCTGTATCACCTGAAGAGGTCTCTAATTACTAATAACTAACTGACCAAAACATGCTCATGACTGTGTAGCAACATATTACTGCTTATGTAAAAAAAAATAAAGAGTATATATATATATATATATATATATATGATTGTTTGAATTTTTATTTATTTTTTTATTAGTGATTAATTTCTTAATTTTGCTCCCTGAGCGATTTCTTTTATTATAAGAAAGGAGTTATTTGCCCTTTGTTTACATTTTTCTTCGCCCAAATATATATATATATATATATATATATATTCACTGTCATCTTTTTTTTTTTAAATTATGGAATTGTTTGATCGTTGACAATAAGATTCTAGCAGGCATATATATATATATATTCACTGTCATTTTTTTTTTTTTAAATTATAAGATTCTAGCAGGCATATATATATATATATATATATATATATATATATATATATATATAAATTTACTGGTCATCCCTTTTTTAAAAGATGGAATCACCTGGTCATTGAAGACAAGGTGCAAACAAGCAAGGTTCACAATTTTATAATTATATAGATTAAAATAAAGGACATACATTTTGTACAAATGATAGTTATTTTTTGGAGAACCCTTTTTAGGGTCCTGGTTTTTCGGAGTGGGGAAGTAAAGCCAGTTATAGAAAATCATTTTTAGATAATACTCAAGAGAGAACAATGGAAATGTTATAAACACAAACAAAACAATGAGTTCAGAAACATAACAAAAAATATATTTTATATATGTTTAAAATGACTGCTTATATAGATAGGAAAACATAGAATGTTTGTTCATATTTTGAGAGTCTGGTTGCAAAACAAGTGGGATTCAGTCGCTGAGATAAGGAGGAAGTCTGAGTCTATAATTTCAGTGCCATGAATTATCCATGAATTTGAAAAATCGTAATCAAAACTGCCTCAGCCAATGACACAAATTTCATTTGATTAGAAGTTATTTATAATAGTGTTCATTTTTTCATTGAAGAAAGTCTAGAAGTATTGAAATTAATAAATTTTGTATATATTTATCTTAAAATTAATAAATTATGTATATATTAGTTTTAAAATTAATAAATTTATTATGTTAGTTTTAGAATTAATAAATTTTGTATATATTAGTTTTAGAATTAATAAATTTTGTATATATTAGTTTTAGAATTAATAAATTTTGTATATATTAGTTTTAGAATTAATAAATTTTGTATGTATTAGTTTTAGAATTAATAAATTTTGTATGTATTAGTTTTAAAATTAATAAATTTTGTATGTATTAGTTTTAAAATTAATAAATTTTGTATATATTAGTTTTAGAATTAATAAATTTTTATGTATTAGTTTTAAAATTAATAAATTTCGTATATATTAGTTTTCGATAAGCAGACGATAATGATTATTTGTTCCTTTTAACCTGTTGGAATCGAGGGTGGTGGTGCTACATTATTTCATGCAGTGTATCTTGGGCAAGAATAGCCTGGTGGCACCCATATCTCTCCAGGCTCCAAGCACATATAGCACATATTACCAAATGGTCACCTATTTTAGTATTGACCAGTTTCAATGTCACTTAACTTTAATGATCTAACAGGAACCGGTGTATCAACTTAGTTATACCGTATATAAGCAGACAACAATGTGAAAGTGTTAATGCATCACACGTGTGTGTGTGTTTGTGTTAGAATGTGTGCATTGAGAAATGCTTTCCTAAAATCTGACAGGGACAAGGGAAGCTATCACGTGATGATGGTGCACATGTGCAACTGCACGCATGACAGCTAGTAGTAAACACACTGAACGATGGGGTCAGGATGTCACAATTTATGTCGTCGGTGGTGAAAGGTCAATTGTTTGATGCATGCAGCTGTCAAGATGAAGCGCACATGCAGACGAGTAGGAGGTCACATATATAACCCAGAAAAAAATGTAAAAGAGAAGCAAAGCCTACAGTGAACCGGCAAGCAATATTGCACAAGCTCGTGTTTCCAACCAACCACCTCCTGATTTACACTCTCCATCTCTAGCTTGGGGTGCACATGAGCAATAAAGAAAGAAACAGAAAATAAAAGTTTTTATATTTTTATACAAAAATGAAGTGTTATGCGTAACAGCATAAAGCAGGTGTTGTAGACTTTGCCTCAAACCTTTTATTGAAAGCAAAAAAAAAATCTATTTTTTTATATGCAGTCATAGTGATCAAAACAGTAACTTTGATAAATCCAGAGATTAATTGACTGAAAATAAAATCTTTTTTAATTATTCATACAAGTGTATACGCAGCGATATGTGCACAAAAATGATATGTAATCTATCCCGGGTTACATCGGCATGATGAAAATTGTGATTTTGCTGTGATGGTTGGTTAGTGCAAGAAGAGTTCAAGGGTTAAGTTGTTGACGTATGTCAAACTCTGTAGTTCAGGTCGACGATAGCACCTGAAATAGGTCAATCGGGTATGTGTGAAAGAGAATGTGGAAAGAATGAAAGAGAAAGAGAGAGCATGAAAGAATGAGAAAAAAAATTATCTTTTCTATCGCATGCAAGTCAGTCTGGTTTCCAATTTTGAAAGGAACGGTTGAGATTTTGCTAAGATGTGTAGAAGAAAAAGACGTAAAGACAAGTCAGCCAACGAAAGAAAAATGCAGAACAGCCAAAACACCAAAAGAATAAAACCAAGCATTTAACTAAAAGAAACCAGTTGTATTTCTCATTTATTCGTCATTTCCGGGCCTGAAGAGTTGACGCAGAAAGAAGTCATGAACTGAGGTATTTTGAATAAATTACTTGTTATTACTTGTATTAAATTAGATGATGAGACATTATGACTACAGTCAAATACAGATACATAGACAGATGATCACATAGATACAGACAAAGGGACACATGCACCCACATGTAGATCACACACATATATACCTATCATGCCAAATACAGATACATAGACAGATGATCACATGTAGATCACACACATGTAGATCACACACATATATACCTATCATGCATATCCTCGTATAAAAGATGTGAATGAACAACATATACACACAACAGACAATCCCCCCACCCTCAAAACCACTGAAGGGTAAACTTTGTCACTACAATTTTGAGATGTATGCGTGGCACTTAGTGCTACCATAACCAAAATGCAACCAACATTTGATGTGAAGGAAACGTTAAATATAGAAGTCTAAAATTAGAAAGAAAAAGATTCTGTACTTTTTTTGTTTGTTAAATAGGGAGAGGAAAAGAAAATCCAAATCTGCTTTGGAAATTGTTGTTGTTGTACAACATTTACCCTAGGTGGGTTGAACTGGCTTCGTCCAAAGGAAGAAGTGTCAAGGGAATATTAAATTCACGAGCAGTCCCCAGTTGCCAGTAATGTTTGGTGCATTTTGGTCAGGAAACCAGTATCTTTAGACAGCTTGATCTGGTAGCACAAGATAGGGGTCTCACCACTAGATGTCTTTTAAAGTCATACTCACAATATACCACAACTTGTCTATTATCAGTATGCAAAATTCAAAATTTAACAGTTTAAAGACCGAAACAAGTGCAGATTTTTTTTTTTCAATAAATATATTTATTTATTCATTAAAATTAAATTTGATATTTCGATTCATAACAGAATTTTCATCAGAAAATACAGCTATATTTTTTTTATATACCATGATGGTGATGGTAATGCCTGGTACGTTATCCTTCACATGTTGGTGAAGTGTAATGTTCAAATGTCCGATATGGTAGAAAACGCCAATCTAGCGTGTATTTGTTAAGTCATAAAAAAGTCTACTGTTTAAAAGCACTGTTGATATGGAATACAAAACTTAACGGTTTAAAGACCAAAATAAAGCGCAGAATTTTTTTTCAATAAATAAACATATTTATTTATTGAAATTAAATTCGATATGGTGATAGTAATTATTTGTCTGTCTTTCAATTATGGTTATTCTTTTCCAAATCTGATCATTTATTTTAGGATAAACTACAAGAACTACAAGAAACAAAACAATTACATGAGAAAGATTTAGTCAAGATAACCAACTACATGGCCGAATTAGAAATGTATGATAGTAAACTGGAAGTCAGAGATACCGAGGTAAAGATGTTGGGTAAGTGATATTTTCATTTTTTTTATAATATGTTAATCTCTTGTTTTATTATGTATGTTATATTATAGGGATGCTATGCCAGTAAGTAGCAATTAAGTTAGCTAGTGTGAATTTTGGTAAGGGTCACCTTTGCTGCATATCACAATAACCTATCTGCAAATAGAATTGTACCCAGAGATGGGAGATGTGAGTTGAAGTGGTGAGGGGGTGGAAAGAGGTCAAACTCGGTAGACGAAACAGGAGTCGAACGATATGAGGAGATAATATTTCAAGCAAGAGAAAAAGGTTTTCAAATCGGTCTCTCTGTTGAAAACATGTGAACAAGATGCGTCCAATATGTAGGAATGGTCTAAGTTGAATATTGTCTGAAGTCCCTGTCCGTTGTGCTACTCATTTCTTATGTTAGTAAGTTAAAAAGGAAATTATTGTTGGCATACATTGGTCTCTCTCTCTCTCTTGGGTCGATTCTTTCCAATAAAGCCTTGAACAAAACTCAGTAAATGTCTCTTTGTGTCTTTCCTGCATGAGAAGTTTTATTCATCTTAGTTAAACAGATAAGACTCTTGACGATCACTAGACAATGTGGCCACTCATAAAATGGGCACAAAGGAAAATAACGATGATGAAGAGAATAAAAACTGCATGTATAAACCCTGCATGTATATATATATATATATATATATATATATATATATATATACAGGGTGGAACGATAAATTTGTCATCCTAAAGAAAACAACACTGCAGCTTTATTTTAAAACTTTTATTGAAAAAAAATCAATTCAGATAACTTGGTTGTGTAGTAGAGCTAACATTTATTCAATGTAGCCATCTTTAGCCTCAATCACCGCCTCAGTAGGACAGTAAACATGGTCCCCCAATATGTGTCTGGAACGGGGAGCATGCCTTTTCCATAAACGCCAGTAGGAATATTCAGCGGATGGCAGCAATCAGGCTGGCTTTGATGTTGTGGGAAGTCTGTTGGTGATGTTCTTAACATATGACAGGATTGATCAAGAGCCTCAAGTGATTTATTTGTGTGACATTCAACCGAAACAATAAGTTTTCATTTCTACAATATTTTTCCCATACTGGATGCTTTGGAGATATTGAACATGAGTTTTGAAAAATTGGTAATTTCAAAGCAGAATGAGCAGTTCTTCCACCTGATAGTAGGATCGAAGTTATTCTGGATGTAGCAAGAGCTAAGGCTATTTCATTTTAAGATTGAATGATTGCCAAAATCAATTTAATTAGATAAGTTTTATCAGTTCCTCCTGGTGCTGTTCTAATTAGCAGTAATTTTGAAATAGCTTTCTATTCTCACTGTAAATTTAGGTGATTAAAATAGGATTTATCCTTGTTTTGACAATTACTTAATCACTGTAAGTAGTTTAGATGACTAAAATATGATTTGTTCATGCTTTGACAATATCTTATTCACTGTAATTTCAGTGACTAAAATAGGATAAAAAGGATAAGAGAGGGAAAGAGAGAGCTAGACGGAGAGAGGAGGAGGAAGACAGAGAGGGAAAGAGATATAGATGGAGTGAAAGAGAGAGATTAGGCCATAGAGAGATGCCCCACAAGTTTTCCACACAGGGAGAATACTGCTCGCCTCGTGAAGACATCGGGCACTTCAGGAATTGCAGCTCCACGCCTCCATTTCAAAGTCCCTCGTTCCTGTCGAACGTTCAGGCCCAAGACACAAACACCATTCACCAAACGTTCTGGATCCTTGCATGTCAAACCAAACTCAGCCAGTTTGGCCCTCACACATGATGATGACTCAATGTCTTCGTTCACATATATGTTATCAAGGTACGCCGATGTCCCATCTTTTATTGTCTCTTCCTGTGACAACACAGTGTTAATAATGGTCTTCATTATTTGGGGTGCCATGTTCAGCCCAAAGCCTAGTCTGGTAAGGCAGTACCTCCTGCCAGCAAACACTACCGTCTGAAATGGCCACATTGTTTCACTGATTTTGACCTGCAGGTATACTTTTCTTAGATCCAGCAGGGACACATTGGAACCCTGCTGGCGCCACTCTCGTAACTTGCTGGCACAAACGTCAGCATCTGCCATGAACGCATCAACATGTGTGTTCAGTTTGCCATAGTCCATCACTGGCCTCACCTTTGCTTTGTTGTGCTGAGCGACCGCCATCAGCGGAATCAGGCCTTTGGGAGGTCCAAGTTTCTCATAGGGGTAGGGAATCAACCAGCCATCCTTGATCCAATCACGAAGTTCCTCTTCATATGCAGGCCTCATTTGGTCGGGCACATGGTACTCTGTTACCTCATTTCGCAGTTTGGCTGGTTTCTGATTTTCTGACCACTTCCATGTGGCTGTCCAAGCCTTCTGCTGCTGGTCAAACTCGACAATAAAGTCTGGCTGATCAATCTTCAAAGCAGCACACACTGAAACCTTCTCCTGAAACTGTATCACCCCCATTTGTGTTATGTGAGCACCACCTAGGGCTCTGATGGTGCCGTAGCCTAGGAACAGGTCAAAGCTCAGCGGTTTCTTGAGTACTACCAGCACTTCGATGTTAGCTGAATTTCCAGTCTTAGTGCAAATGTTCACAGTGCCCACCCCGCAACATGTCCACGTTGCTCCACTGAGGATGGTTAATCTAGTTGTCTTCTTCTTCTACGGTGCGAGAGCATCCAGAGTCAAAGAGTGCTGAGCACAATGTCTCATTGACATAGACCTGAATGGTCGGAAGCGCCTCGTCTAATTTCTGTTTGGGGAAGAGGTTGATGCTGGCACCTTGTCCCTGACCCCGTTTCCCGAACAATCCCGGGCCATATGACCAGTCTTATTACATCGGTAGCAGCGAATAGCTGTCAGTCATCGCCGGAAGTTCCTCGCAATGTGTCACATTATAATCATGTCACAATATAATAATGTCACATTATAATCATGTCATAATATAATCATGTCGCAATATAATCATGTCATAATATAATCATGTCATAATATAATCATGTCATAATATAATCATGTCATAATATAATCATGTCACATTATAATCATGCCACATTATAATCATGTCGCATTATAATCATGCCACAATATAATCATGTCACATTATAATCATGTCGCAATATAATCATGTCACAATAACACATGACTTCACCGTGCAGGATGGTCTCCTGGGACGGTCTATCCTCATTTAATGCGCGCTGTGCAGCAGCGACTACCGGTTCTCCCATCTCATAAGTATTCTTCATCATTGTCCTGGCCCGGTCTACCAGGTCATTAAGGGACAATGAAGCTATGCTTGAGCTAGCCCACAGGAGTTGCTTTGCTCCGGCTGGGAGCCCTGCCAAAAATTTGTATGCCAAGGCTCGCTCAGGCAGCCCACCAAACAACACCGTCAGTTTTGTCAGCTCAGCCAAATAAACGTTGACAGTTTCACCGGGATGCAGGGTTCTTGCCTCAAATTGCTCCCAAGCAGTGCCGGGGTTAATAGCAGCCGCCTTGTATAATGCTGCTTTGATCCTTTCATAATCCTGTTTTTCCTCAGGACTAAGCTGTTGATATACTGCGAAAGCCCCGCTGGACAGATGTAGAGGAACCACATGTTCAATGTTCTTCACACTAGACAACACGAAATGTAGTTCCACCTTCTCCACCCAGTCAAGTACCGGGGTCGAACCGTCAAATTCCGGTATTAATTTAAGGTCGAATTTGTCTCCCATTATGCCGAAATAGCTTGACGTTAAATGGGCTGGTAAACAGCAAAACAACATAAACCAAATACAATATGCAAAAGTCTAGCTAGAATTCGTCACTGACAGCTTTCTCTCTCAACTTCTAGCACGTCTCTCCCCACTGCCTCTGCCAACAGACAATTTATCAGAAAACTGACCCCATTTCATTTGCATACGTGTGCAGTGGAAGATGAGATCTCGTGAGATTCCACGAGACTACACCTTATAAATCCATGGCTGCCATCTTTAATTTCTCTTTTTTTTTCTTTTTTTTTTTTACATGGTTCACCACTTATCAAGGCCCAATGGCCACTCAGGGGTAAGGGTTATTGTGTGTACAGTAATTAATGGGATAGTGTAGTAATAGTATTGGAGAATTGATAAAGTGTCATTACTTAAGGGGGCGCTTCATCAGGAATTTGTTTGTGTTGGACTTGAAGACATCCAGGTTGAAGTCGGGAGGGAAACAGGCAAGCGGAACAGAGTTCCACAGGCGTGCAGTTCTAAGAAAGAAGCTTTGTTCATGGAATCTTCATTTTGATTTAGGCACAGATAAGGAGTGGGGAAAATTATTGACGGTGGTTTCAGCTAGTCAGGTGTATTTTGAAAAAGATTGGCGAGGGGGACCAGAGAATGGAGCTCAGATGAGCACTTGCTATGGAAATAACGATAGAACAAAGATAGGCTTGCTACGTCTCTACTGTGGGAAAGAGGTTGCAGGGAAGAGAAAAGGGCATCCCCCACCAAGCCACGAAGTCTATTTTGTACTCTGTCAAGGCAGGATAGTCTGTTTTTAGCAGCTCCTGCCCAGATGTGGTAGCAGTACTCCATCCTTGGACGTACTTGGCTTTTATATAGATAGAGAATTGCATCATTAGTGAGATATCTTCTGGAACGGTAGAAGGATCCCACCATTTTCCCAGCAACCTTCGCCACAGACTTGATGTATGTGTTTAAGATCAGGAGTAAAGGTCAAACCCAGAAGCTTATCAAAACATGGGGCCTCCTCTAGATGAGAGCCATCCACTTCAATTGATGCCAGATGGGTATCAGAGCGTTTATGATGTAGAGATAGGAGCTTGGTCTTAGATGCATTAAAGGTAACCAGCCACCTCTTCCCCCACTGAACCACGCGCTCAAGATCAGAGTAGAGAGAATCAGAGAGAACATCATGATTTACGGCCTTTTATGTGTTGCCATAGATAGTCGTGTCATCAGCATAGATGTCAACAAAAGATTTTAGTATGTGTTTTGGGAGATCATTGATGTAGATCAGGAAGAGAGTTGGGCCCATTATGGACCCCTGAGAGACTCCAGCATTAATACTGTGGGCCTCTTTCTCTCATTGATTATTACATTCAACTCTACAAACAGTTTTGTCATTTAGGCATTTAAAAATAATTTATTCTATTTTTTCCTTTTGTTTTAAAAAGAATTTCAATTTCATTTGGTTTTGTTGGTCCCCCGACAAAAGGAGGGTGGACGTGTAAATTCACCCTTGTCCGTTCGTCCGTCCGCACTTTTCTCAATAACTATGGCTTGGAATTTTTTTAAATTTTGCACAAACATTAAACATGATATGAGTAAAAAAGTAACAGAACGGATTTTCCGGGAAAACCCCGGTTGTCCCCCTTCGGGTGCCTTTCGAGCTAAAGTGGCTATAATTGACACTTTTGTGCTTATTTAAAAAAAATTAATGGCTTAGATTTTTATAAAACTTTCTGAAAAGTTGTAACTAACTGATTTCTATATAATTTTCTTTGTCTATACTTCACGATTACTCTTGGGTGTGTCCCAGGGGCTCTTTTAGGGCTAATAAAAACACTCCATTTTTGGGACTATTTTACCATGTTTGTTCAGAATTTTCTGTGTATGTCTATTTAGCAGTTTTGCATGGTACTGAACTCAAATTTAAATATGCTAAGGCTTTGGGGACTTTTGGGGCTAAATGTGTATGTGTGTGTGTGTATATGGGGGGGCAAATGATGGACAGTCATTTCTTTTTTTGCATGGTATAGAACTCAAATTTACATATGTTAAGACCTAAAACTGCACCGTTTGTTCATTTTCACCAGGATTTGACGTCCCCTGGGGACTTTTGGGACTAAATGGAGGGAGGGGGCAAATGCTGAATTTTTTTATGCCTCGTTCACTGTACAAGGATCATGCATACTTCACATGTTTTTTCTGTTTTGATCATTTCATTTTTTAGAAAAAAATTCAATTCCATTTCATTTGATTTTGTTTTTTATCCTTTCTTTTTTTTTATTAGTTTTTATGAATATTAATATTGTGGATGGAGTAATTAGTAATTGGGAAATTAAGAAAACAAAGTGGACTTTTTCATATTTACTTATTAAATAATGATGAAACATGATTAAGAAATAAAACATTTTTTTTTTTTAAATTGATAGATTTTTTTTTTAAATTAATACATTTTTAAAAAAAAATTAATACATTTTTTTTAATTAATACATTTTTTTTTAATTAATACATTTATTGTTTAATATTTTTTACATGATTTAGAAATAAAATAATATATTGTTAGTTGCGATTAAGCGAAAAAAAGAAAGAAAATTAAACTAATTTACGTTTATTTAGACGGTTAACTAACATTTTTCCTTATGTTTGTCGTGAAAGGGTTACAGGCTATTTTGCAACCTAAAATACATACCTGCCTATGTATATGCATATACTATTATAATATTTAACCAGATAATTATTTGTATAAAAAAGCAATTACCAATGACTTATTAATTATTTTTTTGATTTTTCATATTTTGTAAGTAATTCAGTTTTTCAAACATCAACAAACTAAACCTTTTCAGCTGAATAGTGACCTTTTGTAAAGAAAAAGAACATTAACAATGATCAGATGACCAACCTTGGAGACGTCTCGGAGAGTGAAAATACTCTTTTTAGTACCTCTGAAAATCAATTGATGTAGAAACTGTGTTGTCACACAGACTTAGGGTTTGCTCGTTTTTGTGCACCGCAGAGCTAAATCTGACAATATGTGCATGCTTCCAGCATCCAATGAATGCCTGAATATATAAAGTATCCGATAAAGTATCCGAGACTAGACAATATTACATTTGTGATTTTACAGTTGTGAATTGTATTTAACTTGTACTTCATTGTGACTGTGGACAATAGTCCATGGGAGCAGTAGCAGGTTACAAGAGTAATGCTTCTCTCTCAGTAAAATTCTCTTCTTGGAATAATGTTCCCATTTTAATTGTGAAACTTCCTTCTGAGAGCAATGTATTTAGGGCCATTGTATTCGGGCATTCTAAGAATGATGCAGTCTCAAAATATAAATAATTATCATATCTATAGAATTATATTTTACAACTTTATTAAGCATCAAATGACTCATAGATGGTCTTAATGATGGAGGTCTCAACAGAGCTGAAAGGGAGAAACAGACCAAATATCAAGGTCTCATGTATGATATGAAAAGAAACTGAAATCTTACGGAAATATCAATCATACCAGTTATTATTGGTACCACAGGGCTTATGAAGAAGAACCTGAAGTCCTACCTAACTAATATTCCTGGTGAACCAAGTGCAAGTGAGATCCAGACGATTGCACTTAAGGGAACAACAAGGATACTAAAAAGAGCTCTCGGCTAGTTTCAATATAAAGCAATGTTGGCAGTTAGTTTGTCTGCCTCATACCTAGCATTACAATCTTCAAAGGAAGAAAATTAAAATAAAAAAATGTTGAGATGCCATAAAAGAAATTGAATCAAACGATCAAATGGTGTGAAACATGTTCTTTATATGAGCGATAATTCTATTCATAAAGTTGACCTACGATTCCTCTGAGAAACATTGTTAACTCAGTTGAGCTTGTAATGAGAAAAGCAATATCAGGAAGAATGACAATTGATTCATACAATAATAAATTAAAAAGATTGCGTATATATAAAACATGAATGTAGTAGTAGGAGGGAAATAATACAAAGTAGTCATTATCAAAAACTGTACTCTTATTAAATGATTTTTCTGGTGTCAAGAGGTCGAGTAGGAGTACATATGAAATAGAGAGTGAAGAGCCTTTGTACTTCTTTTATGCATGAAAAAAACATCAATAAAATGTTGATAAGGATAAAATATAAAAGTTTAAGAAATGAACTAAAATTTTATTTTCTAATATAGACCAATATGTACCCTTTTGGACTGACAAAACAGATTTTTATAAAATATTAAAACTATTGAGCACTTATGTACTTTACTTTATATATATATATATATATATATATATATATATATATATATATATATATATATATATATATATCCAGGGTGACCCAAAAAAAACAGAGGACATTCAATTGTTTTTCTGAACATTTTACAGTCAATGGAGAAAAAAAGGCCAAAGACCCTAGTGTTTTGATGTGATGTTTTGAATATAATAAACTAGTTATGACCAAAGTTTCATTTCATTCGGACAAAACACTAAGAAACAGGGCCTAATTAGAGTTGGGGCCCGTTTGTTTTTTGGGTCACCCTGTGTATATATATATATATATATATATATATATATATATATATATATATATATATATATAGTCCTGTTTTTCAGAAGTGTTCCTAGTACTCATACAATTATTCATATTGCCTGGTGCCACCAGATCAGGCTGTCTGAAGATACCAGCTTTCTTACCTAAAATGCACCAAATGTTTTTTCCTTTCCCTTTGCAAAACTCAATCATGTTCTGCAAAGCAAACTCAACATTTTTCTTAACAAAACAACCAAACCAAACACCATGAATAAATATTTAAATATATAAAGAACTTGAAGCATAAATTTATTTTAACAAAATGACTGGATTTGACATTAACATTAGATAACCCCAAAAGGGTTGATATGTCACAAAACAACCAAACCAATTCATACTGCAGTATGTTTTTATGCTTTATAGGAATTTTATCTCTCGGTCAAGTTTTATATTTACTTAGTTATTCTGCCTTTTTTAGCTTCACTCTGTGATCAGCTTGAATGCTTAAATTTACTATGATTAATTCCTTTTGGATGAGCTTTCAGCATTTACTTATTTAGTTTACCATTTCATCTCTTTGTCCATAGCAAAAAAGGGTGAGTAATACTGAAACAGTGATTTTAGGAAACTGTACCCTATTAAATGTTTTCCTCTGGTGTTAACGGGTTCAGTAAGAGTACATAAAAAATAGGGACTGAAGAGTCCTCCCACTTTTATGCATGAAAAAAAAAGTAAATATTGATGAGAATGGTGTATACATATGTATGTGTTGATGGTAATTTTAGGGGATTGTGTGTTTTTGATGTTTTAGCTGGATATATTAGGTTGGTGCAAAAATTATGTTGTTGTTTGATGTTCACATTCAAAAGATCATAACTTCTTTCATAATAAACTTTATTAATCGAAATAAAAACCATTAGAATCGACACATTTTTGCCAACGAGAAACAAGTTTATTCATCTATGTATAGAAAATATAAAAATCCGGAGTTTTGGAAGTAATGAAGTTATTGAAGGCCAATTCTACATCATCTCAGCTTTTGAAGCATTTTTTGTGCAGGAAGTTGTCGAGATGCTTCAAAAAGTGATAATCGGTGGGCGGGAGGTTTGATGGATATGGCGGATGAGACAGTTTCAAAGCCCAATTTGTTCAGTTTCTGCATGTTCAGCTGAGCAACATGCAGGCGAGCATTGTCATGGAGGAGAATTGGTTCCTTCATATTGACTAATCTTGGGCACATGCATTGGAGCTTCTGGTGCATTTCGTCAATTTGTTGGTAGTTTTCTCCACCGTTATTGTTTCTCCTGGATTCAAAAAGCTGTGATGGATGAGACTGGCTGCAGACCACCAAACAGTCACCATAACCTTTTTTTTTTTTTTTTTTAATACAATTTTGGCTTCGGAAAGTGTTGTGGCGCTTCTCAGGCATCCGATCACTGTGCTGAACTTCACCGGTGGTCCTAGAGGATCCACTTCTCATCACACATCACAATCCGCTCAAAGAATGGGTCATTTTGTTGCGCAGAAGGAGCATAGAAGACTTCAAAACAATAATTTAAAAAAAATTATTGTTCAATTCATGTGGCACCCATTTACCCAACATTTTTGACTTCCCTATTTGCTTTAAATGGTGAATAACTGTTGATAGGTTGACCTCGAGTTCAACAGTAACTTCTTGTGTGGTTTTGTGAGGATTGGCTTCAATTAAAGCTTTCAAATGTTCATTATCAATCGCAGTCGGCTGACTGCAACTGTCTTCATCTTCGAGGCTCTCATCAATATTGCAAAATTTCTTGAACCACCATTGTGCCACCTGTTCGTTAGCGGTTCCTGGGCCAAATGAATCCTTGATATTACAAGCTGTCTTGGCAGCTTTTCAGCCTAGTTTGAACTGAAACAAGAAAATCGTGCGGATTTGAATTTTGTCCATGCTGTCGAAAAGCCTGCAAAAAATGAATAAAGAGATTGAGAACAGTAATGAATAACACAATTTGATGGAGCAAAAAACGTGCTTCAAAATGATATATAACATGGGTGTATATATCAATGAATTAATTCAGGAATCAGGTATAAAAGTAATATGTGATAAAACGATATTGTTTTTGCACCAACCTAATACAAAGACTCAGATCACTGCCATTTATGTAATAATTGTATTATTGGATATTTTTAATTTGTGATCATTTTTCTCTGAGATTTCTATTTCACCTTTTGCAGAAGAAGAGTTAAATTTGAAGCTTGGAGAACTGAAGAGTTTTCAAACTCAAATTGATAACCAAGAATATGCTCCAGCTGATGTGGAGCGGTTCAGGATGGAAATGCAGCACCTCCAGAGCCAGACTGACAACTTTGAGAAAGAAACTGCTCAGCTTGATGAAGAATTATGGGAGGATGAAATGGCCATTGGCAAACAGCAAGATAAAGTTAGTAATTTTGTTATTTTAGTAGCAACAAACAGAAATTCAAGAAAATACACTCTGACATAGATTTTTTTTTTTTCTTAGCTTTCAAAGCAAATATTAAAAAAGACCAAGCAACATTCATGTGTATAATGTTTCTCATCTAAAAGTGGTTCTAGAACAGGCTGGTCATTTCACATATAAAGTTGTCTTATATAATTTTTGCCGTCATACCTAAATAGCAATATATTTGTCAGATTGATATTTGATTCTGTATGCCCAGTGAATTACAGTATTTTGCAATCAGTTATTCACATAATGAAAAAAATTCAAATCTATTTCATTTAAAATATATTCCAACCCAATAATTCTTTCAATAACATAAACTGTAGGAGATTCAGTGTTTGTTCTCATAAGGAAAGTAACAGATATGATTAATATAACCAACATATATAAACAGCAGATATATTTTTTTTCTTTATAAATTCATGGTTAATATTTACAGGGAATAAAAAATAAATATTGTAACATGGGTTTGGAGCAGGAGTTTCTGGGGATTCCTCCATTTTTTTTTTTTTTTTTTTTTTTTTTTTCCTGGGCAATGCTAGAACCAGTCTGGCTAGGTGGAATGATAAAATTGTCACCCTAAAGAAGGTAACACTATAGCTTTATTTAAAAACTTTTATAAAAAAAATCAATTCAAGTAACTTGATTATGTAGTAGAGCTAACATCTATTCAATATAGCCATCTTCAGCCTCAATCACCGCCTTGATATGAGTCTGGAACTGAGAGCATACCTTTTTCACAAGCCCTGGTGGGAGCTCAGTAAATACTCAGTGAATGGTGGCGATCAGGCTAGCTTTGCTGTTGTGGGAGGTCATGTTGGTGATGTTCTCGACATATGACCAAACGAAGTAGTTCAGTGGATTCAGGTTGGGGAAAGAGGAGGGGACAGTGAGAGAAGAGTATAAAATCATAGCACTCCTTTTGAAACCAAGCTTGAATCTCTTTGGACTTGTGGGCCAATGCATAGTCCTGCTGTCAAACCCAGGGTCTACCAGCAGCCACCTGATTGCACTAGGGGATCACAATACTCTTCAACACATCCAGGTACACTTTAGTGTTGACTTTCAAGCCGACTTCAAAGATGTGAGGTGGTATGATGTGGCCCTTACTTGAAACCACACCAGAGACCATAAGCGTGATCGGTAACTTTGTTGTCATCATCCTGAGCACATCCCTGTTAATCGTGGCAGTCCAGTGATGCATTTTGAGGGTGTTGACAATGGTCTTGTTGTCATAACTGGGATCGGTAGAGAGCATATATTGTACATCAACGAATCTCTGATCTCGCTTATTGAACATTGTGTCACTTTCAGACATGATAGAAGGCTCCTATCACTCTTGATATTTGTACACAACTGACCAACTAGTTGATGGTCTGCAACAAAAAAAGGAAACAGGTTTTCATCAAACAGAAATGGAATCATGTTGTCTTTTCTAGGGTGACAATTTCATCATTACACCCTGTATATCATAAATGATTAATGTTGACATTTGCTGTGTTTTATTGTCATTTCGCACTAATGAGCATGTTTTTGAAAACCAACAATTTGTTTTAACATTTTGTAAATTTCAGAATTGTGGAAATAAAAATGAATTTACATTTCAAATGTAAGAATACATATAAAACCAAGAATTTAATTAAATAATTGACACACCGGTTCTCATTAGATCATCAAAGTTAAGCGACATGTAGCCTGGTCAGTACCAGATGGGTGACCACTTGAAAATGCTAGGCACTATGTCATCTTCCCATAACTGAGATATACATGGGGTTGGGAACCGTTTGTAAATTTGATATTCCCTGTAAACTTTCTACTAGATATTACTGGTTCGTTTTTTTTGTTTTTTTTCAAAAGTAATCTAGAAAAGAAATATGAAGAAAATTAGTACATGTGTTTCAAAATCATGAATATAAAATGTTAAACACAGAAAATGTCGAGCAAAACAGAGTAAAGAGAAAAATATTCACAACATTATATATATATATATATATATATATATATATATATATATATATATATATATATAATGCTTCTCATCTTGAGTTGAGCATATTGAGAAGTGATACACAAATTACCATTAGCATATAAGCGATGCTCTTTGTGTAAACAAATCAAGCTTAGGTAGTTTGGACGATGTCAAAACATCGTTAAACTCATGACTCACGCAGCAGCCACCGATAGCGTAGTGGTTAGGAGCCTTTTCAATCTTGGGTTTCCATCCTGGCTTGAGGTAATTGCCTGTCTAGCCACACTGATGAGCTGTGAAACAGCGAAACAGTACTGTATGTGGATGACTAATATATATATATATATATATATATATATATATATATATATATATCGCCATAACTAACTAACCAACATTCTTGCCCCTGCTTCTAATTTTCTAAAACTTTTAGTGACTAGCACAGCTATTCTTTATAACTTAAGGACATATAAAAAATATATAACTTTGGGGATCTTTTCATTTACACATGAACAACTAACTACACACAGAAGACAAGGCCATCAAGCCAGATATAGTAATATGTAACAAGCCTGAAAGAACTGCACTCTTTATCGACATCACAGTTCCAAATAACTTTGGCCTTAATAGAGCTGAATGGGAAAAGAACAAAATATCAGGACCTTAAAAATGATCTGAAAATGACATGGTCTCTGAAAGAAATAAACATTATACCGGTTGTGATAGGAGCAACTGGCATCATAAAGAAGAACCTTCAGAAATACTTAGAAGCAATCCCTGGAAGACCAAGCTGTAAGAAAATACAGGAAGCAGCCATAAAGGGAACAGTATCTATTCTTAAAAGAGCCCTCGGATATAAATTTAAACTGTAATAGAATCAAGTGTTAGCCCCAGGAAGGAGCCCCTTGATCATTTCAAACTAACAAAAGTAAAATAAAAAACACACACACATACACAAAACATTTAGTAGACAGCACATCTATTCTTAAACATACTAACAGGCATAAACTTCACATACTAGAAGCACTACAAATTAAATAATAAACAAATATTAATAAAACAAATCCCTATACAGTGACTTCAGTAGTATATAGCAATAGCTTGAGTTCTTAAAGTTAACCCTTTCTTTTATATATATATATATATATATATATATATATATATATACTAGCAGGCTGTCTGGCATTACTTGGTTGTAAAATATACATAAATAGTATATTTTAATTCATACAGAAACTGAAACATGTACAAGCGAGTATTATGTTTTTTTCTAAACAGTTCACTTCTTGTAAGTAAAAAAAAAATACTCAAGCTAAGATTGAAACCAAAACCTAAAGACACTGAGTCAAGTACGATAACCATTCGGCCAACATGACATGCTCTTTAAAAAGTTCTTTTCAAATCGACTTATATTTAACATAAGGAATCTGTAATGTAAACCATTCATGCATGCACAATCATGAAACAGTTAGCAAACAGAGAAAAATCTGACAATTCCCAGGTACCGAATTTTCAAGTCTGTAGATTAAAAATTCATTGAGTATATAGGTTGAGAAGTGTCCTCACACACACACACACACATGTACACACTTTTATAGATATACTAGAAGATATATCTGGTGCAACCAGATCAGGCTGTCGGAAGATGACTCCCTGACACAAATGCATCTACATTAACACCTTTTTGTTTTTTCTTTTAATTACTTGCACAACTAAGTCATGTTCTGCAAAGCCCAAAGCAAAAACAACAGTCCCCCTCCTCTCCCTCTGTTTTTTCTTTTCCCACCTCCACCTCCTACTGGCTTCCTAACTTAAAACACACCAACCAATAATACTATAACCCTTTCCCTTTGTAAAACTCAATCATGTTCTGCAGGGCCAAGAATGAAAACAACAAAATCCACTAAAAAAAATACCCAAACCAAGCACTATGATTAATAAAGGAAGTAATAGAAATAACCAAACTAAAATTCATGAATAGCGACCCGTAATGTCTTGGGACGGGATCCTGGTGGTTGAACAGACCATGGCTTGGGTGCCAAAAAGTTGTATACTTGCAACACACCACTTTGGCCCTTATCTCGACTAGACAGGAGGTCGGAGAGGCCAACTTCGATCATTCGACTAGTCATGTCAAGCCCTAATACTTACACTGGCAAATATCAATTACAACATACAAAAAAAAAAAAATGAAGTCTAACGATAATACAATATCTTCTTACCCTTATTACAAACACAGGCAAACTAAGTAAGTGTTAGAAGGCAGTGGCAAGCGTCAATCAATTGCTGAGATAAAACCACACAACTGCTCCCTACCCAATGCTTCTATTAAACTAGGGAAATGAAACTAAAGGAGGAACCAGGAAATGATGACACAAACTCAACTGATTGAGTATATCTTTTTTGTATCCCTAAGATGAAAGGGCGAATTGGTCTCCCTTTTAACATTTCTCACATTTGGGCTTTGAGGAGGGTGGGGAGCAAAAAAGATGAAATAACCAAATATATATGGAAATCGAAAAACCGCTCCCCCCCCCGAAAATTAATCAATAACGCTAAAACTAAAAGAACGCACTCCGGTGTATGATGTATCCAACTCAGACAGCGAGTTAGAATTCATATCAGTGGAAAACAACTCTCCTGAATTTATAGAAAAGAAAAATTTCCCAAGATTCCTAGTAATAGAAATTTTAGAAGGAAAAAAAAATTGGTGAACTGCCATCATTTCTAATGGAAAAAGTTACTACAAAAATTTGCACGCCAAAGACAGTAAAAAAAAAAAAAAGAAAAATGTCAATCTTCTGATCGAAGTAGACAATCACAAATATACTCAGAATCTTCTAGAAATGAGAAACTTCCACATCTATCAATGTAGGATATTCACCAATGAAAAATTAACACCTCAAATGCATCGTAAGAAGCCACAAACTAACCTTAGCAACATCCGACAAAATCAAAACCGCCTTAAAAAAAAACAAGTTGTAATAGACCACACCCGAATTAACATTAAAAGGAATACATACATCCCGACTTTTAATACCCCCACAATCCAACATGAAATTAAAATCGGATATGTAATTGGTAGTTGAATCATATATTCCAGCCCCTCTAAGATGCTTCAAGTGCCATAAATTTGGGCATCATAGAGAAACCTGTAGAGGGCACAGAACATGCAGAAAATATGGCATAAAAGAACCAAATCATAGAGAGGACAAATGCCCAAACGAAATTAAATGTCCAAACTGTTATGAAAATCACCCAGCTTATTCCAAAACCTGAAAACTTTTAAAAAAGAAAAAGAGGTTGTGGAGGTGAAATACAAGAAAAATATTTCCTTCCCAGAGGCAAGGAAAATTGTAAATTCCCTCGAAAGAACAAACAACTATTGCAGAAAACGCCCAAAGAACACAAACTTATGCAGAAATCACCACAAAACCGAACCAAACAAATTACTAAGATTCTCTCAACAAACTAATATCTGAACTCAAAGATCTAGTTGAAATCCTAAAAAAAAAACCCAAAAAGAAATCAACATGAATCAAATAATGCCTACTACAATATCCAGAAGTGATCTAAACCAGGAACAAACCCTTTAAGAGAAAAACAGAACCAAACCTAACTAAACAAAAACCACTAATAAACCAACAAGTTCCCCTCTCCAACAGCTTTAAAATATTGATAACTCTGAAGAGCAGAATACCAACAATAAGGAAAGTCCTTCAATTCCCCCCACAAGAGTTCTAATACTAAAATAGATAACAAAAAATAAAAACAAAGACTCTACAAAAACATCCGAACAGACAAGAACAGTAAACGGGAAAAATTATTTGAGGAAAACCAGCCCTACAACATATACAAGATATGGGAATAAGAGGAAATATGGCAATGTTCATACATAACTTCTGCAACAGGGAAATACACTCTCAGACCAATATGAACAAGAAGCAGGAGTACAACAAGGAAGTGTACTATCCATCACCTTATTCAAAATAAAAATAGTCGACACAGGATTTGAAAAATCACTATTTGTAGACGACTTTTCAATTGCCTATTCTGCACCAAACATGCCAACAATAAAAAGAAAGATACAACATCGTCTAAACAAAATAGAAAACTGGACCGACAAAAATGAATTCAAGCTAGCCAAAAACAAAACTGTTTGTATCCATTTCTGTAGAAAACAAAAATATCATCTAGACCTACAACTTCAAATACAAGGAGAACCAATCCGAATAGTACAACATACAAAATTTTTAGGTATCACATTAGACAACAAACTCTACTTTACCACGCATATCAATAACTTGAAGCAAATATGCCAGAAAGCAATAAAAATCTTAAAAGTAATATCAAAAGCAGATTGGGGAGTAAATCAAGGAACAATGTAAAAAATATATCATGCACATATTAGATCAAAATTAGACTATGGATGCATCGCATATAGCTCTACCTGTAAATCGTATCTCCAAAAATTAACAACTATACAAAACCAAGGATTAAGACTTAGTCTAGGAGTATACTGAACATCACTCATGGAAAGCCTATACATAGAAGCTAATGAATGTCCGCTACATTTAAGATGGCAGAAATTAGCAATACAATATGCAATAAAACTACAAAGTAATCCAAACCATCCAACACATGAGAAAACCTTTAACTTGCAATATACAAACTTTTATACCAGCAAACCAAAAAATATACCCTCTTTTGGGCATTGTATCAAAGAAATGATAACTAAAATTGATGAAAACCCTAATAGCATAGTCACACATACAGTAACAGACCACCATGGACATTAAAAAACCCAAGCACTGATTTAACTTTAATAACCTAATAAATAGAAGCCATTTTGGCGACCTTAGGGAAAGGTATCTACAATACAAAGAAATATACACGGATGGAGCTAAAACAACAGAAGGAACAGTTGCAGCGTGTACAGATGAACGAAATCATCTCAAGATAAGACTCCCTCATCAATGCATCAATATACAAAGCAGAATTACAGGCCATCAAAATGGCACTTGAATTAATAAAAAACAACGAGGAAAAATTCATTATACACACTGATTCTTTGTCAAGCATCTTAGCTCTAACAGGAAAAGAATTCGAACACCCTTCATAACAGATATAATAAACGAATACAATAAAATGAACGAAAAAGGAAAAGAGATTGTCCTAGCCTGGATACAAAGTCATGTTGGTATAATAGGCAACAAAAAAGTTGACAAACAAGCCAAAGAAGTTACAAATAGAAATATAATAAACATCAACATTCTATCCACAGATTTCAGTAAAAAAATAAAAGAATACAACAGAAGTAAGTAGCAAGCAGAATGGGATACATGCACCCAAAATAAATTAAATGAACGCCAACCTACAATTAAAAAGGAAAACAAAACAGTAATAGGCGTAAAGAAAACATTATTCTGAACAGAATTGGACACACTAAACTAACACACTCATACTTAATTGAAATTGTAGAAAAACCAAAATGCACATTCTGTGACCAGCAAATGACAATAAAACACATACTAATGGAATGCCAGAAATACAAAAACACCAGAAATAAATATTACACAGCAAATGAAATCAAAGTATTATTTTAAAAGGTAGCATCACACCAGATCATCGAACACTTAAAAAAACATACAACTCTTCAAATTACTTTAACCAATACGAATAAAACATAAAAACAACTAAAAGTTTAAAAAATAATAAAATTCATGCAGCCAAAAAGAAAAAAAAAATACAAACTATCCCAATTCAACAAATGATTTGGCATTAAATGACCCACAGTGATTAATATGCCATAAAACAACAAATAAACTAGAAGATATACCCGGTGTTGCCCGGTTGTAAAATATGCATTATATTTTAATGAAAGCAGAATTTTTTATTTATTATAAACAGAAATACTGTAAGTATTAAGCATATCGTTAAATTCTTTAAAAAAAAAAAAAATGAAATGAAAAGAAACTGAGACATGTGCATGCGAGTATTTTTTTTTTTTCTAAACAGTTCACTTCTTGTAAGTAAAAAAATACTCTGAAATCGAAACCAAAACCTAAAGACAGTGTGTCAAGTACAATAGCCATTACACCAGCTCTACATGACTTTTAAAGAGTGTTTTCAAACCAACTCATACTTAACATAAGCTGTTATATTTCACGACTGCTCATTCACAGTCGTGAAACAGTTGAAAACAGATAAAATTCTGATGGCCTCCCACGTACCTTTTTTTTTTTTTTTTTAATTTTGACCCCCATTAGCAGCCCTTTTTTCTGGATGAAAACGGATTAAAAAGTTTTCCACATGTCTGAATATCGTATATACCGAATTTCAAGTCTGTAGATAAAAAATTTGTTGAGTATATAGGTTGACAAATGTCCCCATGGACACACACATTCTCACTTATATATACAAAACTTATAAATTGCTTTAAAGAAAATAGTCGGCAAAACCCGAGGGGCCTCTTTCACCAACAAACTCATCAGAAGTTAATTGTTGGACTGTTCAAAAAAATTTTTTTAAAAGATATCACATAAGAGCAGAGACTTAATGGGGGTGTGCATGTAAAGTTTATCTAGGGAGAAACAAAAAGAGAGAGATGGGTCGGAATACAAATAAAATAAAATATTTACAATTATGTAAAATATGTGTACAAGTGGAGACAAAGGGGAGAGTTAAAATAAATCCTCAAATAAGTCTAATGACTTGATGAATTCTTTCTGTCGACAGAGAGAAGGCCTATGTGAGAGAATGGAAACTGACTCCAAAATCTGCAAGTGATTCTGAGAGTCAGCCCAGTGTAAAATTCTGAAGCACTCCATTTTATACACGTTGGCACATGCTGGATTTTCATGAAGGTGTTGGCCAATAGCAGATTCTAATGTTTTATTTTATTTGTATTCCTATCCGTCTCTTTCTTTTTTTTTCTCCCTCGATAAAATTTACACGCATACCCCATTAAGTCTCTGCTCTTCCCTGATATTTTTATTTATTTTTTTTTGCACAGACCAACGATTAACTCCTGATGAGTTTCTTGGTGAAAGAGGCCCCTCGGGTTTTCCTGGCTATTTTCTTTAAAGCAATGGTTCTCAACCGGGGTCCATGTGGACCCTCATGGTACATGTAACGTTAATATCGGTCCAGTCTTCTTTCAAGATAAACTGTTGATATATGTTCTTCGGTTTTCTTTACATTACTAAAAAATAAAATAAGCTATAAGGGTTCACTAAAATACATTAAAAAGAAAAGAAAGTCATGATTAAAAAAAGGTTGAGAACCATTGCTTTAAAACTATATATATAAATTGTTTACTATAATAATTATTAAATACCTACAGACACTAGTGTTTCATCCTTTCATGAATCCTCAGTGCAGGGTATCACGATTAACACTAGTCGATAGATTTGAACCCGGTGACTGAATGTGTGTGTGCATATATATATATATATATATATATATATATATATATATATATATATATATATATATGCATACACACATACATCTATGTTAACATAAAACCAGACTAACCTTAGACCATTTCTGCTCTATTTTGTGACTTTAATGCTATTTTCAAAACACCAAAAAACATTTCATTTGTAAAAACTTGTTTCAGTTTAACTGTCCTATTATGAATGTGTGCTATGCATTCACTGTACAGGTTGTGGTCATCCACTCACTGTGCCAGTTTAGTCTTGTTTGATTCCAAAACAAGTAACAAAGTTTTATTCTTTTCGAGATTACATTAACTCTAATTATTTTTATTTTTTAACAGAAAATCTTTGCCTGACTGAGCAAACCAAAACACAAGCCCAAGAGCTTATTAAAGACACTCAAACTTAACTGGCTGTCAGACCCCAGAAAGCCAACTAATTGTCCAACTTTAACTGACCTTTCTTGCCAATCTCTTGGAATATATGTAGGAATCATTGGGACCACCCCAGAAAGATTACCTACAATAATGGCTAGTCAGCATCCACATGAAAAGCTGATCTACTGCTAATCCATGAACATAAAAATCTGTTATGTCCAGGGCACAGCAACCAGATCCCCAGAGGAAGAACCGATATTACACAAATGATAGGCAGATCTTTAGACCAAGAAGTTGATATGACGTTTGATATGTTTGGTCTTATGTTGAATTCTCACAGCATTAGACATCATTAATTCTCTCCTGAATTATCTGATCAAGGATCTTTCATGCTGGAATTGAACACTCTATAAAATAAGCGGACATGTTTTTATAAAAAATATATTTTTATTTTGACATTTGAAAAACATTTGAAAAACTCAAGAGTTGAGCTAGCAAACGTTTTGTGACTACCTTGTATGGCGCCCAAGATCCGACCAACAATCCACCTTCAACTGTCTCTCAATACCAACTGAATTACAAATCTTCCCTTGTGGCAAAATGAGAGAGAAAGAAGTAGAAAGAAGAGAGAGAAAAAGGGGCACGAGAAAAAAAATGATTACATTTATAGCTAACTTGATTTGATCTCTCGGCAACATTGGTCAACTTCAATTTTATAAACAATCTGGCCCGCTGTCACTGACATTTTGAGATGTAATGATATCGCCTTTCGTTTCAGCTATTTTTATATGGACCCTTTCATCTCGGTTTCCTGATCCAACTTTTGTATGCACTCAAGCATGCGCATAGCAATCGATCAATAAAGATGGTGCCATTATTCAGTTCCTTTCTTACAACCAAACACACGTGTTCCTGTCTTATTATTACACATACATGCTTAACACAGCATGACAGGTAGCACTACTTGATTTTACTTGTCTCCTACACACACACACACACACATTCACCAGAAGATAAGGAAATTCGGATAGAAGGTTTTTAAATGTGGGGAACTCAACAGCTCCCCCCCAAAAGAGCTTTTTATCATTGTACCACACATGTATGTGGACAGTCATTTCTCAACATGAGCAATAACTTTGTGGACAGTCATTTCTCAACATGAGCAATAACTTTTTTTCAAAAAAGAAAAATCAAATTCTTGGTGGTCCAAGCTATATATATTTTCCATATCCTGAGTGACTTCTTTTTTCTTAGCTAAATATTTCCCACCTCAAGCAATTCTGTCATTCACATGCAACCATGTAGTGTTTGTTTACATGTGTGTGTTTTTATATTTGACTTTTTTTAAAAGAATAACTTAGTAGAAATGCAAGAATTAAAATATAACATTTTGCCCCTAAATGGCTGAAATAGCTATTTCCATTAATATTTAAAAAAAACAAAACAAAAAAACCCCCTAATTTCTAAAATTATATTAAACTTAGAACGAGATTAGAAGATACCTAAATAGTCTATATATGTGTGTATGCCTGAATATCTGCATTTTTTGTTTTTTTTTAAAGAAATCGCTCCAGACAATGTATGAACTCGCCTAATATAGGGAGTTAAAAAATATATATATACCATTTAAATATACACAATTAACCAAAAATAAGCATTAGATAGATAGATTCAAACATAGAAAACAGCAATTCTTCCCTCTTTGTCAGAGCATCACTCCCGGAATGTGAGAACTAAAGGACAAAATAAGGGAAGCAAGAGTTACAAGACTTTCTACCACTATTTTAATATTAACATCCAAACTGCTTGAATAATTTAAAATGATTTGTTGACTTACAATATTTTTCCCAGAGAAAGTCAATTAGTTTGCTAACAGAAGAGAGAAAGTCAATTAGTTTGCTAACAGAAGAGAGAAAGTCAATTAGTTTGCTAACAGAAGAGAGAAAGTCAATTAGTTTGCTAACAGAAGAGAGAAAGTCAATTAGTTTGCTAACAGAAGAGAGAAAGTCAATTAGTTTGCTAACAGAAGAGAGAAAGTCAATTAGTTTGCTAACAGAAGAGAGAAAGTCAATTAGTTTGCTAACAGAAGAAAGTCAATTAGTTTGCTAACAGAAGAGAGAAAGTCAATTAGTTTGCTAACAGAAGAGAGAAAGTCAATTAGTTTGCTAACAGAAGAGAGAAAGTCAATTAGTTTGCTAACAGAAGAGAGAAAGTCAATTAGTTTGCTAACAGAAGAGAGAAAGTCAATTAGTTTGCTAACAGAAGAGAGAAAGTCAATTAGTTTGCTAACAGAAGAGAGAAAGTCAATTAGTTTGCTAACAGAAGAGAGAAAGTCAATTAGTTTGCTAACAGAAGAGAGAAAGTCAATTAGTTTGCTAACAGAAGAGAGAAAGTCAATTAGTTTGCTAACAGAAGAGAGAAAGTCAATTAGTTTGCTAACAGAAGAGAGAAAGTCAATTAGTTTGCTAACAGAAGAGAGAAAGTCAATTAGTTTCTTAACAGAACAGTTTTGCATAATGCTCCTTTGAGAAGATTAAAATCGAGAAGTAATAAATCAAATTCAATGCAATATATTTGAATTTTCAAATGCGACTTTTACCCATGTTATGCTCTCTTAATTAATGTCTTAATACTTTTATTAAAATTTCACAAAAATCAGATATATTTGAAATTTTACAAAGGACTTCCACCCTCATTTTACTTTTACATAAAACTAAAACTAACTATAACCAACATCCCCCCCTTACGACTAACAGCTGTATTCCAAAATTCATAATGATCAGTTAATTAGTTTAGGAATTAATCTTTAGCAGACAAATATATAAACATATCTATAAGATAGATTATAACAAGCATATGATATAGACATGACTAAACAAGGCCAGAAAATTTTTGCTTTCATTGAGTCCAAAGGGAGATAACTCTGTCTTGCATATTATTTTAGTAATAATGAAAAAGAAGTTAATGCTATCTTAATTCTGCAACAAATGTGTTATTTCTATCAAATAATTTTTGTTTTTCAGCTTAATGACTGTTGTTATGAGCACAATAAACTGTGCCGGACGCTTGAGTTGATTCCGATCAGTGCCAGTAATTCTAATGGTTTAGACTTTGAACTGAATTCCAATTTTTTGAGTGGAAGCACAGAAGAGCAATTTCAAAAGCATAAGGTGAGGATTTTATTATTATTTTTTTTCCTTGAAACTCTATTTTATCTATATATTGCTGTTCAGCTTTTGCATTTTAAACTTTAATTCAATTGGCAATTAATGTCTTTACGGGCAGTGTTTCCACCGTCATTAATGGCAGGCATACGAGACCTTTGCTGAAAAGAATGCTGTTGCTGCAGATAGAACACGATTGTATAAATATATTGAACGTTGTATAGAATAAGCAAACAAGGCATCTTTTTTATATAAAAATATACATTTATTTTAAAACTGAAGGAGCATGTTAAAACGGACCTGATGTATGCATTGCCAACAGCCGGCACTAAACTGCTATGTGTCTGTCATGCACAGAATCTAAGCTTCGACAAAGGGAGAAAATGTTGAACGTTTTGAGTCAGCTTTCATAGGGCAGATCTGATAGACCTCACACTATTTGATTTGGACAAAATCTTCTAACTCTGATTTTTTTTATTAATTACTGCAGCTTTCGTTTTTATACAGGTGATCCTTAAGTTTTTAAATGAACATATTTCATCTTTAAATTTGTAGGTTTCCTCCAATCTTTAATTTTACAGAAGCATTTTCAACTACAAAAATAAATGGATATTTTATGAGTTTCTTTTTTTTTTTTTTTTTACAAATGATTAGATATTGTGAGAATTTTAAGTTTGATTTTGCAGATCAAAGCAAAGTTTTTTTTGTCTCAAAAAATGGAAGAGCAATTGCAGAGAAGTTGAGTTTTAGATTGTGTCAAAAAATTTTTTTATTTTTTTATTTTCTAGTCCCGATTACTTGAAGTGAAAAATAAAGTTTCAGAAGAACTTCATTTGACTCTTTCAGAAAAAAGAAAACTGGAAAATATTCTTGAACAGGTAATTTTTTTTTTTTTATTATTTTTATTTTTAATGTGAAATTCTATAATTTATTTGTTGCTAAAAGAAAATTCACGGTGAAGGATATTTTATCTGTTTGTAGAAATGTAAGTTTATTAACATTTTATTATTAATAGCTGCAGTATGTCCATCCCAAAACAATTTTGTAATAATTAGACATCCATGGAGCATTTCCTGACTCAATGCATTTCAATCTCCATGGCAGGTGCTTGTCTGAGCTCCAATCTCTGGTCTTTTTTTCACGATAAACACCCGTCTAACTGAAACCACTGTCATTAATTTTCCCCACTCTTTATCTGTGCCTAAATCAAAACATAGATTCCATGAACAAAGCTTCTTTCTTAGAAGTGCACCCCTTTGGAACTCTCTTCCGTTTGCCTGTTTCCCACCTGACTACAACTTGGATGTCGTTTTCGAGTCCAACATAAACAAATTCCTGATGAACCGCCCCCTTAAGTAAGACACTTTATCAAATCTTCAATACTAATGATTACTACGATACTATCCCATTGATTACTGTATACGCAATAATCCTTATCCCCGAGTGGCTTCTGGGCCTTGATAAGTGGTGACTACCATGTAAAAAAAAAAAAAAAAAAGAAAAAAAAGTCTAAAATATTTAAAATGAATCAAAACAAACCTGATGTATGCATCACCAACGGCTGGCACAAAACTGCTATGTGTCTGTCTAGATACCTTATTATTTTCCATAGTTTTTGCATATGTTCATTATGGTTATATAACCATTAAGTAGATAACATTCGTTTTATTTGAAGTTCGATATTTCGATTAAAGTAACTTTTATGGAGCAGTTGACCTGCGCAAACTGCATGTATTCAACCATCACTGCCTACACTCCTTCCTCTGCGTCTGCTGGCAACGTTTGACCCCAACAATAAGATACTAACACCCGAAAGTATCCTATACCTCTATAAGGCCACCATTCGCCCATGTATGAAGTATTTTTGTCATATTTGGGGTGGTGCATCTGCCACTAGTCTCTCGCTCCTAGACAAGGTTCAAAAGAGAGTCGCCAATCTGATAGGTCCTGAACTGTCATCTAAACTTCAGCCTCTGTCCCATCGATGAAATGTTGCATCCCTCTGCCTGTTCTACAAGTACTTTAATGGTGAATGCTCTGACGAACTGGAAGCACTTATGCCCCCTCGACATAAGTACCCCCGACAAACTCGACAAGCAGCTAAATCCCACCCCTTCACAGTAGAGATCCATAGATGTAAGAAAGCCTTCTACTCCAGTAGTTTCTTCCCCAGAACCGCTAGACTTTGGAATTCTCTTCTGGGTCCCTGCTTCCCCAACTGTAATGACTTGCAGAAGTTCAAGTACAACGTGAACCAACATCTTGCTGCCCAACTCCCTACACAGTGCCCCTGATGCCCAAGTCCCTGATAGTAGCCCCCTACAACAAAGTGGCAATATGCTTTGTTTGGAGTAAAAATGTAATAAAAAAAAAAAAAAAAATTTGCACTTGCTGCAAAATCCACTCCCTCCAAAAATCTTTCCTTGCCAGATGCCTTCATTAGTTTGACCACACCCTTTGACAAAACCTAAGTAACTTCATCTATGAAGTCATCGACCCAACATCACCGCCAGGCTGGAAGAAATGTTGCAGTGGCCAATTCAAAACCTGGCCCAGGACAGTGAAGCAGGATGCTGAACTATTTCTTGACTCTCACCTTTATGGGGTCTGTCGCTGTAACCGTCAATGACCTGCACTCATAATGGAAGCAGCTTTGGATCATTGTGCCTGGTCAGCTAGTGTTTGGGATGAAGAGCCAGTCCAACTGACCCAAGGTGAATGCCACAAACATGGCCATAACAATCTTACACTGTTACATAGTCAACATTGTCATTCATACAGTAACTAAAGTAGGCATTACTATTACAGAAATACCCAAGTGTGATGCTATGGCCATCCTTTTTGTCCACAGCCATGACCTCTGACACTGGAAGAAAATAATTCCTTAGCAGAACAAAAGTATACAAAGTGAGATTCGTAAAAAGACAATGGGAGTGGGGGGGGGGTTGAACTCTCGAGACTGAAAGACACCTTATGGTCGGTGGTCTGTTTCTGAATGATTAGCTGCAAGTTGCTCAAAAGACAAACATGGAAGTAGTCCGTTTCTGCTGATCAGTTGTGGTGATGATGAACACAAAGAAACTGAAGATAGAATTTTTGATTTTGAGTTAATTAATTTAGGAGTCAGTTCGTTTTAGTCAACTTTCAGTTTGAAACACTTGACGGTGGTTGGTGGCTCAAAGGTTGTTCGAGAGAGACCAGAGAGATTAAAGTTAGATTGAGCAAAGCTTGAACAGATAAAGTGAAGAATTGGTCAACCAATGACAAAGATGCCTCAACAGCTTTTAGCAAAGGTTTGGGGTCGTTTATCACACACACTCAGAGCACAACTGAATTGTTTAATAATAATTTTTATTTATGTATTTTTTATTTATACATGTCTAGCGGGGGTACCCGGCATTGCCCGAGTGTGGAGAGGAGATGTGTGTGCGTGTGTGTGTGTGAGGGGGGTGAAATCAAATGGAGAGAGGTGTTAAAAAAAAAAGTGGCCGTAATTGGGGTGCCCGGGTGTGGAGAGGTGGGGTGGGGGATCAAAACAACAGTAGGTAGCCTGGATGGAGAGAGGTATTAAAAAAGAAAAGAAAAGTGGTTGTAGGCAGGCAGGCAGGCTCGAACCCGTAACGCGAAAGAGGAAAAAATGGTAAAAAAAAAAAAACCTAACGTCTTAGCTGATGCGTCCATCGCAAAACTGGAAGTCGCGAGCATTCGAATTAAGGATAGTCAATCGAAAGAAGACGATGACTTGCAAAAATTTTGACGCAAAAATCGACCCCTCCTTGTAGAAAACGACCCAGTTGAGGGTGAATGAATTACTGTTTTTGGCCAATCTTTTTATATTTGTCGTCTGAGAGACCAAGCTTTAAAACGATACCAATTTCATCATGTTCCAACGCGTCTGTCGAAAGCTTTTGTGGGACATATAAACGCACACACACACACACACACACATTTTGCTTTTTATATAATAGACTAGCAAGGTTACCTGATGTTGTCCGGGTGTGTCAAGTAAGGAGGCACAAAAAAAAAAAAGTAGGCAGCCCGGGTGGAAAGTGGTATTTAAAAAAAAAAAAAAAAAAAAAAAAAAAGTGGTAGTAGGTAGACAAGCTCGAACCTGTAATACAAAGGAGGAAAAGAAGGTGAAAAAAATGTGATGTCTTTGCCGATGCGTCCATGGCAAAACCAGAAGTCATGAACATCAAAATTAAGCATAGTCAATCCAACGGTGATGATGACTTGCTAAAATGTCGGCGAAAAAAGCAACCCCTCCTTGTATAAAACTGCCCAGTTGAGGGTGAAGGAATGAATGTTTTTGGCCAATTTTTCAATATTTGTCATCCAAAGGATCGAGTTTGAAAATGATACCAATCTCGTGAGCATCCGTTGCATGTGTCAAAAGTTTTTGCGAGACATACACACACACATTTTGCCTATTATATATTAGATGTAGGGAATTGTTTTCTCTTGTGAGTTTGCATTTTATTTTTTTTAATATTTGTAAACTACTGTTTGTGCTTTTGGCAATTACTAATGTGAGAGAATACAACATGGCCAGAACAGATAGATGAAGACAAATAGAAAACCATGGCAAACAGCATTGGGATCGGTGTTTGTCCAGAGGGGTGCATGGTTCTTTTCCATCACAAGTGTTAGGAACTAAAAAAAAAATGGAAATAAGTTTATCAGCAGAACAAAGGTGTAAGAAGTTGTTCACCAGTTCACACAAAGGGAGTTACAATAGGATTGTTAATCAAGGTGTGTCAGTGAACAGGGACAAAAAGACTGGATAATAAAGGTCAATATGTTTAGAGTTAGTTTACAGGCAGTTTTAGAAGTGGCAATGAGTTTTGTGACAGTTTATGACAGTTAAAGACAGTTTATGGGTGGTCTTAGGTTTGAGACAGTTGAACACAGGTCGTGGCTAGGAGCAGATAAAGGTGAGCTGATAGGAGGTGTAAGGAAGTCAAAACACCAAAATTGATTGGCCAAATAAAGAATTTCATAGATAAAGACCATTGTGTGTCTATAGATACAATAAGTGTACAGTTTGATGTCAGTGTGGGAACTCTATTCAATATAATTTGTGAGGAACTAAAGATGCCGAAGAATTGTGCAAAGTTTATCCCAAGGGTGCTCAGAGAAGATCAAAAAGAAAGACGTTGTCATGATCAAGATGAGCATCACCCTCCCTATAGTCCAGACCTTGTTCCCTGTGACTTTCGGTTATTCACTAAGCTCAAGGAAAACATTAGAGGCTGTCATTATGAGACAATTGAGGAGATGAAAAAGCCTGTGATTAGGGTTATTGACAAGCTCACGCAAGAGGACTTCCATGGGACCTTCCAGAAGTTCTTGGAACGGTACGAGTGCATTACAGCTGGAGAAGATTACTTTAAAGGAGACTAGAGTTTCATGTATGTACTACCAATAAAAATGCCCATACGAAAAATAGTCTGGAAACTTATTTAAGGCACCTCGTAGATGTGAACGTTAGGACTTAGAGGATTATTTCTCACAATGGTGTCACACACACACACCTAGTGTTCAACTAGAATGTGTTGGAGATTGTTTTCTTTTATGTCTCTAGCATTATTTTATTTGGATACCTGTGTGTCAGTGCACTCCCTTGGCAGTTATGAATGTTTGAGAGATGACGAAACAGCCAGAAGAGAAGATGAATAGCTCATGGAAACCGTGTGGAGATCAGCAATTGTCGAGCGGGGGAAGCGCATGTGGTCTCACATGCGTCCTGCATAGGAGACGTATAAAAATCTAAAAGGATGTAGTTTAAATTTATCCAAGCATCCTAGAGACGTGCTAATTCTGTCATTACCTTCCTCCCCTCTAACACACACACACACACACACACACACACACACGAATTTCAATATTTGTTTTTATTTTTAATAAGACTTTTACTTGAGTGAACTTTTTTCTTTTTTTTTTTTCACTTCTTTTCTCCCCAACCAAGTCATATTGCTACTTATAATATAAGGGGATACTATTTGGGATCATGTAAAGCAGCGGATTATGGGGAGTTAAGCAACGAGAGGTCTGTTTAAATTACTTTTAAACTTTTGCAGATTAGTACAGTTAGGAAATAAAGAAACGAAAAGGAAATTCCAAAAGTGTAGCTGTCGGAAGGAAGAAACTATTAGAGTAGAAGGCTTTCCAGCATCTACAGATCTCAACAGTAAAGGGGTGGGATTTTGCTGCTTGCCGGTTAGTAAGGAGCATGCACGTCAAAAGAGTACATGTGCTGTAAGTTCATCAGAGCATATTTCATTAAAGTAATTGTAAAATAAGAACAGGGATGCAAAATTATGGTGATGGGACAGAGGTTGAAGCTTGATGATAGTGTAAGACCTATTTGGGGACT
This sequence comes from Euprymna scolopes, assembly GCF_053919585.1. Classification (NCBI taxonomy): domain Eukaryota; kingdom Metazoa; phylum Mollusca; class Cephalopoda; order Sepiida; family Sepiolidae; genus Euprymna; species Euprymna scolopes. The sequence continues at coordinate 41,823,805 of NC_136491.1, read as the reverse complement.
CAGTTTTGGACCCGGTCCAACATTGAGAGACTTGTGGTAGATGCTTCAGCCCAGATGTAGCAACAATATTCCATTCATGGACTAATTTTGGCTTTGTAAAGATACATTTGAGGTGCTGAATGTCATAACTCGGTAAGCGGCATTGCAGCAAAATATCAAGTTAGTATATCATTTTATTCCCAATAACCTCCTCTAACACGTACAAGAGTAGTTATGATCAAATTTAGACCGGAACATGTATAGAAATCGACTAATGCACAGTATACCCACCAAACTAAACTTTATCAGCGTTTTTCTCCGTTTTTTTTTTTTTTTTTTGTGGTGCTTACCGAGTTCTGACATTCAGCTCATTTACCTCTTATTTTCTTTCTTTCTTTCTCTATTTCAAGCTAACTGTAAAAACTACTGACCATCCCAACTGTTTTCTTTGTGATTGAACAGTGGAATGCATTTCAATATTTCCTTTAAACTAAAATGAGGTACTGTAATGTTTTCATTCACGAGCGATCAATAAACCAAAAATTTTTTCTTTTGTACTATTACCGACATATATACTACCTTTCCGAATTACCCTTATATGTTGTACCTATTTTTAATTACTATTTACTATATTATCTTGTTTCTTCATTCTCATTTTATTTCTAAATGTCATTAAGCCAGTTTTTTCTATATTTGCATTTTATATAATTTGTACCCTTCCCCTATTCCAATGAGAAGCATTTAACTTCGAAATGTCATTGCCTAAAGAGGGTTTTTTTCTTAATTTTCCCCTTAACTTTTCCTTATTGTTCTGATAATATAATAAAGTTGTAACTTTTATTCCTGATCTTTCATTTAATATTATTGTTATAAAAATGATGATATAATAAAGTTATATCTAACTTTTATTCCTCATTTATTTCAATATATATATATATATATATATGATTAATTCATTTAAGCACATAAATTAAAAGACAAAGATATAATTTTATGTGTAAAATTTCCAGTATTTATTTAAACAGTGCTCAATACATAGGTAGAGCTAGGTAGTAAGTTATGGCAATATATGTGGCAATTAAGCTACACAGAATATTCCGCGTTTCATTCTTGTGAGAATTCGTCAGGCTTAATTGTCATATATATTTTCATAACTTACTACTAGTATAATGTTATGACCCTTTAGGCTGTGATCATAGCATAGTATCTGTTAACTGTGGCAAGCGGGGTCAAGGGTCAAAACATTATTATTGTTATTGTATTCTTATTAATTGATTTGAGCGATGGATGGTCGCTGGATCAGTTATTATGATTAGAAGAATAAACAATTAAATTGAGGAAGAAATGATTGACGTGTAAATCGCAAAAGGAATGCGAAAATAGAAAATAGAGGTAAACATTCTTTTGGATTTGGATAAACAAACTAGATGGAAACATGTTGGTCTGAGACACGTAATTAGGTGACGTGGGAGAACACGTGATGTAGCTAGTTTTGAAGAGATTGAGAGAGTTGAGGATTGACCATCAGAGCAGACAGACGTCTAGACAGGGGTGGACAAACAGCTAGGAGCGGGCTGTATGAACAGAAAATGTAGACTAACTGCAGATCCTGTGAAAACCATTTGAGACAACTGTAATAAATTTATATTACAAAAATATAAAGAGTTGTTTTAATGGTTTCACAAATAAGAACAGTTGTCTCAATTATATGGTGCTGATCGCTTCATGGTTGTCACGGAGCAGCGGGAAGATACAGAAGAACTCCTCAAGAAAAAAGGTATGAAGCATATATTATTCTTCTTATATATGAACTGTAAAAATATCTGTGTGATAAGTCTGATACAACATGACTCGGTTTACATGTCAATATCATGTCCCCTGGCTAACAACATACATACGATTTATACGTTTATTATCTGTCTGTTAAAAGAACAATAGCTTACATCCACTAGATAACACATGACACATTTTAATATATCATCTCCTCCAATATAAACCAATATACAACACTACTATATATATATATATATATATATATAATAAATAAATATATATATATATATATATATATATATATATATATATAATAAATAAATATATATATATATATATATATATATATATATATATATATATATATATATTAGTATGTGCATGCATAATTTCCTTTATGATAATTTCCTCTGTTGTTTTTATGTATAATTTTTACAAAAAAAAATCATTTTGTTCTAGGATGAGGAGCAATTACAAGAAATGTCAGCAAAAGTCAAAGATATTACCAACAATTTGAAACATTGTGAAGAGACATTTAAAAGTGAAAAAACTGTAAGTAAAGAAAAAATTTTTTTTTAAGTTAATATTAATATGCAATAAAGCTTGGGCACTTCGTTATAACGGCAAAATTAGAAAATTAATAATAATGATAATAAGGTAGAAAATTAATTATTGATAAAAACAGTTTTTGAAGGCAACGGAAATTGAGTTGTGCTAAATTTTTTTCAAGTTTTCAGAAAATATTTACCTCCCTTGTTCCAGTCAACCTCTTCAGATTCTTACTTTTTTATTTTTAGAAAAACTCAATTTTCACTAATTGTCTTTGAAAACTATTTTCATTAATAAATAATTTTCTACCTTATCATTTTCATTATTTTGAATTCCGCTATTATAACAAAGAAGCACCAAACCTTGAAACTAGTGTCGAGACGATTAATCGAGAATCGGAAAAATTGGAGCTATTTGGGGTATCGGAATCGGTACTGAAATCGGAAAAATTGGAGCCTATTTTCTGATGCCAAAACTGATTCCTTTAATTATCTTTTTTATTAGATTTTGATTTAAGAAACATCTCCCATAGCTTGTAGTGATAATAAATATTTATTGATTTAAACTTCCAATAAGACTTAAATCTCTAGATCGCACTATCACAAGTCTGTTTTTATGTTTAGGAAAATATGTGCACATTTAAGATGTATTTTTACAGTAATCAGGACAAAATAACAACTCCATAGTTATTTAAAGATTTATAAAGAAGCAGAATCGAAATCGGTAACTGTATCGGTTGGTTGGTTGTTTTTGTTTTATGGCATATCAACCCTTTTCGGGTTATTTAATGCCGAATCCAAAGATTTTGAAGAAAAATTTTTTAATAGAATATATTTGTTGTTTTCAAGTCGGTTTCTATTTAACCCATAGTTGGGACCCTAACAGGTACTACCGCTCCAGGTCAGAGTGGACCTGGGAGCAATGGTAATTAAAGGGTGGCTCCACACTCCCCAAAGCCCGCAAGCTGGGGCCTCACCATTAGATATAGTTTAAGGTCATATCCAGGACCCAGGGTCAGTTGGGAAGTAGAAGAAAAAAAAGAGGGGGGGGGGAGCTGTTGTTTTGGTTTTTGGTTTTGTAGAACATAATTAAGTTTTACAAAAGAGAACAGAAAAACAAAAAGGAACATCAATGTTGATGCATTTCGTCTCAGGAAGCCAATAGACAGCCTGATCTGGTAGCACCAGGAACTGTAATGGAGTCAGGAAATTAGTCTGGAATCGGTAATTGTATCGGAATCAGGAAAAATATTGGAATCGTCCCCTCGCCCTCGCTACTCGAAACAGATGTAATCAATGTTAATGAATTTGCATTGTTTTATTTTTTTTAAGAGTTGTAAACTACTGTTTGTGCTTTTGGCAATTACCATTGTGAGAGAATACAACATGGCCAGAACAGATAAATGAAGACAAATAGAAAACCATGGTAAACAGCATTGAGATCGGTGTTGTCCAGGGGGGTACATGGTCTTTTAAAAGTTAAAAACATTTACTCATACAGAGATGTTGATAACTATGCATGTGATGCTAGCAACGTTCTTTTCCACCACAAGTGTTAGGAACAAAAAAAAAAAATGTTAAATTAACACTTGTCTCTGGGATGCTTGGATACAATTTTAACTGCATCCTTTTAGATTTTTATGCGTCTTCTCTGCAGGATGCATGTGGGACCCTCGTGCACTCCCCCCTTCCCCACTCAACAAAGCTGAAGTATCACATTTTATCATCTTTGTCTGCTATGTTATGCTTGTTAAAAAATGTATATACAGCCTGCTCATATATATTGCTGGTATTTGGGTTTATAAGGCTAAGAATTGATCAGTAATTTAATTGTGATCAAAACAATAATGGAGACACAGGAGGAGTTAGAAAAAGGTTTGTTCAACATGTCTATACCATCATAGGCAATTTCAGTCTCAATAGCAGGGAATCAGAACTAGCTCTGTTATCAAGATGCACACCATAAATCCACCGAACCATGTCCTAATAACCAGAATCTCAAATTTCATAAAACCAACATTTTGGCATAAAATGACTGCCATAGAACCAAAATCTTCTTCAATCGTTACCCTTTTAATATTTCAGTCAATTTTTAGTACTAATACATATTGTGAACAAGACATATCTCGGTGTTCGCTTGACTTTAGCCAGAACATGACGTCAACAGCTGGATTATGCCGAGTGTTACCGATAAAATCATAACAACGCTACATAAAAGAAAATAGCAAAACAAATAGATATAAAATGTAGAAATTAAAAACAAAAAACAAAATGTAGAAATTAAAAACAAAAAAAATGTAGAAATTAAAAACAAAAAAAACGACCTACCGTAATTTATTTATTTTATTTTTTTTTTTAAATAATAACTGTCTAGAAAAGGTTAGAAGAAACAAAAATTAATTTTTTTTTTGGCGGGGGTTAAATAATTTTAAGAAAAAGGTTCAATGACATCGTTTTTGTTTTTTTTATTTTATTATAAAATCTTAATTCAGTATGCCACATTGTGATTGGCTAATCAGCGTATTAAGTCAGACACTAGCAAAACCTGAGCTGTTGTTCAGCATAATCTGGCTGTTGACATCATGTTCCAGCTAAAGCCGAGCGAATTCTGAGATACATCTGGTTCACAATATGAACGCGTACCCAATTTTTTAATCCCCACCTTCGCTTACCACTGAAAATTGTTGTTTTTTAAAGCTTTATGAACAGAGTATTGAGAGTAAGCAGTCATTGTGTGAGCAGGAATATAAAGAACTGTCCGAAAGTCTTATAATGGAGAAACAGTTGGAGCATGAAATTGATTTGCTTCAAATTGAGATGAATAAAGTAAAAGAATGGTAAGTTTTATTTATTTTTGTTAAGTATTGAGACATTATGTTGAACAAAGATGGCGGCTGTAAATCAAATCGGTGAAGAATCAATGCAGTCACGATTTCGAGTATTGAGTAATTCTTGGTAACAAAGATGGCAGCGAAGAATCAATGCAGTCACGATTCAGTCATTTCAAGACAGAGGCAGACGGCGAACTGAATTGAATCCAAAGCTTCTGATTGGTTTATTGTTATAACTGTGGTTATAAAATTATTGGAGTCATACCCTCATTAGAAGTCAAAAACATTTTAACAACTTTTGTTTTTAATAAAAATATCACAATAAAAATATGAATGTGATGTCATCACAGATATATAGGTAAAACCGATGTAGATGTATACCTCCAGTAATTCTTGAATTACCGCAGATGGGGACTGGCAAAGATACATGTTATGAGAGCCTACATATGGTGCATTCTTCTATACAGATGCGAATGCTGAACCCTAACCAAGGACACAGAACAGCGACTAAAAGCAGTGGAGATGTGGTTCGTCCGGAAAATCATGAAAGTTTCACGGACAAAAAGAAAAACAAATGCAGAAGTAATGGACTGGATACAAGAGATCCTGTCTCAATACCATCAGAGAAAGATAGCTCAAATTTTTCAGTCATATGATTATATAGGGATGATGGACTAGAGAAATTGTTATGGAGTGGCAAAATATGCGGAAACAAGAGCAGAGGAAGACAATGTACAAAATTTACAGACAATTCAAATAAATTTACAATGAATAAAGAGGGAACCAACAAAAAACTGAGAACAGAGAAGAATGAAGAGCAATGATCGATGTCTGCAAGACCAGACCGGACACTTGAAGAAGAACTGAACTGATTTTCCATTTCATTTTTCTATTTATGTTAAATTCTGTTTTTTTTTTTCGTTTCATTTCTTGTTAAACTCTTTGCAAGAAAGTTTTTTTTTTTTTTTTTTTTTTTCTTATTTAGAAAATCCAGTACTTATGCCGAATAAGGACTGTGTTGTCGTCATATTCGTCCAAGTGGTTTACGGAAAACACCAGAAGGTGATCAACAAAAGTTTTGTGAATTTTTTGTGTGTGTATGTGCAAACACTTGCCAATTCTTTTAATGAAAAATATATATTATTTCTGTCAGTCCAAAGATAATTTTTTCAATGAAAAATATATATTATTTCTGTCAGTCCAAAGATAATTTTTTCAATGAAAAATATATATTATTTCTGTCAGTTCAAAGATAATTTTTTCAATGAAAAATATATATTATTTCTGTCAGTTCAAATATAATTCAATGGTGATAAAAATTTGTAATTTTACCTTACAGTTCAATCTGACCGAGGAAATAATATAATTAAAAATGAGCTAAAGAACTTCTCACACTTGCCAGTATCGGTTATAGTCAGCAAATGTAAACTTCTGGTGTAGCACTACTAGAAGTGGTGACAAAGTAAATCAGTTCCTTCACTTTTATTGTTTTTCAGTATTTCTATTATGAAGCGATTTATTGAAATAAAAGAAAAGGACATTATTTTAAAAATAAAAGGTTTTTATTTGAATTCATATGATAAATATATGTTTATGAAAGTATAAAATTATTGAAATTAAAATAACAAATGAATTTATTTAAATCAAAATAACAAAATTTCAAACATCATAAAAAGAACGTATCCAATACATAATAGTTGGCTTTGATTCTCTACTGCCACAGGAATTCTTGCAGATGACTATCGAAAAAGACTGATTAAAAATTAAATTAATTAAAAAGACTAATACAAAACTTAACAAAAAACCTCAATTAGCAATAAATGTTCTTTATTGAATTGTAATTGTGTTTATTTTAAGAGTTTTAAATTTGATACATGCTGACATAATCATCAAATCATTCCCAACCCTCCGAGACAAGATCATCTTGTAGGCAATCAAGGGACGATCATTTCAAATCTGATAATTCAAGATTATAAAATGAAACAATAATTCTGGTATAAATCAACTGTCATTTGATTTATATTTTCTTTATGGAGAAGATAAAAACCATTTGAGGATATTTCAGACATTTATCTCTGCATCATGGAAAACAGCAAGTTATTTCTTTTGACTCTTCTGAACGTTTCGGGAAGGAAGTGGAGCAGTGACCAAGTTGATTTAGTTAGCAATAATGAGTGCAGTCATGAACATATTTCCTTTTGTGCTTAGGACTTGCTCTTTTAAATGGGCTAGTATCTTTGTGGTTATAGACTATTTTAGAAGTTATGTGAGGGATTATACAATACTAGCAAGACCCATGTAGCGGCATGGCCCAGTGAAAATATGACAAAAAGTCAGAACAGATTAGGCCCCTTCCCTTAAAAATAAACTAAATAGTGGTTGTCAACCGTGGCCAAAATACAATCATCTGGCTCACACTGTTACTGGTACTGACATCCAGTTGCGGGCACTGGTTGGTTACTGGTTGTTATGATAGTGATTGACAGTGATTTTCAGATGGTTACTAACACTTCTGGACAGGAGTGGGTACTGGCTGGCAAATCAGCTGTTTTTAATTGTCAAGCACTGTCATGATCAAGAGCACCATCTCTTGGTCACTGCTGCCGGTGCTGCCAAGCATTGCTTATATAAGTTAATTATTATTGTTTTGATGTGATTCTTTGAATGTAGAGAGTATATCTGTGGTCAGTGGCAGTCACAGTTGGGTAGTGGAGAGTAGTTGCTTCCTTTACAGTTATTTTTTGTTGGCTGCACCTGTTGCTGAAAGGCGAACATGACCAATGTGATGTTTTGTTCCCAACAAGTAGCACCTTATACTTATGCAGAATATGGACCATCCTATTTGTTAGCTGATGGTCAATTTAAATGTAACTGTATACGGTATTGTGTATAAGAATTTAAAGTCCATAATAGTTAAACAAATCTGTTTTTATTATTTCATTGCAGCCCATATTCTGTGCACATATTCAATTTGACAGTGAATAGGACAGCTGCAGAAAAATAAATAAATAACGAAAAAGACATCTCCTCCCCAACGAAAAAAATCCAAAACATCTATAATATAAATCTCACCTGTCTGTTTAGATATATATATATGTATGTATGTCTGTCTGCCTAAAACTTTTGACAGAGGCGACAGATTTTCATGAGATCAGTACCGTTTTGAAGCTTGAGCTTTCGGACAACAAATATCGAAAAATTGGCCCAAAACATTAGTTCCTTCACCCTCAACTGGGCATGTTTTTACAAGGAGGGGTCGCTTTTTTTGCTGATATTTGCAAAAGTCATCCCTTCTTTTCGATTGACTAGCCTTAATTTAAACCTTCGCTATTTCCAATTTGTCGATGGACGCAATGACAAAGCCGTCATGTTTTGTTTTTTCACATTCTTTTCCTCCTTCGTGGTAAGGGTTTGAGCCTGTCTGCCTACTACCAGGATTTTTGTTTTTGCTCAACACACACCTTCAAACACCCGGACAATGCTGGGCACCCAGGCTAGTGTAAAATAAAGTCGAAGGAAAAATTAGAAAATTCTTGAATAAGAAAAGTTAATTTGTCAAAGCGGAATTGAAAAAAATCTGGAGATGTCCTTGTAATCTGAGGTAAATTTAGTTTGGATGTGTGCGTTACCAAAAAACAGCAAATAATTTTTTATTGTTTACATTTCTTTGAATAAAGATTTTTGTTCTAACACTTGTGTTATCATGAAACAATAAACTGAGCAAAATGTTTTTTTTTTGTTTTCGGAAACAAAATATTTCCATAAGAATATATTTTAAATATTAAAAAAAAAATGTTATAACACAACTGTTAAAACACAAAGAATTTTTTTGAATAAAATATTTCTATATGGTTTCAATCAACAATACTAGTGACATATGAATATGAGGAAATGCACACACACGCACATAAACACATGAACTATGTTTTGCTCTCTTTCTCTTTTGATGTCTGTCTTATATCTCTCTCTCGCTCTCTTTTTCTCTTCTCTTTCTCTTTTTCTCTCTTTCTCTTTTTCTCTTTCTCTCTCTTTCTGTCTAGCAAAAGCATATGTGTTAATGGAAATGTAAGAAGCATCTAAGAAAAAAAAGTCGAGATAAATGTTATGTGAATGAAAGGGAACAAAGTTTTCACTAATAATTGATATTCTGAATGAATAGAATGAAGCGGCTATGTTGAATCAAACAAAGATGCATTCTCTAGTGTTTTGCAAATATAAAACCTGGAATAACGGATTATGTTTGTTCAGCCAATGGAAGTGTTGACGTGAAAATAACAGGGAGCGATCATTATTAGCCGATGCAATTTGCTGTTTAAATGCTCAAAGCAGGTAACGCTCAAACAAAATAACGGTGAATCGCGAGAAGCATAGACTATGAAAAAATGGCTCCGGTGATGACAAGTAATACAAGTAGAAAATAATAATTGGGTAAGCTACTTTGCAACCACATCTAATTGGGAGAGTAAATTGGAGCAGAGAAATTATAGCAATATACAGATTGTAATGTAACAAAGTAATTAGTGGCAGAAAACATGCATGAGGTACATGCCATTAGCGTGGCCATTTTGGATTCAAGTCTTGCGCTAGTGTTTCTTTTGCTATGATGTCATTTTGTAGATGGCAGTAATTGACCCTATTTTATTATATTAGAATAAGAAGAAGAGATAACAGTGACTGGAAGAAATCGTTCAAATCTAAACTTTTAAAGTTGATATCTTGTGTCAATTTTCATTGGATTTCTGTTTGAAATGAGAGGAGTTAGAGGTTATTTGTGTCAAATCTAATAAAGATATTCATCATATTCACAAAATTTTAACATTTGTACTTTCTGGACGTCAGGTACATTTTGTTTAGTTAAATTTTAACTTGCTACTTATAGCTGTGTTATCAGCTCTCTCATTTTGTTGCTGAGGGGGGCACATGGGTCCACATATTAAAAAAGAAAATCACTTAAAACACAAACTCAAGAAAATAATAATCCAATACATTCTGTATAATTGGTTAGACTCTGGGTGCGTGTGTGATACCATCATAGGAAAAAACCCTCTAAGCACTAAAGTCCACATCTAAAGAGTTTGCGGTGGCCTCTTTGTCATTAATTGACATCAGCTCATGTTGACCTGCTTTGAGCCACAAGCTGCCTTCAACTATGTCAAAATTGCAACTACTACTCCTAAAACTGTCTGTAACTTTAAAAGCCTTGGCCAATACATTTTGTCTGGTTCTTTTGTCCCCATCACTGCCACCTTGATAAACAATCCTATTTAAGCTTTCTTTTGTGTTCCTTGGTGAACAACTTCCTATACTGTTATTTTGATGATAAACTTATTGCTCTTTTTTTGTTATATTTTTCTTTTTTTTTTTAATTCCTGACATTTTTGGGGATTGGGGGGGGATGTCGATTGTATCACAGTTGTATTGATACACAGTCGATTAGCACACAACTGATATGTAGCACCAAAGACAAACCAGTTCCTAAGTAGATTTTGCAGGGCAAGTTGTTCCATTCATCCTGTTCTTGTCCTGTGTGTAGGTGAGATGTGGAACATCAGGATATAACATTCGTTTATCTAAAAACAAAAAACAAAAAAAAACAGCTGAACTAGCAACTCTTTTTATTCCAGTGGTCCTTTCCAATAAAAGTTGATTCGGTGGAGGAGTTTGGTGTTATTCATGAAAGATGTTTATCCTTTTCTTATTCCATATTCTATTGCAGTCAGATGCAGCCAGGGGCAGATAACTCTACCAAGTCATGATCTTCATCCTGACTTTCTTCCAGATTAATCATCTCCCAACGAAAATTTCTTTGCGGGTAAACAGCCAGTCACTGTTGATTTTTCTTTTTTTTTTTTAAAATTTATTCACCAAGGATTGAACAATGTCGAGGTAGAATTCATTCTAGAATATTTATGGGGGTTGATGGTGGTTAAGTAATTAGCAACACAAATTGCAAACCTGGGTGTGCCAAGTTCAAATCTAGTTCATTCCACAGAAACACTTTCATTGAAGTCACCACTTGACCTTATGCCTAACCTGGAAAGGAGGTAATTAATTAGAATATCTATTAAACACTTACTGGTGGATTAAATGAAGGATTGAGTTTTTTTATTTTTATTTTTTTTAGTTTTTTGTACAAATGATTCACCACTCACAAGGCTAAAAGTCACTCAAGGATAAGATTGTTAGCTAGATGACAATCAACACTATGGGAGGATTGAAAAAGGACAAAATTTTATTATTTCAGAGAACAGCTCAATAAAATTCCAAATTTCTACAAAAAAAAAACAAAACAAACAAACAAAAATATACCTGAAAAAGTCTGAAGAGTTCAATATGGTTGTCAATCAAGTTGAGGACAATAGTTCAAATTTTGTAATTAACATACATAATAAAAAAAATCCCTTTTATGTCTGACCTGTCATTTATTCTTGTCTTTAGTCAATGGCATTGTGATAAGTTTTAAATTTTTGTCATTTTTTTCCCCCTATTTTGTTTTCTCTCAAGTTACACAAAAGAGGTTGAAAGAAGTGAGAAGTCTGAGGAAGAGTATGTGGAATTCTTACAAAAAGTTGAAAAGCGAATTGCTGAGCACAAAGTGAAAATTATGGTGAGTGCATTTTGTACTTTTTCTTACAAATCTTTATTTATTCATTTTTTTTTTTCGTTTTTGCAAAGTTTAATTTAGTTGATTTTTATTGTTTATCTTTAATAGCCAAATCTTTCTTGGATTCCATATATAAAATCCATTGCTCTTTCTGCTTCTCGTAAAATCGGTTCTCTCTATCGCTCTAAACACTTTCTCACATCAAATACTTTTTTTATATCTCTATAAACCTACTATCAGACCATGTATTAAATACTGTTGCCATATTTAGGCTGGTGAATCTCTGTCTGATTTGAAGGCCCTTGATAAATTGCAGAAACGTATCTGTAATTTGATTGCCCCCCCCTTTTCTTCTTCACTGTAACCTCTCTCTCTCACAGATGTACTGTTGCTAGTCTCAGTGTTTTCTATAAATACTATTATAGCATGTGTTCTTCGGAATTGTCCAATATATTCTCTGCTTCCTTTATTCCAGCTCGTTTGACTCATTCGTCTCGTGGTTTTCACCAATTCACTGTTTTAATACCTCATTGTGATACAGCTTCATATCAGAGTAACTTCTAAGAACTGCAAGGTTGTGGAACTCACTTCCTGCTCACTGTTTTCTTTCTACCTACAGCCTTGGTCTTTTCAGAACTAAAGACAATAGGCATCTACTGTCTTTGCAATAATCATCTTTCATTCTTGTTAGCTCCTTACATTAAGTGGCTTCATGCCTTGTCTCGAGCAATTTTCATTAAAAAAATAAAAAAATAAAAAGTAGATAAAAAATGCTTTCTTTTGGTTGAAAAATTTTACATTAAAAAACATTTTTAAACGCAAACATTATAATACTTGGGCTGGTATGATCATTTCTTTAGAAAATCTTTTAACTGACAGGAATCAGGAGTATAATTCAAGTAGGAATAGATGTATTTACTTGATTATAAAATTTTAATCAGAATATATTATTTTTTAATTATTGGAATTCTTTTGATATGAGTAATTTGTATATATTTATTTATCTGCAAACTATTAACCTCATCATTTATAGCTGTTGATTCACGACGTTTCGGCTAACTATTCCTCCGGCCTTCGTCAGGATGGGAATGTTGAATCTTCAACTTGTGGAGAAAGAAGTGGCTTACCGTTAAAGCGGCTGCGCATTTGTGCCTGCAGAGCACAAATTGAGAATCAAGATGGCACCCACATGCTTTTATGTGGAAAAAAGTCTCGTGGAATCTCGGGGAATCTTGTACCCTGGTTCCATAAATAACGAGGAAAGGAAAGCGGGAGGACAGACGATTTTTAGTCACTAAAGCGAACGGACGTGTGTAAAAGAAGACGTAGAAGAAAAGAGTGTGGTGAACGAAACAAACAACGACTCTGTTGAAAGTAGAGTTGTAACGAACACACAACTGTATCTTCAGTAAATAATATATATATATATATATATAGACTCGACAATGGAAGATCACATAACAAAAACACTTGGATTTATAAGATCAAAAAATCCAACCTTGATTGCCCTTTGGAGCCCATGGATAAAGACATTGAATCAGGTGAGCATTGTCTGAAGATAGCGGTTTCAATCCTACCCAAAACCGGCCAGAGGATTAGTTGACCAAAACGTGGTGAGACGACAACTATGGAAGGCAGTAATTAATGAAGATACAGTTGAAGATTCAACATTCATATATTGTTGCAATTGACAACCTGACGAAGGCCAGAGGAATAGTTGGCCGAAACATCGTGAAACAACAACCATAAAGATAAGGATAACAGTCCACAAATAAATAAAATTTAATCAGAATATTCTAAAAATATTAGAAAAATTAAAAAGATTTAATAAACTAATATTGTGAACTTGGTACTTTAAATAGATGTGGGTATTATAAACTTCATACAAGGTAATATTTTATCTTTGTACTTTTTAAAATTAATAAAAATGAACAACATTTCAAGAAAGAAAAATAAATTAATAACTTTTGCAAACAAAGTGAATTATCAAAATCTTACATAAGTGTGGAATGTATTTAGTGTCTGAATTTCTATGAGAAATAACCGAATAAAAAAAAAAAAGTCGAAGCATTTAATGTCGTGAGTAGGTTTATGGTTGTTTTACTGTTTCTAATAGAAATTGATTTGAAGAAAAAGGTTTTAGTCAGAACTTTTTTTCATAAAAAAAGATATAGCTTTTAATTTTCCTCTCCTTTGGTGAAGAGTAAATTGCGGCTCTCTATCAGTGATCTCAGCCATGAGGAACAAAACTTTGAATAACCCCTTTAATCATAAAAGTTTTAAACAAGATCATCTGTATCTATTAGAAGTAGTATAAATAAGTCAAATTGAATAGGGTAACAAAATAATTGTTAAACATGACACTTTCCAATACTAGGATTCCATAAATTGATATTTGACCAGTAGTAATGGGACGATTCCAATACTTTATTTGTTCTGTTACAATTACTAATTCCTTACTAAATTCCCAATTCCAATTCTTTATAAATCTTTAAATATTTAACTATGAAGTAGCTATTTTTTTCCCCAATTATCATAAAAACACATATTAAATGTTCAGGTATTTTCTCCAAAAAATACACTCGTAAAGGATGATTTTGGTTTTAGTGGTAGTCTAAAATCAATAAATATTTATTATTTTATCATTATTAGCAATATCAAATAAAAAAAAAAAAAACACAAAAGAATTTTTATTTTTTTGGCATCGGAAAATATTTTTCCAATTCCTGATTAATCGTCCCAACAATAAACAGGATAATCAAAGAAGAATGGCAAGACTCTTGGGATGAATGCCAAAGTAGTAAATCACACAAGATTTGGCCAACTATTGATGAATGGTTACAGAAAGGCAAAAAGAGAAGAGGTTGTAGCAGCCAGATTTCATGATATGTAATCTATCCTGGGTTACGCCAACATATTGAAAATTGTGATCTTGCTGTGAGGATTGGTTAGTACAAAAAGAGTTCAAGGATTAAGTGCTGACGTATATAAAACTCTGTTGTTGGGGTCAACGATAGCACATGAAATACGTCAATCGGATCTGTGTGAAAGAAAATGTGGAAAAGAAAGAATGAGAGCACGAAAGTTCAGTTTGGTTGCCAATTTTGGGCAGAACAGACGCGTCGAATTGGCGAAAAAATGTGTTAGAAAGAAAAACGCAAAAAAACTTGAGTCAGCAATGTGAGAGATCCCTCCAGTTCACTTGTAGACAAAATAAAGTGATCTATGTCAGAAAATCAATGTCGTGTTTTATCTTAGATGTTCTTTACAGCTAATCAACCAATGACGAGAAGAATCGCATTCCCCAGAAGACCAAGATAACAGAAAAAAAAAGTATGATGAACTTTATCGTTTATATATATATATATATATGTGCGCGCGCACACACACACACACACTAGGTGTATCATGATTACATAAATAGAGACAAAGAGACATATGTAAAAAAAAAAATCTTCCCCTCCAAATCTTACGTCGAGAAATCAGTTTTAGGATTCCGACTTCTAAAAATTCTAGTACTGTGAATTTTTCTAATCAATAAAAAGTTTAAAAAAAGTATATCATGAGAACACAACCTAACTAATTCACTCAATGCGCACCATTTGTATCACCCGAACATTCGAAGACATCACCGTTGAAGAAAACACACAGACTCTATTTTTATTATTTTCCTTCGTTTTAACACCATATCTATATGTCTAAAAGTGAAATTGTGTGTGTGTGTGTGTGTGTGTGTACATTTCCCTACCAAACTACTCTGTCAATTTTCAGTCTACAGACTCGAGATTTGACATAAGGGGTATTGAGATTTGGGAAAATCTTTTTAATCAGTTTTCGGCCAAAAATTTGGCTGTCAAGTGACCTTTGAAAACTATTAAACTCCTCCATCAATTTTGGGTCTAAACACTTGAAATTTTAGATGTAAATCACTTGAACATGGATCAAACTTTTTAATTTGATTTGAGCCCAAAACAATAAATGTTAAGTGATCAAAATTGGGGTCAATGTAACTATTGCAATATTTTTGATTCATAATGGGGTATGATCCCACACAGTCGGGTGATTCTATTTATAAATGATGCTGCTAGGAACTGACGAATCGAATTAATTCACGTTCTGCTACCAACCAATCAGAAACCAGAATTGCTCCATAAATATTAAACCTTTTCTGTAGCAATTTCGCATGTTTTTTCCGTCTCGACATGGTAAGAATATTTTGCTCTGTGGAACTGTCTACTGCAAACCAGTCACCTCTCAGGACTTGTGTGTAACAACGAACCATCGGAAACTGTTCTGAAACTAAACATGGCTTACACTTCTAGAGGTTATGGGCCCAGCGTGCGTCTTTATTTCGATGGATCCGAATCAAAATTCGAATTGTGGCAAGTTAAATTTCTGGGATATCTACAAATCCAAAAGCTACACAAAGTACTTCAAACACAACCTGAAAACAGAAATGACCCCGACTTCATTGAAAAGAATGCAACTGTCTTTGCAGAATTAATACAGTGCTTAGATGACCGAAGTCTATCACTGGTAATGAGAGAAGCCATGGACGATGGCTGCAAAGCATTGAACATATTGAGAGAGCATTATTTATCGAAATGAAAACCCAAAATTATTTCTTTATACACTGAACTGACCTCTCTAAAATGAATGGAAGCCGAAACTATTACTGATTATATTATAAGAGCCGAAACGACTGCAAATTCTTTAAAAATGTCTGAAGTTATAAGTGACAGTCTGTTAATTTCCATGGTCCTTAAGGGATTACTGAGTGATTTCAAGCCATTTACCACCGTGATAACCCAGAAAGAAAAACCCATGACGTTTAGCCAATTCAATGTAGCACTCAGAAGTTACGAAGAAACTGAAAAAATGATCACAGAAAAAAACGAATCCACAAATATCATGAAATTTAAAAATACACACATAAAAACACCAAAATTAAATTATACCCATGCCAGGAATAAAAACCGCAACTTTGCCAAAAACAATTTTTCTCCAAAGAAAAGTACAAAAATTATTTGCTATAATTGTGGACTACCTAATCACAAGAGTTTTCAATGTAGATACAGGACTCAAAATGGCGACTCCATTAAAAATGCGGAGAGATCTGTTAGCAAAGCTACATTTTTATTTTTGTGTACGTTTAATGCTTTAAGAAACAATAATTTTCTTGTCGATTGTGGGGCCATGGCACATGTGATTACAAAGGAATCTGATTTTATCAATTTTGACCCCAACTTTAAGCCACAAAATCATTTTGTAGAACTAGCTGACGGGAGTTGAGTAAATGTTATCGTTTTGAAAAGAGGCGATGCTAAAATCTCGCTAAAGAACAATAAAGGTGAACTATGTTTCTGTATTCTAGAAAACGCTTCTTCTAATCCCAAAATTTAAACAAAATATATTTTCTGTACAAGCTGCCACAAAAAAAGGTGCAAATATAAACTTTAGCCCCAGTAAATCAAAACTGGTATACCCGAATGGAACTGTATTCGGCATTAAAGAAAATGGAAGACTATATTATTTAAATAGCGTAGTCCCATCGAAAACCGCCTGCCATGATCTACAGACATGGCATAAAATTCTTGGACATTGCAATATTCCTGATATCAAGAAGTTGCCGACTGTAGTTGATGGAATGAAAATACAAACATCAAAAAACTTCAACTGATACGTATGTATGCAAGGGAAAATGACAAACTATCAAAGCAAGATACCAGACAAGAAGGCCAAAAAAATCCTATCAATGGTGCATTGTGACTTGAATGGTCCCGTGGAACCGATGGCCAGAGAACATTATACATATGTGTTGAATTTCGTAGATGACCATTCAGGTTTTACCCTGCTAGCAACTAAAAAATATCTAGCCGACATGACTCCCTATGGTGAAATCAAGTGCATTCGCTCTGACAAAGGTACGGAATTCACCAATAAAGACTTTGAACTTTTACTAATTAACCATCATATCAGGCATGAAAAATCAGCTCCTAGATCGCTACACCAAACGGGACTGCTGAAAGAGTGTGGCGGACACTTTTTGAAATGGCAAGATGCCTACTCATTGAATCAAAACTCCCCAAAAACCTCTGGACGTACGCACTTATGGCGGCATCCTATATACGCAACAGGTGTTTTAACAAAACACTATCTTGAACTCCATATGAATCTTTCTGTGATAAAAAAACAAATTTAAGCGGAATGCATATATTTGGTTCAACTTGCTTCGCATATATAGATAAAGAGTAAATTGAATATTAAAGCCAACAGAGGTATATTTCTTGGATACGATAAAAACAGTCCAGCCAATTTAGTATTTTTTCCAGAGAAAAATAAAATAAAAAGCATCCGATATGTAAAATTCACAGACATGTTTAATTTTACAGACGAAAACCCGTCATATGAAGAAGATGAAATTATATTCCCTCAAATAATTAAAACAAACAAAAACAATAAAAATGACGGAGACAAGAGTATCCATGATGGTAAAGGCGAAAGATATCCCAAAAGAAATAGAAGGCGACCCGATTTTTTTGTGGTCGACAATATAAAAGATTATCAAATTGACTATTGCTATTCAATGGAAAATGCGCCAAAAAACTTTAACGAAGCAATTAATTCAGAAGATTGTGATGAATGGAAAATTGCCATGAAAAAAGAAATAGATGCCTTAACTGAAAATGATACCTATACGGTAGTGCCTCTCCCAAAAGATAAACATGTTATTTCTACAAGATGGGTCTTTACAAAAAAGACTACAGCATCAGGCGTAGAACAGTACAAAGCTAGATTTGTTGCTAAAAGGTACTCTCAGATTTACGGTATAGAATATTTTTCTATGTTTTCACTGACTACAAACCTAACGACAATCAGAATTTTACTGCAAATCGCATCACAATATGACCTAAACATCCATCAAATGGACGTAAAAAAATGCTTATTTGAATGCCCCAATAGACTGTGAAATTTATATTACCCCTCCAGAGGGATTTATAATGAAAAATAAAAATAATGTGTGGCGACTTAACAAGTCATTATATGGTCTAAAGCAGAGTGCTCAGTGTTGGAATACAGTATTTCATGATTATATTATTAAACAACAATTCAGACAGTGCGCTGTAGACCCCTATTTATATACACAACACAAAGACGATAAACTACTGATTTTGGTTTTGTGGGTCGATGATATTTTAATCGCATCAAATTGTGACATAATGTTAACTGATGTTAAGAACAAATTAAGTAAAAGATTCAAAATGACAGATCAGGGCAAAATATCCTGGTTTCTGGGGATAGAATTTACTCAAAGCAAAGGACTTGTTATGCTGAATCAATCCAGATACATCGACAAAATACTATTAAAATTTGGAATGAGAGAGTGTAAGAAACGCACTACACTGGTCGAAAATGATATTAATAAAAATCTGAAATAATAACTGATAAGGAATACCGCGAAATTATAGGTAGTCTTGTATACTTAATGACTGTGACCAGATCCGACATATGCTATACAGTAACAAAACTGTCACAAAAATTATCAAGACCGACAATGAAGTATTTAAACAGAGCTAAACAAGTCCTGCGTTATTTAAAAGGAACTAAAAACAGAAGTTAGTATTTAGAAAATCAAGAAATCCCCTAAAATTAGAAGGGTTTTCAGATTCAGACTGGGGAAGTGACGAAGATCGAAAAAGTATATCTGGATATTGTTTCAGACTCTCAGAAAATGGGCTTATTATTTCATGGAAATCTAAAAAGCAACAAATTGTATCTCTCTCTATGTGTGAAGCAGAATTTATCGCGATCACACACACGACCCAGGAAGCACTCTACCTTAAAAATATCCTAAAGACTATTTTAGAGCCAGAATTAACTAAAAGCTCCGTTGTAATTAATTGTGATAATCAAGCCAGTATAGTCTTAGCACAGAACACGATAATCAACCAAAGATCTAAGCATAGATATAAAATACCATTTCATAAAAAACGAGGTGAAAAAGGAATCCATTATTTTGAATTACATATCATCAGAACAAAATATCACTGATGTATTCACGAAACCCGCAACAAGAATAAAGTTAAAGCGTTTTTTCTCAAAACTTGACCTCTGTGGTTTCTACCAAATTATTCAGCCAATTTTTGGTCTAAACATTTTAAATTTTACATAAAGTGTATTCAAAGATAGGACAAGCTTTTTAATCAGTTTTTTTGCCAAACATTTGGCTGCCAAGAGGTCAAAGTTCGAAAGGTTTGACCTTGGTGGTCTCTAGCAAATTATTCAGCCAATTTTGGGTCTAAATATTTTAAATTTTACATAAAGGGTATTCAGACATGCAACAAGCTTTTTAATCAGTTTTTGAGCTAAATTTGGCTGCCAAGAGATCAAAGTTGCAGACTCTACCAAACTCCTCCACCAATTTTGGATCTAAACACTTGAAATTTTAGATGTAAGTTACCTGGGCATGAGTCAAACTTTTTAATATATATATATATATATATATATATATATATATATACATAAGCACATAAAGTTATGAACAGGTACATAGGGCCCAAGCAAAGCCGGGCTGAACTGCTAGTGAAGAAGAAAAATGAAAAAAATTGTCAGGAAAGTGTTTAACGTTAAAAAATTTTGATTTTAAACAAATAAATATTTGTTTATTTTATAAAAAAAAAAACAATCTCTGTGTTGTACTGGCTTATAAACATATTTCAATTAAAAAGCATGCATTGGAAAATTTTAAACGCTAGGAGTCATATATTTTGGAATTCTTGGAGTCAGTGTTGGCATTGTTTGAAATCCTCTGAATTGTACCATATATTTTCTGACTCCACAACCCTGCCTACTATTATACATAAATACAAAATGCGTATGATTGAATAATGGACCAACAATGTGCTTGTTTTCATGAATACAACTGACGGCTTTTTATTGATTTTTCTTTTTTGATTTTTTTTTTTTTTTTTTCAGTTGTGTCTGAAATCGGCATTTGAAGAATCCAGTGAGAGTAAGAAGTTTCTTGCCAAGATGTTGGAAGAAACTTTCGAACGTTTGTGATACTAAATTTTAGATTTAAAAAAATTTATAGAATGCATGAAATGATTGGATGTGAGAAATGTCCATGTTACGAAAATGAGCATTTTTTTTTTTTTTTACTTATTTTTTATTCTTCTGGATCTTTCTTGAATGTATTCTGTCAATAGAAATGTTATACATGTCCACCAACATTTTAAAACATTTTGCTTTGATTTGACTTTTTTTATACACATAAACCCTAATAACGTAAGATATTGTATGTTTATCCAGCTCTCCTCAACACCGACCCAGTCTAATTGCATTAACAGCAGTCACAATGGTACATACTCCCAATGTCTTATCTTTACTCATTTTTATTTAACACTACTTTTTCTTTTCCTTCCTTCTATTTTATATTCTATGTCTATACTCCCATTGTCACTGTTGGCTTTAGTATTTTTAGACCAGGCTATTTTTTAGGAGAGATGAAGAAAAACGTTAGTTACTTTGATTAAAATAGTGTTAGTTTTATTATGCTTATTGAATGTAATAAATATCTGTTATGAAGATGAGCATTTTTATTCTCATCCCGATTTATTTTATTGTTTTATCAACAATAATGTTGAAACAAATTAATAAACAATTTTTTATTTTTTTATTTTTTTTTTACAAAAAAGTCACCACTTATCAAGGCCCAAAGGCAACTCAAGGGTAAGGATTAAAGAGTGTACAGTAGTTAATGAAACAATATTGTAGTAATCGTTAGTAGTGGTAAATTGGATTACTTAAGGGGAACGGATCATCAAAAACTTGTTTATGTTGGACTTGAAGACGACCATATTGTAGTCAGCTGAAAAGCAGGCAAACGGAAGAAAGTTTCACAGGTGTGCAGTTCTAAGAAAGAAATTTTGTTCATGGAATCTACGTTTAGGTTTATGCACAGATAAAGAGTGGGGGAAATTATTGATAGTGTTTTCAGCTAGACGAGTGTTTCTCATGAAAGTTTGGCGAGGTGAGGGACCATACACTGGAGCTCAGACGAGCACTTACCATGAAAATAAGAATAAAGCAGAGACAGGCTTGCAACATCTCTTCTGTGAGAAAGAGGTTCAGGGAAGAGAAAAGGGCATTCCCTACTAGGCTACGAAGTCTATTTTGAACTCTGTCAAGGCAGGATAAGTTCTAGCAGCTCCTGCTCAGATGTGGTTACAGTACTTCGCCTTGGACATACCTAGCTCTTATATAGGTATAGTTAAATGTAGTTGTTTGTAATGAAAAAATATGTAGTTTGTAATGAAAACAAAAAAATAATCTTATGCTAAATAATGCTGCGTTGATTTGAGTGAAACAAAAACAAAAATTCTCTTTTCAAAAATGTAACAATTTTTTTTTTTTTAATGTATTTCCAATCATTTTCTGCTTTAGTAGCAATCATAAGGTTCTTATCTAGAATACAATCTAATTAAAAAAAATTATGCCACAAAACAAAAACGTCATATTCCAAAAATTACATAAATTAAGTAATTTTTTTATATAGAATTTTTTTTAACGATTTAATAGTAAATTGTAGCCATTACAAGACTGATTTTAAAATCTCGTTAGTTCGAATTAAGTTGTCTCCTTTTATTACATATGGTGGATCAAAACACAATGTCTCACTTTGTCATGAATGTGACTTTTTTTTTAACTAAAAAAAAAAAATCTACTCAATCAATTTGTATGATTTTTGGAATATGGCATTTTTCTTCAATGATGGACATAAAGATTTTTCTATATTTTGGAATTTAAGGTTGAAATCTTATGTAGCCGGTGGGTATGATTATATATAAGCCCACTATTTATTTGTTTGTAAACAAATGATGGTTTGAGCACTGTCTGCGACAGGTGGGTGTGGATTTAATTCACACTCGAGGAGAAATATTTATTGCACTGATTCGTGGCTGGTTGGTTAGAGCTGCCAACTGTCAATGTGACGGTTGTAGGTTCGATCCACGGCTGGGGAAAGGTGTATGTCTAGTTGCATTGATGAGTTGTGATACAACGAAACAGTACTGTATGTGGATGACAAATATATAATGTCTGTATTTCTTACTCGTGTCAATTATCTAGTGGTGTATATAACAGTGTCTTTGATATCTAATGAATTTGTGTATACGATGGTAGAAATAGTCACTGTGTCTTGCATGTATATAAAATGTCTATTGTGTGTGCGGCTGCTTTTTCACAAATACACTTAGTTAACAAACGCGACACATAAATTTTTACAGACAGCTTTTCTCACAATCAAACGATAGCAATATGTCTGCTTGTCTCAGACCAAAAGAATCGCATCTTAATTATCCAAACCCCTAAAATAACACCATAACAAGTTATATTTTACATGGGTTTTATTCATCTTATGGATTCCCTTGTTGGAGTTTGGCACGCTGAGTCTCTTTCTACATTCACTCATTACCCTGTCTGCTTCCTACGGTTGTATGCATGTCTCTTTGCAAATGCATTTCTCACTAACTCATTAGCTCGGTTTCTGCTAATTAACTATTACATCAGCAAAGCAGACTAAATCACGTGTTGTTCACGTAAGCTAAAAACCTTGTTTACTTAACTAACCAATTTCCAATCTGTTTTAAAATTCCTAAATCAACTTTGTTTATTTAATTTCTGAGTTAAATTCCTAACTAAACATTCCAACCTGTAAACCATATTTTTCAAAAGTTTTATTTTTCTAATAATAATAACTGACCAGGTTAACAATCTGGACTTGTACCAACATAAAGATTCCATTATCAGCAAGAATGCCAACCCTGAAATTTAAAAATGGATTAGAATAAAGTTTCTCCATTTGTGGATTCTGGCCTTTCAATAGGCTACTAGATAAATAGATTATGAGCTCACCCCCTAAATAAAAAAACTCAAGTGTATATTGTTAAGTGTTGAGACATTATGTTGAACAAAGATGGCGGCGTAGTTCAGATCAGATCCTGACTGTAATTGGCAGTAACTAAGAAGGCGGCCAAGAATCAAATGCGGCCCGTGACGTATTTAGTGGCGAACTGATTGAATCCAAAATTCGACAATTTTTATACTAACTTTGGAAGGTTTTCATTGGTTGTTTAGCACAGCCGGTGGTTATAAAAATGATTGGCAAATTTATTCATCTCATACTCCCATTAGGAGTCAAAAACATTTTACCCACCCCCTTTTTATATATATATATGTATATATATATATTTTGGATTCAATTTTGTGTTTGACTTAAGAAAAGGAAAGAAAAATAAATAAATAAAAATAAAACAAACAAATTAATGAACAAATAAAAATAAACCAATAAAATATATTTTTTGGGGGAAAATTTGTCTTTATTCTCATTGGTCAAAAGATGGCTGGTGCATAACCTGTTAAGTGTTGAGACATTATGTTGAACAAAGATGGTGGCGTAGTTCAGATCAGATCCTGAGTGTAATTGGCAGTAACGAAGATGGCGGCCAGGAATCAAATGCGGTCCGTGACGTAGTTAACGGCGAACTGATTGAATCCAAAATTTGACAATTTTTATAGTAACTTTGGAACATTTTCATTGGTTGGTTTAGCACAAAAAACGATTGGCGAATTCACTGGTCTCAAACCCCCCATTAGCAGTCAAAAACAGTTTACATATATGATAAGAGCAAAATATTAACTATGATGATTTAGCATATTTACATGACTTCTGGTTTTGAAAGACCTCAGAAGTAAACAGTGTTACTTAATCTGAAAACCCTGCCAAAATTCTTATGTCAAAACATAAGAATATCCATAAACCAATTTTTACAGAAATAAGTAAAATATTTTTTAGATATAACTAGCAGGCCACCCAGCATTGCCTGGTCATAAAATGTTTAAATATTATATTTTAATTTATGCAGATTTCGTATTTATTATAGAGCCAATTCTCTATCGATTATTACATTGTACCTAATATGTGGTAGTGATTTCAAAAGTAAAAAATAAAACTAACTTGTATGCCATCAGTTAGAATCGAAACCAAAACATAACTCTCCAATCTTATCCATTAGCGAATGATCCAAATCCATACATATACAAGAACTGCAAAAAATACATTGTTTAATCCATAACTTTTAATTAATGCATACTCAGAGTTGAAATTTTATATAAAGAGTATTTGAACTTGTAGCACACTTTTGATTTGTTTTTTTTTTTAGCTGGTAAGGGGTCAAAATTGAAAATTGAAAAGATGACATTGACCTATTGACTATACCTATTTTAGGTATAGTCAATAGGTCAATGTCATCTTTTTTTTTAATTTTTAATTTCCATACTTTTAATTTTAATGAATCACAATTTTAATGAATCATCATTATGCCAGATCAAACATACTCATTCTTGTGTCTCGATACATCTTCTATCATATGTGATCAGTTTTCTATAATAGTCAACCATATAGGAGCCCATTCGTGACCAGACACACACAGACGTTCAGCTTTATATTATAGATATATAAAAATTAGTGTACTTGAGCAGCATTTTCTCCTTTATGCACGTTTCATTGAAGAGCAGAGACAACTCTTGTTTTTTTCTCTTACAATCTATTTTTTTTCTTTTTGATGGACTAATTTCCGAACATTCTGTTCAAGAGTAAAAAGGAATTTGCCGTACTTGTGAACGCTTTTGACCTCCATAAGTCGTCCTCAGGCGAGTGATAAAAACTAATAAAAAATGAAATAGTGAGTTGATTGGAAAGACGATTTATTTATCAGCACCTCACAGCATACAACACCCCCAAAACTGAATTTAGAGACATACTAATAAAAAACACTGCCATTTTAGCGGTCTTGCACTGTGACATACGCCTTATTATTATGTTATTGTGAGCCTTGTTAATCTGTATTAAAAAAACCAACGATTAACCAGGCTCAATACGAAACGGATGGTACGCTTAAATGTGTTGAAGTATTTTAAGTATTATAAACGATTTTAATCGTCTTTCCAATCAACTCACTATTTCATTTTTTATTTTTTATCACTCACCTGAGGATGACCTATGGGAGGTCGAAAACGTTTGAATACGGCAAATTTTTTTTTACACTTGAGAAGAATGTTCGGAAACTAGTTCATCAAAAAGAAAAAATGGATTGTAAGAGAAGCAAACAAGAGTTGTCTCTGCTCTTCAATGAAACGTAACTCCAATAGTTTCTTCCTCAGAACTGCAAGACTTTGGAATTCCCTTCCAGGATTCTGCTTCTCCAACTGTACTGATATGCAGAAGTTCAAGTGTAATGTGAACAAACATCTTGCTACTCATCTCCCTTCATAATGCTCCTGCAACTTATGTCCCCGATAGTAGCCCCCTACCTTCAAAGTGGCACTGTGTCTTGTTTGAGGTGAAAATTGATTTAAAAAAAAAACACAAGAAAACGTGCATATATATATATATATATATATATATATATATATATAGTAATAATAATTAGTAATAAATAGTGATATTTATAACAAGAAATAAAATAGGTTTAAGGCTCCCAAAATTCATACTAGAATTATCTGCAGGGACCCCTGGTGCAGTGGTTTGAATAATCAATTAAAAAAGTGATATTCTCCTGAAGGTTCAGTACTCAGTGTGGATGACAGAAAAATTTTCAATTACTTGGGATCTTTGTCCATTCATGGCTGATGGAATGAAAGCATACTGCCCCCGTGAAGTAAATAAAGGATTCTGTTTGAAATTCCATCCAAATTCCTGAATTTAACAAGATATACCTGAAGGTCGGAGGTTACATCAATTGAAATGTTCTGAAAATTACACTCAAGATGAGAACAGTAGTTGGAATAATCCAAGTAATTCTTTTTTCATTTTTCTTTTTTTTTTTCTGTTTGCAATTTTTTTTTTTCTGTTTGCAATTTTTTTTTTTCTGTTTGCAATTTTTAGTTGCTTCATTTAATATCAATAGTAATTGATTATTCAGTGAGCCATTTCCTGTTCCATAAATCACAAATGGGAACATCCAAATGTATATGGGTCACCTTTCTGCAGAAGCCGCAAAACAAAATAGTAAGTAACAAAAAAAAAAAAACATTTTTTACCATATGAATAAAATTAAAAAAAACAAAAAAACTATTACATGATTAAAATGAAATATTTTATTAATTTTGGAGACTTTTAAAAAATTACAGTGTTTTTGTTTTTGACAAAAAATGAGGACAGATAGATGCTATCTGCTTTGTTGCTTTAATGAATGCCATTAATTTTATCAATAAAGATAAACATTAATATTTCTAAGAATTGGGTTTAACATTTTTCATTCAATTTTCTAACTAGACACTTTTTTATTACTGTTGTGACCGTTATCGGTTTTTGACTTTAAAATAAAAGCTGTAATTTATTTCTTTTTTTAAAGATTACCAAACAATTATGCTACTATAAATAATTACCCTTCATTTTATATTTTTTTTTTACAAATTATTATATTTATCAGGTTACATTATTAACATAAAATTGATAATGTTATCTCTTATATATGTTTACTTTTATTTATTACATTACGTCCATAACTAGTATAGAACTAATAATATATTATATTGTATACATGCTGATACTTTTGTTGTAAAGAAATGTTTATTATTGATTGAATAGAATTTCAATCTGGAAATGTCTTTCGAACAAAGCAAATGTTTTGTGAGAACATTTAAAAATAGAAGTGAAATTTAAAAAAATATTTGGAAAAGAAATGTGTTCTTTTGACATTCAAAGTAAGCAAATACAGAGGAGAATGTATTCCTTTTAATACTTATCATTGGCAAATTTTGGACTTTGAAGTATTTTTATTTATTTATTTTTTTTTTAGTTTCTTACATTGTCTGGAGCGATTTCCATAAAAAAAAGTAATCTGTTTTCCAGCCACTAATTAAAGGAAAGTAACTGTTTATTTTTATTTAGAGTTATTTTCCTTACGCTGCCTCCAATTGTGTTTGTCTGTCTGTGTGTGTGTGTGTGGAGAGAGAGAGAGAGAGAGAGAGAGAGAGAGAGAGAGAGAGAGAGAGAGAGAGAGAGAGGAGCTGCACAAATAAAAAAAAAAGGAGGAAGGATAGAAGTTATGTTACACTTTGGCCTTGGATAATGTTGGGTAGCCCAACTAGTTAATAATAAAATAAAAAATAAAATAAACAATAACATTGTGTACCCCAAAATGATGCCTCACCCCTTTTTGCATTGCTTGAACAGAAGAATTATAGCCAGCATATGTATGAGTCACCAAGTTTGTGGGACCCTTGTTGCAGAACTCAACAACTGCAAACAAATGAAATATTCAATGTTTACTTGGATAAAATGCTTGGTGCTGATTAAGTCAAAATACTGAATCTTAATTGGTTATTTATATTAGACTTCAACCAATTGAAAACTCGTCTTCTAGAGCAAGGCAAATGCTCATGTTATCTACATAACTGAGTGCTCATGTGCTGTCCACACACAGATGTAGTGAGAGACTAACCTTGTTGAATGAATCCTTGTCAATCAGTCATAAGACTATGACATATGAACTTGGAAAGCAAATAAACTTCTGGTTATAAACTCTAGCTACTGGCATCTCAGCAAAACAAGTTAGTCATGAATGTATTTCTAAATATAGTGACAGTCTGTCAATCTCATAAATTTACTTACAAGTCCATATATGTATAAATATAACACCTTCATCTAGACCCCTTAGACCTACTTAATGAAACAACAATTTCTTTGTCTAGACCTTAATGAAACAACAATTTCTTTGTTTAGACCTTTGAACATTTTTGAATTTTTTTCTTAACTCATTACTTTTGGTTGTTCAATAGTATGTAAAGTTGATGGATCAACTCTATCATTACTTTTCATAAATACTTTTCCATTACAAATATATTTGTTTCTCGTTGATAAAGGTCTCCGAAATGTTGAGAATTGATGTATAAAGTCCCCTGCAGTCGTTTTGGAAATTGTGTTGTGCAGATTTATTCATGTGGAACTATGCCTGCGCTTCTGACAAACTGTCTTTGGTGGTGCACAGTCATAGTCTACAATTTATATGTATAAAAAAAACAAAACAGATACAAACATTTTATGCAAGTGACTTGTTAAGTGTGTGCGTGTGTGTTGTTAGGGTCTTGTTGGTAGTGAACTTTATATCTGAATTAAACTCTCGGCTAAGACTTTTTTGTCTCGTGTTGTAATCATTCTCTCAAGTTTTGCTGCTGTTCTCTTTGCCTCAGGCCAACTGTATCCTTTTTCTTTACTGCATTTTCTCCCCTAACTTCCTCTTTCAGTTTCTTCTTTTTTTTGTGTTCACTTTGTCTTTTTTTTCATCACTCCAGACAAGGCATGAAGCTACGTGAAGTAAGGAGTTAAAAAACCCCCAAAAAAACTACTACTTCAAGGACAAAAACTTGTTAATGCTAAGTGTTAGATGAAATAGATTCTGGCATTGTTTTAAAAGAGTAATGTCTTTTTTTTTTTTTCTCGGCTTACTTTTGACGATAGAAAATTCAGAAAGATGATAAAAGAAATTCTTTTATCATCTTTCTGAATTTTCTATCTTGATTCTAACCAGTTAGTAACGGCTCACAAAGTATCACATTAATATACAAACTCTGAAAAGGACAAATTAGGCGAAAACATGTTAACTCGTCTTGGCTGAGTAAAGGGGTTAAAGTAGGATACAGACAAACCAGTCGCAGAGTACTTGAGTGCGCAGTGAACGGATTTAAAAATTCAAGAGATTACATTCAGTAGTATGTATGAAAAAAAAAAAAGAACATAATTTGACACTTTCCTCTCTGGCATCGGATTTATTGAGTATTGAAAAAAATTGTTTCCACAATTTCACCTTAGTTCAAACGAAACCAAGAAAGACATACGAAAAGATACAAAAAAAAAACAAACAAAAAAAAAAAAACATCAGTATTCAAAATATACAATTTGAATCATTCTTTTCCATTTCTCCACAGACGAGTATTCAACAATAGTTTTTGTATTGCAATATGTTCAATCCCGAAAAGAAAATTATCAATTTACTCAAGGTTTTGTATTATATTTTTAAAATTTAATGAATCTTGGATGCTTATTTACATTGATGATCTTTTAAATCAACACATTTCAGGTGAAAACATTATTACGTACTCACGTATCATGTCAAAATAAGTATAAATTCCGAAAATTATGAAAAATGATCCAGTAGAAAAATAATTACAAGTAAAAATAGTATTTATCGAATTTTCAAGTTTTATCATATATTTTAATGTGGAAGAGCTATACGACCAATTCATTATGACAAACTGACTTATCTCCCTTGACTTAAGGGTCCACCGTTTTTAAACAGAATGTAATTGTAAATGATTTTTTGTTAAAAATACATCTAGGACATTTTCTACTCAATCAGTTTTCATAATTTTGAGAATTTATACTAATTTCGCCATAACACGAAAGAACATAATGTTTTCACTTGAAATGCATTGGTTTAAATATCACCAATGTAAACAAGCACCAAATCCTGAATAGAGAAATATCTAGAAAGAAAAATTCGCTTTGAACAAAGAATGCTTGCGCCAAGAAATTTGGTTTCATTGAAGAGTTTTCTTTCATCCATTAGTAAAACATTTCCATTTGAGGTTTCATAATTTTATTATTTTCCTTTGTTTATCTTGTTCAAACTACAATTTGTATGCCAAGAGAGCTAAATTTGTCCATTGATCTGTCACACATAAGTTTAAAATATTTTTATCATTAAAAATACAGATTGAATGGCTACATTTTTGTTAATTTGTTTTTTTTTTTTGTGTTATATTCAGTCATTTATTCAGAAGAAATTACCTTGTATTTTTATTTAGCTTTGATTTTTATATAGTTTGTATTTACCAACCTATCTGCCTAAAATAAAGCTGCAATCCACCAATCAGATTAAATTTGTAACATCAAATTACAAGGAAGGAAAGTGAAGCAGATTTGTCTTTAAACGTTTAAAAGGTTTTATCTCTTACTAGTGGTATTCAGCAGGCAATGTACGTGTAGTGATATCTTATTATTCAAAGATTTTTTTTTTAGGAAATAATGATTTCAATGGTAATGTTTTTAATTTTGCTTTGAAAGAAAAGTAAAAAATAGTATTTTTAATATGAGGTTAAGTAATAAAAAATGTTAGCACGGTGTTAGGAAAAAAAATCTTTCTTACAGGACAGCTGTAAAACAACAAATTGATTTAATGGATCAAAATAAATTTGGATTATTAGAAAAAAAAATGATTTTAAACCTTAAAAAATACAAATAAAAATCATTATTTAAACGTTTAAACCCTTTTTAAATACATTCTTCACAGATATTTTTTTTATGAAATGAAGAAAATTTATTTAAAAAATGAATTCTGTTTTTTAAAAAACCTTATCTATAAATTCCCCTACTGATTCTATATAAAATTGGTGTCTTTTTAGATTCCTTGAAAAATTTAATTCTTATTGAATCTTGTTTGAATATTCTGTTAGAATAACAATTTTTATAATGTACAAACAAACATTGACTTTAATATGTATAGATTTTAAACAAATATTACAAAGTGCCACTTTGGAATGTACTTGATTTTATTTTTGAAAATTATGCAAAAACACTTGTCTACTGTTATAGTTTTTGTTGTTTTTTTTTTATTATTATTTTGCGCGTTTTTAGTTGTAAATACAAGTATTTTTTTTTTTTACTGACATGCTTACCCACTGCAAAGGAGGGGACCTCAAAATGCAAGATTCTTTCTTTCAAAAAAGAAAAGAAAAAGGTGTTTGTAGTGAAGGGGAGTAAAAAAAGTAAATTGTCAAAAAAAAAAAAAAATCCAACTCTTAGTCGGTTTAAAAAAAACAAGAAAACTCACTGACCAACCTCTATAAACATTACTCCTACAAACATTATTAACTCCTGATTCTCTACCTCATCATTATATCATTTTTTTCTTTGCATTTGAATTTTAGTAATCTATAGATATAAAAGACAAAATGTCTAAAATTTAAAGCTTATTGAGTCTTAAGAAGAAATTAAAACTTAGGGAACCTTGCTTTATTGTTGTCTAATGACTAAGGATAAAATTCAATGCAAATCTGAAATATTATAATTTTCATATTAGAAGCTGTGCCCTCTAAACACCCTTCAAAAACACGACAAAGAAACTGAAACATGTGGAATATTTATTAATCAGTATTTAATACTGATTAATATTTAACAAAGACCAGAAATATCTGAATTTTCATGGAGAGTTGCACCACTGTTTTATTTCCTTTGCATCAAATTAAATTAAGCTAAATACAGTCTATATTTGAACTCTTTTGCATTAAGCAGCTGCATTTGAAAATTTAGTGATCTGTTAATTAGGTTATGAGTGAATTTGAAACATACAAATATATATACAAGTTTATAGATGTTGCATTGAAGTGTTTGCAACCTCTAGCTCCTCTTCTGGTAAGCATTAGGCTTCGAAATACCGAGGTATAAAGAACATATAACACCTCCCCAATTAATGTTTTTTCCTTATTTAATCAACAAATTATATATATATATATATATATATATATATATAACTACTTAATTTACTCACATAAATTAATATACAAAAGTATAGATTTATGCGTAAACTTTAAGTATTTACTTCAAAAGTGCTCAATACGTAGGTAGAGCTAGTTAGTAATTTATAAAATATATATGGCGATTAAGCTACATTGAATATTCCACGTTTCATCCACTCTAGGACTCCTCAGGCTTATGCGATGATGACGGTGGCTAAGTGGTTAGCAACACAAACTGAAAACCTAGATGTGCCAAGTTTGAATCCAGTTCCTTCCACAGAAACACTTTCATCAAACCCAAACTTGACCTTGTGTTATATATATATATATATATTAGTGTGTGTGTGTGTGTGTTAATAAGTTATTCAAATTAACATTTTTGTAAGGTTAGTTACTTGGAAGAAATTATCTTGTAGCAGCTATACATCAAATATGGCAAACCAACTTTAAAAAAAAAATCTTACTCTACAGTCACGTTGGGGATGACAGTGGCTAAGTGGTTAGCAACACAAACTGAAAACCTAGATGTGCCAAGTTTGAATCCAGTTCCTTCCACAGAAACACTTTCATCAAATCCACACTTGACCTTGTGTTCAACCTCCTAGGGAGAAGATAAATATATTCTAGAGTCGCATTTTAAAAGAACACGATTTTTTTTCTAGCTTCTCACATCCGTCTTATAAAACAGATTACTACAAAAATTATTAATTGATTCCTTTGTTTTGGTTTTTGTTTGGCTTCTCTTTCTTTTTAGTTTGGATTTTATTTCCTTCTTTTTTTTGCGGGTGGAGGTTTGGTCCGGAAAGATTAATTCATTTTAACTATTAACAAAAATAAAGTTAAAGATGTAGGAAGGAATGATCGTTTTCTTTTCTGTTTGCAAAATTGCAATTAAATAATTATAAAAAATACCTTTTCCCCATCTCTGCTCAGAAAACAAAAACAAAAAAATGGTGTTTTTGAGATGAGGATCGATAATTTGGATTATTCGAGTTACTGTTCTCACTAGTGAAAGCCACATCCAAGAATGGAATCATAGTCCGGATAATCCTATCATGAATCAATCAGAAAACAATGGTTTCAAGTTCTTTTTCATACAAGTGTTCCACATCTTTTAATCTGATATATTCCTTTAAAGCATTCGGTACAGCAACTGGAAGTTTCTGAAATGAAACATTAACATTACAAACAATTCTTCTACGGTACACACTACGTGAAACATGTAGCAAAGAGGGTACTCTTCTCAAGGTAGCCATACACCAATTACTTATATGTGGTCCAACTATTTTAATGTAATCGGTGTGCTGTGAAGACCATCTCCACCCAGCTGCTGTGGCATATAGCACTAACCTCTTGGTGAGATCCAACTGTCGGTGCTTAATATCCCAATGAGATTCCAGATAATAAGCCATACTGTTCACCAACATCCCTAGCTCCTGCCCGCTACACTGACATAGAAGTTTGATAGTAAACCTTGACAAACTTTCGAATATCGGATCCATGGGTTGTTCAAACACGGGCTGATGTCTGTGAAACTGAAGAAGAAGTAGTTCATGAAACTTACAGGAAGTGCAAAACTGGAACGCCGTGTCCGACAGTTGGTAGATGAAACCTGTGTCTCCGAACTTCAACGCCGTCCGGATCACGTACAACATGGCGTCTTTGCAGATGGGTTCGAAGCTTGAGGACATTAGTGTCTTCATGATTTCCCAGTGGTCGACATCCGGCTCCTGTTCCATGCGCCGGTTATAGGTGTAGATAAGAGCTACGTCAAGAGCCGAGCAGTTTTTGATGTTAAGGATGTTCTTGTCACATGATGGGTGTTTGATAAGTTTCTTCACTTGGTTTTTGTGGCCGAGACGTATGGCTAGAATCAATGCAGTCTCGTTCTTATCATTCAAGGGCATGTTCAGGTCAACATTTGCTTCGACCAACTGCTGCAGGTCGGTAGCATTATCAGTGATAATGGCTTGCAGCAGGTTTTCTGGTACTGGGGAGTAATTCTCGTAGATTCTGTTTTCCTGGTTCTCAAGTGGCCGATCATCCACAGAGGTATTCGTGTGGATGGCATCAGGATGCCACATGTTTTTTGAAACGCAACTGTACCATTGAGAAGCATTATTGTTACCCATGGCACCAGGGCACTTGCTGGTTCTTTTAGAGAGAACTGTGATTCCTGAAAAATACAAAATGTAGGATCGTCTTAGATTATAGCCATTTCTGATGAAGCACTGTCATTATCTTTCCATATAATAATACACTAAGTAAATTTCATGTTTGTGAGTATGTTATCACCTTTCACCCGTTTTAAAAAATGGGATTACTCAATTGCTGAATGCAAAACAAAGTAATTTTTAACAATTTCATCTGATGTCGTTATGTTGAATGTTAAACTAATTAAAATACACTTTCCAACAATCAAGCAGCAAGGCTACTGCCATCATCGCCAACAATCAACAATACGATCAACAGCTCCATGAACAAGGACTGCTATCTACATTAAACCGACTATCTCTCTCAACTCAGCAGACAGTGGCACATCCTGACAATTAACAGAGGACAATACCAACCTCACTTATTCATCTGAAGTAAAAGTTTTAATATACACTTCTTCATCTATCTTTCTTGCTTCCATATGCTCATTTATTTACAATAAGTCATACGAGTGGTCGAGATACAACTGGGAACCCTGGGATACGGCATTAAAAATTAGTAACAAAATACAGTATAGTATATAATACACATGTATATAATCAAATAACATTATAAATAACTCCGTAAGGTGGGGCAAATACTGTAACCGGGGGCCTGAAAAACATCATATTCCACATCGTAACCTGAAAAATACCATATCCTAGGGCCACCGTATCCCAAGGTTCTACTGTATTACAAATTAGTGTCAGAGCGTTCAGCAAGATAATTATGGACAGCTACATGGGATTCACGCAATCCAAACTCTTCAGTCTCATCAAGGAACAAAAACAATTATTCAAGTTGAAAGCGGGACCAACACAACCATCTGATTATCTACTTTGGGAAATTCAAATCAACATAGATGCCATGATTGTTCTAAAATCGACTTCCTTAATACCAAACACGACTGCTCAGGAGAATGGCGATTACAACCTAGTAATGTGCCAACAAACTATACAAGACATCATGAGGCAGCAAAAGATTCTCTGTCCAGGAAATGACGTGCACCAGTTCATCACAGCCCTGAATAAAATACATGCAATTGATATCGCACCAGAGCTAATCACCTGTCCTAGTTTGGAAAGCAAATTTATCAAGTCTGCAAAAGACTTGCTCGACCAAAGTATATTTAAGTAGATGTTCGACTCAGACCAGGACGCAACCATTTTCAATCATCTGAAAGAACCCCTAGTAACCCACAGCAGCCAAATGATTACCTTTCGACATCTGAGCTGAGCCTGGGATTTAGAACAGTGACATGGCAAAAAACTAACAGATTTTGTAGGCCGACTCAAAACTAGCTTCAGAGGCTTTCGTCCACATTAAGAGCAAATTTAAAAAGGACAACTCTGAACTATCTGTTGATGGATTAATTTCAATCATAGGCACAATGCTCATGAGCAAAAAAGTGAAAGTATGGAACGTAAACCTGTACGTCACCTCATCAAAATGGTCAACCACTATATCACAATTGGTATAGCATGCAAAGCACAATGATACCTGGACCGTGGTGTAAAGTCTGATGTCACCACCTCACGAGACATGTTTTTCCCTCAAAAACAACGTTGGTCCAATCAGAGAAAAACACCTCACACAACAAACCAACACACCCGATTTAACAGACATCCTCACCCAAATCAAATGAGCATCAACAGCCAAATTGATAGACACCATCGGCAGTCTCGAGAACTCTGTCAGCAAACACCCAATATCCATGTGTGCAAGAGATACCTCAGAGGCCTCTCCTATTTCAATAAACACAACTGCAGATATTGACACCCACCCCACATTCAAACACAGGCCCATGTCATCCGTTGCTACGACAACATACCAAAGGCAGAGGATCAGGATTTTGCCTTTGGTTAGGACAGGATGTGATGCCTCGTCTGACACACTCCAACATCAGTCATCACATCTTCAACTTTCAGGGACATGCTCACTGTTCACCACTCGTCCACTCCACCTTCAACATCAGGAACATGAGCTTCTCTGACATCGCAATGCTAGATTCTGGATGCTCAACCTGCATCATACCAATATTCCAGTTACCAGACGAGGCCAAGAAATATATAACCCACTCTGACATCTGAGTGAAAGGAATCAACAGTAGCATCATCACCCTTGGTAACTGGCTTGTGACATCATGATCAGCAGCCAAGATTCACCCATATTCAGAAATGTAAACATACTGATAACAACACCAATCTTGATTGGTCAAAATATCCTGTGTCACAATACACTCAGCTCTTACTTGATAGACAACCAGAAAGCAAAAGTAGAGTTCAGACGCATACTTGCCTCAGGATGTTCAACACATACAGCCACTATTATATAACCAACGTTGTCAACCTACAATTCTATCTACAGCACCCATACCGATATCATCCAAGATCACCCAACCATGGCACCACGCCCTGACTCCTGCACTCTGGAGGAAAAGCTAACCTGGCTGAAACATCACATGGAACTTTCACTGCCAAACCACCCCAACCAAGATGAATTAGAGACTACGGCTAACCTACTCATCTGCTACACAAACATAATTGGTACAAAAAACAATGACATGGGCACATTAAGCCGACCTATTCAGATACCAGTCAGAAACAACATCCGATTGCTTAAGCCTTGGAAGCTGAGGTTAACTGTGAAATTAAACATATGGTGAACGAAAGCATCATTGAAACTTGCAAGTACCTCAATTTTTTTCTGGGGCCAGGAACCTCTGTTTTATTGATAAGAGACTATAAGCATTCCTCAATGCTGATCATGCTGTACAAACTCTGAACCAAATACCTCTACCAAGCTCATGATGGCAACAACTGTATACAAGAACGCCGATGCAGATTCTTGCGACACATGCACAAAGTGCAAAGAAAATTACAGTCGACACCTACACTAACCCATTGGTCACTGCAAATGGGGAAAGAGACCATTTAAACTTGTCCTCATAGATTTTGTCACAATGCTCAACTTGTAGAGAAAACAATGCATTCTAACGATATTGGATAGTTTCAACCGATATTTTACAGCCATACCATGTGCAAGAGACTGTGCTATCGACATCACCTGTTGATTGTACCAGTTCTTCCTTCGGCACAGAGAAATCCTACGCATAGTATCCTCTAACAGAGGCATGCACTTCATGGAAGAAGTTTACTGACAATTCTGCGACCAGATTTCTATTACATTGGAACTACCCAGCAAAGCTCAGAAACTCAAGCGACAACACTGAACGATGAAGAATGCCCTTTACATGCAAGGACAGAAACTGTGAGTGGACAGACATTTTCGAATTTGTCGGTTTGTCCATGAATGCCACAATCAATAAGACCAACCACTGATGTCTTCCTGCATAATGTGATCATCGGCTGTCACCCAAATATCGATTTACTGACATTTTGCAGAAAAGAAGTAAGGAGCAACGATCTGGGAGCATATGACATGCAAATCAACGTCCTGCTAAGACAGGTTCACCACCATGTCACTCTGGCCAATGATGAAGCTGACCACAAAATGGAGGATAATGCAACTTGGTTCACCAACAAGCACCCACTTCAAGCAAGGGAAAAAATTTTACTCCCATCAACCCCAATCAACTACGGCTCAATCATCCCACCTACCCTGGGTAGGAGACTTCACAATCACTAAAAACAAACAACATGACATATCAAGTACAAAATGAAAATGGCATCACAGCCTGGATCTACCACGCACATATCTGACATCTGGCTCCACGCTCGCCACTTCTACCTATCACAGATCTTCTACCTCCACTATGCAACAATTATGAACAACAGCCTATAAACAACCCTGCATATAACTCCGATAAGAATAGTGCACCATCCTCACAAGTTGACGAAACCAGAAAAATCCCAGCGAGAAGACCAAAGGATAGCTTCCCACACTTTGTTGTGTAAATCTGATTGAGATCGGGTGGTGGGGGGCACTGTTCTATTACATATCTCTTCACATTTACACATGCAAAATGTAAATAGCAGTACCAACAAAATACAGAATTAACAGGAGCAACAATAGTGACAGCAATGGCAGCACTTTAAATGAACCCTGTTCATTGACATAAACAAACTGGGCATATTTAATACATATATGGGCGTCAAAGACTATTTTTTCTGTGTCCTTGTTATTAGCATAATTTGCAGTTCATTTTAGTAAGAAAAATACCAGAAAGAATTATTTGGCTTGAAAACAATCAAGTTTGAAGTGTGAACATCACAGGTCAGCAGTCTCCCAGGATGTGTATTGGCACCAATAATTAATTCAACGGACAAAGTGGAAGCACAAGTTTTACTCGAATATATCCACAAATTTATCAGCATTAACCCAAAACAGACAAATGAACATACCCCTTAGACAGATAACTCCTTACCATGAGTCAAAACACAGAAATTAACATAACCTGGGATACAAAAAAAACCAACTCCCTACTACCCAAGGCTCTTGTGTCTTAAACTATGTCTGTGTGCAAAGTATAAATTTGGCCGGGTACAGACAGCAGCAGCAGTGTGTGTCCAGACCTCAAAGAACATGGTATCATTGTCAACACCTCTGCAACAATTAGCAGCAGTGCCGTTATCACCATCACCATCCTTTCAACAATCAGCAGCAAAATCATCACCATCTTCTCAAGAATCAAGCAGCAAGGTTGCTGCCGTCATCGCCAGCAATAAACAGCTCCATGAACAAGGACTGCTATCTACATTAAATCGGCTATCTCTCTCGACTAAGCGGGCAGTGGCACACCCTGACAACAGGACAATACAAACCTCACTAACGCATCCAAAATAAAAGTTTTAATTTAAACTTCTTCGCCTGTCTTTCTTGCTTCTATATGATAATTTATTTACAATAACTCATTAGAGGGATCAAGATACAACAATATGCTGTTGTCATAGCCCTATTTTTGACTGTCTAAGCTGTTCCTTGCTTGCGTCTTCAATCACCATAATACCACATTCATTCCAGGGGTTGTCCCAAATCGATTTTCTTCTTTCCTCAAATAAATCTGTACATAAATAGATTGTTTTTATTAAAAAAATTTCATTAGCATAGTGGTGGGAAAAAAATAAAACTACAAAGACCCTTCTAACCCTTTCTAAATGGCAGACTCTTAGTAACACCCTTCTAACCCTTTCTAAATGGCAGACGTTCGTTTTCCAGCTTGTTGGGAACCATAGGCAAGCAGGTCAGCTAAACTCTAGATGGCAAAAGAAAAAAAATAGGGTGGGGGAGTTTGGGAGTATGTGATGTTCTTCCAAGATGAATACAATTTGGGGGAGGCCATGGGTGAAAAGGAAAATTGGGAGTAGGCATCTTGGAGGTTTCCTATCGGGGAGGGAGGGGAGCATTCACTCGGCTAGCTAAGAAACTAAAAAAGGCTTATCTTAAAGGGTCTAGGGTCTGATAGGACCAGGAACCGTGTGCACGATGCTCAAGCATGGAACACGTATCCGAACTTGACTCCTCTGCATCCGCACAAGCTCGCTACTTCTTTAAAAAAAACGTGTGATGTAATCTTTTTCTATCATAACTGAGCTTGACGTTCAATTAAAGAACGTCATCAGATCCTGATCAGCAAAAGATCCAACCCCTCGGTTCACATTTAGAGGTGACATTCACACCACTAATCTCACTATGACCAGGGTTGTGAGAAACACCATCCATTTCTCCCAGTCCTACGGTGACCTAACATTAAGGATGATGTAGGGTACATTCAGCTAGTGGGGATGCTTGGGTTGGGATCGATGTGAGCAATACTGCCAGAGTTTGGCTGCATTTGAAGAAAACATGTTCTGGTTTTTCTTTTGCTGGAGTCTTGCAACATGGACAATTTTTTTTTTTTGTTTACTAGGGAATCACCAATTATCAAGGCCACTCGAGGACAAAGGTTAATGGGTGTATGGTAATCATTGGAATAACAACATTGTAATCATTTTGGTATAACTTGATTATTTAAGGGAACAGCTCAACATTGGACTTGAAAACAACCATGTTGTAGTCAGCTGGTCAGGGATATTTACATTGAGGGGGTGCAAGGGCTTGTAGTTCGTTGGAGCATTCACCATTAAAATACTTGTAAAACAAGCAGAGAGATGCAACATTTCGTCGATGGGACAGAGCTGGAAGCATAGATCAAAGTTCAGTACATATCAGATTGGCGACTCTCTTTTGGACCCTGTCCAGGAGTGAGGGACTAGTAGAAGATGCACCGGCCCAAATGTGACTACAGTACTCCATACCTGGGCGAATGGTGGCCTTGTAGAGTTA
This sequence comes from Euprymna scolopes, assembly GCF_053919585.1. Taxonomy (NCBI): domain Eukaryota; kingdom Metazoa; phylum Mollusca; class Cephalopoda; order Sepiida; family Sepiolidae; genus Euprymna; species Euprymna scolopes. The sequence goes on along the minus strand of NC_136491.1, from coordinate 41,783,012 downwards.
AAGGATACTTTCAGGCGTAAGTAACTTTCTAGCACGGTAGAAAAAGCCCACCTTCTTCAAATCAACAACTTAGTTTTATGTTTAAAATAAAGTTGTTTTCACTAGAAATATTAAGCAACCGTACATTTAATTTTATTTATTTATTACATTTAAAAATTTTTTATTTTTTTGATTTATATAAATACTAGCATGAGTGCCTGGCATTGCGTGGGTGTTTGGAGGTGTGTGTTGACCAAAAAAAAAAAAAGTGGTTGTAGGAAGGCAGGCTCGAACCCGTAACGTGAAAGAGGAAAAGAATGAAAAAAAAATGTGACGTCTTTGCTGTTACGACCACCGCCAAACTAGAAGTGACATAGGTTTAAATTAAGGCTAGACAATCGAAAAGAGGGGATGACTTTCGAAAATATCAGCGAAAAAGCGACCCCTCCCTGTAGAAAAGTGCCCAGTTGAGAGTAAAAAAATTAATATTTTTAGACAATTTTTCTGTATTTGTCGTCTGAAGGGTCGAGCTTCAAAACAATACTAATCTTGTGAAAATCCGTCACCTGTCAAAAGTTTTAGGCAGACATGCAAACATGCATACATAGATTTATATATTTGTAGCTCAAATTTTCAATCCAAACTGATTAAAAAGCTTGCCCTATCTCTGAATACCCTTTATGTAAAATTTCAAATGTTTAGACCAGAAATTGTCTGAGTAATTTGGTAAAGACCGCAGAGGTCGATTGTTTTTTTTTTTTTTTTTAACTTTGACCCCTATTATGACCCCTTAAGATTTATTGTTTTGGGCTCAAATCAAGTTATTAAGTTAGATCCATGTCCAAGGAACCCAGATCTAAAATTTCAGTGTTTAAACCCAAAATTGGTGGAAGAGTTTGGTAGAGTTCTCAAAGGTCAAATCGTTGAACTTTGACCCCTTAACAGCCAAATTTCTGGCTGAAAACTGATTACAAAGATCTTCCCAAATCTCATTACCCTATATATCAAATTTCGAGTCTGTAGACTGAAAATTGACAGAGTTATTGTGTAGGGAAATGTACACAGACAGACCTTTTCACTTTTATAGATATATAGATAAAGAATCCCCCCCCCCATGATTTAACCTTTAGAGTTAAATTATAATAAGAATCGGTTGGGTGTATTTTACAAGGCATGAACTGAAGTATGGCACTAATTATTTGGTATAATAGATTCTATGTTACTATGAGACTATTCTTCTCATCCTGAGTGTTATCTGTGCAACATTTCTGTCAGATTATCCTTCGACCGTCTTCATGCATCTTGGTTGTTGTTTGGAAAAGAAAGGAGAAAAGTTATAACAGTCAACATGCCTGAAGACGGTCAAAGGACAATCCGACCGAAACGTTACACAAATAACACTCAAGATGAGAACAATCGTCCGATCAATACAAGTAATATAAACAATTAGCACTCATACAAAAAAAAATTCAGAACTTTAATAATTGATTCTACTTTTTTAGGTGATTACATGTAGATACCCTAAAAAAAAAAACTTTCTGAAATTAAGAGCGGAAGATCAGTTTTGTATATACATTTAGTGTGCAATGATCTCCCATTTGCGAGCCCTCTTAACTTTTTAGTTCAGGTAAATAGTTTTTTTTTACCACTAACTAAAAACTCGACTGGCAATGTCGTAACACAACATATAATCACCTAAAGTAGACCCCCCCCCCTCCCCGAAAGGCAGAAAATTTATCTGTCATTAAAAAAAAAAAAAAATAGTTAATTGTCTTAAACGTTATAAAAGCTTGAAATGAAGGATCATTTTATGTAAAATTCTAAAAAGTCTCAAACAATTGCAGTTTTGTTTCTTTCCACCAAGGTTTTCAGTAATCGTCTAAAAAAAAAAGAAGTAAAATTTACTTTTGGAGGGGAAGGCTATCGAAGCTACAAATCTTACAATAATAACGATTTCATGGTAATTTTTTATGATCTGCCCCAGCGTAGTATAGACATCCCCAACCTCCTCATGTTAAGAACGGCTTTCGGAATAAACACCCTCAACCTCGAAAGCCGTTCTTAACATGAGGAGGTTGAGGTTGGGGGGTTATTTCGAAAGCCGTTCTTAACGGGAGGTTTGGGGTATTTATACTACGCTGGAGCAGGAGCAGATCGTAAAAAGATACCGATTTTATTTTTTAAATCTTAAATATGACAGCGAAATTGCACATTTACCAAAATCCGCCATTGTATTTCTCCGGCAGTAAGATTACTTTAAAATAAAAAAAAAATATATAAAAATTACATGCAAAAAAAAAAAAAAAAAAAATTAAATGCTAGTTTAAGCCAGTAATGTCACTAAATAGGGTTTGTGAGTGATATGAGAAAATAAATTTGTATAGGTATTAAACATGTTATCTTAAACATTATTACCTGAGAAGTCATTTCGAGTAAAAAATTAATTTATTTTACCCATCTAAAAAAAGAAATGCATGATTAAAATGTGTAAACATTGAATGAGTAAAAATCAAGATGGCTGTCACCCACAATTTCATAGAGCAAGTAGTGGCCTTGACCTTGCGATCAAAAACTGTTGTTTACATTTTTTTCTAAATGGGATTAAAAAAATCGTTTTAATTTTTGTTTAAGTTTATTTTTGGTAAATATGCAATTAACATGATAATGATAATAATAATAAGAAGTCACTGTGTATTTATCAAAGTTACGAACAGACGAGAAACGCACGCACAATGTGTGTACTTAGCAGAAAGAGGGGAAAAAGAGTGACATGTATCAAGAAATATATGAAATTTGAAAGTGTTTACATATTTTCTTTTGCGGATCGGAATAATATGTCGTTGAGGAAAGAAAGAAGAAATTAAATTTGTTGGGAAAAGAAATATTGATTTTTTTTTAATTAGATATTTTATTTTGAGTGAAATCGTTAAATTTGGTACATTATTTTTTTTTTATTTTAGCACTTGTGCATTTGTGTAGTTTAACATTCCCAAGCAAATTTAGAAAGCCATTCTTAACACGGGGAGAGCTTACGTTCCGCGGAACAACCAATTTACTCGGGGATGTTAAACTGCAATAACACACACACACACACACACACACACACACACACACACAGACACACAAGGAATAAAAAAATCCGGTTAACTAAAAATCGGTTCATGAGAAGTTAAATAAATACAATTTAAAAAAACACAAAAGAAAAAACAACAACAGTGAAATTGTCCGTATAAATAAAGGAAATGAAATAGTTTATTTGCCAAAATTACTTGGAATCCGACAAAAATTAACGCGGTTTAAATTAATTACGTAAAGAACACAACAGAATAAAAGAAGGAAAATACAATAGAAATAAAATCTGAAGAAATAAAATCATTTAAAGAACAAAACAACGAAAAAGATTAGTTTATAAAAAAAATAAAAGGCGATGTTGACTAAGATTTTTTTAAAACTTTTGGTTGAGGCTTCTTTTTTTTTTTTTTTACAATGTCCAACAAAAAATAACGAACCCCGTGCTATTTTTTCTTTTTCACCTAACAATTTAATTTCATAAACTTTAAATTGTTAGATGAAAGTACAAAATAGTTACATATATGCAAAAAAAAAAAAAAAAAAAAAAAAAAAAAATGCCACCCCCTCCCGATGTTAAGAATAAGTTTCTAAATAATAAATTTTAACAGGCTCCGTATGTTGCATAAGTAACAAAGTTAGAAATAAATTGAAATGAAACTAATTGCTTTAAGAAAAAAAAACAAAAAAACTACAGTAAATCAAAACGAACAAATAAAAAAAAATAAAAAAACTTTTAAAGTTTAGTAATCACAAATTATTTCCGGTAAAATCAGTTTAGTTATTTTCTTTTTTGTTGTAAAGAATACCCATGGTTACACCCCCCCCCCCTGCAATCCTATTTTTTATTTATGCGATTACTCACAAAAACTTGGAAATAAAATAAACAAAAACATATTTATTTTAGAATTAATTCCAAGTGGGTGGGGAGTTATATGTTCACATTGCAGGAACTGTAATACCAGGGTCGGAAAGTGTGATTGAGTAGTCAGTGCCCCCAATAGGGGGTGGGGTGGGGACTGGGGCGCTGACCTGGTCAGCCGCAGTAAGTGTGCCCGAGGCGATTAAACTAAAAAGAGAGAAGGCAAAGCCTGGGAGGATGGATCTCCTAGGACTACACAGAACTAGGCCAGTATAGGAATGGTCTAAACCTCTGTTGATTTTGGGGGCCGAGGATGGTGGGTGATCATAAATTCAGCGTAAACTGATTCCGCATTTCCGGGCCATTCTAGCTTTTTAGGGCAGCTTATCCTAAGTTTGCCTGGCAATTACATAAAACACACACACACGCACGCAACCACCTTAAAACAAACCCTCCCCCACATAAAAAGATAAAAACACAGGATTTATCGGCCATAGAAAATATATAAGATGATTAACTAAATGCCCTCAAACCTTAAAATGTACTGAAAATAGAGGAGGGGGGGTCATTTTACTTGAACTTTATGAAACTCATCTCACATTGTAAATTCAGGAAAACAAAAAATGTTGTTTTTTTTCTCTTCAAAAAGTTTTTTCATAGTCTTAACACGTAATCGCCTAAAAATGTACAACTGCGTTTTCTGGAGAGGAACTCGATGGTGAGGGTTAATCAACAAATAACACCTTATTTATTTACTTTAAACCAAGTTTTTAAAACAACATCAAAAACAGTAAATTAGAGCAAGTTTCATGAAATACCGAAATGAAGACCAGGATGGAAAATCTTTCAAACCCTGTCGAAACAAGGGTTTGGGCAGTGGGGACAATTCACATTCATAATTTCTAGTTAAGGACGGAACTATTTTTTAAACATAAAAATCAAAGAAAATATTATTTTACCCTTTTGGGGATTTCTAAAACTTTTAAACAGAAAAAAAAAAAAAAAAAATGGGGAAGGTTCGTGCCATTAACTATGGATTCTAATTATGCGCCTTTAACTCCGTTTCGACTTGTTTATAAAGATGGCAACTATATTTTTTTTCGGTCTATAATATTTATTTCGACGTTTGTCGTTTCACATATAAGATAAAACTTGTCGTAACATGATTTTTAATGTACTTTTTTTTTTCTTTCCTTTTTTCCAAACCCGTTTAGAAATTAATCAAAAATTAGTTTTGGAAATGTAAATCAGAAAGACTTTTTTTTTTTTTTTTTTTTTGAGTGGGGCCAAACTTAGTAGTATATGGGCTTTCGATCGAAGCGGAAAAGAAATCCTCCAAGACTGGGGCAATTTTTAATTTTGTTCCAGAGTACCCTTTTTATTTGAGAGAGAGAGAGAGAGAGAGAGAGAGAGAGAGAGAGAGAGAGAGAGAGAGAGAGAGAGAGAGAGAGAGAGAGAGAGAGAGAGAGATCATCTACATTTAAAAAAGAAAAAAGATCATGTTTGATTTTGTCCTCGCGGGGAGACAAGTAAATCGAAACATTAAACAAGATTCTTAACTTTGTGTCGCAGTCGCAGCGGAAGAAAATTCGCATTTTTCTACAAAAAAAAAAAAAAAAAAATAGATATACGGACCGTGCTGAAAATAATAACATTATTCAAAGAAACCTATTCATGGGAAGAGGGGGGGTCTTTTTTTTTTTCAACTATTCTGTACTTTCACCTAACAATTTAATAAACAAAAGATACCGTAAAAATGGTACAGTACAGAAAATGGTCCCAAATAATTTAAGAAATAACTAAGCATTGTAAGTGTCACCGATTACTGCGCCCGGCAGCATGAACGAACACGATGATGAATATGAATGTGCAAATAAGTTTATTTGATATTATATTTATGGTCCATAATATAAATAATAACAGTTATTATTATATACGTATATATATATAAAAAATCAACAACATTGCCTGAGGCTTTATAGAATAATAATAATAATAAAAAAAACAATAACAGTAAGAATCGCATATTACGTACCATGACATCGCGAAGACGGTGACAAGGGAAAATGTCACCTGTTGAAATTAAACAGAACATTAAACAACAACCCAGTTGAGAGTGCGCGTCCGACTTCCTCAAAGTTTGTGTGTACCCCCCTTCCTCCGTCTGTCTCAATAAGCTTGTAACTTTAACTAAATAACTCATTTTAAAAATGAAGTCTATCTAAATAATAGCTAATACTAGTTAATCTCTATAGAATTTCCAACATTTAAATTCGGAAATTGTTGCTTGAATTCTAACTGCCCTTTTTTTTTTTTAATTCGGATTATTCAAACTATTAGTTTCATCTATTCCCAACGTTTCGGCCGATGTAGCCTCCGACTTTCTTCAGACGCGTATTTTTTAAAATTTTCTTTTGAATTTTGGAATCTTCAGACGGAATTGTGAACTTAAGCCAGTATTATTGTAGATTATACAGCACAATTACGTTATGATACACCAGTTCTCGCCAGATCACCAATGTTAAGCAACAATGAATCTGCGCAGTAAATGGGTGACCATTTGGAAAGGATAGGCGCTGTCGCCGCTGTATGTACACGGGGGGAGATGAGATACACCCCTGAATCAAGACGATCAAGCAACGGGAAACTACCGTCTTTACTTGTCTTCCCGAGATTATCATGGCTCTACAATTTGGGGAGCCATCGTCGCCGACGCTGTTAAAATAGCAGGGCCGCTGCAATCTGCATGCATGCGTACTCTTCTCCGGTAGTGCCCCAAATAAAATTCTACTATTTTAGGCATTTGAAAAACCTGTTTGAAAGAATTTTTTTTCTCCATATTTAGAGTCACTTTAGCATAAATCTTGCATCAATTCATTCCTCATTTCCGGACCATTTTAGCATTTTACGGTAGTTAATAATAAAAAAAAATTACTATGGAAGGTAAATTCGATGCATTTTTCTTTTCTTTTTTTTTTTTTTTAGGAAGGTGCTGCTCGCTGTGGACTTAGTTATTTTTATAACTTCGAAAAGGGCTCCATCAATTACGTTTTATATTAGTTTCAGGATAAAACTTAATAAAATCGGAATGAAATCTAGGCAATTATTATTATTTTTTATTTTATTTATTTATTTTTTTTACATAGGCATCACCACTTATCAAGGCCCAGAGACCACTCGAGGATAAGGGCTAAGAGTGGATAGTATCATTTGAACAATATAGTAATTGTTAGTAATGGAAATTCGGTAAATTATTAACTTAAGTGGAACGGCTCATCAAGAAGTTGTTTATGTTGGACTTGAAGACAATCAGATTGTAGTCAGCTGGAAAGCAGGAAAATGGAAGACAGTTCCACAGGCATGCAGTTCTAAGAAAGAAACTTTTTTCATGGAATCTACGTTTAGGTTTAGGCATGGATAAAGAGTGGGGGAAATTATTGATGGTGTTTTCAGCAAGACGAGTGTTTCTTGTGAAAATTTGGCGAGGGGGGGGACCATAGATTGAAGCTCAGTCGAGCACTTGCCATGAAAATAACGATAAAGCAGAGACAAACTCGCAACATCTCTTCTGTGAGATAGAGGTTGCAGAGAAGAGAAAAGGACATCTACAAGGCTACAAAGTCTATTTTGAACTCTATCAAGAGAGGACAAATCCTTTCTAGCAGCTCCTGCCCAAATGTGGCATCCTTGGACGTACCTGGCTCTTATATAGATAGAGAATTGCATTAGTAGTGAGATATCTACTGGATCGATAGAAGGATCCCACCATTTTTCCAGCGGCCTTGGCAACAGATTTAATGTAGGTGTTCCATTTCAGATTAGGAGTAAAGGTCAAGCCCAGAAGCTTGTCAAAACATGAGGCCTCCTGAAGACGAAAGCCATTCATTTCAATTGATGCCAGATGGGGATCAGAATGTTGACGATGTAAAGATAGAAGCTTGGTTTTAGATCCATTAAAAGTAACCAGCCACTCCTTTCCTCAGTGTATCATGTGCTCAAGATCAGAGGAGAGAGAATTGGAGAGAACTTGGTCGTTTACAGTCTTAGATGTGCTACCATAGATGGTAGTGTCATCAACTGAAATGTCTACGAATGATGTAAGGATGTGATTTGGAAGATCATTAATGTAGATCAGGAAAAGGGTTGGGCCCAGGATGGATCCCTGAGGGACTCCAGCATAAATACTGTGAGCTTCCGATTTCTGCCCATCAACTACTACTCTTATGAACCTATCAGAGAGAAATGATTTAATAATTGAGAAGACATTTCCAGCTATGGTATAGCTGGAGATCTTGTGAAGTAAACCTTTATGCCATACCCTATCAAAGGCCTTAGATATGTTAAAAGCAATTGCCCTAGAAAGGTTGCCTCTGTCGAGCGATTCGCTAATCCTATGAGATATAACTGTAAGCACATCTGCTGTAGATCTAGCAGAACGGAAACCATATTGAGTGTCACTAAGAAGGTTATTTCTGCTGAGATGGTTGATTACTTCTCTATTTAACACAGATTCCAGCAACTTATTCATGACGCACAGGAGACTTATTGGCCTGTACTGAGAGGGGGATGAACGATCACCTGAATTCTTAAATACAGGGCATACTGATGAGATTTTCCAGGGTGATAGGAAGCAATTCTCCTTAAGACAACGTTTAAACAGTTTTATAAGTATGGACACTAGTTTTAGTTGAAGTTTTTTGAGTACTATAATTGGAATACCGTCAGGGCCAGTTGCTTTACTGGAATCAAGGTTTTTGATTAGCTTGGCAACATCACGAACAGATATTTGTATATCACATAGCGTGTTTTCTGATACAGGAGGAAATATTGGGAGTTGGCGGCCTTGGTCGCAAAGGGTAGAATTAGCTGCAAAGTTCTTGGCAAAGAGTTTGGCTTTGTCTGATGCTGATGAGATTACCTCAGGTCCATTTATGATAGTTGGGATAGAGCACACACTTCTGTTCAGGATTCTGTTTGCTATTTGCCAAAACTGGTGGGAACCAAGCTGCTGCTCAGCTACTTTGGACTTGACGGACTGAGCATACAACTCTCTTGCGTTCTTTATTACTTTCTTACAATGGTTGCTGGCAGTCCTGAAAGCGGCTTTAGTTTCCATACATCTATTACATTGGAGGCAATGGAAAAAGTGATTTCTGTGCGCAATGGCAGCAGCATATTCTGGAGAGAACCATTGCTGGCTGTTAGGTTTTTGCTGGAACTTTTTCGAGGGTATGAAATGGTCTATACTTACAATTAACCATTCTGTCAGGTCTGATACTATAGAGGATACATCCTTTTTAAACAATGAATACAGCGGTAGATCTGATATAAGTGTACGGAAGCTATCCCAGTCAGCCATAGTGTATCGATATACTGTATGATGTTCCATAATATATTCAAACATCATATCTGTAAGAGAAAATTAGAATATATATATATATATATATATATATATAGAGAGAGAGAGAGAAAATGGTGCCAAAAAATATATATACTATTTTATATTCAAACATTATATGTACAATATGTCTTATCATTGTAATGTGCGTAGTAATGTCATGAAACTATTTTCATACGTGCAATCACTGTAATCTCTTGGCGTAGGTTGTTTAGTTCTCTCCCGCTGCAAAAGCTTATGCACCACAGTCGGAAAGTAGGATTGAGAAGTCAGCGCTCCAGAGGAGGAGCACTCTGACCTGCAAAAGACTTCCTGGGCAGCGCTGTCGGCATTCCCTGGTGAGGGCGCATCAAGCGATTAGCAATAAAACAACCACTTCTCAAAGAGAGAAGGTAAAGCCTGGAACTGCACAGAACTTAACTTCAACTGTAAAAAATCCACAGGAACCAGATCATTACTGGAATGCTCTAATCTCTGTTGATTTTGGGCCAATTCATTCTCTGGCCTTCTTCTAAATCATATGCAATATTATCATGTTTTGAATTCCAATAAATTTAGCTAACAAAGTTTCTTTAGCATGTTGCTCATAACTGAAAATACTATAATTCAAAGCGATTCTATTGTTAATCAGATTTGAAGTGGAACATATATAGCATTTGATCTGTTATAGCTGTAGTACTAATATTATAGGTACTAATCTGCTAAGCATTTATTTTTAAATTGTCTTTCAACTTAGTAATTTAGATCTTTTATATAATGCTCTGTTTTATGCCCTTTGGAAAAACAAATTTAAAAAAAAACTCAAAAAACAAAAGGGCAGATGAATTATTCTTTAGCATTGGTAGGCAAGCATCTAAAAATAATGTCTCAATAAAAACACTAGGCTCCATCACTTCAATGTGTAGGTGCCAGGATAGCATTTGAGCAATAAAAATCTTTCCTCAAATAAGGAAATTAATTCCAAAGAAAATCAGTTGCATTTCATTTTAATTTAAATGTTGGAAGCTTGTATGAATGGTTTGACACGGTTGTTGAGTTTCTTGAGAGATGTATTGTCCTGTATTGTGTCTAAGAAACTCGTTGGAGAGGCAAATCTGCTGGAATGGTTATGGGAAAGAATGCAAGTGGTATAGGTTGTATTGGCTTAATGGTGATGTTTTAATGAAGAGAAAGATGGATCGATAAAGTGATTGAAGTTTATCATGTAAGTGAGCAACTCATTTCTGATGAAGTTGATGGTTGGTGAAGAAATTTTCACGCCTACATCTATTTATGCACTACACTGTAGTTTGAGTTAAGATGCGAAAAATAAGGTTTTCGATGGGCTTACTGCAGTAAGGATTAAAATTAATGAAAAGGGAGTACTTGATTTGAATCAACATGTTGGAAAACTCATTATTTTTAGGGGTTACATAAAGGAAATAGATACGTTGATAGGAATATGGAGAAAGAATTTTAGAATTTGATCTTGCAATCGACATGTTGGTTTCAAACACTCCTTTTAGAAAAAAGAGAAAACATCTCATGTGGAATTAATACCTGGTGAAATTATTGTGACAAAGCGCAAAACAATTATTTACAATTTCATGCTGAATGAAAGCTCGTGAGGTAAAAAGGAAATTTATCCCTAGGAGAAAGATGTGGAGGTTGAATGAAGAACATGTGTGACATGAGTTTAGCGATCAAATGATGGGATGTTCATCTCTCAACTTACGAGTAATTCCATTGCATTTATTACCAATGCTTATAAATACTACAAAAATCGGATTGCACCTGAATCCATTTGCGAAATCTGAGCTGGAAATCTTTTTCTCTTTCTGGGGGATTCCAACACAACAATAACATTGTGTAACACTCAAAATCTGTGGCCATTTTTATCTGTGCAATGGTGTAGAAAACCCATGTCTAGCCTTCGTTTTTGTTGCATTGGATACAGTTTTTTTTGCAAAATTATCACTTTCGAGAATTTTGCGAAGGATCTTAGTGATGAAGATGGTAAACAGTGGAAGGTTGAAGAATACAGTGCTGAATATAACTGATAAGGCTTTTGGGTGGACGGTATAGGGTGACATGGTGTGCAAATGAGGAAGTTGAGAAGTTATAAAAAAAAAAGAAAAAGTGGAAACAATTGATTCAATGCTTTAGTAAATATTGATGTGTATCTGGAGGGAAACAAGAAGAAGAATATACACAGTTAAAAAGGAAGCTGAGAAAGCCAGGTTTCCAGATATACTATAAAGGGATGACCAAAAGAATGAAGTATTCAGGACAGCTAAACAGACAGCAAATATGGATATTGCTGGAAAGAAGTGCATTCGAAATGACAATGTACTTTTAGCAATGTATGAACAAGACAAGCGAGGTACTTTGAAATTTCACTATGAGAATTTGCAGAGGCAATATCTGGTCCAGCTATAAAAATTGAGAAAAAACAATGGTATATGAAGCTGTAAGTGAGATGAAGAAAGATAATGCTTAAGGCATAGTTGCAGAAGGCTGTAGGTGAAACAAGCATTGAGATGATAACACTCTATACCAATCTGATCATCAAAGAAAGACTGGGAACTTAATACAGTTGTGAATTGTTACATGGTTAAATGGAAAGCACTACATATAGATGACTAGCAGGGAGGGGGCAGCTCGGCTTTGCCCGGTTGTAAAATACGTTTAAATATGATATTTTAATTTGTCCAGATTTCGTATATATTATTATAGGACTGTGATTTCAAAAGTAAAAAGAAAAATATTTGTGTGCCATCAGCTGGAATCGAAACCAAAAGCAAAACTGTAGCATTCAAAGCTGTTGATGTTACCGCTGTACCAATGTGATAAGCATATGGACTAATTAAAAATAAACTAAGATGAAGGTACAAAATTTATAAGGATTTTTTCAATTTTGACCCCTTCAAAACTATTTTAACCGGCTAAAAACCCATAAAAGAACAGTCCATAAAAAATCCAATCCTTTGAGGCCCCTAGCGCTGCTCTGTGACTTTTAGTTTCGGAAGAGATAGTTTCAAAATATGGAGACACACACAGACAGACAGATAGAGAGACAGACAGACATAGTGAGTTTTATAGAAAGGGGGCGTCTGGCTTTGCCCGGTCATAAAAAATGTTTAATATGATATTTTAATTTATCTAGATTTCATATATATTATTAAAGAGCCGTGATTTTTCAAAAATAAAAAAAACAGTATTTGGGTGCCATCAGCTAGAATCGAAACTGAAAGCAAAACTATTACAACCAAAGCTGGTAACATTACCACTGTACTAATGTGACACACATATAAACTGATCAAAAATGAAAAATAAACTAAGATGAATGTACAAAATGTATAACCAGTTTTACAATTTTGACCTATTTTTGATCCCTTAAAAATTATTTTAACAGGCTGAAGACTCATAAAAGAATGGTCCATAAAAAATCCAACCATTTAACACCACTCTGCGACTTTTAGTTTCAGAGGAGATAGAGTTTGAAAATATGGAGACAGACAGACAGAGATATAGCCTTTTATATATTAGATTACAGCAGCTGAAAGTTGATGGATCAGGTCCTGAAAGTGATTGAGAGAATTATTGAACAGCAAATAAGAAGCCAGATAAGTGTAGATGAAATGCAGGTTTCTTTCATGTCTGAGCAAAATACCACTGACATTGTATTTATCTTTAGACAAGGGATTTTTATCCTGGGACCCCAAAATCAACAGACCATTCCTGTAATGACCTGGCCCCTGTTGATGAATATTGTTGGCATTCTTTTCTTTCTAGAAAGACACTGGATACTTACAAGAGGGATGATATGAAGGTTGCCAACATCTCTAAGTGAAAATGTTTCTGTGGAATGAGCTAGATTTGAACTTGGTACATCCAGGTTGTTAGTTGGGATGTTAAACACTTAGACACCGTCACCTCCCTGCTGCTCCTGCTGCTGCTGCATATTCATCATAGTGAATCACTGTTTCATCCAACAAAGCTTCTGAAGTCAAAGGTGGCTGCTGGAGTTACTATCTTACCTTGTAGTGAAGGTAGAAAATAAGGTCCCAAGTTTCATTGAGGAACAAAACACATTCTTTTTATACAGCCTAATTAGTTGCTGCTGATTATAACTTCACCCTGGTAACATCTGCTTAGTCAGTGGAAATGACTATACACAGAGAAACGAAATTGTATTTCTCTCTGCAACTTGAGCTGTTGAAAGATAAAATATTCTGGTCTATTGGGAGTGTCAACTCAAAAATTTGCCATGACGAAGCTGTTTTTTTGGGTTTTTTTTCTCTCTCTGGATGAAATTCAAGTGTTTTAGAGTGTGACTACTGGTAACATCTGCTTAGTCAGTGGAAATGACTATACACAGAGAAACGAAATTGTATTTCTCTCTGCAACTTGAGCTGTGGAAAGATAAAATATTCTGGTCTATTGGGAGTGTCAACTCAAAAATTTGCCATGACGAAGCTGTTTTTTTGGTTTTTTTTTTCTCTCTGGATGAAATTCAAGTGTTTTAGAGTGTGACTACTGGTAACATCTGCTTAGTCAGTGGAAATGACTATACACAGAGAAACGAAATTGTATTTCTCTCTGCAACTTGAGCTGTGGAAAGATAAAATATCCTGATCTATTGGGAGTGTCAACTCAAAATTTTGCCATGACGAAGCTGTTTTTTTGTTTTTTGTTTTTTTTTTCTCTCTGGATGAAATTCAAGTGTTTTAGAGTGTGACTTCTTTATTATAATCATACTAGTTTTTTTAATGCCATTTCTGCTCAAAATACAGTAAACAGTACTATACATTCAAAGTATCATTTGATGATCGTCAACGAAACGATCATCAAATGATTTACTACATATTTTTATGCATCTCAAGCTCAGAGATTACACTGAACGAATTAGTGGCACACAAACTTTGATTAATCTTTTACTACAAAATTGAACAAGAACAAAATTCACCGACTTTCTCCAAAGGAGGAAGTTTACAGAGAAAATCAAATTCACAAGTCTCTAGCCATATGTATATCACAATCATGGGAAGATAATATGGTCATCTATCTGGTTCTGACCAGGCTCCATGTTGCTTAACTTTGATGATATCAGTGAGTCAACATAATTATGCAGTGTATTTTGCCCTAGTCTTTCTATATTCTATTGTTATTTTCATCTCTGTTAGCTCTTTGTAATACATCCACAGCAAGAACTCTTATTACCCCAACTGCAACAAAGTTTCCTTTCTTCTTCTGTCCAATAATCACCCATCTGGTGTTGATCAGACTCAACGTTGCTTAACTTTGGTGTATCAACGTGATTGTGCCATGTATATTTGATAAGATTTTTATTCAATTCATCATAATTGATTTCATAGTCCATACCATTATCCATGAAGGCATATATGCACGCAGATGAACTTGTAACACTGGCTGGCACTTGTCTATTATTAGTGGTAGTTGGAATGATAAGGAGAAAGAGAGGGGCTAGGAAACTATTATTTTTGGGGAATGCTATTATTTTCGTCCTATTTCTTGGCTTTTACTGGTGACTCAGCTCAGTCCTACAAACTTCAAATATTCACTTAAAGAATTTTTCTTAATTTACAGTAAAAATTTCATTTTTCTTAAAGGGTTTTCAAATATTTTTTTTTAGGGCTTACCTTACCATAAAACTTCTACACACCCGGGCAACGCCGGGGACCCCTGCTAGTCATATTTACGAGCAGAAATTATACAAAGAATTTTGCCATATAAATTCTGATTTCCATTTAGTTCTACATTATATGTGAACGATGGATATTCACGCTAAACAATGGCAAATATTTCACATAGTTTTAATTAATGATATAATTAAGTAACAGCTCGTCTTTATGACGTTTACAATTGAATGAAAATTGAATGTAAATTCCTAGATTTGTATTTTTTATAGTCAGATGGTGTCTTGCCTTGGCAATGATTTAACAAAGTAAATAATTTATATACATTTTTTTATCAACCTGACTGACAATATTACTGCATTAGGATAGAAAATTAGAAGCTTACCCGTCCTAGAACGGGTAAAATTAATTCAAAGAACAGTTCTGCACCACTTTTGTATCCCCTTATGAAAATAAAAAATTCAAGATATAATGCTACAAAACCTCATGCCTCCTCCATCTCAATTTTACACATATATATATATATATATATATATACTAGCCTGGGTGCGCGGCGTTGCTCGGGTGTGTCGAGGTGTGTGTAAGGGGGTTGGTTGAGCAACCAAAGCCCTAAAAAAAATGAATTAAAACAACTCAAAATAGCAGCGAGTAGTAGGCAAGCTTGAACCTGTAACACGCAAGAGGAAAAGGAGGTGAAAAAAGCAAACGGTTTTATCAATGCGCCCACCACTGTTGTGACGTCACACGCATTCAAAATAATCTGTTTTATGCGACGTCGTTCACGTGAGGCTTGAATGACTTGCAAAAATGTTGACGAAAAAGTTTACCCTTCCTTGTAGAAAACGGCTCCGTTGACGGTGAAAGAATGAATGTTTTTGGCCAATTTTTTGGATATTATTCGGCCAAAAGACTGAGCTTTCGAACGATATAAATTTTGTCAGTGTTGGTTGCGTGTGTAGAAAGTTTTAGAAAGACATACAAACATATATACACATAAACAGACGTTTGAAATTTTGAAATTTATCTATAGATATAAAAAGCAAAAATGTATGTATGTATGTATGTATATATGTTCGCTTTTCCTCAATGTCCACAAAAGGCTTCTTTCAAAGAAGCGCTTGCTTGCTCGGTTCACAACTTTTTAAAACTTTTTATATCATATAGAAATTGTAATATCTACGAATTATCCATGGAGCTGGCCTCTCTATTTAATTTTATTCACTTTCAAACCTTAATTATTCCACATTTCCCGCATCGGCATGTGTTATATTCGATTTTTGGTATAAAAAAAAGCGAAACTCGACTCTAATCACAGGTCGAAAGCCAGTTTGTTCAATGTCGACTTCGTCATATCGAGACGAGGGAGCGGGTTTTTAAAAACAAACAAAACCATTTATTCAAAACTGTCCCGCACAAAATAACTGCTGAATACCTATCGCCGTCACGTCAATCAAAAACGCGCACCTGTTTTTTTTAAAACACTTTACTATTTTCCAACTGCGCGTCGTCAACGCTTCGGCTTTTTTTCACATACCCCGAAAAACACCCAGGCAACGCCGAGTACCCCTCGCTAGTATAATAGAAAACTAGAAAATTGCCCGGGTGTTTGGAGGTATGTGTTAAGCAAAAGAAAAAAAAGCAAAAAAACAGTGGTAGTAGGCAGGCAGGTTCGAACCCGTACCACAAAGGAGGAAAAGAATGTGAAAAAAAAAAGTGATATCTTTGTTGCATCCATCGTCAAACTGGAAGTGGCGACGGTTTAAATTAAGGCTAGTCAATCAAAAAAAGGGGATAACTCTAAAAAGATATCGGCGAAAAAAGCGACCCCTCCTTGTAGAAAAGTGCCCAGTTGAGGGTGAAGGAATTAATGTTTTTAGCCAATTTTTCGATATTTATCGTCTGAAGGGTCAAGTTTCAAAACGATACCAATCTCATGAAAATCCGTCACCTCTGTTGAAAGTTTTAGGCAGACATATTGTTGTGGGGAATCACCCTCCAAATTGACTGTTCTATCCATTATATAAACTATAGACCTTTTGATCCCAGGTATGGATTAAACACCAGAGCGACTCTCGCCTGCTTGATGACATTTACTACTCTTTTCAGTTGTAACCTTTTTACGTTGTTGTTCCAGTAATACATTGTTTAAACTCTATTCCATTGTTCTGTTTTCTGTGTGGCTTATTGCAAGCCATAACACTGGCGAAATTGGATTCGGAGAATGTACTCACATTTAAAAATAGTGTTCTAAAAAACTAAACACTGACGACATTGGATTCAAGTAGCATACTAAAATCAAAACCAGTAACGACATTGAAAAAAAAAAAATCCTTGCATTGAAAAAGTATTCTAAAAATACTAACGACGTCAGACTCAAATGTTATCAAGCCTAAGGAAGTGTCTAACATACCACTTGCAGCTGAAAGGTTCACGGTAACTAAAAAAAACAAAAAATGCAGATCATTATGGAAAAAAAAAGAGTTGAAAAGAAAAAAGTTTATCACGACTTTCAAAGATATTGCTGTACTTTTGCAAACAGAAAAAGAATTTGCCACTTGTGGTTTTCACTGCTAAAATCGGGCATTATTTTTTTTTTTTCTCTGGAGAAAAATATACACTTGATTTTTTTTTCTTTAGACAATGAACTTTTTATATATTTTTTTTGTGTTCGTTTTATTGTCTGGGGGAAGTAATAAGAAAGAATAAAACGGTTTTGTAAAATTCAGCGAACGGTTTGAAATTGCTAATGCTGACAAAGCAAAATGGACGAATTGAAAGTAGCGTTGGAACATTTGACCAAGTTGCATATCGATGCCGCAAAGCGTCAGTAAGAATCCGAGGAACAGCAAAAGGAATTGCAAAAACAGTTAGTGGAATGTCAAATATGAACCGAGGAACAGCAAAAGGAAGTTCAAAAACAGTTTACCGCATGTCAATTACGAACAGAGGAATTGCTTACAGAAATCGTTAAGAATAATGTGAATGCAGAAAACAATTCAGCATTTTCTCAGAATACAATATGGACCGCGATAGACAATTTTAAATAAGAGGAAAAGGAAAAATCATTCGCAGCATATTTTCGGCGTTATGAAGATTTTTTTTAATATTGACTGCAGCAACTGGTCTGATCAAAAGAAAACCAGACTTCTACTACGAAAATTGGAAACGGCTGAGCATGATAAATTTGTGGATTATATCTTGCCTCGGAAAACAGAAGATTTATCATTCAATGAGTTTTAACAGAACTTTTCTCACTGAAAAAGTCTCTTTTCCATAAGCGTTGGAGATGTTTGAATGTGGTAAAAGACGATAATGACGGTTTTGCTACCTACACAGCTGTAGTGAACAAACACTGTGATGACTTTAAGTTGTCTGAACTAACAGCAGACAATTTAAAATGTCTTGTGTTTGCACAAGGGTTAACCTCAGGAAAAGATGCGGAAATCAGGCGCAGAGCCCTTACAAAATTAGAAAATGAACCGAACTTAACACTTCAAAAATTGACTGAGGATTGTCAAAAAGTAGAACTTATAAAAATGATGCAAGAAATATCGAAGCAGACATTGCGAATATAAAAATGTAACTAAGAAAAAAACCGTCAAAATGGCACATAGACAATAACCACTGAAACTCAGAAAACTAAAAGCACCGAAGGTTTGTTTCAGATGTGATGGAATACATTGGGTAAGGGATTCCCCATTTTTAACAAAAAGATGCCATTTATGCAATAAGATCGGTCATAAAAGGTCGCACTGTAGGAAAACTCAGAATAGAAGCTGTGTACGTCAAACCAGAACTAAAGACGTCGTAGATGAAAATCTACACAAATATGTAACGGTTAACATTTTCGGCAAGGCTATTAAATTCCAATTAGACAATGGATCGGATCTTTCAATAATAAATCTCAAAACGTGGAAAATATTACGAAAGCCGACTATGTTAAAAACTAACAGAATGGCGATGGCTGTTAATGGTACAAAAATTCATTTTGAAGGTGAATTAATTACAAACATCATTTTACGGGGGAAAACAAAAAAACTAAGATTGTATATGCTAAAAGATAGTGAGAACCTGTTTGGTTCTGACAGCATGGAGGAGTTTCGTCTCTGGGATTTTCCTATATCCACATTCTGCAAGAAAATAGATACCCGCCCAGCAGAAATGGAGAAACTTATAACTTGTTTTATAAAAGAATTCACAAATGTATTTACTCCTGGCCTGGGGAGATGTACAAAAATGGCCGTAGATTTTAAGTTGAAACCTGGCACACAACCGGTATTTAAAAAGAAACGAAATGTCCTGTTCGCTTCTCTGAACAAAATAAATCAGGAACTAGACAGATTAGAAAGCATCGGTATACTAACTAAAATTGAATATAGTGAGTGGGCTGCTCCGACAGTTTACGTAAAGAAAAGGTCCGGGGAAATTCGCGTTTGTGCTGACTTTGTGACCGGACTCAACGGATCCTTAGAAGATTTTCACTATCCATTACCTAGTCCAGAAGAAATATTCACAAAATTAAATGGCGGCAGGTTTTTTTCTAATATTGACCTAACTGATGCTTACCTACAGATTCCAGTAAATGACAAAAGTGCTCACCTCGGGGTCTGTACAGATACGAAAGACTCGCGTTTGGTGTCAGGGTGGCACCCACAATATTCCAGCAAGTAATGGATTCTATGCTGTCCGGCTTGGACACCGCAATTGCATATCTTGATGATATTATTATAGCGAGCAAAAGCAGGGAGGAACATGAAAAACATATCAGACAAGTATTCAGTCGAATACAAGATTATGGACTTAAGATCAAAGCAGATAAATGTGAGTTCTTTTTACAAACAATTAAATACCTGGGTCAAATAATCGATAAAGATGGCAGACGGCCAGACTCAGATAGGGCAACCGCTATTAAAGAAATGCTGGCAGCAGTAAACATAACTCAATTGCAGAGTTTTTTAGGTTTGGCAAATTATTACCAGGGGTTCATCCCAAATATGCACAAATTGCTCGCACTACTTAATGAATTGCTGAAAAAGGATAAGGCTTGGAAGTGGACAGAAGATTGCCAGACATAATTCCAAGAAATAAAAAGAATCCTGACTTCAAAACTATTCCTAGCGCATTTCAACCGGCAGTTGGACATGATAGTAGCTAGCGACGCTAGTCAATATGGCGTCAGCGCGTGCATGCTACATCGAATGCTGGATGACTCAAAACAGCCTATTGCTTTCGTATCATGGACTCTCTTGCCAGCGGAAAAGAATTATTCTCAGATCGAGAAAGAGGCCCTAGGAATTATATTTGCAGTTTCAAAATTCCACCGGTTCTTGTACGGAAGACATTTTTTTCTACAAACCGGCCATAAGCCGTTGATATCCATTTTTGGATCAAAAAAAGGACTTCCAACATTCACTGCGAACCGACTATTAAGATGGGGAACTATTCTGCTGAACTATAATTTTACAATTCAATTTCTCCCCTCAAAACAACTAGCCCATGCAGACGGTCTATCGAGACGGATTCCTGCCAAAATGGAACCTCTTGAAGATTAAGCAATCGCAGCACTATGTATTAATAGTGATGTAAAAACCATGATAAACAATATTATCTGCGAACTGCCGGTCACACTTCAGGAAATTAAGTCAGAATACCTAAATGACAATTTCATTCAAACCATGAAGCAGAAATTAACACTGGGTGACACAAGTTCAGACATTTATTCTGGTTGCAACGAAATACTGTTATACGGTGAAAGGGTTGTCATCCCCCAAACCCTTCAAAAAAGAATTCTCAGGGATTTTCACATGGGGCATCCAGGAATAAACAGAATGAAAAGCCTAATGAGGTTTTGTTTATTGGCCAGCTATGGACCAAGATATTACCGACATGGTGAACAGATGCAAAGGCTGTGCTTTGGCTGCAAAAGCACCACCGGTAACATATAAACCTTAGCCTAAGGCTGAACAACCATGGTCGAGGATCCACATCGATTATGCAGGACCTGTGGAGGATTTTTACCACCTGATACTAGTTGACTCTTACTCTAAATGGTCAGAGATACTAAGATGCAAAAATCGACCATGGCATGGCAACAACAACAAATTTTTTATTGGAATTGTTTGCTCGGTTTGTGGTTGTAGACTGTTTGGTTAGCGACAACGCTACACATTTCACCTCGACAGAGTTCAGAGAATTCTGCGAGACGTATCAAGTCAAGCATATTACGACACCCCAATAACACGCCAGAAGCAACGGCCAGGCCAAATGCTTTGTCGATACGCTTAAAAGGGCATTAAAAAAGGCGCCCGGTACACCGACAGAAAAGGCCCTTCAGCAATTTCTGCAGATTTACAGAATCACGAGAAATCCAAACAAACCAGATGCGGAATCCCCAGCAGAAATCATGTTTGGACGGAAAATAAAATCCGTATTTGATAAACTGTTACCCAAACACATAGTACACAACAGAACCTCTACAATGCCAATGAAACGGTTTAACAGCAGAGATAACGTGTATTTTAGACATTTTAGAAATAACGTTTCTTTTTGGGAACAGGGCACAATCTTACGAAGGATCGGCCATGTTACATACATAATTCAGGGCCCAAAGGTCCAACATAAGAGGCACCTAAACCAAATCAGGAAACGCTTCTACGAGGATCAAGAAGAACCACCGCAGGATGGCAGTGAGGCGATTGAAACTGTGTATGACTGTTTTGACATAGACCCTCCAAAAGGGATGTCAGAACTGAGATGCTCCGGCAGAAAAAGGAAGTGCACAGACCCCTTGGTGGTCTGCCCCAAAAGGAAAAAATACTGATTTTCACAACCGCGGAAATCAGCTTGGGAGAGGAGTGTTGTGGTGGAATCACCCTCCAAATCGACTGTTCTATCCATTATATAAACCATAGACCTTTTGATCTCAGGTGTGGATTAAACACCAGAGTGACCCTCGCCTGCTCGGTGACGTTTACTACTCTTTTTAGTTGTAACCTTTTACGTTGTTGTTCCAGTAATACATTGTTTAAACTCTATTCCATTTTTCTGTTTTCTTTGTGGCTTATTGCAAACCATAACACATACATACATAAATTTAAACAGGCAGGTGAGACTTATATTATAGACTAGCCTGGGTGGCCGGGTGTTTAGAGGTGTATGTTGAGCAAAAAAAAAAAAAGTGGTAGTATGCAGGCAGGGTCGAACCTATGTTACAAAGGTGGAAAAGAAAGTGAAAGAAAATCTGACGTCTTAGCCATGTCTCCATGACACGACCGGAAGCCAAAAGCGTTGGAATTAACCAAAGTCAATCTAACGGTGATGATGACTTACTAAAATGTCGGCAAATTGGTCAATTTTTCAATATTTGTCATCTGAGACGTCAAGCTTTAAAATGATATCGATCTTGTCAGGATCCGTCACGTCTGTTGAAAGTTTTTGTGAGACATACAAACATACATAGATACATACATTAAACAGGCAGGTGAGAATTATATAATAGACTAGTGGGGGTACCCGGTGTTGCCCAGGTGTTTAGAGGTGTGTGTGTGTTGGGAGGTGGGGGGTAAATCAAAACAACAGATTAAGTGAAGTAATAACCCCGTTTAAATATTATATAAAAAAAAAACAATAAACGAACGTGATGCAAAATGAACAATGTTAAAACTTCTTAAAAAAATCTGAAAAATAAAAATTTAAAAAAAAATGAATGCGAAAAATGGCACAAATAACCCTGTTTCAATATTAAAACTGCAGGTGTGTGTGTTGGGGGAAGGTAGATGGAAACCAAAAGTAATAACCCCGTTTAAATATTAAAACAACGAACAAAAGACAAAAAACAAATAGCGAAAAAAGTTTTGGATGGAAGGGAAGCTCGAACTCGAAACTTTGAGGTTAATTGTCTGATGACATACCATGACACCACAAAGCTTCTTTCTTAGAAGTGCATGCCTGTGGAACTCTGTTCCGTCTGCCTGCTTCCCACGGGACTACAACTTGGATGTCTTCAAGTCCAACGTTAACAAATTCCTAATGAACCGCCCCCTTAAGTAAACACTTCATCAAATCTCCACACTAACGTAATGTACTTGCAATAACCCTTATCCCTGAGTGGCTTCCGGGCCTTGATAAGTGGTGATCACTGTGTAAAAAAAAAAAAAAAAAAAGCCAGGGACTTATTTTCGATTTTTAAATCCTTATTTTCGACTCTTTTTAGAGTAAAAAATAAGGATTTAAAAACGAAGGTGGTTTTCTAGGTCAAATCTCACGCCATAGCAGCAACAGGAGCAGAAAAAACAAATTCACAGCACGAATTTTGTAAGATAAAAGTGGCTGAAATAAAAGATTTTTATAACGTCATTTCGTAAGTGTTAGATATTATCATCTTGGTAGCATATAAAAAGTTATAAGAATGAGCGAGCAAGCCGAGAAGCAGCCAGAAAAAACTTTTGGTGGACATACAGAAAAAAATGCACACACACACAAACACACACATTTTTTCTTTTATAGATATAGATTAAGATTATTGTATATATATTTTACACGAATCCTCATCCGCCTTTTTTTCCTTTTTTTTTACTTGTATATCCCCAAGTATTTGCTCTCACATGACAATTTAATTCTTTTTTTTTTTTTTGCGTCTCTTGATTGCCAACGATTACTCCTGATCAGTTTGTTAGCGAAAGGGGCCCCTAGGGTTTTTCGTATATTATTTTCAAAGAGCTGTATAGCTTTTGTAATGTTAAAAAGTTATTTAAACCCCTTATGTCTAGAATCTTTATTCCAATTTTGATAAAACTCAGTGATAAGATGACACCTATATTTTTCCTGATTCTGATTTTAATACTCTTTTTAAATTTTTAAATACGAATTTCTAAAATAAATTCCTTTTTGTTCATTACTTCTTTTATTTTTATTTTATGATAACCATAAACCCCCATGTAAAGTGGACATATATTTTTGCAAAAATAGAAGTATGCTTGTGGGAGTGACGGTGGGGGTCATAGATCAGATAAGTAAATCTTTCTACTTTTCTCTCAAACGTTTTCCTGATAATTGATTGAAAATAAGGAACTTTGCATTTTAGGTTTTCAGAACAAAAAAATTTATTTCATTCAATAAATGCATCGGTAATTAATGTTTTCTTTTGTATTACTGTGTTACTTTCATGTATTTGTTTTTGATTTACTGAAAAGGCTTTGCAAAACTTCAATAAATTTTGTGATTGTCTCCCCTGCAGGGAACTCTTTAAAAATAAAAACAAAATAAAACAAAACAGTCCCAAAAACCGAAAATGCAGAAGTGGCGAAAATAATGAAGCAACTCAAGTTTTATTTCTTTCAAAACAAGCCGACCATGCAAGGTTCCCTCTCTACGAGTGAAAAATTTACTTTCACCATAACTAAGGCTTTGCAAATTTAAATATAAAAAATCCGAGACGTTGTTATTGAGAAAAGCACCAACAAATAAACAGACACACGATTTTGGGGCAATTTTATTCCTATAATGCCCCTTAGGGGTGCAACCAGATTTATCCTGGGAAATTCGTTCTGGAAAAAATTTACTCTCAACATGACTAATGTTTATGCATTTTTTTTTTTTTAAATCCTGGGCGTGGTTATGGAGTGCAAACAAACGAACAGACGAATGAAAGTGAATTACTAGGTCCAATACCTCCTTTCTCGGGAGTCCAAACAACGATTTATATTAGTTGTCATTGATTAACACAATGTTCTTGGAATTTTTAATAAATATTTGAATATAATTGACCAGGACCGTTTTTTTGTTTTTTATTAAGTAAAAGAAATGAATAAGTAAAAAATTAAAAATGCTGTAAAGAGAAAAGAAATAAGAAAAAACTGAATTTTTTTTTTTATTTGAAGATTAAAAAGAATGCCACCATGATGTTCATTTCTAAGCAAACAATTTGTAGACTTGACATGATATCCACATTACTGACATATTCGATCCATCTGATGTCATACCTCCTGAGAAAATATTGAAATGTATACCTCATAAAGTTAAAAGAAAACTGACATGTACTGCTCTTTTTTTTTTTTTTTTTTTACATAGGTATCACCACTTATCAAGGCAAAGAGGCCACTCGAGGATAAGGGTTAAAGAGTGTACAGTAGAAATTGGACAATATAGTAATCATTAGTAATGGAAATTCGGTAAATTTGTTAACTTATATGGAACGGCTCATCAAAAACTCGTTTACGTTAGACTTAAAGAAAACCATATTGTAGTCAGCTGAAAAGCAGGAAAACAGAAGACGATTCCATAGGCGTGCAGTTCTAAGGAAGAAGCTTTGCTCATGGAATCTATGTTTAGGTTTAGGTACAGATAAAGAGTGGGGGAAATTAATGATAGTGTTTTCTACTAGACAAGTGTTTCTTGTGAAAGTTTGGCGAGGGAGGACCATAGATTGGAGCTGAAAATAACGATAAAGCAGAGACAAACTCGCAATATCTCTTCTGTGAGAAAGAGGTTGCAGGGAAGAGAAAAAGGCATCCCCTACTAGGATACAAAGTCTATTTTGAACTCTAGCAAGGCAGGATAAGTGCTTTCTAGCAGCTCCTGCCCAGATGTGGCAACAGTACTCCATAATGAACACATAAATACATGGTGTGGCAGAAATATCTCCCATATTTTAACACGCGATCTTCTCAGTCGCGCTCGTGCAGTTTCAGTAATTTGTATGGATGGAACTGCATATCTGTGTAGAATTCTTCTGACTGTTCGATCAGATAATCCGAAGGTTAATCACGTTTGCAAGCTGAACTTGTAAAAGAAAGTCTCACAGCTCAAATACTGTCTGGCTTTCGAGTACTCCGAGGCCTTCCAGGTGGTTTTCTTTTAAGTGCCGAAACTGTAACTCTGAAATTTGCAACCCATAGCTTTATTGATTTTCTGTCTGGAGCAGCATCATGCTGTTCTAACTTGTGATGAACTCGGAAAGCTCTCTGTGCTGTAGTTACAGATTCACCATTCTTCAAAAACATTTCTACAGTAAAAGCATGATATACACCAGTCCAAATCATATTGTTTGATGAGGATACAAAAATGGCAAGTAATTAGCCAAATGAAAGCATCATTTGCATAAGTTGAATAGCAACATATGGTTGAAAGTTTAAAATGTGGGAAGTATTTCTGCCGCACCTAAATGTATAACAAGCAAAACCATGCTAAATACAACTAAAAATGAAAACCACTTACCTTAGTCTGAAATGTCTAATGTGCAAATTTGGTCCTTGTTCGGAATCCGGTCTTAATCTAGGGGAGATAACTAGGATTTACAAAGGAAACAAGGTTTTGTTGCAGATAAAATGATCAGTAGAACAAGGAAACAATGTTTTTTTGTTACAGAAGAAACTTCAAATTCATTGTGCCAAGATGTTGAACAAGAAGATTTTTTTTTTATTGGAATTCATTATTGAGATGAGTATTATTTATTAATTTATTTTATTGCGAACTTTTATCCTCATCTTTCTTAGTTGTTTCATGACGTTTTGACCAATTATTCCTCTGGCTTTCATCAGGTGGTAACCGTGACAGGATAGGAACTCCGAATCTCCTAACTGCATTCTCAGCAATTACTGCCCTTTGAGGCTCATGGTGCAGTGAATAGAGATGTTGAATCTCTATGGTTCCAGGTGAGAATTGTCTAAAGATAGCGGTTTCAATCCTACCCAAAGCCGGCCAGAGGCTTACTTGGCCAAATTGTGGTGAGACGACAACAACTATGGATGGCAGTAATTGCTGAGAATTCAGTTAGGATATTCGGAGTTCCTATCCCATCGCAGTTACCACCTGACGAAGGCCAGAGGAATAGTTGGCCGAAACGTTGTGAAACAACAACTAAGAAAGATGAGGATAATAGTCCGCAATAAATAAATTAAAAAGATTTTCATATGAATTATAAACTTCATCTTTTGAACAACTTATGATGAAGTTGTTTTTCGAAAATGTTTACCTATTTCAAAAAAATAAACTTTGTTTATGATGAGCGATTTTTCTGTGTTTAATAAAGAAAATTAAAAATAAAGAACATTCTTAAATTTCATTTTGTAATATAAAAAATAATTAAAATAAAATATTTTGTAATATAAAAAATAATTAAAATAAAATATTTTGTAATATAAAAAATAATTAAAATAAAATATTTTGTAATATAAAAAATAATTAAAATAAGATATTTTGTAATATAAAAATAATTAAAATAAAATATTTTGTAATAAAAAAAATAATTAAAATAAGATATTTTGTAATATAAAAAATAATTAAAATAAAATATTTTGTAATATAAAAAATAATTAAAATAAAATATTTTGTAATATAAAAAATAATTAAAATAAAATATTTTGTAATATAAAAAATAATTAAAATAAAATATTTTGTAATAAAAAAAAATACAGTTTATTTACTTATTGTCTTCTTGGCAAAAACATTAACATTTTTTTTTATGATTAAGAAATATTTCTGTCGTTATTAAATTCAGATAAAATAAATAAAACAGTTAAATGAAACCAATCATCTAAAAAGAAACCATGAAAAGTGAATAATTAATTCATGAATGCTTAATTTTCAAAGGAATATGCAAATTAGTTAATTTTCATGAATTCGCTTGTGTATTCATGATGGAGCATATTAAGAAGTTTGTTTTAATTTTCTTTTCTCCGTTTCATCCCATCTAGAGGGCACCCCCACTTAGAGACTGTCCCCGCAAGAGCTGAGATTCCTTTACAAATCAAAGTGGAACGGGCAATCTATCAACTAGACGGGATTGGGAGGGTCCTACTAACCACTGCTTGTATTTTTTCTTCCCCTGCCCTCGACACAAATGAATTATTGTATTACCGTTATTGTTATCTGTTTTGTTTTTACACACTAATAAAAAATGTTTTAAAAATTGGGTGCTATGTAGGACGTCCCCAAGTAGGAAAGGGCGAATGCGGTATTATGGTGGAAGAAGATTCTAGCTAAGAGAAACTTTTGTTTAGTTCTAGAGTGACAAGGATGACCAACAACCCCCATTCCCCCTCCCTTTTGAGTTGGCCTTGTGCCTAAGTTTTTTGTTCGTGTTCATTTTTTGCCTGAATAAAAGATGTAATATCTCAAAATGTAATATCTCTTCTGGTACTGCACTTCAATTTTTTTTTATTCTCGGTTAGTGGAAGAGAAATCCTTCACGACTGAGACAATTTTTATTTTTGTTCCTTTCCTCCACATTAAAAACCGACCTTGGTGTCCAACTCTGCCCTCGTGGGGAGGTAAAGTAAATAGGAATGTTAAAATAGAAAGCCAAGACAAGCCAAACAAAGGCATTTTATTGCATTCAATCAAACATATATTACAATTCCAAATACAACAAAGAGACACTTAGTCAGTTTCTTGTGGGATTTTTTTCCTGTATTTCAGAGAGTTTGTGAAATAGTATCCAGAGAAATTAATTTTCCTCCAGATATTGCTGTATTCTTCCACATAGCAGCTGTGGAGGAGTTTTTTTTTTTTTTTTTTTTTTTTTTTTTTTACACAGTGATCACCACTTATCAAGGCCCGGAAGCCACTCAGGGATAAGGGTTATTGCAAGTACATTACGTTAGTGTGGAGATTTGATGAAGTGTTTAATTAGGGGGGCGGTTCATTAGGAATTTGTTAACATTGGACTTGAAGACATCCAAGTTGTAGTCCGGAGGGAAGCAGGCAGACGGAATAGAGTTCCACAGGCATGCAGTTCTAAGAAAGAAGCTTTGTTCATGGAATCCGCATTTTGATTTAGGAACAGATATAGAGTGGGGGAAATTTTTCACGGTGGATTCAGCTAGACGAGTGTTTTTCGTGAAAGATTGGCGAGGGGGGACCAGGGATTGGAGGTCAGACGAGCACCTGCCATGAAAATAACGATAAAACAAGGATAGGCTCGACACGTCTCTTCTGTGGGAGAGAGGTTGCAGGGTAGAGAAAAGGGCATCCCCCACTAAACCACGAAGTCTATTTTGTACTCTGTCAAGGCATGATAGGCTGTTTTTGGCAGCTCCTGCCCAGATATGGCAACAGTATTCCATCCTTGGACGTACTTGGCTTTTATATAGATAGAGAATTGCATCAGTAGTGAGATATCTTCTGGAGCGGTAGAAGGATCCCACCATTTTTCCAGCGACCTTGGCAACAGACTTGATGTACGTGTTCCATTTCAGATCAGGAGTAAAGGTCAAACCCAGAAGTATTGTCAGAATAGCAATGATATCCACCAGAACCTTCAATATGTGTGTGTTATTTGTTGTAATAACTTTTTCATTACAGTACCATCGAAGAATGAACACGTTTTTATTCTAATTATAATGACTTAACCGGTTACTGACAAGATAACACTGCAGCAGTTTCTTTTGTTTTATTGTAAACAGAAAAGCAAGTCATATTTATGGTAAAGTTGTTAATATTAGCTAATTGCAACCACATCGAATGCTTCAGACTGTTATTCTTTATAGCTGTTTTATAAGAAAAAACAAAAAAACACCATAAATCTTTTATTTGTGCACCAAACAACATTACAATTCTAGATTCAAGCAAAAATAAGTTGTCTTGAACTAATTTTCTTTTTCATTTGAAAATAATTTAGGTTGTTAGTATTCACACTGTTTTTGACATTTCTGATTTTTTGAGATGAGGATTGATTATTCATATTATTTGTATTCATCTGACTACAGTTCTCATCTTGAGTGTGATTTTCACAACGTTTCAGTCAATGTAACCTCGGACCTTCTTCAGGTGTATCTTGTCGAACTGGGGAATGTTTCTGTCAAACTCTGGAATTTGGACAGAATTTCGAACAGAACCCTTTATTTACTTCATGGAGGTAGCATGGTTTTGTTCCATCAGTCATGACTGGATAGAGGTCCTAAGTAATTCGCAAATGTATATTTCGGTTGCCCTCACTGAGAATTGAACCTTCAACCTTCAGGAGAATATCACTTTTACAATTGATTTTTCCAAGTACTCTAACCACTGCACCATGGATCCTTGGACAACAATAACTTCTTTGGATGTTGCCAAAAAGTACAAAAATATTTTATTTAAATTTTGGCATAAACAGTTATGTTTTAGCAAAGGAAGAAACTGAAAGAATATAAACAAAAATTCATGCATATTAAATATGGACATAAATGAAACATCAAGAATAGAAGGGTCACCAGGTAGCAAGTGCCGTTTAAAACATAAACAGTTTTGTAAATGAAAAATGGAGAAAAATGAAATTTTATAACAAAATATGTTTGAAATTTTATAAAAATATAAAAATAATTTTCATCTTAATAAATGTTCATAATTCAAAACCATGGTTGGTGAAAAAAGTTGAATAAGTGGTCACAAGTCAAAATATTTATAGCGTAAAGATATGTGTGCATAAGTGTTCTGGGGTAACTGACACCCCTATTCCTGTCTTCACATGGATTCTCCCATCGCTGTAAAAGGCAGCCATTTTGGACTCTCTAATCAGAGATTCCATGCCAGCGTAATGGTTGACATGACTTTACCGACTCTCCTGTTTGATATTGTGAACCCCTAAAATAAGGCCACAACATCTGGCGACGAGGATGTGGAGAACTCCACTGGCAGAAAGATTGTTCTTACCGGTCCCGTAAATGCGACCTATGCAGACGCAATGGCCACAAAGCCTCGCATTGCAGAGTAAAAGGACCTCGCAAGAGTTACGTCAAAACGACGAGAATTCTAGGGAAAGATGAAAATGTACGGAAGTACGTAATAGTCAAAATCGGGTACAAAAACGTAAAGCTTCAACTTGACAGTGGCTCAGATTTGTCCAT
The DNA here is from genome assembly GCF_053919585.1 of Euprymna scolopes. NCBI lineage: Eukaryota > Metazoa > Mollusca > Cephalopoda > Sepiida > Sepiolidae > Euprymna > Euprymna scolopes. The sequence goes on along the minus strand of NC_136491.1, from coordinate 41,752,244 downwards.
AATAAACTATAATACTTGGTGTAAAATTGGCAAACCAAAAATGAGACAAACCAACAAAGTGGCTCACTCGGTAACGGGAGAACGCATTAGGTTTGAAGGCGAAGTCACTACAAATGTAACATTGAAGGGCAAAACTTTAACACTAAAAATGTTTGTGTTAAAGAAATCAAATAATCTTTTCGGGACAGACTGGATTCAACAATTTGAACTGTGGGACTCGCCCATGAGCGATTTTTGTCAGAAAATAGACAGCCCTACAGCCGAAGCAAAAAAACTTAAGGAAGATTTGATGGAGTCATTTCCTAATGTTTTTTTCGGGCAAATTAGGCTGCTGCACAAAAATGAAGGTGAAGTTTGAATTAAAAGATAACATCACCCCGGTTTTTAAAAAGAAACGCAGCATACCATTGGCCTCCATACAAAAAATTGACGAGGAGCTAGATAGACTCGTCAAGGCAGGAATACTGACCCAAGTCGACTACAGTGAGTGGGCTGCCCCCACTGTATACGTAAAGAAAAAATCAATGGATATTAGAGTCTGTGCAGACTTCTCGACAGGGTTGAATGCAGCACTAAGGGATCACCACTACCTAGCCCCGAGGAAGTATTTACGAAACTCAATGGAGGAAAAATTTTCTCAAAACTAGATTTAAGCGAAGCATACCTACAAATTCCCGTGGAAGAAGAAAGCTCCAGACTCTTGTGTATTACCAGCCACAGAGGACTGTTCAAGTTTAATAGGTTAGCTTTCGGGATCAAGGTTGCCCCGGCTATCTTTCAGCAAATAATCGACACTATGTTGAGCGGCTTTGATTTTTCTATAGGATACCTAGATGACATTCTAGTAAAAAGTAAATCTATAGAAGAACATAAAAGACATGTTTTTGAAAAAATAAGTGAGTATGGCTTCACACTGCGAATTTTTCCTCAACCAAATTAAATACCTTGGTCAGATAATAGACAAGAACGGTAGACGGCCCGATCCTGAAAGGTCCACAGCGATAAGAAATATGCCTGAGCCACATGACTTAACAACTTTGCAAAGTTTCTTAGGCTTAGCCAACTATTATCAAGCTTTTATTCCAAACCTGCATACTTTACGTGCACCCCTAAACGAGCTACTTAGGAAGGACAAAGTTTGGGATTGGACCACAGAATGCCAGACTGCATTCGAAAAGCTAAAAAACGTGCTCACATCAGAACTGTTCTTGACCCATTATAATCCGAAACTGGACATAATCATCGCTAGTGACGCTAGTGCATATGGAATCGGCACATGCATCCTACATAAAATGCCTGATGGTTCAACGAAACCGATAGCATATGCATCTAGAACCCTACTACCGGTGGAAAAGAATTATTCCCAAATAGAGAAAGAATCTCTAAGTATTATTTTCGCTGTGACTAAATTCAATAGATTTTTACATGGAAGACATTTTAAGCTTCAAACGGACCATAAGCCGCTCATCGCTATCTTTGGTTCAAGAAAAGGATTGCCTACACATACGGCAAACAGACTGCAAAGATGGGGAACAATCCTACTCAATTACGACTTTGAAATGGAGTTTCTACCATCAAAGAAGTTAGGATATGCTGACGGCCTATCCCGGTTAATACCAAAAACTGGAGAACCGCTTGAGGAGTCTGTTATCGCATCACTTCAATCAGAGAAGGACTACAGTTTGATTCTATGTAACACAGTGAAAGAACTTCCGGTTACCCTAGATGACATAAGAAAAGAAGCCGAGAGTGACGATTTTATAAAAGAAACCAAAGCAAAACTGGAATCGGATGAACAAGTAGCAGAAGCTTTCTCAGTGTGCGACCAGGTTCTACTATACAGAGATAGAGTAGTTATTCCAGCGACCCTACATAAAAAAATCCTCAAGGATTTTCACACAGGACACCCTGGCACCACCAGAATGAAGAGCCTCATGCGTTCATACGTGTACTGGAAAAGCATGGACAAGGACATTGAAGAAAAAGTGAAATCATGCAGAGGATGTGCTCTAGCTGCGAAAGCACCACCTATTCAATTCAGTCCATGGCCCAAAGCCGACTATCCATGGTCACGAATACATGTGGACTATGCAGGACCACTTGATGGACACTACTACCTTATAATAGTGGACAGTTTTTCCAAGTGGCCCGAAGTCTTTAGATGTAAGAGCCCAACTACGGACTTCACCATAAAACTCTTCATGAGTTATTTGCACGATTCGGAGTGATCGACTGTTTAGTGTCAGATAACGGCACTCAGTTTACGTCCGGGGACTTTAAAGAGTTCATTAGAGACTTCCAAGTGGACCAAATTACAACTCCGACATACCACCCCAGGTCAAACGGCCAGGCGGAAAGATTTGTGGACAGACTGAAGAGAGCTTTGAAGAAGGCTAAGGACACGCCATCCGAAAAAGCCCTACAACAATTTCTTCAGGTGTACCGCATAACGCCCAACGAAAACACACCATCCCAGATGTCTCCAGCGGAAGTAATGTGTGCAAGGAAAATACGGCCAGTTTTTGATAAGTTATTACCAAAGCAGGTAAAACACACCAAGCTGACGATACCCAAGAAGAACTACATGCCGGGAGAAAAGATATTTTTCCAAATGCATAAAGATAATAGTACCTTCTGGGAGCGGGGAATGATCATTAACAGGATCGGTCGTATGATCTATATGGTGGAAGGACCACACTCCACACATAAGAAACACTTAAACCAAATTCGCAAACGCACTTCAGACGAGCCAAGTGAAATTCCATCTGAAGAAGAGACGATGGACCTCCTATATGAGGCATTTGATCTGGAACCTCCTCAAACCAGTATGGAAATACGTCGTTCAACTAGAAAAAGGAAGCTGACGGACCCCTTGGAAGTCAACCCTAAGAGAAAAAATTATATTTCAGGGAAATAAATCTTCGGAGGGGGGTGTTCTGGAGTAACTGACACCCCTATTCCTGTCTTCACATGGACTCTCCCATCGCTGTGAAAGGCAGCCATTTTGGACTCTCTAATCAGAGATTCCATGCCAGCCTAATCGTTGACATGACTTTACCGACTCTCCTGTTTGATATTGTGAACCCCTAAAATAAGGCCACAACAATAAGTAATATACGTATGTGAGTATTTGGCAGTGTGGCATTGTGTATGTGTGTGTGTTGGTTTACCTTGTTCTTGATAGTGCGTCATCTGAGTGGATAATAATTCTTTTCCGTTTGCTTGACTCCTATTAGCATGTAGGAATGTGTGTGCAAGATAAAGAAGGCTTGTATGTGAGTCACTGAATCCTTTTTGCCTCCCTTGGCTCAAAGGCACGAGGAGGGGGGGTGGTTGAGCAGAAGTTCTTGGGGTCTTCCATGCAGGTCTGGTTGGTGAAGTCTGGAGATAACTGATTTTGTTGATCATGTGTTATATGATGTTTCTAAATTAGCATTGAATCACCATTGTCATATAGACGTTATTTTAGGGACTTGAAACGACTATCATTGATTGGAAAATATTTGAAGTTCATCTGTTCCTGTGAAACTTACTTGTTTTAGGAAGTGATGAAGAAAGCGAATCCAAATGAAGCAGAGAAAGAAAGAGAGTGAGCAATTACAGCCATTTGCTTTTTAGCATTTGTAAGAACCACTTCAGAATTCAGCCACCACTTAACTTGAACTTATTTGATGTTTTAATTAATTCATTTAATTACAATTTTATCAAATTGATAATCAAAAGTTTTAATCCGAAATATTTAAAAAGATGTAAATAAAAATCTGATACTTAATCTATAAAAATCGTGAAATTTGATTTTCTTCAATAAAAACAAGAACTACTTGATCAATTTACCTGATTTTTGGAATATAACATCTTCGTTTTGTGATGAGTACGTACACCATAAGGGTTTTTCTGTGTTTTTGTTTTTTTAAACAAGTGTAATTCTAAATATGTACCAACTATAGCACCAACAACAGATGAGGGCGAAATCTTATCTTAATTTCCAACATAATTGCGTTCATGAGATTTGAATATCTAAGCCCAAAAGGAATGACCGTGGCCTAGAAAATAATTTCTACCCTCAAAAAAGAAAACTCTGGTTCCTACAAGCTAATTTGGGGGTGGGGGATCTCTAACTTTAGTCACTGAAGAATTCTCTCTAGGATTAAGATTAGAATTGGGGTTGGTGTTAAGATTAAACATTTGTCACAATTTAGCAGACGATTTTGTAATGAAAGGGCAGAATCAATAAATGACAAAGACAATTCATACAAATATTAATTGCAAACCACACTACAAGTATACACAGTGTTACAGAATGGATTGAGAGAGAGAGAGAGAGAGAGAGAGAGAGAGAGAGAGAGAGAGAGAGAGAGGAGTAAACGTGGAGTGTAGACACGTTTACCAGAACCGAGGGTCAGCTGACCAGATTACGTATGAGTGACGTGGTCAGGTTGGCTAGATCTGTGAGACTGGATTTGGGCTTTGAAGAAGACAGACGGCTTAATAGCTGTTCCCTCCCCTTCACTGGGAGTGGGGGACGCTGACGTGTTCAAAGCAAGCAAGATTTACTTCCATATTCTGTGTCGACATCTGGGAGGTAAATAAAAAACTATAAAACCCATTCATCGTCTTGGAGTGATAAATCTTCATCTAACAGGTACCAGTCTCCCGCTCAAGAGAAGATGAATTCCAGATGGATCACATCGACGACACATAAAGTAAGGTATGTTGAAGAAAATGCATGTAACACACACACAAAAGCATATGAACAATTAGAGATGAACACACACAACCGCATATGAAACTAGACGATCATACGCACACGGAATTCTTTTATGTTATACACCAAATGTCAATTTGGTGCCCCTCTATGATAACCCTAGTGATAACTTCAATGATAACGCTATGTAACAACAGTTGTGATTCTTACCATCCTCATGTATGCCTGTGAAACTTGGACCATAGACGCCAGACATGCCAAGAAACTGAACCATTTCTATACGACCTACCTCTGTAGATTGATGAAAATCAAGTGGCAAGACAAGATTCCAGACATAGAGGTTTTAGGCTGATCAAGCCTGCCGTCAGCACACACCTTGGTGTAGCAGTGCTAGGTTCGTTTGGTGGGTTATATATGATACATGTCATCTTCAAGATTCCCAAAACAGCTCTGTAACAGTGAGCTGTCCAAAACAAAAAGAAATGTGGACAGTAGAAATGGTTCAAGAACAGCATGAAAGTCTCCCTAAAACAGTTTGGTCAGTGTTCCAACTCATGGGGAAAGTTAGTCTAAGACAGATGATCCTGGCATACCGCAAGCCATAAAAGGGCTACAATTGTTAAATCTGCACATATTAAAGACCGTGAAAGGAAACATACTATTAGAAAAGACAGCAGTCAGCACCTGTGTTATAGAATCATCTCACAGGTAACCTACAGGAAGATTTGAGAGCCATTCCAAAATAATGTCTCCTATTTTTTATTGTGAGCAAAGATCAGAGAGGGTCACAAATTATATTGTCATGATGACTGAACTGATGCATTCATGACCTGAAAGTTTCATCTCTCTGTTACAGATATTGACGGTGTGAGATTCTAAGAAAGCAGCCCCTGTCATGGATGTCCTCATATATGCATGTGAAACTTAGACCGTATATGCCAGACATGCCAAGAAACTGAACCATATTCACATGACCTGTCTCCGTAGATTGATGAAAATTAAGACAAGACCAGATACCAAATCTGATTTGACGTTCAGCAAGTAGTATTGGGACGATTAATCGGAATTGGGAATCGTAAAAATTGGAACATTTGGGGGTACCAGAATCGGAAATATTGATGCCTATTTTCCAATGCCAAATCGATTCTTTTAATTGTCTTTTTTTATTTGATTTTGTTTAAAGTAAAATCTTCCTTTGCTGGTGATATTGATAAATCAGTAAACATTCATTGATTTTAAAATACAAATAAAGCTAAAATCGATAGATCATCCTCCACAAGTGTATTTTGACGTTTAGGAAAATATTTGCATATTTAACATGTGTTTTTATGAAAATCAGGGAAAATAACAATCTTATAGTTGAATATTTAGAGATTTATAAAGAATCGGAGTTGGTAATTGTATTGGAATTGGGGAAACATATTGGAATCGTCCCGTCACTATCAGCAAGTGAACAAGTTATTTGAAGACGATTATCCTATCATAGGCTAAAAAAGGATATACATACACTCACAAGTGTGACGTGACCGTCCCAGGGAGCAATTGGGCTCCTCATTGGGGGGAGGCTGAGACTCCTGAAACACTGGAGAATACCGGACAGATATGATTGTTTTATTCTTTAAGTATCGTTGTGTGCCAGGGCAACGACAACCAACTCTGCTGAGAGAAAGATTGGATTTATAAATTTCATTGTTTTATGAAAGCGACAACTTAATGTCACTTTGAGAGATGTAACGAAAACATAATTTCGTTTTCGATGCCAACGAGTGATGACTCAAGGTTGCTTGGCCTTTGAGTGCAGTTACCAAACGTACGAGGTCATGGGTTTAATCTTTCGATCGTGAAAACGGTGCCTGCAATCCACAGGTGCAGTCGGGGAAGATGGGACCTCCCCTGAGGTGATGTAAAAGTTGCGATTGGTCCAGGAAGCGGCCTCAGCCCACATCTCACCTCACTATATGAACGGGTCCCTGCAGCGAAACTGGCAGAATCAAGCTGAGGCTTGAAGAGAATCAAGCACAATCGAAGAGTCATCACCCCCTCTCTTCCCGCATCATTCCACTGCCATACCGAGAGAGAAATGAATCTATTGTTATTTTTTGGGGCTCAGTGGAGTCTGTCAAAATCAACATTGAACTACGGACAATTGTTTATAAGTATATATATTGCATATCTTATCTTGAATTAATCAGTAGAATAGATAGCGAATTGCGTTTGTCTTTCTTTTGTGTGCATGAGATTGATTCCCTTCCAACAAGACAGATCGACAAAGCGGCGGCATATCAACCTGATTGTGAAATTAAGACTAACCAAATCGATTGACGGGTTCTGCTACACCGAGATACTTTGCGAAGGACGAGCACAGGGTCACATTTGGTGACCTGCGACCAGGATAGCTTCACACAAGCTATTTCAAAAAACAAAAGACAATAAAAACAAGCAGTCAGGCTTATCATGTTATCCTTACCTGTTATTTTTACCGAGTGAATTTATGCAAAGTTTCTGTTTTTTAACACGAATAAAATAAAGTTATATCCGTATTATTTGTTCTCGTCTTGAGTGTTATTCTCACAATGTTTTGGCCAATATAACCCCTGGCCTTTATCACGAGTATATTGTCAAACTTGAGAATCTGCACTGAATTTTGAATAGAACCCTTCATTTAATGGGAATAGCATGCACTCATTCCATCAGGTATGACCGGGTAAAAGTTTTAAGTAATTTACAATTGTTATATTCAACTAACCAATTTATATACTAGTGGGTTTACAGCTGCAATATTTAATATTTGCCTTTAGTCACACTGTATTATGCATCATTTCATAAACAGGGCTCGTTTTTGAGGTGGTAATACTAGGAATTCTGAAACACAAGTCATTACCAGGGATCGTTCTCTAGCAACAGTAGGTTGTGTTCCTTGGAGTTTATGTGGCAACAAGTCTCTCCAGATTTCCAATACTCAACACTTTTAATAACCATTGCAAATCACTTTACATTCACACACTGGCTATTTGCTATTGATTTTATCTTCTTTAATAGAGATCGACGTAAATATAGTAGGCTTCTTCACTATAAATCATGTGACCTTCCAAGGTCACAAGTGAAGTGCTACAGTTATGGATCCATGGTAATTACTATTATGAAGGATTGTTATTTTCTGTTCCATTTATCAAAGAAATTGTTGCGAGATTCATAAAACTGGTCCAAAAGTGACTGTATTTTATTTTCCAAAAGTTGAAAAATCTAAAAGATCTAAAAAAAAAAACAAACAAACATAAAAGATCTTTAAAAAAAAAAAAAAAAAAAAAAAGAATGAATTTTTGTCAGAAAGTTGCAAATTAACGTTTCTTTTAACGTTTTTTTCTTAATAAATAAGTATTATTTGTATGTTTTAGAGAGATCTTGGTTAAGTTAAAAAATTCAGTACACAAAGTTAAGACGCCAGAAGTGGACTCGGTTTAGCTAAAACATGGAATACAATAGAAGTCACAAAACAAGAAACGAAATACGAAATCATATCGAAATAATTTATTTCCAAAAATTATTTTAGTTTTAACACTTCTTGTGCTATCATGAAACAATAAAGCGAAATAATAAACTTCAATTTTGGTTTTGTAATGTTGTTAAACCTTGTTTTATGATACATTATTTATGACAAAATTCATGGAATAAAATTTGTAAAAATTTAAAATTATTTCTATATGAAGATATTTGAAATATTTAGAAAATTATTTATAGAAATGTAGACTATGGAAATTTAAATTACTTTTTTAAAATAAAATATTTTCATATGAATATAGTTTAAATATTAAAAAAAAAATTATAGAAATGTAAAAAATAAAAGTTTATTATTTTTTTAATTGTTTCATGATAAAACAAAAAGTGTCTCCATATGGTTTCGTATTTCGTCTCATGCTTAGTGACTTTCGTTCCATATTTAGTTAAACCGAGTCCACTTCTGGCGTCTTAACTTTGTATACTGAATTGTTAGATTTATCCAATATCTTTAGTTTTCAATATTGGAAGTCAATAAACGTAGGCAAACGTTTAGTCTCAACCATAAGTGTTTTAACTTGTTTATTTCTTTCGTTTAAATTTATTAAATTTTATTAAAACTTTTTCTTTTGTATAAAAAGAATGTTTCAAGTTTATTATTTCTGTAAGGAAGATTTGTTTTTTTTTTGTATAATAATATTTCTTTTTTAAATTAATGTTTATTCTCGTTCAAAAGTATAATCAAACAAACATATTTCCATGAAAAAAAAAAAAAGTGTAAACTAAGACTGTTTATATATTTGTTCCCAAATAATTTTTAATTTTTTGCATCAACAAGTTTTATAACTCTTACAAACGGCAAAAATAAACAGCAAAATTATCTAGGACTTTGTAGCGTAACAGTTAATGCACCTGACTGTAATACATTTGGTCTGGGATTCGATGCCTAGAGAGAGACAGTCAAGCTATGCTGAAGAGAGGTAGGAACCTCGAAACATGCATGTCTGTAGATTACTGTTTTAAAAAATTTTTTTTTTAAATAAATAAAAATATTATTTGTCTATGTCCAAATAAAATATGGGCGATTTTCTAAGGAAAAAAATCTTCAAGGTGAAGACGCTACTTAATCGTATTATCATTAAAAAAAAATCATCAAGAAATCTGCACAAGTTCATAAAACGCTAAACATAAACAGTAAATTTATCTAAGACTTTGTAGCACAACGGTTAATGCACCGGACTATTATACATATCGTCTGGGGTTCGATTCCTAGAGAGAGACAGTCAAGCTATTCTGAGGAGAGGTATGAACTCGAAACATGCATGTCCATCTATGTTTAAAAAATAATTTAAAAAATATATATATATATATGGGACAATCACATTGACACACCAGTTCTCGCAAGATCACCAAAGTTAAGCAATGTTGAGCCTGGCCAGTACCAGATGGGTGACCATTTGGGAATGTTAGGCACTTAGAAATTTCCAGGTTGGTATCTGAAGGCACATTAATTCACTGGGAGAGATGTATCCCCAGTCTTTGTTAAGACATGCATCTAGGAGAAGGAAACTCTCATTTAAAAACATGCAGTCTACTGTATACTCTGTTCTGTGGCAGTCATCTGCACCGACGAAGGTTAGCAGTAATACCAAAAAGTGGGGTGGGTTCTACACAATGCCTTCACCACTATAAGCAAATCATCTGTGTACATTTCCGAACAACTTAGTAGTTGTGGCAAAACCTCAAACGTCGAAACTGACAGGAGAGTCCATCTTCATATATATATATATATATATATATATATATATATATATATATATATATATATATATATATATCCCGATCAGTAGTAATCATGACACCTTGCACTGATGATTCCCGAACGGATGAAGAATTAGTGTCTGTAGGTAAAAAATTATAGTAAATAATTATGTAAGCCCCTTTAAAAACTCGGTTTTTATTGTTGAGCACTTTACAGTTGAGATAAAGTCAGTCAAACAAACATCATGATGCTATAATCACTCTGACAGACGTTAAGATATTTATAAAAATAAATTGCACTGATGATTCTCGAAAAAATGAAACACTAGTATCTATAGGTAAAAAATTATTTACAGTATATATATATATATATATATATATATATATATATATATATATATATATATATATATATATATATGCAAATAAGTCACCACTTATCAAGGCTAAAAAACATTTGAAAGTAAGAGTTAATGAGATGGATAGATTGACAACTGAATGATGATGAATATTATGAGAGGATTGAAAATCTTCACATATCACCCACTTAAAACAACAACTAACCCAGAAAACAAGAATTCTTCTTTTATCATAAAGATCATTCATACAATGCAAGAACTAAAAACAAAATAAAAGGCAAGAAATTGTTGAAATAAAACCGAAAGTTCACGTTATACTCTTTATTTGATGGCTCACTAAGAGCTCTAATTTTTAGTGTTGTCAGTGGCAAGCAGAAAAATATATGAATACAGAAACACTTTTTTGTATTTTAAAGGGAAGTAATTCTTGTCTTTGTCTCATTTACCCCAAAGAAAAATTGCAACATGGTACTGTTTTAACTTCAGTAAAATTTACAGATTTCTGCAAGCAGAATAGTGTCAAACACTCAAACACATCTGTTCATTTTCAAACCAATCGATAGGTTGATCGTTTGTAAATACAGTTAAGAGAGCGCTCTTAAATCTCTAAGGGAAGGGGACTGCTTCAGAAATCCTCGAAATATTCTTTGCAAACCCAAATGCTCCTAATGGTGGTAGCTCACCACCACACCAGCTTGAACTGGAAGTTTACTAATAGATACTATTTAACCAGCTGCATAAACTTCTCACAAGATAAACATACAAAATTGTGTGCATCAAACACAGGTGAAGCCACAACAAGAAAAACACAAACAAACATAAAGGTCAAATTGGAGGTGTTAAGTAGAAATATACTACCTAAAAAATAAATAAATACGGAAATAGTTTTTATTTTAAAGGGAAATAACTCTTGTCTCGTCTCGTATTAAAGATATTTTGAGAAGAGTTATTTCCCTTGTATTGATTCCGAGAGAGATTTCAATCGACGGTGTTGCAAAGCAGCTTCAGTTAATGTCGAAATGGTAAAAGACAATTCTTCTTTTGTTGATCTATATCTAAGATTTTTTATCCAAACTCATTTTGGCGCTGATAACTAGCATAGACATAGCAAAAATAAGCATATTTTGCAAGATATAATTTGGGACGCTGAAATAATCAGTAGAACATGAATATAAGAATATTTAATGAAAAAAGAAAAAAGAAAAAAAAAAAAAGGAGAGAAACAAAATAAGGTTACACGAATACTATACCTGCAAGCGCCGGTTGAAGTTGAAGTTAGTCCCCGAAATTTCAACAAAAAGAAAACAAGTTAATCAACGAACTTAAAATATAACAATATTAAGTAACAAACGAAACTTATTAATTAACGTACACAAAACATGAATGAAACGATGTTAATTAATCAACAACAAAAATTGAATAAACTTAATTAATGGAAATGAAAATTATATCACATATTGCTCCCCGATGGCAATAATTATATGGGGGAATACTTCTTCCTTTTCCGTTTTCCGCCAAAGAAACTCCATGAGATGAAGGTGGAACATTTCAGTTCTCGTCACCAACAATTTTCGGATGTGTCTCTTGGCATGAGGGCAAAAACCTTCAGTTAAAAATAAGAAATTTGTTTTTCTTTATTTTAGTAAATCGTAAAAACTAACGAAAAGCATATACATTTTAATGCTAATTATTTTTAACGTATCTTCTTTAATAATTAAAAACAGCAATTTAAATGTTGATTAATATCTAAACGTATCTTCATCTTACCTTCAATTGTCTGTGTGTGGATGCTGTCATCATCAGGATTGACGAAGTTAGTATCATGGATGATTGTGGCATGTTCATAGATGCTGTTTTCATACTCGCCTAAAGTATTATACGCAGCCCAACCATCAGATATGATACGCGTTTTCGGCAAAATCCACAAATCAAATTATTGGGAACAATGTTTCTCTATCTCTCCTTTCTACAGTTGTTACATTTATTGGTTTTTCTTTCTACTGCTCCAAAGACCCAGACTCTGTCTCTAAATCTACCTCTGTTGTATTTTCGTTTAAAGAAGTAGGATTCATCAATTTCTACTTCTTTTGGTGTGTTATCTAAAGTTAACCCTCCCAGCAATATTGGTTTGCTTAAAATATGTTCGAACATGTTTTTTTCCTCACATACACACACCCACATGTACGCACGCACATACACACAGGCACACACATATATTCACGTTCATGTATATACACTCACATTCATGTGCATACACACACGCTAACGTACACACATGTACGCACACATATGTGCACACATGGGAAACGTCACTTCCCCTGAAAAGAAATCTAGACATGCGCAGTCAGAACACTGACCCCAGTATAAAAGTCAACAACACCATTCAACTTCCTCTTTCTTCCCTTTTGCCTTGGTTCATCAACCAGACAAGTTCGCGTCCACAGCTCTTGGCCTGAAGACATTTTCACGTGGACGAGTACCACCATGTGCGCGCTGCTTTACTGAGGTTAACCCTCTCTCTCTTTCTCTTTCTACATGCTGGACTGATACTTCTCGTTCCTCTACTTCATTCCTTTCTTTTCCACGCACGTAGTCGTCAATGAACACGTGTTCCATCTAAACCCTTTATTTTCAAAAGAAAATAAACGACATGTTTATTTTATTCAGCAATTGAGTTTTGTTTCCTTCTTTCCATTCATTTCATTATTTTCTTTTGTAGTGGGTTAGGATTATTATATCCTGGTCCGCAACAAATATCCTGCTCACAAACTTCTCTAATAAATTGCTTCCAATCTACAATGGCATGGGATGCAATGCCGACTTCTTTCTCAATTGCAGTTTGCTTCATATCTATATTCCAACAAAAAATAATCATAATTATTTGCCTTTTTCGCAGACGGCTTTTTCAAAAGACGACCCCTTTCGCACGCTAACAACTGACCTACAGCTCCGGCATACTCAATACCATCCGTCTGATGGTTTACTTCTTTTTGTAAATGTTCTAGGGATTTCACATGCTAAACAAGTGCTAGAATTCCCTATCAATCCAATGAAAGCTGCAAACTGAATATCAAACTCTGTTATTTTTGGTAAAATTGAACTAAATGTCCAATTTGACTCACTTATTTCTTGTGGAGTGAAGACATGGTCCACTATACGTTCTTTAGAAACTCGGGGACGTCCTAAATTAGACAATTAGACTGATTCTAAGAAATCTTAGTAATGATTTTGTAGCCGAAAGCAATAAAAACAAATTAAATTCCTATAGCCAATTAAAAAGTTGTTTATTTTTTGTATAGCCAACAATGCAGAAGTTGTGTGTCCAATTATTCAATGAAAAATGCTTCCCTTGTTTACCCCCCCCCCAAAAAAAAAACACTTTATCTTGTGCAGAATTTTTTAACGTTATTTTTTTAATACATTTGTACTTAATAGTAAAAAAAATAAAAAATAAAAAAAGGCTGTAATCACAGACAGAAATGACTGATTACCTAAGATAAAGAAAAACAAATTTCTTATTTTTTAATTTTTTATTTTCGTTTTAAAAAAATTACATTGACAGTTTAAATACTTCAAAAACTCCTTCGAAAATGTTTTCTATTTTAGTTGTTTTGTGTACGTTAATTATTATGCACCCCAAATTATACCTTGCAAAATGAAAGTACAAAATAGTAAAAATAAATAAATAAATAAAACTTGAATCATAGCCAGAAATTGACGGGTTAAATACTTCAAAATCTCCTTCAAAAAGTTTTAATCATCCTGACGCTAACTAATTATCTAAAATAAAGAAAAACAAATTTCTTATTTTTATTATTTTTTATTTTCGTTTTAAAAAAATATTAAAATGACGGTTTTTGTTTTGTGTACGTTCGTTGACATAAGCACCTTCATTTTAATATATTACTTCAGTAACCGACGCAGAAGTAACCTTGTCAGTGTGTGTGCGAAAAGTCACTTCAAAACTCTAGCTTCTAAAGGGTAAAAATTGAATAAACAAACATTGATCTTGGCCTGGCGTAAATCAATAATACCCGGGGTTTTTTTTTCTGCGCATGCGCTAATTACAGGTTATAGGTCAAACAACGTTATTTTTTTAAAACTTTTTATTTGTATGAGTTTAGGTCATACGCTAGCGGATAAGGCTGGAGAACTATATGTTTTGTTTTGATTCTAGCTGATAGCACGCAAGTCATTTTTTTTAACTTTTGAAACCGCTACTATATATTAGGTACAATATAATAATATATAGAGAATTGGTTTTATAAAAATAAATATAATGTGCATGCATTAAAATATCATATTTCAGCATATCTTTAAAAAATACTTTCCATCATTCAACAACAACAAAAAAAAAAGCGCAAGATAAACCTAAACAAGGTCAGAGATCAGCACATCACATTGCATGCATATCGTCCAAATCTCATTCTCTAATACCTGTGACATGTGTCTATGGTAAATATGACTAGCTGATGAAATCGCAAAAGGGAGATGGTTAAAGAGGCACTGTCTGAATCGGCTGATGGAATGAATATTGGATTCAAAATAAAGGGGAATTTGCCAATATCCACTGTTAGCATCCAGTTTGCTCATGACTTTCACATCTCCTAAATAGGTTAGGTGGATGGCATTTGGAGTCTATGTTTTACACACTTGTTGAGTTCTGTGAGGTCTACACAAATTCTGACCTTACCATTTGCTTTTGATGCCATAACGACGATCGAACAGCATTCAGCGGGTTCATCAATTTTGATTATGACCCTCAGTTTTTTCATTCTCTGAACTTTTGCTTGCGTTTTTTTCATTAAAGGTAATGGTATGCAACGTGTGTGGTCGATCAACAGGCAAAAATCATCACTGCTCACACAAATTCTCCCAACTGATTTTGCCGCTTCTCAAACGTCAAATGATTTCTCAATTCTCCCCCACCGACAAGTGACCTGTTTTTATAAGGCACGTGCACATGATCTCGCGAGATTTTGTTCACTACAAAACGTCATGGCTGCCATGATGGACTCTTTCTTTCTTTCTTTCTCAACGTGCACGACTCACAGGACAGACAGACAGACATGAGGACGTTTGTACGGTAAACCATTTTCCCCACAACGTGGTGTGACTACTGAGTATGGCCTAGTATCTGCACATATCAAGGTACTATCCTGGGCCTAACTCTCTTCCTAATCATTTATGATCTCCCAAATCACATTCTTAGACATTTGTAGATATTTATGCAGACAACATCATAGTCTATGGCAACACTTCAAAGGCCAGCAATGACCAATATCCTTCTGATTCTCTCTTTTCTCTTCTTGAGAACGTGGTGCAATGGGGAAAAGAGTGGCTGGTTAATTTTAATGCAGCTAAAACCAAACTTCTCTCTTTTCATCATCAATGCTCTGACCCTCATCACGCGCGAATTGAAATGAATGGCTCTTGTTTTGGGGAAACTCAATGATTTGACAAGCTTCTGGGACTGACCTTCACTCCTGATCTAAAATGGAACACATAATCAAATCTGTTGTCAAGATCGCTAGAAAAATATTTGGATCATTCTACTACTCCAGTAACCCTTTTTTTTTTTTTTTAAATAAGGTGGTCACCACTTATCAAGGCCCGGGGATAAGGGTTATTGCGTGTACAGTATGCTAGTGTTGAGATTTGATAAAGTGTCCTACTTAAGGGGGCGGTTCATCAGAAATTTTTTTATGTTGGACTTAAAGACATCCAAGTTGTAGTCAGGTGGGAAACAGGCAAACAGAACAGAGTTCCACAGGCGTGCACTTCTAAGAAAGAAGCTTTGTTCATGGAATCTACATTTTCGTTGTGGCACAGATAAAGAGTGGAGAAAATTTTTGGCAGTGGTTTCAGCTAAACGGGTGTCTTTTGTGAAAGATTGGCGAGGGGGGACCAGGGATTGGAGCTCAGACGAGCACTTGCCATGGAAGTAATGATAAAACAAAGACAGGCTCGCAACATTTCTCCTGTGGGAGAGAGGTTGCAGGGAAGAGAAAAGGGCATCCCCCACTAAGCCACAAAGCCTATTTTGTACTCTGTCAAGGCAGGATAGGCTATTTTTAGCAGCTCCTGCCCAGATGTGGCAGCAGTACTCCATCCTTGGACATACTTGGCTTTTATATAGATAGAGAATTGCATCAGCAGTGAGATATTTAATGGAGCAGTAGAAGGATCCTACCATCTTTCCAGCGACCTTGGCAACAGACTTTATATATGTGTTCCATTTCAGGTCAGGAGTATAAGTCAATCCGAGAAGCTTATCAATATATGGGGCTTCCTTGATAGAGTTCAAAACAGCTTTGAAACCTAGTAAGTGATGCCCTTCAACCTCTTTCACACAGAAGACGTTGCGAGCTGGTCTCTGCTCTATCGTTATTTTCATGACAAGTGCTCATCTCAACTCCAATCTATGGACCTCCCCTCCTTGCTGAATTTTCACAAAAAATACTCAACTAGCTACAATCACTATCAACAATTTTCCTCACTCTCTATCTGTGCTTAAATTTAAATACAGATTTCATGAACAAAGCTTCTTTCCTAGAACTGCTTGCCTGTGGAACACTGTTCCACTGGCCGCCTTCCTGGTTGACTACAATATGGTAGCCTTCAAGTCCAATGTAAACAAGTTCTTATTAAACTGCCCCCTTAAATAATCAAATTCCACCCAACTTACACCATTAATGATTACTACACTACCACCTTACATTCATTAACCTTTATCCTCCAGTGGTCTTCAGTCCTTGATAAATGGGTTCTACCTTGTTGAAAAAAAAGTCAAGTATCATGAGTCAATTCTACTCTAAACAGAAACATCCATTTCGAACACACCCTTGTCTTACCAAAGAACTTACTGTTGATTTTATATGCCAAGTCCTTCTGCTTTTGCAGTGATAAAACTTCTCAAATGTACTTGTGATGCATAAAGGTATTAATTTTCGTCAAAATCGGACTGTTTCTTCTTTAATCTGAGTTTTTAATTATTGAGTTTTGATACGTATTTGAGGCCTTTTGATATAAAACCTATCTAAGAACACTTCCCAAACATGCCGAGTACATTTATGTTAAATTTAAAAAAAAAAAAAAAAAAAAAAAAAATCTGCCCAGCCGTTTCGGAGTCCATAGGGAGTGAAATAGAAATTTATTATGCCTTTGTCTGGGAATTCCATTGTGATTGAAAGAATGAACAGCAACATGGCTATCAGCTAGTTGTTCACTATCGATGGATTCTCGTGATTGCATGAGATTGTGCTTTAATCGTTTCACATTGCTGTATCCATCTAAGGTGAGGTCTGGAATCAATTGAAAAGTCTGTGATAGTTCAGACAGTAATTCTGTTGTGAATTAGTTCTCTGAGGAGGTCCCTATAATTGCTATTTTTAACCCATATACGAAAATCAGTAATAAAACAATCAAGTAACTCGGCACCTGTCTGTTGAACCATTCGTATATAACGTTCACGTCTTTGAATTTTTGTGGTTTATTGAGCGAGAGTAATAGTGATAATATCCTCTACTTTTATCACCTATGGTTAAAAGTACATGTATATTCCTTTAATATAATATTGCACAATAAAATAAAATATAATTAAATTTAAAAAAAAAAGCTATCCTTGTGCATGTCTTACTTTTTATGAATAATTAAGAAGACATTTAGTTTTTGTTGTTGGTTAAGAATTCTCTTTCAAATAGGAAAAGTAGTGCTTTAATGACGTCTCTTTATATTACGAACGCTTCAAAAAAACAATAAATTTAAGGACAGCCATTAAAGGACAGAACACCAGCTAAATGAAATTTTATTTTGCTTTTGTTTAGGTATATCGCTACAATTATAAAAATGCCACTTTGTGTGTGTGTGTGTGTGTGAGAGAGAGAGAGAGAGAGAGAGAGAGAGAGAGAGAGAGAGTTCGAGAGAGAGTTCCTTATAGACTCCAAAATGGCTGAACAGATTTTCTTTAAAATTTACAGAACTTTAGTGTATATATCCTGGAGTTATCTTAGTTAAGTTTTGTCTCAGAATACCCCTTATAATCACTGATAATTGATAATCGGAACCTTTATTTTAATTTATCTATCATCAGTAAAGTCATTTTTTCCATATCGTCACTTAGCAACAATGATAGAACAACAGGCCGTGAAAATTCTACTGTGTGTAAGTTGATAGTGTGTTTTTTTTTTTGTATGATGTGATCTGTAGGTTTAAACTCTGCGCATAAATTCCTTAATTTCTTTTTCATTAACTGCAAAGAATTTTATAAGACTTGAAAATTTATGCGTTTTTTAGCAGTGCAAAAGTAAATTATGTTTCTGGTTTTGAACGTCCATTGAGCAAGCAACTGATCCTGAAGAAATTGCAAAAGAGTCTACACATATATTTAGTGAAGATGTGATTCAGAGGTTTCTTATATGTCGTTTTAACAAAACATAGCCCCAACAACCAAGCACAACAAGCAGCAACATAAGATAAGGAGTTTTTTGACACAGTTGACTAATTGTAAAACTATACAGCAACAACCACATAAATTCTTACAACGAATAGATAGCTGATGTTGATCCTGTCGTTTCTTTTGCATACAATTTAAGAAATCATGGTTTCCAAAACCTCGCCATAGTAGTTGGTTTTGAGCTGGGAGAATACCTGCTAAGGGGACAAATCAGAGGAATTGGATTGTTGCTGGCACATTGCATCTACGTTGATCAGTAAGGTGTCAATATAACCGAAATTTACTGAAATAATTTTAGGATTACAAAAAAAGAAAAAGAAGAAAATATTGGAATTACCAAAGATACAGATCAAAATAAACATAAAAAAGGCATCAAGGCAACCCCCGAGCAAGGCCAGGTAATGCTGCTAGTGTATAAGCGATGCTCTTTGTATAAACAAATCGAGCTTAGGTATTTTGGACGATGTCAAAACATCGATAAACTCACGACTCGCTCAGCAGCCGCCAATAACATAATGGTTAGGAGCCTTGACTATCGTACAGATGGTCGGGTTTCAATCCTAGCTTGAGGTAATTGCCTGTCTCGCCACACTGATGAGCTGTGAAACAGCGAAACAGTACTGTATGTGGATGACTATAATGCTCATCATCTTGAGTTGAACATATTGAGAAGTGATACAGGAATTACCATTAGCATATAAGCGATGCTCTTTGTGTAAACAAATTGAGCTTAGGTATTTCGGACAATGCCAAACACCGTCAAACTCACGACTCGCTCAGTAGCCGCCAATAGCATAATGGTTAGGAGCCTTGACTATCATACAGACGGTCAGGTTTCAATCCTGGCTTGAGGTGGTGGCCTATCTAGCCGCACTGATGAGCTGTGAAACAGCGAAACAGTACTGTATGTGGATGACTATATATATATATATATATATATATATATATATATTCTCTTTTATTATTCTTTATGTAAAAACAGTCATATCTTGCTACGATGGGCAGACCGTTTCAATTGTAATTGATCTTATCAGGCAAGCAGATTTAAAAATTAAAAAATTAAAAAGGGCTACAAGGCCATTTTCAGTTTAAGGGGAGAGAAAATGTATTTTGCCATGTCTGGCGTGAAGCAAGGTTAATGATCTTATATTTTCTCTCTTCTCAAATTGAAAATGGTCTTGAATCCCTTTTTAATTTTTTAATTTTTAAATCTTCTTGCCTGATTAGATCAATTATGATCGAAACTGTTTGCACATCGTAGCAAGATATGACTGTATTTACATAAAGAATAATAAGAACTTTTTCTCACAACTTCCCTTGAGCTATGTTCCATTCTATCTCCTCTGGGATCTTCCGACCACTCGGTTGTATCAGTTAAGATAAAAATGAAATGTACTAAGTCTTCAGACGTACCTCTCCATCGTAAAAACTAGTTTAATGACATTTAGACATGAAATGAGAATGAAGGAATAGGAGAATATGGTAAATAGTTATTAAAATTAGGTCTAACATATAAAGTTAAATTGGAAGGGTAGATAATAGTTATCTTACCTATATCTTTCTATTTTCTCGTCAATTCACAGGATACTATGGATTTTACTATACTGTACAAATATTTTCTGGATTTATGAGGTTGTACTAGGATTGTACTATACGAAATAAAATAAAATAAAAATAAAATGATACAAATTCCATTGAAGTCTTTAGTTTAGGGTTCCGGAAAACAAAGAGTCTGTCAACTGTTTACAAATCCAACAAGGTAAAAACAAATCCAACCTGTTATGGAATACAGTTCTCATAAAAAAATCGCTTAATTTGATCAAGTGTTTTTTTTTTTCTTATGGAGGAAAATCAAATTTTAATGAGATTGATCGTATCGGCGCCATCTTGGCTATTTCCGTGGACAAGTCAGGGAAGATAATTCCATCATCGCGTTTAAAGTTTGATGAGATTATTTTGAAACAAGAACAGAAAAAATACCTAGTTAAATGTTAGTTTTTTTCACTTATAGATTAGAGTTTCTCTGCCCCTTTTTTTTTAATCCCTTTTTCATTTTGTCTTTTGTTAATCCGTTTTTCGTTTAAAGGAACTCTCCTCCTCATCTGTGGAAATAGCCAAGAGGTATATGGTATTAAAGAGACTTTTTTCGTTTTATATCGGCAGGTTTTGAAATAACTTTATTTTTAAATAAAAAAAAAACACTTGAAAATTAAGTTAAAACACAAAATAAACTTATCCAGGTATATAGAAAAGTAATTTAACTTGCCTTTGGTTATATTTATTTATTGTATATTTATTTTTTTATTTATTTTTTTGTTTTGTAGGCTATTCTGTTTATTACCTCGATACATTATTCATTTTCACATGAAACAAAAAGTGCATTTTAAGTGTTGAAAGGTTGTAGCAATACGCCAGAGACATTAAAATGGATGGATAAGGAGCATTCCAGTTATGCGTACATTCGTCGTATCCACCCACGCAAATTCTGTAGCAGTAAAAAGTAAACTGTGCCTCTTCACGCAGATATAGGACAAGGCTATACCACGTGACAGGGTGTCCATTTTCTGTCCAATTAATACTCAAAGAAAACAAGAAAACACTTCCTAAAGTCTTTTTATAACAGCCTTCGCTGAGAGCCATCCAGAAGCGTATAAAAGTCAATGCATGCAAAATCCAAAGCAGTTCAGACAGATTTCCGTTCAGTTCAGGACGCAGTGCTACGAATGAACAATGCGCTGTTTCGACTCCGTCTCCTTGACGTAAAATCACTAACGTTGACGCCATGCACCATGCACCTAAAGCCTCTTAATCTCACTGGATTATTTATACAAAAAAATAACCTTTTGTCACATCAGACACATTTATTGAGCAAAATTATCACATTACTGGAACTAACTAATATCACAAATTTTATTTCCTTTTGTTAAGAAAAAAAAAAAGAAATATTTTATCGAACAAAACATGATTTCCTCAGTTGGAGGAGGTTTTCTCTTTTCATATGTTGTTAGTCCTTTTACTCAAGTTCTATCTGACTCTATGTAAGATATGCATATTAAGTCCTCACGAATATGCATGATTTTAAAAACCTAACACTTATTTTCAATAACTTATTTCCAAGAACTATGAACATCTCGTAAATCATTTAATGACTGAATTTTCTCTTGCGTATCAACACTGCACATGCATATAAAAAATACACTAAAAAAGTGGTTTTCTTCAATAAATTTCTATATTAAATGTTGAAACAGGTCTTAATATTGCTAATTACTGACACCTTTTATTTTATTATTTTTTTTGTTAAGTGTGGGGAGATAATTATCTATGCTCATGCCACATTGTGGTAGGCATTGGTGAATATTGACCAATTAAATTCATTGATTAATTACACTGACAATTTATTCTTTAAAAAAGCTAAAAAAAATTAAATTCATTTAAATTTATTCATTAAAAAAGTTTTTAAAAATTTAAATTTATTCATCAACCAATTAAATTCACTGATTAATTAATTAATTACACTGACAATTTATTCATTAAAAAAGCCCCAAAAAATGATTAATTATCAATGATTAAATTAAATATAATTCAAAATTGTGAGACATTGATTCGTTCATATGTGTATAAAAGTTATAATGTAAAAGTTAAATAATTTTGTGGATAATATATACTGACAATTTATTCAGTGAAAAAACTATAACCATTGTTTCTTAATTAAATACAATTCAAATTTGAAAGAAAATGATTAATTATTATAATTGAAAAAATTACAAGTTTACGTCTTATTTAATTTTTACAAATGTCTGAACGTAAATTTTAGAATCGATCACATTATCTGACACATTATCTGAAAATGACAGCGTATTTAGAGATGGGATAGAGTGGGTGAGATAGACTGTCTTTTTTTTTTTCAACAATGTGCATCTATAAGAATCGAAATGAAAAGTTGCATAAATTTTCCTCATTTTTTTTAATTAATTATTTTTTTTTTTTTGTGTGTGTGTTCCTGATATTGAATATTTACAATTGTTGTATTTTTGCAAGATTATACAAAAAATTTCTTGCACAGATGTTTTGTAAGAAATCTTTTTAACCGTTTTTTGCTTCTTGAACAGTGGCAAAACAAGACAATCACAACAAAGGCCTATCTTTAAACTTCAATACAAATTTTATTGATCCTCGGTTACATAAAAGGAATGCCTATTTTTTTGCCTCTGTAAACAGAGCTATTAACAACCTTGAAAGGTAATAGTCTTTGATTTTTCAACAGGAAATGGAAGTAGGTTCATTCTGTCTTTGAAGATATGAGTTTGCAGCCGTAGAAGGGGTCGATAAGATGCCTTCTGATGTAAAGGATCCAATATTCGCACTGATAGCATAGTGCAGAAGTCCATGAAAATGTTAATGCTGTAATTCATACTAATGAAAGTCTCTTAACAGACTTAATGAAGATGTATCCATATTTAGGTATAAAATAAATTGTTTCAAAGTCTCCAGCAAATTTATGGTAATGGGCCTAATTATTTAGGCATAAGATAAACTGTCTCAAAGACATGAAAGTAGGAGGCTCCATGTCTCCTGGGGAGGGGGGATGACTTTCAACCGTCCTTCTTCTAGGATTCTTTTAGGATGCTTGATGTGACTGGAACGGATTCCAACCCATCTGTCCAGTTCAGATTCTTCACTGAAACTGAAGAGCAAATACACAAAATACAAGAAGCCCACGAAAGCACAACGCTTCGCAGAGAATAAAATCGACTAATCTGATTGGTTCAAAACAATACAATGGAAGACATGATGTAATTGTCAAATTTCTGACGGTTTACACGTTCATACATTCAAGGACAATATTCAAGAAAAATGCATGTAAAATTTATGGTAAAAATGTTACCTTATCAAAAACATGAAATATTTTTTACAATTATTTATTTTTTTAGTGAAAATATTGAATAAACAATGCTTAATTCAATAATAATATCATTAGATCGATAAAATTAATTTTTCTTCAAGTTATAATGATATTATTAAAACTGATAAAATAAACTAATTTTTTTTTCATTGTAACAATGTACGATGCTTTATTTTCATAAAAAAAGCAAAAATAAATTTATGCATTTTATAAAAAATTTTTTTTTATAGTATTCAAAACTATCACTTTAGTAATAGTGTTTTTTGTTTACAGAAAATAATAGATTTATGGTAATATTTTTAAAATGATATTAAGTTTATTATATTCATTATTGATCATTAATTAATAAATGCTGAAAATTTCATTAAAATTGGTTGATTTCCTGAATTTTATTGGATTTTTAAGTGAAGAGAAGTTAAAATGTTAATACATTTTGTGCATCAGCCATTCATTTTGAACGTACGTATTATTTAGTTTTTAGGCTTAAATTTTTGTTGAACTTTTCTTGTATGTGTTGCTCATGTCCATTTGTAAATCCCTTGTTACAACGTTTTGTTAGGCTTCGTTTAATTGTAGCAACCACTATGCCCAGCCGGAATAAATGGTAGGAACATTTCACAGCGATCACCGCTTTGAAACACCCACGCGTATGAAAAAAGTGTAGAAACATGACAATGTGAAGCGACCATAATCATACATAAAAAAAAGGAACTATGTTACGCACCCTCATGTATGAATACAGTAAACAGGCTGGAATGTTCAAGAAAGCCTGTATATAAAGATTTACCCGCCAAAAGCAAATCGGTTTTTCTCTTTAAAAGCAAATCTTTCTCAAAAGTAAATCAGTTTTTCTCTTCAATTCGACACATGTTCAAGTAAACTCCATCGGCAGGAGACATTAAAACACCCGTCACGATTTTACACGCAACAGGCATGAACTTTAATACCCAGCATGCAAATTTTCCACATTGAGCGAGGATTTAAATCTCCTTTTAAACAATCTTATTTTGAACTACTGTTCTTATGATATGAACACACGCACACGTATATTCGCTTATATGGATTTATGAACTGTTTCTCTCAAAAATAGCCACATGGAATTTAAGCCCTTTTATAAAAAAATCAGTAAATTCAAGCCTCGTACTATTCTCACAAAATCCTCACTTCCTTAATCCTGCATTATGAGCATTCAACACAAGAAAACACTTTTACTGAAACAATTTTAATTAATATTCCTAACACACAAATAAATGTTTATTTTATATTAATTCAGCGATTTCATGCCTTTTTGTCAAGTGCCGTTATTTTCCGGTTTAGGATTTGTACTTTTGGGGCAGGGGCACAACCCAAGAAAATAAATAATTCAACACTAGCTACTGAAACAACGAACACAACAACTTCGATAAACGTAACAAAGAAAAGAAGGTTTATTTTGGCGAATGTTCACAGGGAGATATTATTCCCAGTCAAAACTGGACTTTGGCCATGCTGTCACAGTAGTTATTCCTTCATAAGTGGCTAAACTGGATTCCATTTTTATTTCTTTATGTAAGGATGTAGATTGGTGAGTCCTTTTTATTAATCGGCGAACCTTTAATGATCTCCCGAATACACACCTACAATTAGTGACTCCCGACTTCAATAAAAATAGCAACATGCAACCTCGGTCCTATAAATTGATAAATCGCGATTATGGGTTGATTACCCTACCGATCGCACATCATACATAGTAATAAAACAAAGTTATGTGTATAAGTTTAGTCCAGGACGGCTGACTATTGATTTCGCTTATTCACGTTGTTGCCTGTTTTATTATTATGCATAAATAAATGAATTATGAATGGTAATCGATAAAATACAATAAACACGTGTGGGTTCATTGCTTTTTTTTTATTCAGGGGCATTCCAACTACAGAGACACCGCTCAAGACGGTGTAAACCTTGATTAGTTCCTCATGCAACATCTTCCCTTTTCTGAAAAAACAAAAGACTTAAAAGAAAAAAAAGTCTTATAAAAGGTAACAAACAAAAATAAAATAATGACCTTGACTAGCCTCTTGCCTAACAGGGATTATTCTGACCTTTTCACTTTGGACTCAATTCACAATGTATAGTTCTTGAACCTAACCGGATTTCTTACTAGTTTTCCCAACCGTGTCCTCCTCCTCACCCTTTCTAGGTTTGGTTTTGATGGAGACAGTGTTTGGCTCGGTTTTTCTCTTTCATTATTTTGTTATTGAGATGTCTGGGGGTGACACGTCTCATCTGCATCTGGTTCCACATTCGCTGGTAGCTCACTGTGCAATTGACATGGCTGGTAGACCGAAGATGATAATGGAGGTTTTTCTCGTTTTTTTTTTTTTTCAAATCTACCCTATTCCGTCAATACAGCTCTCTATTAACTTTGACATGGTATGAGCTCTCATCCAGTCTCGGCAATACAATGGCTTTCTTCCACTCTTTCTGACCTTTTATGTGTAGTTTCATCCGTACAACATTTCCATGGTGCAAAGGTTGGAGTGGTTTTACTTTGTGATTGAAGTATTCTTCTTGCTTCCTGCTCTCTCACTTAATCATCTTGTTTAAATTTTTGGGTAATTCTGGTTTGAGTAGAGTCTCTCTTATTGAAAGAAGTGTTTTTGTTCTTCTGGACATCAGTTTCTCTGCTGGTGATAACAGACCTTTATCTGGCGTATTCCTATGATCCAGCATGGCTAGGTATGGATCAGCCTTATCATTCATCGCTTTCTGGAAGAGATTCTTTGCCATCTTTATCACAGATTCTACTTTTCCATTTGCTTTGCTAGGAATGATGTAGATGTTTGTTGCAGATTCATTTTTTCATGTTCAATTGCGTCCCACGTTCACAACATCTCTGCCGCAGCTTCTTGAGCTTTATGTCATGATCCACTGTTTTTATGGTTTTCCCTTTTCCCACTACAAGAAGATCATCTGCTTTACGTCCAAGTCAGCCACATTTTTATATAGCACGCTCTGAAATATCTCAAGAGCTGAAACAATGCCAAATGGTAATACCTTCCAACAAAACTGACCATATGAGTTAGAAAATGTTGTTAAGCTACTACTAGTTTCATCTAACTTTAGATGCCAAAATCCATCTCCCAGATCCAGGGTCGAGAAAACTTTACTGGGAGTTCTGGGAGTAAATCATCCAATACTGTCCATTTTTCTTGATTATCAGTACTAATGTGCTTACGCATGATATTGGCTCATTTACAGGTTTTCTACGAGTTTTTTTTTAATTCAGTTTTTCACTTTGTCCTTAAGTGCTACTGGTATTTTCCGTGCTGCTGCAACATTTAATTTTATGCTTAGATCCACCTCCAAGCGTTCCTCTCCCAGTAATTCACCCAGTTCCTCCTTAAATACATCTTTAAATTCTGTTATGATGCTTCCTAGGTGCTGGCTGCTGATTTCATCCAGGTGAGATACTTTGGCAATCATCTTGGACCTGTCATTATTGATTGTGAGGAGTGCTATCTGCCGAATCACATTAGCCTCAAGTAGGGAGTGGAAATCCTCCCTTACAATTACAAACTTTACTGCATATTTCTGTCCAGTTTTGAAGCTTATCATTTTCACCCAGCATTCCCCTAATGGCTTCATTTCTGCCCCATTCCACATGACAAGAGTCTTATTTGAGTGTTCATGTATCCTATTCAATATATTAACTGATCCTCCACTATCAAGCTGGAGAATAATTGGCTTTTCTTTCACCTCATCTCTGCCTTTATTACCTCTGCTCTTTTTCCAGCTGACTATAATATGGTCGTCTTCAAGTCCAATGTAAACAAGTTCTTGATGACCTGTTCCCCTTAAGTAATCCAATTTACCAAATTTCCACCACTAACAATTACTACAATATTGTCTCATTGACTATTGTATACTCATTAACCCTTATCCTTGAGTGACCTCCAGGCCTTGATAAGTGGTGAGTCCTTTGTAAAAAAAATAAATCTTATTTTTTTCTTTTGTTGTGATCATGTCTACATGTCCGTAATCCATATGACTACTATTGTTATCTTGTGTTTCAACTGCATGGATATTCTTTTTTCTCATGGATCTGCATTTAATAGCAAAGTGGTTCTTTCCATTGCATTTAAAAACATGTCCTTCAAATGCAGGAAATAATTCTCTGCTCGGTTCATGCCGCAACGCACTTGCCCTACATTCCCTGTCACTTTGTGCCAATGTTTTTTTTCTTAGTTTTACAATGAACTCTGTTCACTTCCTCGTGTCTCAGGATCATGTACTGTAGCATCTTCAGGAGTAAACAATTGAAATCCACCATAAACATTCAACGTTTCGTCTCTCAGCGTGTGCATCAACAGTGTTGCTTGATATTTTATTGGGTGTTTCCACAGATACGTAATAATAGCATAATTCTGCCATTTCATCTTAAAAAGACGCTAATTTGCAGAAAAATTCCCTTCCATAGATAGGGGTAGCGGGGGTCTTATCTCAGCAACAGGTCCTTTTGTTTTTTCCATGCCGCCTTCAGCCATTTTTTCTTACTTATGCACACAAACTAACAAAACAATCAAATGTTACTTACCTGCATTTGTCCTCTTAAAATCCATTTTTGAAAATCGTTCGATATTACTGCTGCCACCATGTTTCATTATTATTCATATATGAATGGTAATCGATAAAATACAATAAACACGTGTAGGCTTCTTTTATTCAGGACCAACTACAGAGACATCGCTCAAGGTGATGTAAACCCTGATTAGTTCCTCATGCAACATTCCCTACAAGATATTACATTAAAAGGGGGGTAACTCCTGTTGGTACAAATTAGTAACATAAGATATCATATTGAGGATTGTAACAGAAGATAAGTTTGAAAAAACTTTTATCAACCGGATTAAATTTGTCCGGACTTCTAAACTTATTAAAACAGATTGATAGACATTAAAATGCATTGTGGGGGGGGGAATCATCAGACTACTGTCACCAAAGTTATTTTGTTGAATTAGCAAGAGAGAGAGAGAGAGAGAGAGAGAGAGAGGGAGAGAGAGAGAGAGAGAGGAAGTTGATATCGCTACATATGGGCTGAAACATGCAACTGCTGAAAATAAGAGGTGATAATCGTATATGTATCCAACTGAAAATGTTGTGCATTGTGTCCGTGTGTGTACCGTGTGTGAAATAAGGCTGGGTAGCAGTTTGACAACACGTCTCTATGACCGAAACTGTTCACTGTGAGCTCAACAAAGCTGGCTTTCTTTTCATTTTTCTTATTTATTCTTTATCTTTTGTTTATTTCTTTATTATTGTAGAATAGAAAAACAAGAGCCTCATTCTAACATTTAATAACACCCTTATTGATTATCTTCGTTAGTATGAGTTGTATAGAAAAGAAGAAGAGGGTTAGTCGTAGAATGAGTCCATGTGTATGGACAGAGATCAAAGGTTAGGCAGTCTTGTTGGAAGAGAAAAGAGTTCATGCACGTGTGTTGAAGTTAGAATCCAATGGTAACCATGCTGAATTCTCCTTGACAAAGTCAAACCCAGGGCCAATGGCCCAGTGGATTCTGTTGTGCCCCAAGAAAGAAGTTTGAGGATTGATCGTAGTCCTGTGAAGCATTGACAGTACTGAGAGCCGGAGAGAGAGAGAGAGAGAGAGAGAGAGAGAGAGAATTGCTGTGCTTTAAACCTTTCTATAAACTCTGTCACATGCTCAGCTCGCCTGAGAGATGGCCTCTGATTGAGCAAGCCTAACGGGAAGTTGATTACTAACACTAATTAGCACTGAGTTTATAAACCAAAGAGATTCAAACTCTCAAACTGTGAGGTGTTACTGCTGCTACATTAATATGTATTCACATCTCTGTCGACACTCTGAAATCGACTAACCCATCTCCTAACTGTGCTAACATCAACTGCATCGGCTTCGTAAACATTCAACAGGCACCGATGAATGTTGATCAGTTCAATTTTTTTTCTGCATGGAAGAATTCAATGACACATCTTTGCTTCTGATGCACATCTATGACAGAGGTTGCTTTCTTAGAGTCTCACACTGTCAATATCTTCGACAGAGAAATGAAACTTGCAAGTAATGAATAAAATTAGAGGCCTTAATTTTGGAACATCTTTCGTATACAAGTGAGAATAGTCATTGTTTCATACATATATACAAATCACACTTTCCATTTCTTTATTATATCAACTTACACATTCATTGATAGCCTTTCTTTTCACTGGTGCATATTTACTGTTTCACAGTTTGGTTCTTGAACCATAAGTTGAGAATCATCAAGTAAATGGTCTTAAGAATAGCGATTGGATGCTTGTTTCAGCTAGGAATCTGCTTTTAACATTGTGGGGTCTTTGTTGGTGCTAGATAATCACAAGCAGCAAATAATTCAATAGTTCAAGATTAGGCATGACATTTCTTGAGATAATCTACTTTCCCAGGCAATGCCAGGACACAGGTTGGCTAGTTATGTAATAAAAGCTGTCAACTATTTTTAGAAAATCGGTTCCTGTCCACCCCCCGCTATTAAAAGCAAAAAAAAAAAAAAGTCTGTATGATGTACGTATTCATGACGAAAGGATAGTTTTCTTCTACTTGTGCAGCTGCCATTGTGCAAAGGCAGCATGCATACTGCAGATTTAACCGACATAAGTCCAGTTCAAACAGGCAGAAGTATATAGAAGCTAGAAGTAATTGTAAGAAAGAAATAGTGACAGCTAAGAGAGAATTTACTGAAACCACCAAAAAGCGCATTGAAGCACAGAAATTAGGGACCCCTGATTTCTGGAAAATCTACAACAGTGTAGTAAACAATAGGCAATCAACAATTCCCCCACTATTCAACAATCATAAGGTTGTTTGCACAGCAACTAAGAAGGCTAACATGCTTGCCAGTCGGTTTGCCTCCAACTCCACACTGGACCCTGCCAACCACCCTCACCCTGACTTTCCTTTGCGGACAGACATCACACTAGACGATCTGAAAATCACCCTTTCCCAAGTGCACGCTATCATAAAAAACCTTGACACGTCAAAAGCATGTGGACCTGATCTCATCCCAGCTGTGCTATTAAAAAATGCTCTGCTGAAGTAGCTCCAGTTCTCTCCAAACTTTACAACAAATATCTTAATGAATCTTGCTTTCCTGACTGCTGGAAAACTGCCTCTATGGTACCAGTTTTCAAGAATTCTGGCCGAAGGAACTGACCCATTAAATTATCGCCCCATTAGCCTCCTCCCACTTTTCGTCAAAATATTTGAGTCCATAATTAACCAAGCTCTAGTCCATCACCTTACAGATGCTAAACTTCTGACCGACCAACAATATGGATTTAGACAAGCCTGTTCCACAGCAGATATTCTAACTGTAATCTCTGAACGTATATACCATTCACTGAACAAAGCAGGGGAGAGTAGAGTGGTAGCTGTAGATATATCTAAGGCTTTTGGCAAGGTATGGCATGAGGGTCTCTCAGGAAAATCAGATCATATGGTATCACTGGACGAATACTTAACATAATTAAATCCTTCTTAGATAAGAGAAAAATCCAGGTTGTCCTCGATGGTCGTACATCTAAACAATATGATGTAAATGCAGAAGTGTCTCAGGAGTTTATCCTTGGACCTTTATTATTCCTAATATTCATAAATGGCCTCCTCGACAAAATTGTTTCTGAGATGGGCATATATGCTGATGATACCACACTCTATAACAGGCATGACAAGAAAACAAATGAACATATATCTAAGGAAACACTAGAGCAAGATCTCCAATCTGTAGTGGAATGGAGACAAAAATGGATGGTCACATTCAATGCTGTCAAGATTAAACTTGTTTCCTTCAATAATTACAAGAAACCTTCTCTATCACCAATAGCAATGGCCAAAGACTCATTATCTGAAAGTACTTCTTTTAAACTCCTCGGCCTAACATTCACAGGGAATATGAGTTGGAACAATTACATTGAGAGTATTGCCAGGACTGCTGCAAAAAAGGTAGGCACTCTCTACCATGCTAGAAAGATACTAACGTCCAAAAGTATCCTGTACTTCTATAAGGCCACCATTCGCCCATGTATGGAGTATTGTTGTCATATTTGGGCTGGTGCATCTGCTACTAGTCTCTCACTCTTAGACAAGGTTCAAAAGAGAGTCTCCAACCTAATAGGTCCTGAACTGTCATCTAAGCTTCAGCCTCTGTCTCATCGACGAAATGTTGCATCCTCCTGCCTGTTCTACAAGTATTTTAATGGTGAATGCTCCGACGAACTGGAAGCACTTATACCCCCTTGACATAAATGCCCCCCCCCCGACAAACCCAACAAGCAGCTAAATCCCACCTCTACACAGCAGAGATCCCTAGCTGTAAGAGAGCTTTTTACTCTCTAGAACTGCTAAACTTTGGAATTCCCTTCCAGGTCTCTGCTTCACGAACTGTACTGACATGCAGAAGTTCAAGTACAACGTGAACCGACAGGGGAATGAGAGGTACGAGGCTGCCAAAAGTAAACCCAACATTCACTTTCCGATCGCCTTAAATTATAACGGGGAGTCGAGTGAGGAAGAAACCCCTGAGATTCAAACTAGAAATAAATGTCTATTTATATTTTCTCTGTTTTACCCTATACATCTTCAAATTTTTCATCTCTTCTTCATTTTTTTCAACTGAAAAAACAAAAAAAACGAAACCCACAAAGATGCATTCTTCTAACTGATCCGTTTTGAAA